>NC_052397.1:13712128-14312128 GCF_009389715.1 Phoenix dactylifera
AAAGCTCTTATACAGGAATGGTCACATGGGCTTGTAATGTTTGCCTAGTAGAAGATATGGTGGGAGGATGTGGATGATTTGGATTGGTCACATGGGCTACTAAGGTTTAGATCATGTTATAATGTGTTTAATGTAAATGCTTGGGATAATTGGATTCCTAGATTCTACACCTTTTTTTTTAGTGGATAAGAAGAGGATTGCGCCATGCTTCTTTTGGAAGGTAAGATGGTTAGATAGGCATTGGGCTTGTGTAACTTATGTAATGGTTGAAACATGAAGTAGTATAAGGTGATGAGTTTTGGGTTGTTCGTGCTTGTCATGATATGTTAGGTCTATTTTGTAAAGTTGATGTGTCCATGTGCAGGCTGGAGGGGTCAAAAGAAAAGGGGAATCTTTTTGTTAGAGTAGAGGTGGTGTCGCGATTTGAGGTTTTGTGATTATATATATATATATATATATATATATATATATATATATATATATATATATGTTTCTTTTCATGATTGATTACGATGTCTCCTCATGGTTTTGTGGGAGTGAACATGGTGCGTGGTCATGATCCTTGTGTCAAAATTTGAGGTAGTAAATTTCCTAGTTATGGAATATTGCTATGATTTGCTTTATCGTAGGACTGAGTCTGAGCATAGTAAAACGTAGTGATGATGTGTGCACTTTTGACAGTAAGTTAACATAAAGAATGATAGTATAGGGCTTCACATGCATCATGGAAAGTGGAGAATTTTTGGGTAAGACATGGAAATGACCTTTCCTACTAATCCAAGTTGGTGGATCTAAGATTACATTGTCAAACATAAATTGCTAGCAGGGCCGGCCGGAGCCTTAGGCGACCGAGGCGGTCGCCTAAGGCCTCGAGCCAATGGGAGGCCTCCAAGAGGCGGAGGGAGCAAAGAGATTAAGAGAGAGAGAGGGAAGTTCCTTGCATTTGACCGTACCCAAAAGGAAGCAAAGCTGCAAAGGCCCCATATAAAATCGGAACAGGAGCTGGCTACGAGTCTTCCCCTTGATGGAAGGGAGGTGGAGAGTTTCCAGGCCTGCAGAGGGGCAATTTGGGAAGTTGGGAACTGTAGTTTTGTTTTGGGTGGAGAGGGAGAGAGAGCGAGAGGGGAGGGATTTGGTTGGCTTGATACACGCCTGAAGCCACTCTTATCTTTCATCCCTTCTCTTTTTTGGTTTTGGTCTTGGTTTTCCTTCCCTCACATTACTCCTGCTCCAGCTGGGCCATCAGGAAGAAAGATAGGGGGATTGGAGATGGACTTCTTGGAGGGTGGAGATTCTTTTAATTTTCTCCTCTCGGTTTCTTCTCCCCTCTTGGGTGGTAGAGAGAGAAAAGGAGGGAGGGGGTTGAAGAGCTGTTGTGCCGTGATGGTGCAGTTGCTGCTTGGGTACTCGCTTGAAGGGGAGATGGTGGGATGGGACTTTTATTAATTAGATGGAGTGAATTTCCCATAATGCCCCTACTTTCTCTTATGGAGAGGTTCTTTTTTGGACAAATTTTTTTCTTTACCTTGACCATGAAGTGTCATGGGATGACCTTTTCTATTCTACTCTTGCTTGACATGGTAAACAGTATTGCCAAGCATTATCTTGGTTATTGAAACAGTTTCATGGACCTTCTTTTAAGGTAATTACTTTTATGTGCTTTCATTCAAAAATTATATTAAATTAGAAAAGCTTCTTGTCTATCTTTTTAGATTGATGTATCTTTGTTGAAATAGTATACTTGATAGTTATCTATTTCCATATTTTTTTTAAGTATTTTATATTTATTAAAAAATTATTATTAAAAAGAAAAGAGGTCTCATTTATTGGATTCGCCTTAGGCCTCCAAATGTATTGGGCCGCCCCTGATTGCTAGTCTTTGGATTCAGATGCAGGAAGATCTCAGGCTGTTCCCAATTTAATAATAGGGTTGTTGAATTTAAGAATTGTTAGGTTTCACTCTGCAGCCTGAAATTTTAGGAACTGCACCTTTTCTTTTAAACTATTGATGGGCAAACAAAGGAATTAAATTTGACAGAAGTTATTTATGTGAAGTTTTCCTACTTACAAACTTTGATCAATGAATTGATAGCACATCATTGAATCAGGGATTCTCCACAATTACTAGAATTATTCATCTCTCAACTTTTGGAAGGCTAGACATTTTGGAGACTCCTTTCAGTAATTTTGTGCCAATTTTTGTTCTTTTCTCCTTTCTTTCTTTTGAGAGGATGTAATCTTCCTTCTATATATATTTTTTTGGCTTAGGTTCATTTCCTCTCTCTCTCTCTCTCAAAACAAAACCATCTCATGTTGAAGAGAGACTAACAATCTTTTAAATTTTGCAACAAATCAAATATTTGAAGAAAGATCCTTTCTTTTTTAGCCTACAATCATACTTCTTACTCCTTTATTAAGATAAAATCTTTCCAACACAAAAGACAATCAAAAACTTCATAGAGTTATTAAATATTTCAAACATCCATTCCAATGGTTATACGAGCCATTCCAATGTTTCAAATAACATTAACCTTTAAGCCTTTGAGTGAATTCTTATTTCTTGTTAGTTATTTTCATAAATAGAGAAAGGGTCAAAAACAAAGGAAGTATCGTTGAAAGAGCACCTCCCACCTTACAAATAGTCCATGAAATGATTTTTCACATGACAATGCTAAGGGGCTATATGAAAAGCAACAAATAGATTCCACATGCTTGTTACCTTCCTAGTTGGCAATAATTAAAATGAGAACTTTTGGAAGTGCATGCTGTTAAATTTTGAAGGCCTAAAGTTCTACTTCTTAAGGAGTTAGAATTTAACTTGTGAATACTAAATATAGTGGATGGTGATAATCTGAATATCCATAAAAATCTCCTATGTGGAAGAGGTCAAATCAAAACCCAGAGATACCAAAATTTGGGTGTTGTTTGACATCACTTTGTTTCTATTTTTTTCCTTATTTTTTTTTAAAAAGCATAAACATGTTTGGTATATTCGATTATTTTTAGAAACGTAACGTGGTGGTGTTTGGGACAACAGTGGCAGTGGAGATAGCAACAATGTTGGTAGTTGCTAGCAATAGTAGTGGTACTGGCAGCAATGTTGGTATTAGTGGTG
The DNA here is from genome assembly GCF_009389715.1 of Phoenix dactylifera. Taxonomy (NCBI): domain Eukaryota; kingdom Viridiplantae; phylum Streptophyta; class Magnoliopsida; order Arecales; family Arecaceae; genus Phoenix; species Phoenix dactylifera. Next base: position 13,715,244 of record NC_052397.1, read on the forward strand.
GTGGTAGGGGCAATGGTAATATGACCTATGTGGTGACTATAGCGGCAGTGACAGTAGTATGGTAGTGGTGAGGATTGGCAGAGGGTGGTAATGGTGGTGGCAGCATTAGCAGTGGTGGCGGTGACGATGTGGTAGTGATAGTAGAATATCTTTATTGTTTTTTAAAATATTGAAAACAAGAATTTCTTATTTTTATTTTTTTGTAGAAATAATGAAAATGATTTTAAAAAATAGAAAATAAAAATAATAGCACCAAACATGGATTCTATTTCGGTTGCTGTATTTTTATGTTTAAAAATAGAAAACAAGAATAAAAAAAATAAATCCTTGACTTTTCACTTGTTCTTGCAATTTTCATGGGGGTCATATCAAGATCCGCAATCTCGGTATTGGATATCATATCGGTACTTTACTAGTTTGGTACAATATGGTATGCATTCCAACCGAAATAGCTCCCGATCCCTTTTTTTCTCACTTTTTATCACAATTTTGTCAAAAATCGGGCGGTACGAGTCAATACAACACGGCAAACATCCCAATTTTGGGTGGTACTGGGTGGTATGAGGTAGTTTTGCTCGATTTAGACTGGTACGGACCAATTCGACTCATATACCTAATCGAACTTCAGTACCATACTGATGCCTTATCGGTACGGTACGGTACGGTACGGTATCGTCCATACATATCGGTACGGTAGACCTTGTCTTTACATGTTTTATTTAAATACGAAAGAAAGTTTCAATTCTGTGAAGTATGAGGTCAGAGCACTAAGGTCTAGTCTAAAATAGATATGTTGTGTTGATAGTCTTATTAGGATGAAATTCAATATCAAATTTTCAGTCTTTTTGTGATGAATAATCTCTTTTCTACTTTTTTGTCCACATTGAACAAATGAATTACAATCCAGTTGGTAATGTTAGTGCAGTAAAACATAGGAAGACATTCCCTTGTTCACGAGGTATATAATTGCAGACTTAGATGTAATTTTGCTTATCAGCAACTTCGTTATTTAAGGGGCTTTAAAGTGTCAAGCCACCACTTTACATTATATGTCATGCCATCTTATAAAGAAAATTGATTAGTGCTTATTTCCTGCCAATTTAGTGTCTTAACAGTTGTCGTAGACAATGTTTTAAAACTCAGGTTGGGTCTCTTGGATAGATTGTCAGTTTTGGCAATTTTGGTGGTTTTAGTAGTTTTGCTCCAATTTTAAAATTTTTAGGCCAAAAAAGTCTTGAAAATCTAAAAAATAGAAAAAAAACATTATAAAAAATAAAAAATTAGGGCAAGTTACCTCCCATTATTTGATTGTGTTTTAAATTATATAGGATTATAATATATAATAGAGCACTAACCTGTTGAGTAAAATACCGAGTGTCACTTGGTCAAGCATAAACTAACAAGACAGTACACAAAAGTTTAAAACGAAATAGATTTACCTATTCAATATCATATACTATTGCAAGACAGGTTATGCAAATAATGGTGGTCATCATCATCATTGCAACATGGATGGGAGTATTGATGGGGATGAGGATAATAATGAGATAGCTCATCACAAGTCCATATAGTTATGGAATTTTACATTTATTGTGTATTAAAAAAATACTATTATTATGAAGTGTATTATATTTAGTTGTTTATAATGGTCTTTGTAAGTACTATAATAAGAGTCATTTCAAAGGCCGTGCCTGTCAAGTATTATGTTATCGTGTATCTTCTTTTAACTCAAGAAAGAGAATGAAAATCCTTTAAAAATTGGTGCCATATGGATTTTGTATGCAAATAAACAAAGAAATGATTAAAATATGATAGGAAATGGCAAGACAAAGTCTTAGAAAAGCATCAATGGCTGATTTCAGTTGGTTGGAAACCGACCTGTTTTAATCAAAAGTGACCAAAATCCAATATTGGAGGTCAGTTTTATTTGGTCTGTACTAAAAGTTTCACTAATAGTTTTTGGTTGGAACCATGAAATGTGAAACCGTCTCGAACCGAACGGTTCCGCTCGTTTCGAGTCGTAATGGTGGCTTACCGGTACAGTTTCGGCTTTGAAAACGGTTCGTTGCCGGAGCCGGAGAAGGAGAAGAGAAAGAGCGAGCGAGTGGGGGAGGGAGGGAGAAGGAGCGGCTGCGGATACTTGCGGGGGGCGGCGGAGGCTGAGGCCGCGGCCACGTCCCCTATTTCCGCCCCCCCGCGGCCCTCCGCAGGCATCCGCGACCACTTCTTCTCGCTCCCTCTCCTGCTTGTTCTCTCTTTCTCTTCTCCTTCTCTGGCTCCGGCTGGTTTTCTCTCTCGGTACGGGCCCAGCACGAACCGACTCATGCTGCCGGGCAACTGGTAAGGTGCCCAGCACCGGCACAATAGACCTTGGTTGGAACTCGAAATCTTGTCCTCTATATGTACTTATAGATTTTTTACTTGCTTTTGATGTCATCTTTGTTATATTTATAAACTTTGCGATCTTTGCTACTAAGAAACCAGGTTTTCTTGGTCATCAGACTTCAATATGGATCAAGTTTGCGTTTCCTTTGCCTCCATTATGTTACCAAGGTTGTTAGATTGCTTAGTCAAGGCCAGACAATAGACCTCTTCCAGAGCCTAGGCAGGCGCCTAGGTGCTTAGATGGCGACCTAGGGAAGAAAGCTCTCCAAGCTTTTTACAATGCATAGTTTTAATCATGTGTGTAAATATGTGTGTGGATTTATTATATTTACATTTTTACCATATATGAGATCATAGACCTATTTGTCATACTAAAAAGTCCAAAGACCAAAATCTACAAAGAGAGCAGCAACAGCAATGCTGCCACTGCGGCGTCAAACATATTACAGAACATAGCTAGGTAGTCAACACCTAGCAAGAAGCAGGATGAGCCAAGAAGATTAGAGGCTAGCAAGCAGAAGAAAAGGAAAAATTTAGGAAAAAGGTGGAATAATGGCTAGCTAAATGAAAGGTCTGTTGGTTATTACAGTTGCCACTGCCACTCGTCATTGTTGGCTGACCTATTGGTACCCATTGATCAGCCACTAGCTACTAGTAGGTTGGTGGTAACCTTCGCTACCTGCCCATGTGTCCCTTATGGGACTTAAATAGGGAAAGAAATCACATGAGAAAAGACTTGTCGATGAACAGAGCCACCTTAAAGCAACATTTGATAAGAAACAGGTCATTGGAGTTCACTGCTTTAGGTTGATCAGTTCCTGATAATTTATATCACATTTTCAGCATTTCAGAAATTTCTGCACTATTTTATAGGAGATTGACATAAAGTTGACTGACAGTTCTAAAAATTTAATTATTTTAACCAATTGTACCTTGAACCATAAAGGCAACCCTTATACATAGGATAATTCTTGTAAATCGAGGCCAAGGAAATTGTCTTATTCTTTTTAAAAGTACTACTACTTTGTGGGGCAAAGGTGGATCTATATTGATTTACAAGCTTTCATCTCCTTTTGTGACTACTCTCTCTTACTAAGTTTTTGTGACTAAGAAAGTTGACATGCCTGGAAGTTTCCAAGTTCTATATAGCTGTGGCGATTGGTCTGTTAAATTTTTCAGAGCAAATGATCTCGTTCTCAAAAGTGTGGAACACTCGCAAGCTGCATGAACATGGTGTCATGGGCCATTCATTTCGTTTTGAAGGATTAGTTTTGATTTTATTTTGGGGTAATACTAGATATTTCATTATTTCATGATCTCAAGTTCTGTAAGCCATTTTCAACCATCTACAGAGAAAACCAATTGAACCATGACTATCTTTTTACATCCAGACCCGTGTCTTTGTGTTCCAATTCTTACCATCTAGAATTGTTGATTCTGCTGTTATTTGTTGTGCATCACTGTTGGAGTATTCATTCAGTCTCTTAAAGGTCTTCTTTTTCTTTAAAATAATTCACTACTTATATTATCAGGTATCTGAATGATGTGGACTACTTCGGGGGATTTGAACAGGAAGAACTGGACGAGCTTTTTGATGCCATGAGATCTAACTATAAGGCATGGGTATCTGGATTTGCTCCATTAGCTGTGGGAGGAGATTTGGAGTCGGTAGCTGTTCAGGAGTTCAGCCGAACACTCTTCAATATCCGTCCTGACATTGCCTTTAGTGTCGCACAAACAATATTCCAAAGTGATGTAAGGCATCTCCTAGGCCATGTTACAGTACCTTGTCACATCCTGCAGAGTAGCAAGGATCTTGCAGTGCCTGTTGTGGTATCTGAGTACTTGCATAAGAACCTCAGGGCTAACTCCATTGTTGAAGTTATGCCCTCAGAAGGCCACCTTCCACAGTTGAGCAATCCAGAAATAGTCATTCCTGTTCTGCTTAGGCACATACGGTTTGACATAGAAGTCTAAGAAGACTCCACAGAGCTAAAATAAGCTGTGTATTCTCCCCTTGTTAGCAGCATAAGATGCTCTTGTTTGAATTGCAATTTGCAAATAAGATTTCAGACTTTCCAAAACTGTTGTAATGCTAGGCAAAGTCCCAACTGAAGTTGTATATTAACATTGCAGATATTCTGTTACAGGCCCACCTTCTTCTGTTGTGAAGTTTGCTTGCACTGCGAACATCCCAAAAAAAAGTTGTTCTTCTTCGACAAACCATTCCCACGAGACAAAAAAAAGAGGTTTTCTTCTTTTCTAATAGTTAATCCTGTCATTGGTAAGAGTTTCCTGATTATTTACTTATGGCAGAGGCACGATGTTTAGTTGTTGCATCACTGCATTTGTTGTGCAAATGAAGAATCATGGTATAATGATTGATAAGGTTCCTATTTTGCATTTTAGTTTCTTGGAGAGGGATGTTGAACCAAGTCTATATTTGCACCCAAAAAGAAAGTCTGTAAATGGTGGAAAACAGTTCTGCAATTAAGCTATCCAAAAGAAGCACCGCAGAAAGCAGATTTGATGTTTTAAAAAAGAGCAAGGTTTGTTTTCAGCATTTCATGATTCTAAGTTCTGGTCGCATGATGAATTGATGGTAAATTTATCCTCCCCTATTTTTCATGCAGCGTTTGCGACAAATATTTTTAAGGTGCTCTTGAGAGTATATTCTATTTATGTTGAACTGGTGGTGCAAGGCAGCCTGAATTATGCTTCAACAGTTCAACTGGATCGAAAGATACCCCACTATTCCTGATCCAAGTGGTTGTGGCACTGCAATACTCGTCATAATTACGATTTCCCTACATGGCAGGGGTCCATAAATATTATATAATCCAAAACAAGGGAAGCAGGATGGCTCCCATTTGGTCATTACTTCGGGTCAACATTCCAAAGCATTCGTTTTACTTTAGGAACCGATGGGGGAGAAGATTATTTCGACCTCCTTAACATCAGCCTTGGCCGTGGTAAATGATCTTGGTATTGGCTGGCATGTTATGCTGGTCGTAGTTCAAAAGTAACGCTAGAAATTAATGAAGGAACCACACTTATGGTTTCAACAATGGTCGACCTAGCTTGGCCATAAATGCATCATCAATACAATTAACATCGTGGATATATCGGAAAGAGTTGTTACCATATAATTATTGTACCTCCTGATGGATAAGATAATAGATATTCACCATCTTATATATAGGAGTGACTAGAGAATCTTCGGGTAAGCATTCTCTAGCTCTCTCTCTCTCCCTTTTCCACTTAGGAGTGCAAATAGGTCGGGTCATGAGTGACCCCGACCTAACTCGGTTCCTTGTTCGAGCCAGCCCAACCCAATAGAAAATCAGGTCGGATCGGGTCCGTCGCTACAATTTTTGGGCCAACGGGTCATTTGGATCGGATTGGATCCATATATAACTCAGACTGAAGCCAAAAATTATGGTTTGGTTCGGGTCAATCCATCCATGGCTTCAGAACTTGTTTGTATGCCCGCAGGCCCAAATAATTCTATAGATTCGGGTCGGATCTGATTCGAGTCAATCCATCCATGACTTCAGAATTTGTTTGCACCCCCGCGGTTCGGGGTGGGTCGTAGGATTAAAAATCTAAAATTATCCAAATTCAAATGGATTAGGTCTGATCGGGTTGGGTTTGAATTCAGTAAACCAAGACTCAACCCAGAAAATAACACGGGTCCAATTTTAGAATCCGATCAGCCCCATGAGTCCTCCAAAACAGATTGAGTCGGATCTAAGCAGATTGGGTCGGATCACGAGTCAACTCAGACCCATTTGCAACCTACTTCTATTATTGCTTTAAATCTGTACTAACTTAAGTATCAAATTGTCCTCTAGAAATCTTCCAGCAAAAGAACTTCTTTGCTGGTCATACTCAACCTCTAAAGTCGCAGCGGAAAATCCCCAACGTTTTTTTGGCCAACCTATTTTTCACCTCCGTACTGGCTGACCTCAGTTTATCTTGCGCGGATATTGACCTGAATTCATATTCTAGCGGCGGCAGGAACATTCCAAAATATTTGTTAATCGAGTTAGTTGACTGCATGCAGTCTTGGACTAGATTCTCCAGGCAGAAAGAAAGAAGGAAATATCCACCAATCTCAGAGCAACCCAGATGTCATGCATGACGGTGAAGTTTCGTCATTATATATACCCTTTTAGAGGAGCAACGAATGCAAAGGGTCCCACCGAGAGTTCGATCGCTCCCAGCCCTGAGTCCAGTCTCCAGTCTTATTTCTACTTTATAATCGGATAGAATCACGTGTGGGTTCTCAAAAAGAAGGCCAATTCATCGCTAAGGAGACCACGACACTAATTAGAAAGAGGATAGTGATCCACATCAAAGCCCCAAAAAGATAGCTCAAGTTGAAAGGTCTCTCTTTCTAAAGCAATGCTAGCATAACTTGAGAATCTCAATCAAAAAAAAAAGTTACAAACTAGCCGTGTTGATTTCTCATTGCTCCATTTTGACCTCGCACGAATCGACCAGAAGATTATGGAGAAATTAAGAAATTTACTTGCATCAGATGTTTAATTCTTTAATACAACAATTTTGAGTTATTTAGATAATTGTTATTTGTCTAATGAAACTTGCAACAATCGATGGACTACAAGTCTACAATACCTCGATTGTTCAGGCATATTGTTTGTTGACCCGAATTCAGCAATATTTCTTATAACATGTTATTTTCTCTCCCAGTAAACTTGCAACATGTTCAATTTAATAAAAACAGGTAGGTCCATCACTCTTATTATTAAAAGAAACACTAGAAAACGTGCAAGGCAAAGCCACTCTAAAATTCCAAACCGGTTGTCAACTGCACAACCGAACCAAACTTTGAATACTTTTCCACAATGTAGTGCTCAGCCTCCACATTTTGACCACTAATGTCCTCTTTTTTTACACTCCTTTGACGTAAATTTTGACCACTAATGTCATTATGACACAGATGATACACACCATTTTTCTCTTCTAATTAAATCAGAAGTGCCAACTTTGGCCGCCTCTCAGCCTGCTCCGAAGGCTCCTACTACTTTTTGGTCAAACTGTCCCACGTAACTCCACTTGCCCTTCCCTCAAGGAATCCCTCTCCTCTCTCTCTATAAAACAAACACCTTCTATACTTTAGAAACCATGGCTCTCCAAGCTCCACTGGACTCCGCCTCCTCTCCTGCTGCACTGAAACCAGCCCCAGAGGCGTTGCCATGGGCGCAGGAGAAGCGCTCTAAGCGCCACCCCTCCTCCCCTCTCCAAACACAGGAAGAATATCTTGCTCTTTGCCTCGTTATGCTCGCACGCGGCGACGACCACCGGCAGCCATCGCCATCTCCTCCTCCTCCTGCTCCTCCGCCGTCGCGGAAGCTTTGTTACAAGTGCTCTGTCTGTGGCAAGGCGTTCCCTTCTTACCAGGCGCTCGGCGGGCATAAGTCCAGCCACCGGCGGCCAACCGGGATTGAAGACGTCCGGCTCTTCTCTTCGTTTGCTGGCAGTGGATCGGTGTCGTCGGGTGGTTCTGGTGGCGGCTCGGAGGGTGGCAGGGTCCACCGGTGCTCTGTTTGCTTTAGGAGTTTCCCGACGGGGCAAGCGCTGGGTGGGCACAAGCGGTGCCACTACTGGGAGGTGTCATCGAGCTCGGATGTGGCTTTGAGAGATTTTGATCTGAACCTGCCGCCGCCGCCGTTGCCGGAGTTTGGGGCGGAGATGTGGGCGACAGGGGAGGAGGAGGAGGTCCAGAGCCCTGTGACCGTGAAGAAGCCAAGGCTTTTGATTTCGGCCTAAACTACAGTTTTTTCTATTGCAGGCATGGAAGCTTTTTTAAAAAAAATTGTTGTCAAGGATTGCGTTGTTGTCCATAGGATCGTAGGAAGGAAGATTTGTTCATTATTTGGAAATGGCAAACGCCAAAGCAAGCAACAGTTATTCTTTTTTTTTTTTTTTGACTCTTTGTTTTGTTTCCTCCATTCTATTTGCTCAAAAAAAATATTTACTTCTCTTCTAAATTTGTTTCGCTTTGCATGTCTCTGTTAATTGTTAAAGGCTATGCAGAAATATTAGTGCTCGCTGAACCCACCATTGATGACGCTACGCAGAAATTGTAATGTTTGGCTGGAAAGATGGTGGTTAATTTGTTAAGGCTCTTTTTTGGGCTTTCCCGGGTAGGAACACCCTTATATATTGTGTAAGAAAATGATTAAATTTGGAAGAGCTTTTGAGAGCCAAAAAAATATTTTTTGATCATCCAAAAACACTTTTAAATAAAATAGGCATATTTGATAAAATTTTCGAAAAGCTATTTTAGCTTTCTTAGAAAGCTAAAACAGCTTTTTGAGAGCAGTTCTATTATGGAGCTTCTCTGAAAATATACTTTTAGGAATTGTGAGAAAGCTATTTTAAGTTATAATATTTTTTTTTTGGACTAAAATATCCATAATAAAATAGAATAATTACACATAATGCCTCTTTATATTATTCCACAATTATCAAGAGAATAAAAAATTAATTTACGTTAATATTTATAATATTTTATATCTTTATTATTATATTATACTATAAATATAATATTATATTACATTATATCATAATATATTGATATATTATGTTAAAAATTTAATATTATATTAAAATATTATAATATAGTATACAATATTATATTACTATATTATAATAATATTATATTACATTATACTAATATTATATTATATCATATATTTATAGTATACATATTATATTTCATTATGTTTTGTTGTGCAATACTATGTAATGTCCTTTATGGTCATTTGTCATACAAAAAATACTTTCTCAGTTTGTTTATCAAATAAATGTTAAAGTTCCACAACACTTTAAAAATGTAGTTACCAGACAGTAGACAGCTTTTTATAAAAGCTCTACTTCCAAAAATTTTACTTCCAAAAGCTCTAATTTTAAAAGCTCTACTGCCAACAGCTCCTCTAAATGGGGCCTAAGTACTTCTCTCCCGAAATATTAAAACATTTCTTCTTTCAAGAGACAATATTTTTCCAACAATATAAGCCAACATATTTTCATACGAATTGAATTGAAATAGATAAAACTAAGTATCATTTAGATTTGATTTAAGTAACGCAGAAACTTCCCCCCATCTATCAGATTCCTTTGTCTGTTGATATTACTATAATAATTAGTAACAATAGTGATTTGTAATGATATTGGATGTATTTTAGGCATTAAAACTTAGGTCATTATTATAGGGCAACGCGAAGCATGCACCCCTATTAACCTTGGTGTTTTATTGCTGTAAAAATGTAATAGGTCAAATAGATGCTACACATCAACATTGAGAGATGCAACCATGGAGCAGCATAACCCATAACCAATTTGAGGACCAAATAATCATCCACAGTGTATCCAAATACATGCTTTACCTTGTGTGTTTCAGAAGCAGGCCTTCGGGCCGTGATTTTGCGTCAAGATAGGAAAAAGGCCCGGGCCTTAAGGCTGGGCCGGTCGATCAAAATGGATCAGGCCGGGCCTCATAGAGGGAAAGTGGAGATTGGCGCACGTGCCTCTCTCCTTCCATATTTTCCCTCACATGCTGTCTGAGGGCCGATCCGTTTTCTTCCCTTCCCTCTTTTCTTTTTTTTCTTCTTTTTTATTTTTCTTTCATTAGATGTGATGGACATAGGGATAAAAATGGATCGGATAATATCTATTCGAATCTATTTTTTATCCGAATATATCCGGATATGGACAAAAATTTGAGCATCTGACTAATATCCATATCCATAAAAAAAAATGGATATGAATATGGATATGGATATAAATAGACAATTATCCAATCCTCATCCGAATATATGATTTCATTTATAATCCTTTTTAATTTTATATAGTAATAATGAATTTTTAAGAAAAATGAATGTCCACATTAATATGCTGCAACTTGATTTATCATCCATCTAGTAATATTTTTGATTCTATGGTCATACATTTTAATTATCTAATTTATATCCATAACTTTGGTATCTTGTTTATATCTGTATATGTTTAAAATAAATATGGATATGAATTTTTGTATCTAACTAACATCCATATCTGTATCTGTATTTGTCAAACAAAATAAATTTAAATATAGATATACTAATATTCGTGTTTTTGCATATGCCAATGCTCCTATTCCATTTTTAAGCCATACTTCTCTTCCCAAACTTCTTTCTCCTCTCTCTCTCTCTCTCTCTTGCTCGATCCATCATGCAACCCTTATCCCCTCTATTTCTCCTCTGGTGCGCGAGTGTTCCTGAGCATCTACACTGTGACATTGCCAGGCATTTGTTGAAATCACCCTTTATAGGATGAAGTAGATTTATTTATATATTTTATATTTTTTTACACTTCTTTTCACATATGTGATGGACTTTCCTTTAATAGGTGAGCCCAACATATAAAATTTTTAATAATAGGGTTAAAGTGTACAGAGACAGAGTTCAAACTCAGAATCTCTGCTCTGATACCATATTAAAATCACTACTTATCCCAAAAGCTTAAGTTTATAGAATGAAGTTGTTGCCTAAGGAGACAACCCTAGAGGGGGGGGGGGGGGGTGAATTGGGTTTTAATTAACTATTGACCAATTAAAAATAAGGTGAGTGATTAACTAAATCTATTGCAAGTAAATTAGTTAAATCACTAGATGCAATGAGTGAAGAAAGTGAAAGAGACATGGTCTAATACAAACACAAAAAGATTAATAGTGGTTCGGAGCCAACTCTTGCTCCTACGTCCACTCCACAAGCCGCACTTGGGAGTTCACTATAATCCTTAGGATTACAGCCGGTTGTTTTGCAAGCTCACAAGTCACAACGTAACTTATTATTTTCACGAGGTCACAACGAACTCGGTCGATTTTGATAGGCTCACCGACTAGAACCACTCGATTGTTTTTCCGGGTTCACAATCAAACCCAGTTGGTTTTTTTCGGTTCACCAACCACAACCTTACACCGTTGGTTTTATCTTTGGCTTACCAACAAACCTTAATCCTTGATTCAATCCCCCTGATTGAATCAAGTAGAAATACAAGAGTTTAAAGTTCATAAGGAAAGCTTCTAAAAAGCAAATATGAAACAATATAAACGAGATTAAGTTAGAAGCCCTCAAATAGATTTGAGATGAGGAAGTGGGGGCTTCTCGATTTCTGAGTCTCCTCTTGAATGAGCCGAAGGATGTAAGACAGTAGGTAGAGCTTTGAATATGAAGGAATTCTTTTTTGGTTAGAGTTGAATGCATTTCTTCCTTCTTTTGCTTAGATTCACTCTTTTGAAGCTCTTGGTGGTTGAAAACCTTTAATGCTCAATTGGAATGACTCTCTTGTTGTCTACTACTATTCACTCTAGCTATTTAAGTGATTACTTTCGAAAACTAGCTATTAGAGAGGAGATTAGAGCCATTCTGACCCGTCTGCACATTCTAACAGTGTATCCGTTGGGATCAGAGTCGGCTCGCGCGATCTGGAGTCGACTCGGCTGTTACTGGAGTCGACTCGCGCTTTACTGTAGACGACTCGCCCACTGTTCCAGATTTGAATTAAAGTGCTTGCTTTGTCCTGGGGTCGACTCGGACCAAATCGGAGTCGACTCGCCAACAGCTGGAGACGACTCGTGCACTTAGGGGTCGGCTCGTTCTCAGGGTTCCAGAAACCCATCTTTCTGTTTTTCTTCCTCGAGTCGACTCAAGTTTACTTGGAGTCGACTCGGCTGTCTTGAGAGGCGACTCGAGATCTTCGGAAGACGTCTCGCTCTCAGAGACCGAAAAATTGATTCTCTGTCTTTTGAACATATCTACCTTGGAGTCGACTCGGCTATCTTGGGGGTTGACTCTGGAACATCTGGAGTCGACTTATTCACAGGGTCTCCGAAACTGCTTCTCTGCTTTTCAGACTGCTTTCCTCTGGAAGTCGACTCGGACAAACTGGAAGTCGACTCGGCTGTTATGGGAGACGACTCGTAGTCTTCGCGAGTTGGCTCGCTGACAAGGTCTCAAAAACTAATGTTCTGTCTTTTTGTCAGCTTTTCTTTGGAGTCGACTCGGGATCATCTGGAGTCGACTCGCTAAGCATCGAAGTCGACTCGCAACTTTCTGGAGTCGACTCACTAATAGGGTCTCAAATTCCATCGTCCTGTCTTTCTGTCTATTCTCAGTCGGAGTCGACTCGTGCTCGTGCCAGAAATTTTAAGTGTCCCAGAGTCGACTCGCAAAGTTCAGGAGTCGACTCGTGATGCAGACTTTGGTTCAAATAGAGTCCAATACTTAATCAAAATATTTTGAACCAAAGCTCGAGGCACTTAGATAGAAATTCATAAAGATTTACCTGAAACACTAGATTGAATTCATTAGAACAACATAATATATACTCAAATGCTTTGTGTTCATCAAAATCAATTAAGGAATACTCAATCACTCAACAATCTCCCCCTTTTTGATGATGACAAAACATTGAGTATTTGTAAAGTGAATTACTCATCCAAGGAATGATTCAAGGTAAAATTTTGAAATGAATTCAAATGTCTAGTCATTTAGTGTATCCAAAATTGAAAGGTATGAGTCAATAAACTCTGAAATTAAAGCCCCCCCTTTTATTTGGAATTATATAAGCCTTCAAATCATACAATCAATTGTTTGGCTTATATATATCTTTAATGAATTTGCTTTCTTAGAATTTCAGATTCTCCCCCTCAACATGTGCATTCAATTTAGTTTGAACTTTGTTCAAATTTTCTAGATTTTTCTGTAATGTTTTAAACTTGAACTTAAGTTCTTAATTATAGAAGGGAAAATATGACGATTTGATCTTGAATATGATCCTACTAGTCTCCGAATATCCTTTAAAAATTTTCTTGTTTAGTGATTCCCTTTACTTGCAATTATATCATATGTTCTCCTCCTTTTTGTCATCGTAGCAAAAAGGTGAAGTATCAAAGAGTCAAAAACATACAAGAAGCATAGGTAATGAGACAAAAAGATATACTTTTCATTCACTGTAAGCTTGAATACATAAAAGATGTTCAGAAAGTACATAGTACTCAAAATACAAAAAACACAAAATACACAAGTTCTTAGAAAAGACTTTTCAATTCATTGTAAGTATTACACAATTGAGTACAATGATTGGAAGTCCAAAAGGACTTTAAATAATTTTCAAGAAAAAAAATACAAGTTTAGGGAGGTGGACGTCTAGAAGAAGATGAGGCTCCCAAGGTTCGTCGTTGACACTCCATAATCAAACGAACTGCCTCAGAGATATTTTCTAGTTGCTGAATGATTTCTGAAGTAGTACTATTGTGGGTTTGGGTCAGCTGGGTTACGTTGTCGATGTTTGCGTCAAGCTTATCTACAACAGCGTTTGCTACTCTTTCAGCTCCTTCATTGAGCTTTAACAACTCTGATCTTACGGAGTCTTGCATTTTCTTTGTAGCTTCCTGAATATCTGAGAATCTCATGTATTAATCCTGAATAAGACATCTCAGGCTAGATAACTCCTCCTTCACTTCAGCAATCATCATTGAAACAGCTACAGTGGAGGGGGTCAGATCAGTAGAGGGTGTACTTGTGGTACTCCTTAGTTATCTCAAAATATCGTCCCTCAGTGCTCTGAGCTGCTCACTGATCGGTTATTTCAATTTCAAAAATAAACCACGCAATAGCACGTATCCTGTAGGATAGTGATTACGGGTGTCGGTCCACAGGGATTGAAGAATAAGTTATTTTTTCTTTTAAAAATAAATCAAAAAGAAGGATTTGCTAACTTTATTTAACTAAATTAAACTATGAGTTCGGATTGGAATTTATCAGAGTAAATAGATCTAGGGTTTGGAATCCACCACATAGCATTGCATCAAGGATTGTGTTCTTAATCTTATCTTTTGGAGAGGCATGCAATTTTGGCTACAAGCCTTATAAAATAAAAGCATAAAGAGTTTTAGGAAGATCCATCTTCGGTATACCATGAAGTGTCTACCTAAGTATGCTAATCTAGGGTGTAGCACATCTCATCTTCCTAGGCATGGATCATCTTAGACTACTTTAGCAACATGAATAGTAAATGGCATGCTCAAGGTTTAAACATCATAAAATAATTTTTCATTGAGAATGAGAATTTAAACAAACTCCAAAAAGATTAAAAGAGTAAGAACTACAATGCCCTGTTACATTGCTAGGGCTTCATCCAGCCCTAGACTAGGTGTTCAGCCGCGCATGGTGGCCGGATGTCCTTCCATCTTCAAATGAAAGCCTTCACCTCTCATTCTTCCCAGAATAACACAAACTCTTCTCTTTCCTCCCCTCTCTCTTCCTTTTTTTTTATTTCTTTCTCTCGGCTGGTGGCTTCTTCTTCTTCACCGAAACAGGGGTTCTCCCCTCTGTTTTCTTTCTTCTCCACCCAGCTCTTTATATAGGACTTCCCCACCCCTTGCAGCCGACTGAGGATCGAAACGGCCGTGGAATCGCTGGGCGCTGATCACGGAAGAGGATCCCTCCTGGATGGCGAGAAACGGACGAGGCGGAGGCGGGGGATTGGCTCCGGATGCGTCACGGGCGGAGGAGGAGGCGGGAGATCCGGTCGCTGGCTGCATCGTCTTGATCACAGACGGCTTGGATCACGCTTGCCGTCCGGGTGTGGGAGTTTCCGGAAGAGGGTGCTGCAATGAGGCGCGATGGAAGGAGCTGGATTACCGGCTGCTGAAACAGGGGAAGAAATGCTGCTGTGAACCGTTGGGAGGAGTGGAAGAAGCCGGGAGGGAGCTGATCTGGATGCGCTGGAGATCGTGATCAACGGGCAGAAGAAGATGCGGAGGTGGGGGTCTTGAATCCGGAATGGTTGCACGGCTGGACGTGGTGCGGAAGGAAGGAGGCGCGGGCTGCGGCGGAGGAGGAGCGATCGTGGCTGGGCGGTGATCGCGGGATGATGGGGACGTTGAGAGGAGCTGGAGATCCGGAAGAGTGGAGAACGCGGATCCGTGGTTGCACCGCATGGAACTCGTGGCTGGAACGGGAGGGAGGAGCGAATCTCGGCCGTGATGCACTGCGGGGAAGAAGATGAACAGTGCTTATGTTTTGTTTATTTTATTTTTTTTTTGTAACACTGTTCATATGAACAGTATTTTCATGGGACACTGTTCATATGAACAGTGAACTATTCATATTTTATTTATTTTATTATATTCATTAATTTCCTTCTTTTTTTTTGTTTTAAATTTATAAATTTTATATGAAGGCAGGTAAGGAATTGGTTGGGAATTACTTTGGGTTTGAGGTGGGTCATGATCGTTGATTTGGCTTGAACTTGTTCTCGAGCCCAATGTCATTTAATTCTTACTAAACCGCTTCAGATTGGACTCAACCAGATCAGACCGTGACTTAATAAAAGGGTTAATCAAATATTTTCCTATACAATTATAACTTTCAATCAAATCAGGACCAAAGCCCATTTAGTTATAACCTTAGTCGGGTCAACACAATCTCCTTATATATTTTTCTGTAATTTTCATTAAAGATTGCAATCAAGAGAGAGACAAGTTCAGAATCTGGTTTAAGAAAAGAATTATTTACCTCTTACCATAATTTAAATTTAATTCAATGTTTATTCAATTTCATGGTAAAACAAGTAGTTATCCGTTTAAGAACATTGATAAGTGCTGGAAAAAGAATATTAAATTATAGATTAATCAGCACTTATCACTCACCACTAAGCCTAACCTCAAGGGGCTGTTGAGATGGTCGCACAGTGGATGAAGAGCTAGCAGTGGATGAAGGGCTAGCAGCGGATGGAAAGATAGAAGGATCTGCGGAGGTATTCGGATCATGGTCAGAAGTGGGAGAGTGAGGAGCAGTGGGGTCAGATGGTATGACACCAGAAAGAGTGAAGAGAATTTATTCTATGCTTGCCAACATGTTTCTGAATAAAAGAATGATGTGTGGTTCCTTGACAGTGGGTGTAGCAATCATATGACACCAAAAAAATGAATTTTCTGGATATGGATGTTTCATTTAATTCTAAGGTGAAGATGGAAAATGGTTCAGTAGTAGAAGTGAAGGGAAAAGGCAGCATTGGTGTCCAAACAAAGAAGGGCAAAAAGATTATTCGTGATATGTTATTTGTTCCGGAGTTAGACCAAAATTTGCTGAGTGTTGGATAGCTTTTGGAGCATGGTTATAGTCTTCATTTTGAAGGCAATGGTTGCAGAGTTTTTGACCAAGGAAGAGAAAAATCAGTTGTGGCTGATGTTAAAATGGGCTCTTACCGAAGTTTTCCACTCACTTTCAATTATGCTACAGGTGTTGCTTTGAAAGCTAATGTGCTTGATGAATCATGGTTGTGGCATAGAAAATTTGGTCACTTGAATTTTCAAAACCTCAACCTGTTGTACAAGAAAAATATGGTGCAAGGACTGCCTATGATTGAAGAGAAAAGTGAAGTTTGTGAAGGTTGTGCCATGGGGAAGCATCATCGCTAATCTTTTCCAAAAGGAGTGGCATGGAGAGCAAAAGAGGTACTGGAACTAGTGCATACAGGCATGTGTGGGCCTATGCACACTCCTCACTCTCAAAATAGATATTTCATACTCTTTATTGATGATTATAGTCGTATGACTTGGGTTTACTTCATGAGAAAAAAATTTGAAGTGTTTGGCATCTTTAAGAAGTTTAAATGTCTTGTTGAAAGCAAAGTGGCCGTCCTATAAAAATTCTGCAAAGTGACAGAGGAAGGGAGTACACTTCGAATGAATTTCAAAAATTCTGTGAAGATGAAGGGATGAAAAGACAGCTTACAGTTGGCTACACTCTGCAGCAAAATGGGGTGTCCGAGAGGAAGAACCAAACTGTAACGAAAATGGCCAAGTCTATGATGCATGAAGCTGGTTTACCGAATCATTTTTGGGCTGAAGCTGTGTATACAGCAGTTTATTTAATAAACAGGTGTCCTACAAAGGCAGTGTGGCATCAAACACCATTTGAAGCTTGGAGTGGCAGAAAACTATCAGTAAAGCACTTTAAAGTATTTGGTTGTTTCTGTTATGCTCAAAATCCAAAAGAGAAAAGATACAAGCTGGATGAAGCTAGTGAGAAATGCATTTTTGTTGGCTACAACTCAATGTCAAAAGGCTATAGGTTGTACAGTTTGAAGACCAACAACATAATCATTAGTAGGGATGTAATATTTGATGAGAAAGCTAAATGGAATTGGGAGCAAGGCAAAGTTGAAGAGCAATTTGTTCCGGTGACTATTCCACAACAAAGTGTAGTTCAAGAAGATCAAAATAATGATGGAAGCTCTCAACCTTCAAGTTCATCTTCACCACCATCATCTCCAAGCACACAATCAGCCCTAAGCTCAAGTTCATCATTACCAAGCTCAACTCTGGTAAGATTGAGAAATTTGAATGATGTGTATGCAAGATGCAATTTTTGTGTTGTGGAACCAAAAAATTTTGAAGAGGCAGTCAAAGAAGAAGCTTGGAAGAAAGCTATGGAAGAAGAAATTGAAGTGATTGAGAAAAACAATACATAGGAGCTTGTTGATCGCCCAGAAAACAAAGAAGTTATCAATGTGAAGTGGGTTTAGAAAGTAAAATTCAATACAAATGGTTCTGTTCAGAAAAACAAAGCAAGACTGGTTGCAAAGGGCTATTCACAGCAGCCCGGTATTAACTTCCAAGAAACATTTGCTCCGGTTGCCCGTCTTGACATCGTGAGAGCACTTATCTCTTTGGCAGCACAAAAGGGTTGGTCGTTGTACCAACTTGATGTGAAATCAGCATTTCTTAATGGGGAGTTGAAAGAAGAAGTTAATGTTGAGCAACCTCAAGGATTTATCATTGAAGGCCAAGAAGAAAAACTGTACAAGCTGAAGAAAGCACTCTATGGGCTGAAACAGGTACCTAGAGCATGGTACA
Organism: Phoenix dactylifera; assembly: GCF_009389715.1. NCBI lineage: Eukaryota > Viridiplantae > Streptophyta > Magnoliopsida > Arecales > Arecaceae > Phoenix > Phoenix dactylifera. Next base: position 13,733,566 of record NC_052397.1, read on the forward strand.
GTAAAATTGACAGCTACTTCAATGAACAAGGCTTTGAGAAAAGCAAAAGTGAGCCTACTTTGTATGTCAAAAATTAAGGTACAACTGATATTCTTATTGTTGCTCTTTATGTTGATGATTTAGTGCTAACTAGAAGCAATGCAGAAATGATTGAAAAATTTAAGAAAGAAATGATGAGAAAGTATGAAATGAGTGATTTGGGATTGTTACATCATTTTTTGGGTATTGAAGTCTATCAAGATGAAGAAGGGGTATTCATTTCACAAAAGATGTATGCTGAAAAAATTCTGAAGAAGTTTAGAATGTTTGGATGTAAACCAATAGCTACACCCCTTGTTGTCAATGAAAAACTGATGAAAGAATATGGAAGAAAAAAGGTCGATGCAACTCTGTATAGAAGTCTTATTGGAAACTTGCTTTATATTACAGCTACAAGGCCTGACATTATGTTTGCAGCAAGTATGCTTTCAAGATTCATGCATTCTCCAAGTGACATCCACTATGCAGCAGCAAAAAGAGTACTTAGATACATTCAAGGCACCATGAGCTATGGAATTCAATATTCCCAAAGTTCTGAAGTGAAGTTGATTGGTTTTTGTGACAGTGATTGGGGAGGTTGTGTAGATGACTGTTAGGATCTCATGCACGCCGCAGAAAAATTTCAAAAATTTTCAGATCTGCAGCGGAAGGGCATGCGCAGATCCCGTTCATCACATGAACGTATTTTAAAACCATTTGTAGATAGATTAGGAATAAATTCTTTTAAACCATTTAAAAATCAATAAGAAGATCAAATCTTCACCTTGTGCGGGTAGATGGTCTCCGCAAATCTGATTTACGTGAATTTGTTGAAGGTTCGATGGAAGCCGCACACGCGTCCGTCCTCTACGGGTATCCACACGAGGCAAAGCACCGATCGAAGCTTTTAGATCTCCTCGGGGTGCTAGCTCCCTTGCAGAGATAGCTATTGATGGCTGATATCCTCTCTATCAATCAACTCTTGAATGCCACGCCAAGAGCTTCTTTTCCCTTGCTTCCTTATGGCTGAAAGGAGGAATGGAAGGATGTTCCTTGCTACCAAAAATTCCAAGAAAAACCATAAAAAATTTGGAGCCCCTTTGAACCCCTCTTTTATGGTGTGTGGATAGAGATGAGCTCCTAAATTTTAGGAACTCATCTTTATCCCTTTGTGAATTCAAAATAGGAGGGGCATGGCCCCTCCTTTTTCCTTCATGCCACCAGCCAAGGGAGGGAAGGGTTGGGTCCAAGTGCTAGGATTCAATCCTATTCGAAATAGGATTTGCACCCATTTCAATTTTCTCCAAATTCTAATCTAATTAGGATTTAATTGAACCATGACTCAATTGAACTCTTCAATCCTAATCCAATTAGGGTCTTTTAATTAATTAGATTAAAATTAAAATTAATTAGGACTTAAGAAAATCCTAATCTAATTAGGACTGATTAAATTTCAGCCCTAAGGCAATTAGGACTTTAGAAATCCTACTCCAAATAGGACTCTAATTTAATTTGAAATCCTAATTCAATTAGGACTCCAAGGATCCTACTCCAAGTAGGACTCATGATCAAGTCCAATTAATTAAATCCAATTAATTAAATTAAATTGCAATCCGATTGCAATTATTCCTTCTTCAACTCACTAATTCTTAGCGGGTTAACCAATTATCAATCAAATTGATTATTTGTGATTTCTAATCACAATTCAACCATCGGATCGGTCAATACCTCTAATATGTGTGACCCCATAGGTTCTATTCTGACTGGTAGTGAGATATATTGCGATCTCTATCATAATATCATTGAAAACTCCTTTCAATGGGTTGAAACAATTCCAACTCAACTCACCGGGGATCATCGACCATCAAGATGGTCCCTATGAGTCTCACCATCCACCAGTGACACTTAGCAGCATGTAGTGACAACCCAGTAGAATGGAATAATGAACCTCTAGGTGCAGTTATCGTATGATACAGTCCTTCTATCGTAGATCTCTACAGAACGGAGGTCATGGATAACTCGTCAAACTCCATCGTCTGTTATATGTCTAGATTTATTCGACTTGAGTTCGAGAGTGAAAAATTCTTTCTCCACTGTATATACTATCCTGGCCAAGATCTTAGAATTCAGTCTTATAAATCAAATAAGATCACTCCTCATCTATCAAGGTCGATAAATTTCATGTAGGTGCATATCCTACTCCTACAGTAAACCTACTGCAGTCAATCTACACTATAATGACCCATATGACTAGAGACCATGTATATGTGTAGTCAAACTACAATACCTCATTGTGAGTAGCCGAATCACCGCAGGTCAAAGGACCAGTCACACTACTGCAACACCAAGCAAGTCACTGACGAGTGGATAGACATCCAAGTGACTTCTTGTCTTGGTTACGCTCAGTACCCTTGTTCTCTAACAAGCACCTGCGCTATCACTTCAGTGTCTCTACACTGTGAACTCGAGTCTCGTCCATCCATAAGGAAAGTGATCTGTGCACTGATCTTATCGGATCGATCACCGTCCTCGTGATGATCCATTGATCAGGAGCATTTAGAAATTAATCATCAATGATACATGGCTCAAATTCTTAACTCTTGAGAATATGTATTATCATCTTATTAATTTTTTGGATGATTCATAGATACATAAACAATATGAATGAAAAAGATGCCCATTTATTATTCAATAATAATAAAGTCAAGTACAAAATAATGTCCCAGAATTAATAATATGTCAGCCAGATTAGCTTCTAGGGCATATATCTAACAATGACATGAAGAGCACCTCCGGTTATGCATTTTCACTTGGATCAGGTGTGTTCTCTTGGTCCTCAAGGAAGCAACAATCAGTTGCTCAATCATCAGTAGAAGCTGAATATGTTTCAGCTGCACTCGCCACATCTCAAGCAATTTGGTTGAGAAGAATTTTAGAAGACATTGGTGAGAAGCAAGAGGAAGCCACTAAAATATTCTGTGACAACAAATCAGCCATAACAATGGCAAAGAATCATGTCTTTCATAGCAGAACCAGGCATATTGCAATTAAGCATCATTTCATCAGAGATGCCATTGAAGAAGAAGTGAAGCTGGAGTTTTGCAAGATAGAGGATCAAGTAGCAGATATTTTCACCAAAGCATTGCCAAAGGAGAAGTTCCATCAGTTGAGAGAAGCACTAGGAGTTCAAGACCAACACATTAAGGGGGAGAATGTTATGGTTAATGTGTTGTCTAATTAAATGCTATTTAATGTTTACCATAGTTACTTTTGCTAACTAGAGTCAAAATATGATTAGAATGAGTGGAAAAAAAGTTGAAGATACATGATATGCTGTAAAAAAAAAAAAAAAGTAGAAATGGCTGAATAGTGGGTTGCCACTCTTCCACTATTTTCTCCTATTTTGCTGAACATAATCCAGATTTACAGCAACTTATTTTGTGAGTTTAATTCTGCCTTTGTTGTTTTATAATTGCTGGTGTGTCCAACCAACAATTGGCGGGGTGAAAGCCCACGAGCCCCCTTTCCGTGAGGATCTCCCGCGGCTGGATTGCCCCAACTTCTGCTACGACCTCAAGGACATCCTCTTCGAGGAGGTGGCGAAGAGGAAAGGCACCGTGACGTGGTTGATCCACCGCCCGACGACCATCTTCGGCTTCTCCCCATACAGCCTCATGAATTTGGTGGGGACTCTCTGTGTCTACGCCACCATTTGCCGGCAAGAGGGGGCTCCTCTCCTCTGACCGGGGAGCCGAGTGGCTTGGGAGGGGTTCAGCAATGCCTCCGATGCCGACCTTATCGCCGAGCAGCAGATCTGGGCGGTGGTCGATCCATATGCCAAGAACGAGGCCTTCAATTGCAGCAACGGGGATGTGTTCAAGTGGAAGCACTTGTGGCCGTTGCTCGCAAAGGCGTTTGGAGTGGAGTGGGTCGGATACCGGGGGGAGGAGGCTCGATTCAAGCTTGTGGACGCCATGAAGGGGAAAGAAGCGTTGTGGGAGGAGATGGTTTTCGGAGCACGGGCTAGCACCGACGAGGCTGGAGGATGTTGGCAACTGGTGGCTTGTCGATGCTGTGGTCGGCGTGGAGGAGGAGTTTCTGGACAGCATGAACAAGAGCAAAGAGCACGGGTTCTTGGGATTCCGAAACACCGTATCTTCTTTCAAATCTTGGATCGATAAGATGAGAGCTTACAAGATTGTTCCTTGATATTGCTTTGGTCACTTTTTTTTTTTTTTAAGTTAAAAACGACATTCATATAGTTCTCATGTGAATACAACTTGCCAAATCAAAAGAAAAAAAGATGATACAAGAAGTGGAGAATATCTCCGACCCTCGTCCAAATCACTCCACCGGAATGCCGGGCTACAAAGAAAACGACCCAGTCTGCTGCACTGTTCACCTCCCGATAAACGTGTACAACCTGAAAGGAGCCTGACTCCCTGGCCAGACCGCGGATCTTGCGAAGCAGCGGGTACCCTTCTGCATTTATATCCACACCCCGTATCCAGTCAACTACCATGACGGAGCCCTCCTCTAGAAATATCTTGTCGGCTCCCAGGACCCTCCTCGCATAGAACATGCCCTCCTAGGCTGCCTGCAACTCTACCTCAATGACGGCTCGGCATATCGTACGTCGCCCTCCAGCTACAACCAGCGTACCCAGATGATCTCTAATCATAAAGCTCACACCTCCATGTGCTCCGTTCGCCGACCAGCTACCATCGAAGTTCACTTTAAGATGACTAGAAGATGGGAGTACTCAAGAAACGAGGGCAAAATCAGGCGTCGTAGCAGCGGAGTGAGTATCCCAAATGTCCCTAGTCATTCTGGAGGTGAACAACGAGATAGTCATGATGATCTCTGTTGCATGGCGGCCCTGCCCACCACAAAACTCGGTGATGATCCCCTATCCTCAAACATGCGAGCATTCTTGTCCGACCAAATGTAGTAGGCCACGTATGCCCTCATCATGACCCCTGCCTCGACATCCGGTCATACCCTTTACCGTCCTTTATATAGTGATCTGTGAACTTGGTTTGCCTTCTGAGTCATGGATGGGGTAATTGTATGAATTATGTGGCTGTGGAAATGGAAGAATATGAGTGCAAAGCTCTTCTTGGCTGCGTCATTGGTGTTATGATGTATTCGTGATGCTAAACTCTTTTTTTTTTATTGTTATTCATGATGCTAACTCATAGGTAGTGAACCTTGTTGTTTGATTCGTTGGATATTTCAAATGACATAGTTTATGGGGTTTTGATGCCTGTGATGTAAGTTGATGAGTGGTGAGATAAAAAAAACTAAAAACTTTAGTTGCCTTCGCCATACTCCGTTACAGGGCATGTTTGGTGTCACTTCTATTTCGAGTCCAGAGTTGGACGTTTGGATTGGTGGGCTGTGTATAAATGTATGTTGATATCAAAGAGTAGCGAAACAAGCGTTACGAGGCTGGAGAAACACTTAGAGAATATTATGAAATATTGGATTTTTTTAGATTAGGTGGGACTCCACTCTATTTCCACCTCGCCCCTTGAGGGCCAACACCAACAGAAGCTAGCACCCGCCTTGTCACCATTTGGGCAAAAGATGATACCATTCTAGCAATTGCTCAGTGGTAGATATTGAATTTTTAAAATTATATATTTTATGTGGTTGATACAATATCCTTTGTTATTTCATTTTTATCTAATCTTCTTCTTCTTGTTTTTTTTAATCTAATCTTCTTCCCCTTCCTAATTTGATAGGTTATTCTTTGTTATTATTCTTTATGTAGAATCCTAGTAAATATTTCTGTGGGAGAATACTATTTGATTTTTTTTTTGTGATAGAGAAAAAGGGAAGGAGATACACCCCATATTCTGGAGGTTGCACCATCCAAAACTTGAGCCCATAGCCTTTGGTTTCTAACCAAAGAGATGTGAGGCCATTAAGATAAAGCCTCTGTTGGGGGGAAAAATGGACCACCCCACATACAATTAAAGCACTCAAATTCGACAACAAGGCCAAGGTCATCCAGGCTGCCGAGCTCAGAAGGCCGAGCACAGTAGGCCGAGACCAGAAGGCTGCCGAGCTTAGAAGGCCGAGCACAGCAGGTCGAGCACAGAAGGCTGCCGAGCTCAGAAGGCTGCCGAGCTCAGAAGGCCGAGCACAGCAGGCCGAGACCAGAAGGCTGCCGAGCTCGGAAGGCCGAGCACAGCAAGCCGAGACCAGAAGGCTGCCGAGCACAGAAGGCCGAGCACAGAAGGCTGCCGAGCTCAGCAGGCCGAGACCAGAAGGCTGCCGAGCTCAGAAGGCCGAGACCAGAAGGCCGAGCACAGAAGGCTGAGCACAGAAGGCTGCCGAGCTCAGAAGGCCGACCTCGTCGTCTATATGCTACGGCCATGCCCTGCAGCAGCCTCACCGCACCATGCTTTACTTGCCGGCCACACCACGACATATTAATCAGGGACCATACCCTGCTACGACTGTCAACACCTCACCATTTCCATGAATGTACTGCACTGCGCGCCACAAGCAAGCTCTGGCTACATGCCATCTCCTTCCATGATAGGAACGGGCCATCCATGGCAACTCATTACTTCACACGCCCACGTCCAATCGTGACGGTAACCTATCAATTCGCCCAGTCACATCACAGGTAACCCTGCCACTCTCCCTATAAAAGGGGAGCTTCTCTCTCTAAAAATGGGGCTGGAAGGCTTCTTCCTCCCAAGGAAGGCTTCGGACTTCTACATACAGTCCCTCTCCTTCTCTAAAATTAAGCCCCTCTCTGACTTAAGTATCGGAGGGCCGGCGCCGGAAACCCCGGCCACCGGCATTTTGCAGGTCTCTTGGAGGACGCCGCCCGCCGACGGACCGCCATCCGCCATTCTCGCACCGGAGCTTCTCCTCCTCAGCCGACGGCCGCCCCCGGGTCCAATTTCTAGCAACAGCCCCAGTTAACAAAAATGTTTGAATACTTAATGATGCAATAGTGTCTATACTATGCCCAAGCATTGGTTTCTAGTTCATTCCTATAAAATGTATATACAGTAGAGATAATATGATTCCTTTTCTGAAAACCAAATGATGGTTCAATAAAACAAAAGTGGAACCTCACATACCGCACTGCACTCAGTAAATATGAAGAACCAAGAGCCATGTATTGAACATTGAATTAGATTCTTCACAGATAGGAAACTTTCTTTCAAATATTATCCAAATCTTATTTGATATTAATTAGGAACCCTTTGGTTTTTAGGATTAATATAACATCAAAATAGTTTAGAAACACTACAACAAAAATGACCTTAGATTTTGGTAGCGGTTTTCAGGCCACTACTTATGGACAATATTTGTAGGTTTAGACATTAGTCTTTCATTACGCAGGCTTCATATTGTTTAAGCAATGGTTTCAAAAAGTTTTGCACAATGGTTTCTTGATTATAGACGTTGGATTTATTTGAAGTTTTGACAGTGAATTTTTACATTTAGGCAACAGATTCCTGCCATTATATATCCTATTCTAAGCAACAATTTGTAACCATTACATATTCCATTTTTATGTTTATACAACATTTTGCAATAGCTTTAGCAATGACAATATACTATTGCATATTATTTGCTTAACAGCCTATATTTTCCAAATATCATTAAATAATAATAACATATAATGATTGTAGTTATATTTGAAAATCGGTTCATCACAACAAAATTTTAACAGTGTACAAACACAATGTCTAATCTGCCGCTTAACATACCATCAATATTCAACAGTCAAAGTCATCAAAATATAAGAAACAACATTCAATAGTCAAAATCTCTTCGCAAATGATCTTCTCCATACTATGATGAGTGATTCTTTATTCGTGATGGTTGTTATGAAATATTTTAGATTGCGCATCGTATGCAGTATAAGATAAGAAACACTTGAGAATAGTATGAAAAATTGACTTTTTTTTTAGATTAGGTGGGACTAATCCTCACCTACCACTCTATATCCACCTTATCTCTAAAGGGTCAATACCAACCAGAATTTAATACTCACCTTCTCACCACTTGGGTAAAAGATGGTACCATCCTAGCAAGTGCTTGATAGTAGACATTGAATTTTTAAATTTATATATTTTATGTGGTGGATACATTTTTTTTTTTTTTCGTTTTCATCAAATCTTCATCCCCTTCCTAATTTGATAGGTTGCTCTTCGTCATTCTTTATATAGAATCCTAGTAAATATTTTTGTGGGCGAATACTTTTGATTTTTTTTTTTTTTTTTTTTTTGTGCGTGAGAGAGATAGGGAAGGATATATACCTGTATCATATTAAAGCCGATATGCCGGTGGTTGCACATCCAAATTTTGAGCCCATAGTCTTTGGTTTTTAATTAAAGCAATGTGGCCATTAGGATAAAGCCCCAGACTTGAATACTTAATGATGCAATAGTGTCTACCATGCTTATATATTGGATTCTAGTGTGCTTGGTAAGAAATTATATTCGGAATACTTACGATGACTGTCATATAAGATTATCATGGTGCAATCAAATAAGTGATCTTGTCATCTCTACCCATATCATCCTTTATCTTGGGGTCATCACTCTATATCCAACACCACCATCGGGATGAAGTGTTTAAAATAAAAATTGTTATAATGTTACAAGTGTCTATTAGAACATTATAATTGTTATTGTTTCAGTTGTTATAATATTATAATTAATAATCATTGTAATACTTTTGGACCCATTATATTTTATTAATAAAGAAAAAAATAATATATAACTTAGCATTATAATGGTCCGTTATAATATAAATAAATATTGTTATTTTTTTTAAAGTTCAAATTTTTATTTCTTTCTTGAAGACATTGTGCAATATGAAAGTAATATTTTTCTCAAGTGAATAACAAATAAAAAATAATGCTATTCATTTTTTTGTTATTGCTGTTATATTTTAGTATAACACTATTATTAAAATAATTATTTAATATCTAAAATTTTGAAAGCCATGTTAAAAAAACAGAGCATCTTATTCTCTTCTGTCTTTATTAATAATAATAAAATATTTTAAAAATGAATGGAAAAAAAGTCCTAAAATTTATTTTTATAATATTGAATAAGGATTTTTCCTGGGCCCATTGTAATAGGAAAGTCGTTACTAAAACTTTGAATATTCGTTTTCTTTCCGTGGGGAGAAGCTATTAAGGAAATAAAGCAAAACGACAAAACAATTAGGTTCTAGCGGAACGCGAATCACTCACCGTTCCTTCTCACCCTGAAGGGTTAAGATGAGGAGACGAACACGCACGCTTTCCCTCCCTCGTTCCGCGCCGCTTAACGAGATCTTGATGGGCCTTTGCTCTCGTCTGCTCTTCTCAGACACCGTCCTCGCTCTCCTCGTGTCCATCCTATAAGTCTCAGCGCTCCTACCACCCGAGAAGTATTAATCCCATAATAAACGGAGCCATGAGCTGGTGGTGGGCCGGAGCCATAGGCGCCGCCAAGAAGAAGATCGATGAAGACTACGGCGGTGGCGCCACCGCCCCTAAGTTCCAGAGCGTCGGTCTGGTGATCGGCGTCACCGGCATCGTCGGCAACAGCCTCGCCGAGATCCTCCCCCTCTCCGACACTCCCGGCGGCCCCTGGAAGGTCTATGGCGTGTCCCGCCGCCCCCGCTCCGTCTCTTTCGGTTCCCTCAACGAGGGCCTCGCCGTCGAACACATCCAGTGCGACGTGTCCGACCCCGACGACGCCTTCGCGAAGCTCTCTCCCCTCACCGACGTTACCCACGTCTTCTACGTCGCGTGGGTGAACCGCATCGTTGAGGCCGAGAACCGGGAGGTCAATTCGGCCATGCTCCGCAACGTTCTCGCCGCCGTCCTCCCCAACGCCCCAAATCTCCAGCACATTTGCCTCCAGACCGGCCGCAAGCACTACCTCGGATCGTTCGAGTCCATAGGCAAGGTGAAAGCCCATGAACCCCCTTTCCGCGAGGATCTCCCACGGCTTGACTGCCCCAACTTTTATTACGACCTCGAGGACATCCTCTTCGAGGAGGTGGCCAAGAGGGAGGGGGCCGTGACGTGGTCGATCCACCGCCCGACAACGATCTTCGGCTTCTCCACGTGTAGCCTCATGAACTTCGTGGGGAGTCTCTGTGCTTATGCCGCAATTTGCCGGCGGGAAGGGGCCCCGTTGAAATGGCCGGGAAGCCGGGTAGCTTGGGAGGGGTTCAGCGATGCCTCCGATGCTGACCTGATCGCCGAGCACCATATCTGGGCGGCGATCGATCCGTATGCCAAGAATGAGCCATTCAATTGTAGCAATGGGGATTTGTTCAAGTGGAAGCATTTGTGGCCGTTGCTGGCGCGGGAGTTCGGGGTGGAGTGGGTCGGGTACGAGGGAGAGGAGCGGCGGTTCAAGCTGGTGGATGCGATGAAGGAGAAGGAAGGGCTGTGGGAGGAGATGGTTGCGGAGCATGCGCTTGCGCCCACCAGGCTGGAGGAGGTGGGGAACTGGTGGTTTGTTGATGCTGTGTTAGGCGTGGAGGAGGTGCATCTGGACAGCATGAACAAGAGCAAGGAGCACGGGTTCTTGGGGTTCCGAAACACGGTATCTTCTTTCATTTCTTGGATCGATAAGATGAGGGCTTACAGGATTGTTCCTTGATGTTGCTTTTATATGTTCCTTCTATCCGCCATTTAATCTATTAATTCACCTTGCTTGCTTGGTTTGCCTTTTGTTTTCATTCATGAAGGATTGGTTGTATGATTTTTGTGTTTTTGAAAGTGATAGAATGAAATGAGGATGCATGTCCTCATTTGCGCTATTAGTGTTGTGGTGTTTTGTTGGCTTTAGAGAAATTTATTTGTGTCAGCCAAGTTAAAGATGGTTGCAATGTTACATCAAGAAGTAACAAAACCTTCTTGTTTGATCTATTTAATATATCAAATGGGACACCTTTGGCATTTTTTAGCTGCTTCAAGCATGCCTGCATCCTGATCATTCTGTCATTTAATGTCACTCTTGTGGATGGGTTGATGGGTAGAGAAAAGGATGGAAGAGTAAAGTGCAAGGAATTAGCAGAGTGCCGATCTCCTGATTCTAGGTTTTATGGAAGCTGAAACCCTTTGAACAAATGATCTTCAGTATCACGAATCTTTGGATTGCGGAATCTTGCTTTCCTTTAATCCCTCTGTTTCCATCCTTTTGCTTTATTTCTGTACTCATAGTAGATATCACATAAATAATCTGGTTCGCCATCCGGTCAGCCTAAGTGCAGGCAGGGTACCCGGTCAACTTAAGTGCAGGCAATACTCTATACCACATGTATCGATTAGATAAATGAAAAAAAAATAAAGACTTTGATTGTTTTATCAATATTTGCTTTAAGAGCAAATATGTTTGGCTCTTGGATTTGTTGCAACTTCAAAAATAAGCAACTGCCTTAAAAGTTCATCTTGATCATTTTTCTCATTTACTAGGGTATCTGGAAGCATACAAATAAACATGTGATATGAATATTCTTTCAGTACAAGACATGCGCTATGGATATGACATGATACGAATATTGCCAATACGGCAAATTTTGAAAAAATGGGATAGGATACAGCTAGGATATATCAATAAATATTTATGTGCATTCTATACCATACCATAATGCATGCATTATTATGTACCACACATATATGTATGTAAAAAAGAATCTCAAAATCTTAGTATGCTATCAAAATAATGTAGTCCATACTTACATGGTAGCATCAAGTTTTACAAGCTCATCATTTGATCATCATTCAAAATCATAGACTCAAATTTATACTTCATATTTTAATATTAATTTTATAGACTCCAAAGTTGACCATTAAATATTAAATGGTCAACACGAGGGAAAGAAAAACACATGCCGTTCCCCCTTATTTTTGGAGGTACCAAGAAGTATCAAGTGCATCTGAGAAGTATCTGGGTTATCTTTTTAATTTTCAGAAATAAGATACTTAATATAAGTATCAGACTTGTATCCAAGAAATATGCAACAAGTATTAGTATCTAATACATATTGGAGACTAATGTGACATGTGATTTGAAGTATTCTGTTCCTATCTGAGGTATTGCACTCTTTCTCTTCTGTGAAAGTCGAATCATATGTATAATTCTTCCTTCTACTGCTGCCTAATACAACTTCACGGAACAAATGATATTCCAAATAGCATGAGTGTTTAGAACTTCTACTGTAACAGAATGCTCTGTTACACAACAAATTACTAACCTTAGTCATCTAATCAGCTGCAAAACACTAGATAACCTATAGCCAGCCATTTTTCGTCTCTTCCCTTTCTTTATCATCCTTCTCCCTCTCTCCATTTAAGGTCACATATGCAACAGCATTAGTATCATATAGCTACTATTTGTAAAACCTGAAGACTGTAAGACCAGGTTTGAGAATGTTGTTGTTTGGGATCATTGTTTCGATCCTTCCTTGAAGCAGGTTTTGTTTTCTGTCAAGAACAGGAGAAAAAATACCATTAAATTGCTCATTATTCCCTCATTATCAGTTGTTAGGGCAGTTGTATTTATAATTTTTTTTGAAAGAACAGATGTAATTGTTTTAGCGAGAGATGCTTGTTTGACAACTTTCTACTTCTCTTGCTTTTTTGCCATTTTGGTTTTCCTTTCTTCTTTTCTAACATTTTTTTTTTCTCATGTCATGAATTATCCACCGGTTTTCTTGTGTATCTAAACTATTGTGATATCAATGCAATCTATTGTTCTACTAATAAAAAAAAAAGATTGATAGTCCATCTTATGAATGCTTTATTTGATTATATCCTTGTGAAGTGTCACCTCCATGATGTCAAAAGTGATTTGACATGCAAGTAGCTAACCACATTTTTACTTTTAAACTTTCTCCAACAAATGGTAGACTGGAGAACTTTCATGTGCCTTTTTTTGTCGCATTTTGCTTTATCATTTGGGAGCAGTCTGGATGCAAAAACGCACTGTAACTTTTAAGAATTTGATATCATAGATATATAAGTTATTTGTTCTTCATGGTATTAAGAATTTGACATCATTGATATATAAGTTATTTGTTCTTCATGGTTATGGTGTACTCCTCAACCCCCCCAACACCCCCCCCCCCTTTTTCTCCTTCCAAAAAAAGGAATTCTAGCCTTCCAAATAATACATCTGCTCTTGTAACTATGATCAGATTATTTCTCTTACATATTTTATTCAACCTCCTGAATGACCTCCTGATTTCTTTACCGTTGCTCTCTAAGTCATGCCTGACTTCAAATATTAGCATGGCCAAAGTGGATACTCAGCAGCTTCACCAAGATCATTTGACCCTATCGGCAAGACCATTTCAAGAGCTAGTCTCTCTCTACGTGCAAACTTAGAGAAAAAACATGCCTGTTGATAGCAGAATATTTTCTTTATGAATCAAAGGTAAGAAAGGTGGAGAGCAAGGAGGAGAATCTTACTTCATCTTTCTGCAGCCATTGCACAGAAACAGAGGGAACAATGAAAGAGAAGATATGTTGGTCCGTTAAAAAAAGGAAAGAAGATTCTATTACTGAACAATATGATGTTCAATGAACTTGCCAACTAGCCCTTCTAAGATTCCAGTGGACTCTATTGCCCAATGTTGTCTTGATCGTGAAAACAGGCACTGTTGGAGCTAGGATGCCAACTGGTGATTACAGAATTTTCAGAATTTGGGTGGATCATATCTTGAGGAGTAAAGCAAATACTATAGAAGGGACAAGGCATGTCGGTCTTGATTGTTTTACAATGTAATGCAGTTTGAAGATTTTCCTTATGCATTAATCATCTTAGAGTTTATTTTCATTTTAATTTTATATCTGACCGTTTTGAAAGCGTAAGTGTTGTTTTCTTGCAATTTCTAATCAATTAAGCAATCTTGGAAATGACATTGTGTGAAGACCAGGGAATAATAACCCAATCAACAAAATTAATTGAGATGGTATGCATTATATGCCAAGGGAATCAGATTTCTGCAAGATCACAAGACAAGCCTTTTTATGAAAATGAACTTCAAAGTAATGTTATCACAAGTTTTTGCCTAGGTGTCAAGGCATCCCCATTGCCTAGGCACTTATCACATACTTGTTCCCTGGGCAATATAGTCATTCCAAGCATTTAGGCATCTAATGACCTCTAATTAAACAAAGTAGCCACTCAATATGGTAAATCATGTTTGATAATTGAAATTTGTAAGCTAGTTTTTGCGTTATCAAATACTTTGATGGGTGACGTGTTTCTTCCTCTCTTTGATGTTACGGATTTCTTGCTCTTGATACATGGAGGCTTCCATCTTTGATTTCTAGCCTCATGAGATGTGCTTCTTTACAGAAGTTGATTTGTTCAAGTTAAACCTGGATTGTTTCTTATTAATTGTATTTTTTTCATTTTCGGTATTTATACCATTGCCATGCTGCTGTAGTGATGATATAGGTTTGTTTGTGGTAGCAACGCTAAATACATTCCCAATACTAAGTATTAGTTTGCTACCAGACTTCTACAGTATAGAACTGCTTATTACGGAGTGATACGATCCAGTACAGCGAAACATGGATATTCCTATATGCATATTTGAGTTTTTGTGTAGAAAAATAATTGATACAGTGGGTTACTGTTAGGGCCACTATCATGGTCATACTTGTGAAGGCACTGGATGAAATCTAAAGACCAATGATGGTTGGCCTTGGATCAAGCATAAGGATAATATGGTGTTACTTCTTAACTATTATGGATATAATGTTTTTATTTATTGTGAAAAATGTGAACTTAGATTAGGTGAAAAGGCCTTGAAGTATAACAGATTCTACAATAGCTTCTATAACAATGTCAGTGGTAAAATCCTTCGCTTGTCTGTAGATGTCCTACTACCATGGACAATTCTTAAGTTAGAATCTTGAAATAGATTGTTATGCTATAACCACTTTGTTTTTTTGGATTGTAAGGGAGGCAAGAAGCCACCTGATATATAACTACTATCACTATCTCACTCTAAATATAACTATTTTCTGTTACATATATTTTAGGTTTCTCCTTTAACTCTGCATTATTTTTATTTTTATCGGATGTAGATTGTTCCTTATATTTTCATTATGATATAATGTTAATCTTTGCAATCTTTGGCTCTTGTACTGTTGTTACAAGCAGGATGATAATGTCAGAAACAAATGAAATAATTCTTCTCTCCTTTTTTGTGACATGGCAATTTGATTTACCTTTAATATACCTAATGATTTTGGCTCAAAGTTGGCCATCATTTCTTTCTGATGAGTGAGTCTAATTATTCCTTTTAAGATTGATTTACTCCTACATGCTAAAACTTATGTTCTAGTTTGTGATTAGCTCTCTGTTTCATATGATGTCTTGATGTCTTACTGGATCACAGAATTTTCTGAAATTTGTCGAGATGAACTTTGTAGTTCACTACTTTCTGAAATTCGATTGAAGTACGACTTTAACATATATCAGGATTCTTTTTGTACTATCTGAGTTTCAATTTATTTTAGCTATTTTTTTCTTAGTTTCATTGTGGTGGATGTGTTTGTATAAGACTAAACATGCGTCCGTACGGATTCTCTCATACTTTCTCTATTTAAGTCATTGGCGTCCTTGTCAGGCTAAGAGTTTAAATATATTCAAATCTAATCACAAGTACCACGATCGGCCTGTGGTCGATGCCAATAGATCCATGCTGTATGTCCCCTAATTTACGTAGATTATGGGTCGAGTCTGTTCTGATATTATTTGTAACAATCTATGACCTCGCCTTAAATGGCTAATCGGAAGGTATTATTTGAGTTCTTTAATTTTATATAAGTACTCAAAATCTATCAATGAATAACCGATAAATAATCGATGTGGGATTGAACACACACCCATATGGATTCTCATAGTATTAATTTTGAAACCATTAGAGGATCCATAGTTTGTGAAAGCAATTGTCACCTCCAGAAGCATGAGGTTTGGAAGTCTTTAGTCACATCTTTTCAATATATGTTAGACTCAACCCTATCCTTTAGAATGAATCCTCAAGATTGGTTTCTGAAAAAAAATATCCAACTGTTAATTGAAGTACAATGTACGTATATATTACTTTCTGAGCTGAACTGGCATGTCAACCGTACAACCTAATTGATGGGTGTCTGAGATGAAAGTTGATGTTAATTCTTCATAGTGTATATATATATATATGCCCATTTATAATTATAAGTGGCCTGCATTATATTTTTGCGCAATTTGTAACTTAAAATGTATTTTGGGCACATTCCTTCTCCTTCCTTGGCATTGCAAGAAAGATTATTTTTTTTTCTTTTTTTCTCAGAGGAGAGGGGATTAAAGGTCCGAGAAAGAAGTAATTCAAATATACAAACAAAGGATGGTAGCATGGAAGTTAGCCTACCTAATCAATGTGCAAAATTTATTTTTTTATCGAGCAGTAGGGATGTAACTGCAATGTCGAAAAAGCTTTTTAGGCATCAACACCAACAAAATATATCTTTATCAATCCATAATTCTATATATTTATTAAATTAGTTGAGAATAATTTTGATAAAGATTTGAAGAATCATTCCAATAATAATTTGGAAAGCACAATCTCTATGACACATAACAGGCATGATAATTCCATGCCGTTTAAATGGTTCTGACGCCCATATTTGTTGACCACTTCATCCAGTCGAAGCCGTCCGAAAAGCTAGCATTCCTCTTAACTTTTTTTTTTGACGTCATCATGGATTGCTTGGCTTCATTCTCTCCAATGATATTTTTTTCTCTCACCTGATGGCTGAGGTGCGGTTTTTTAATAGATTAAAAAGCATCTGGCCGAGCAATGGCCGACCATTCCCAACCTATTTTCTCGGATCCGGCCAAGCAGTGGCCGACCTAGGTAAGTCTCCCGTTCATTTATCCTACTTCTTGTCCCACGGTTTCTCTTGGATCTCCAACAACAAGGCGACAAGAAATGCTGGATCGCTCCTCTCTCTTCTAACATTCGTTGTTCTCCTTTCCGACCAACATCGATTTTCTTCTCTCAAAAATCCCTCATCCCCTCAAAAAAAAAAAAAAAAAAAGGCATGCTGCGCCTCCTTTCCGTATGTGGTAATGCAAGATTTGCAAAATCTATTGGGATGTGGTTTTTTGACAGAATAAAGGTAATCTTGGTAAGGAGATGGTGTTAAGTATTGCCCTCATTCAATTCTCTTGTTCTTGAGAAGTGCCATCTTGGTTTGGCAGGAATTGCTCAAATGGTTCAGGCACTGGCAGTTTATGAAACCCCCGAACCTGTTCCATTTGAACCACCAACTTCTCTGAGTATTCTGTTGACTCCTGCTTGAGGAGCTTCGCTTGGCTGAGAATTCTGGGGTTGACAGGGAAAGAACCTTCAAGTATGATTAAGTGGTGCAGGGGAGTTCAACTCCTGCATGCCAAAGGCCCAATTGTGGCTGAAATAGCTAATGCGCAGTAGGTGTAGTGAATGCTGCGTGCTCTGGGCTGAGAGTGGAGATGAGATGGAGGAGAAGCGTAAGAAAATATAAAATATATAAATAAATCTATCTTATTCTATTAACTTAAGCTTTTGGGATAAGTGGTGATTACAATATGGTATACCCATTAAAAAAAAAGTCCGGCTCATATATGAGGAAAGTGTAAGAAAATATAAAATATATAAATAAATCTACCTCAAGTAGTGATTGTAACAAGAAGCTTTCCATAATCCCACCTAGTCTGGGCCCATGGAAGCTGTGAAAGCTCCTGTCAGAGGAACCTTTATCGGGGCTTCTCTATTTCTTTGGCAATGCAATTACTAATAAATTTTTTTAATAAATAAAACTTAAATAGTTAGAGATAAATTATACTTACACTCAATAGTTTGCAAAACTTACATTAATTCTTCTGAGATTTATTTTATTCAATACTTTAACTCATAACTTAATAGAATATTAGTCAATTTGTTAACCCTAAGTGAACCCAAATGCTATATAAAAAATTTTTAGAATGACCAAAATAATCTTAAGTGACATAACATATCCTCTTCTCCACTCAAGAATAGTTTTGATTTTTCATATGAGATAAATGGTTTCACCAACGTCGTGAATTTAAATAAATGTAACTGTAGATTTTACAAACTATTGGATGTAAATATAATAAACATAAATTATACGAGGTTTTTGTTTTTTTTTTTTGTGGAAAAAAAAGAGGACATAGGAACAAACTTGATCAATTTTAACTTGTACAATTTCTTAAATGGCATAAGTAAAGGATTCTACAGATGTAGGCATGGGATCTTTTTCATGCACCAATGATATCGTCAAACATCCATATTATTTAAAGATATTGGTACAATATTTCCAAATAACTTGCACACCCTCTCGAGTAGAACGGTAAAAAACTATTAATAATGGTCAATATAGTAACTATTTATGAGAAATTATCGTTCAAAGATACTGGTGTTATTGAAACTGAATGTTGCACTCAAAGAGGCAGTAGAGTGCCTACAAAACAATTCTAATAAAGAGAGAAATCAAGAGCTTGATTAGATTGTTTATCTTGGTAGCTTAATCCAATGAGCAAAACCCATATGGCAATTGTAAAAGGTGCACTCCACTTGGTGTTTGCCAGATGAGTAATGTTGCCCCATTTTAAGGTTTCACAGACCATTTTAAAGACCATGCAAGTGATATTGAATTAGCCAAAAGTGATGGAACTCTTGAACAAGGTTTTAATGATGGTAATATTCCATTAAAACCAACCTCTACCAAAATTATTATTATTGGGTATTATAACTGTTATAACACTTGTTACTTGTCCCATAATGTGTGATTTCGAATTTTCAACATCAAAATAATAAATAATAAAATGATAAAAAGATAATGATATTATTGTTCACTTAATTTAGTAAGAATCATCTATGCTTATTTATAGAAGTAACACTTTCATCCGCTCTAGTTGACATGAAAGTAAGGTGATACAAACGCTCCTGAAAGGAATTTCTAATAAATATGAATTTTAAGAAAAAAACATTTCATAGAAAATAGTAATATAAATATGAATAATACCACTATGTGTGATTTTGTGATATAAATACATCATTATAATACTACACAATACATTATTGTGAACTTTTTCTTTCTTAATTTATTACATTGTATTTTGATAATTTACTATATTACTAAAGACAGCTTCAACAAGATATCTGTATCTCCTCGGCATTAAGACAATGTTTCAAGCTTGTTCATCCATCATGGTTACAATTATTAGAATATGGCACATGCAATGAACATAGCCTAAATAGTAGGATGTGATGAGAAATGAATCTATATACACACACGCACACACACGCACATACCTATATGCAATAATTTGGAAGTAAAAGAATAACTTGGCCATCATATAATAGAAAGTAGGGTTTGACTGGTGAATGACCTCGAGCTCCTCATTAGTTGGGAAAAACTCCTCGTAAGGAAACCTCTGGCTAGAAGATGAGAGAAGCCTAACTCACCATGGGGAGTTAGGCATATGTTTGTCTCCCAACAAAAGATCTCAAGAAAGCCTTGAACACGTTAGAGACCCTTAGACGTACGCTCATGGTGAGTCAGGCACGTGTTTGTCTCCCAACAAAAGATTTCGAAGAAGGCCTTGAACACGTTAGAGACCATTAGACGTACACACTAATGGTTTGGACGCCATCAAAAAAATTAACCTTTTTCAGCTCAGCTCTGTACTAGGCTATGACACTATTAGTGAGTATTGAAAAGAACTGTAGATGTAGATATTGAGAAGGATTCTAGATATAAAGGCATTATACTTGATTGAGAAAGAGTTCTAAATGGAGAGGCAATATTGTTGACGAAAACAAAGAAACGTCTCATTCCAGGGAAATGTGGAGGAGTTGACAACACGAGCACCTCAAGCAACTTAAACACCAGATTGTGTTAATTCTATATAATAGAACAGATATATTGTATGAAGAACCCGCTTCAGCACAAAAAAAAAAAAAAAAACAACAGATATATCGTGAGGGAAACCAAGTTGCTGAATTCTACCTGTCACTGCTGCTCAGGCTCAGCAACCCAAGTTTTGGTCTTCTCATTTTCCTCAGCCATCATAAGAGATTGTTTGGGCTAATGCAGTGGGTTGCGTCTCTATGACAGTGTAACTTGGGACATACCCCTTAGTCCTTACCAAAAAGAAGAATAATAATTCATAAAAAAATATGTATAATAAGTCATATTTGCAGAGATATATATGGAAAAACTGAATTAAAAACCAGCGATCGATTCCATTGCACATAAGTACTAGGAGCTGGTCAATCCTTTAATATCCACCATTTAACCTTTGATGCATTCATAAATAATTTTTTTTTCCTTTACCCCCTTTATTTGGTGCTGTGTGCAGGGTGTTGGACACATCTCTATGCCGCCCATATGGTTTAGTTGTTGGATAACTTTGGGTGATAGGTAACTACCTAAGAAATGTAGTTATGCCAAAGGTAGTTTCTTTGATGGAAGGAAACCGATAATGTTTTAGTTATCTGATGAGGACCCCAAGGCTAGCCTACTTTTTAGCCTCTAATACCAATTGGTTTTAAGACTTTTATGAAAGCATAGATTAGAAGACTCCTTCTTCCTCAAGTTTTCTTATGGATAGAATCTAATCAAATACTTGAACAATTTCCAACAACAATACGCATCACCAATATTATCGCCGCATGAAATTATTTTGCTTGTGATAATTTTTCACAAAGGGATCTTGCTTATGCCTTGCACAAGCACTGATTCCAGGCTAACTTATGGTACCCTCTCTCAGCTTTCAATGTTTTGCTATGCGGACAAAGGAATATCATGCACTCATGTTTTAGAAATGAAAGGTTATTTGAAAATTACTAAAACCATCCAGTGAAGGAAAAATAGATTTAAGGAAGAGCTAGTTCAAACGATTATGAAGTTAAACAAGTGATTTAAGCTTTTTTTTTTCCGAAAAAACAAAGCAGTGGTGGAAAGATGTGCGTGTTTGTGTGTGTGTTCATGTTCCTAGACCAAAATAACTCCTAAGAAAACTAGGATCTCTCCTTTTGGTTTGAATTAAGCAACCATGGATGATGCAAATTTATATGGTGCATTCTCTCTAAACCCTCAGCATTAGCATTATGGTAGGCATCAAATAAAAATATTTTGGTGGCACGCGTGAGAACTAAAGCTGCTGAAGGCAAATGGCGTTGCACCTAATCCTTGGAACTTACATAAGCATTGCCTGCTAAAAGGAGGTGGTAACTTCCTTTTATCCTAGTAAAAAACTGCCAGCTCTCGCATGAGCAAACTCTTTTGGAACTTGAAGTTGATGTGCTGAGAAATGAGCACAACCCCACGAGTCCCCAAGTGCTGATGATAAAAGAGATGAGAAGGACCTGGACCCAGCAAAACCGAGATATGCAAACCATGATCAAAACAAAGTATGGACAAATGGTACCATAGTACACATCATCATAGGAGAAAGGTTCTTGGCAAACAAAAGGGTTAGGGGACCACCCATGGCCGAGTTAGGTTAACAATGGAATCCAGCATTAAGGCTACTTCGGCCTCTAATGTTGCCCCTAGATTAGCCATTTGTTTTGAACTGAATGGCAAACAAGAGTTCACATGCTATTTCATTACTCAGTTTTTTGAGAAGAAAAGGCTGAAACCTTGAGGTACCATCTTAATTAAATAGAAAGCTACATGTCCTAAGAAATTTCTCTGTCTCGGAATCTAATTAGATTTTATGGATTTCGTGCAGGTTTAAGTAAATGACCTTTGATGATGATGCTAACCTAGGTCTCTTTATGTAGGTACTGAATTCACCATTTGCATTTGCTATGAAAAAAAAAAAATCATCTGCCAACGCATTGCATGTGCATAGAAATACGCAGGCAGGCATTTTTCGCAAAGCATTTTCTTCTAATGTTGTCTCAGTGGAGATCATATGGTGCCTAAGGTAAACGTTCGAACCCTAATTTCCTACTGCAACGGCATGCACCTACTATTACAGCACCCAAAATGACCGAAATTTGGAGTTTCTAATCTCCTGTTTTAATTTTTCGAACAAAAAAAAAAATAATTGTCTCAGTCTCCTTTCTTGAACCTTGCTTGTACCTTCCAAAGTCGAAAACTAATCTCTTTAGGTTGTTTCTTAGGAATAGAAAGACCATATAGTCATATTGGTATGTATCTTTGATATATCTAGTGGTTGTACGCTGTCACTAGGCATATTGCTGTCCCATGCCAAGTACTTGCCTGCATGGTTGAATGATTGTGAGAATTATAGGGGTAGAAACATAGTCCAATAGCTTTCTGATTATCCTTATTATCCTTGTACTACAATATCCATATTGAACCTTTATTTTTTAAGAAAGCCTTTTTTTAGATTTTTTTTTCTTTGGTTCGAAGAAAGTCTTACATGAAACTCTTTGTTAGCATAATTTTAAAAATTATGTATTTTTTTTGTTTGCACACGGGTATGTATAACACCTGAAATATATTGAATAAGCTGGAATAGAGAATGCTTTTTTTCTATAAATATTTCAACACTTTCGAACACTTAACCTAGTACCCGTTCGCCATTAAAATGATTTTTGTCATAATACCCCACTACCAGCAAACCTCTCCTCGCTGAACCCAAGTCCTTTGATTTCTAATCTAGTATGATGTTCTTTGGGTGTTGAACATTTGATAAAATCCCACAGGCTATATTTTATGCATAGTCTGACAGATGTTACTGAGGGAACTCAGCCAAGGCCCGAAGACATGACTACGTTCATTGGGCGGGCCGTCAGTTTGCTTTGCTCGAGTCATTCCCCACCCAATCTTTATTTTGATTCCTTACTAAGTACTAAAAGGGGGCCTTTTTCTATCCATATAAGCAATAAATTCATGATCCTGTCTTGAAGGACCACATCACCTTTGTGTAGTGGGAATCACTTTTGCAAGGGTAGAAAGGAAGCAGAAAGCTTAATTTAAATGCAGTGATGAAGAAAAAACGGCCACAAATATCACAGGAGCTGACACATAGAACGAGGAAAGCCAAGCAGTGATGGTTTATTTACTCCTATAAGTAACCAAAGTGAAAGGCTATTTGGTTGTTTAACCCTTAGATCAACAAGAAGTAAACAAGGGATCATCAACAAACCCTCCCTGCGCCGCAACTTTAGACTAAAAGCCATGCAAATTGCATGGTAATAAAGCATAATCAACATCCACATGAAGTTAGAAATCACCAAAGCACATGCCACGAAGTCTATCGGTCCCGACTCTATGTCTGAAACACTCCTAATATTATCCGAAGTTCGTAGCTAGATAAAATTGGGAATCCAATTCCAGTGTGGGGGCTAGGGAGCACTTCTGCTCTCCAAGAGGTTAAAGAGCACGAGATAACATAGCATTTATCTACATTTGAAAGAGTTAAAAAAAATTGATGTTTTCATAAGGAAATGAATAAAATAGGTAATTAAGAACATGAAAAGAGTGAAAATGTTATCATCTGAGACAATAATGCTATCAGGCATTAGTACAAAATATAAACTTCTTGGCGCAAGTGGCCCTCATGCTGTAGTACAAATTGTACAACTTATGAGTTAGCCAACCATAATTTCTCAGGAGAAAATGATTTAGCCTACCATAGAGCCATAAACACCACCACTATACTAAGTCCAACAGCACGTCACTAGTCCCAAATGTCTAAATCTCATCAATGTTTCCAACCTAAGATTTTTTTTTCTTAAAAATTCTCCAACATAAGATAAATCATGGTGCAATGGTGATCCCTTGTCTTTTAGCCCCGGTAGGGAGCTGCCTACGTACTCATCATCGTACCTGGAGACCATTCAATGTACGTACTGTTCTAGTTAGCATGAGTAGAAATCTAAGTTAGCATAATGGGAAAAATGGCTCTGGATTTATCCTCTTTCCTTCAAAATTTCTAGACATCACAAGAGTCTTTCAGATCGAAGATGTGATCTAAGACATCTGTTCAACTGGCCCAAGTCAATATGGATTGGGGTATGAATATTTTTTGGCTAGTCTTGCCGTTATAGGTTATATGTGTTTAAGGTGGACTTGATTGAAATATAGCATCTACTTCTTATTACACAGTGCCGAGCTTAACTGAGTTCTTAGAGTGAGTTTAGGAAACATGGCTTAACTGTTTGCTGAGATGAGTGGAGATTATAGTTGGGATAATCAAAGGCATAATTAATATGGAGAGGAGTCGAACCCGCAACTTTCAACAAATTTGAACTCTGATATTATATTGAGCAATCCATTAATTTTAAAAACTGAATTTGAAAAGAAAAATGATCAAGAATTCATGTCAGGTTTTAGAACTCAATTCAAAAACGTATCTTATATATATATATATATTTTATCTAATTTAGTTTAAAGAAAAGTTTAGAAGAAAATTAGACGTTCACCAAGTTAGATACTAGGCACTCCGTCTGGTCCTGTTCCGGTCCCTAAACGGATATGCTGACAATCAGAAGTACAACAGGATTTGCAACACCCCAAAACCATTCGCTAACTTGCTTACTCCATCAAAAGCCGCGACCAAATCCATCATGTCACCCTTCTCATGCGCCGCTGGGTGTCATCCCCTCCTTCCACCAATCTCCTAGACCTTCCTCCTTTCTCCACCTTCTCCCATAAATCTCCCTCCCCCCTCCTCTCTTCTTCTACTGCTCTAAATCATAGAAAGAAATCATGGATTTAAACTGCTGCAACAAAAAGCAGCTCAACAAGAAGACCAGCAGCAGCAGCAGCATAACAATAGATGAGGAAGAGGAGCCCTCATGCTACAACTCCAGTTTCTGCTGCTTCTTCTGCGCCATAAGGGAGCCAAACCCCCGGCTCCGGCGTTCGGCGCTCGCCACCTTCTTCCACGAGATGCCGCACCGCGACGACCAGTCGCATGTCCTCGTCATGAGCGCCCTCTGGAGCATCGCCATGAACCATCCCGTGGACCCCGAGCTTCCCATGGCCGGGGCCCTTCGCTGCATGTCCCTCCTCGTAACCAAGGCCCTCGCCGACCCCGCCTGGCTCCTCGGCCACCAGAACATCTACATCCCCTACTACGCCGCCCACGTCCTCGGCTCCTACACCATCCGCCTTCCCGCCCTCGCTGGCCTGGCCGTCGAGGCCGGCGCTGTCGCGCCGCTCGTCGGCCTGCTCCGGGGATCCATGACCTGGGTCGAGCAGCGGGTGGCCGTCCGTGCCATCGGCCACCTCGCCAGCTACGACACCACCTTCCCTGCTGCTCTCCGGCACGCCGACGAGCTGGTGCCCCTCGCCATGCGTGTCGCCTCCACCTGCCTCGACACCGTCTACAACCAGTTCGTCGGCGTGCCGCCAGACGAGCGGGAACAGTACCACCGGGACCTCCTGACGAGAGGGCTTGGAGGGGCGGAGATGGAGAACCGAAAGGCCGAGGAGTGGGCCAGCCAGCTCCAGTGCTGGTGCCTCTACCTGCTAAGCTGCTTCGCCGTCAGGGATAAGACATCCCATGATCTAATTTGCCGGGACGTTGGTTTCTTGAAAGATTTGTGCCGGATGTGGGGAGGGCTAGTTAATGGCGACTCCCCGGCGGGGGTCGGGCTGATGAGAATACTCTGTCGGAGCGAGGTCGGGAGGGAAGCCATAGCCGGGTGCCGAGAGGTGGTCACGAGCCTCTGCGATCTCTCTAGATCCTCCGATGACTGGCAATACATGGGCATCGACTGCCTCCTATATCTCATCGAGGATCTCAACACTCGCCGCAAGGTCATGGAGGCCGCCGCGCCATGTCTCGTAGACCTGGCGGAGCTCCGAAGCCTGGGTGCGAGGAGAAAGCTCGGAGACAGGATCACGAAGGCACTACTCCTTCATTTTGATCATGAAGTTAAAGTTGGCGGGGAGGCGGAGAGAGCCATCAAAAGCATGTGGGACTTAAAGGTGGAGAGAAAAAAGAGAGAGGAGGTGATGCCAAAGGAGGAAGTCATAGAGAGACAAGCCTTGGCGGCCATAAAGAAGCAAAAAGGGAACGAGAGGTTTTGGTCGGGCGATGTCGAGGAGGCCATGGTTAGGTACACGGAAGCATTGGAGCTGTGCCCATTAAAGAGGAGGAAGGAGAGGCTAGTTCTATATAGCAACAGGGCGCAGTGCTACCTCCTGCTGCGAGAACCCGACGCAGCCATCAGCGACGCGACACGGGCTTTGGCTCTGGCACGCCCCGTGAACGGCCATGGGAAGAGCCTCTGGCGGCGTTCGCAGGCGTACGACATGAAGGGGATGGCGAAGGAGAGCCTGATGGACTGCATCATGTTTGTGAATGGGTGGTTCCATGGGAAGGAATACGATGAGAGAAGGCGGCGAGCTAAGGTTCCATACCATGCAGCCCGTATGATCAACAAGCAGATGAGCAAAGCTGGGCTCTTTGCTAGCTTGGCTACGTCCAAGAAGATAAAGACCAAACCTGGGAATTATGATGGTGATGATGATGGTGCCGGTGACGAGAGGGAGGAGGAGATTGGAATTGGTTCTGGTTCTTCTATGTCCGGTAATAATTAATTAAGTTGCTATTTTGTGAATCTTCTTTTGTTTTAGAACTGTTAACTAAGTTGGTTTGGTGTTGATGTTGCAGGCTTGGGTTTGCCAACCATACTGGAAGAGCCCTGGTCGAGGAGAGCGAAGAAAGGGTTGGACGGATGAGGGAGAGAAGAGAGGCTTATTACGTAGGACTACATGAATACTGTTAGCTTTGGGTCTGGAGTTCTTTTTTTTATGGCTTGGATCAAACACCGCATAATGCAACGACCAGGCTTTGTCAAAACGAGGTGGTAACGTTTCTACTGTATTGTTACTATTGTACGTGTGACGAGCTCAAATTGCTTGGGCTTTTTTGATATTGCGATTTGATGCAAACCAGTAGTAAGCGAAAGTAGGAAGTTTAAGGGGAATTCAACAGTAACTAAAGTCGCAACTATTTTAACTTAGATATATAAAGTAGGATCAAGGATTAAGAGGAAGGAAGAGAGAAATAGTTCTGATAGAAGGATGAGAGAGAAAAGATATTTGTGGTTTAATTTTAGTTTTCTCAACATAAAAGGCATTTATGATTTTAAAAAATAAATTTACTGGACTTTGGATGTCTAGTATCGTGGAATGAGAGACTTTTTGGAGCGATTTTTTCTGAGTTAATGTGGCACTGCTATAATTAGTAATTAGAATTAGATGGTGGATAAAATATAGCGAGTAGGTTTAAAGAAATAAATCAACAAATGAATTTTTTTTCAGATACCATGTCTGCAACTATTTTAGTTACATATATACAACCATGGTGTCGTGAGATGGACAATATGTACCTAATGTTTTCCTTGACAACTTCCGCCTACAAAGCTCCATCAACAATGTTCATTAAGTTTTTTTGTGATATTAAATGACCTTATCGGCCTCATACTCCAAGGCAAATATCACATACGATGAAGGTTAATTGTTTAGGTAACAGATTAGCCAGTCCGATTTGCCTAATGCTTAAAAATCAAAATAGGGAGAGAAGGACAAATTTAGAATTTATATTCGTTAGATCATCATGTGTGATTCATATATAATCACTAGTTGCAAACTAGATTTAGCTTAAATGGCTAGCATCACATTTCATGTGGAAATTTAAACCTTATTGGTGGCATCCCAATAGTATTTGTGAAAGATTTAAACATGGACAACAAAAAGCTTACTTATCTCTATACCTTTATAATTAATATAAAAAAATTAAATATTTACTCCTTTAATTATATTAAAATTTAAATCTACTCATATATGTAAAAAAAAACTGTTTATACGGAGTATGAATCAATGAAAACTCCATAGCATGTGAGCCTCCTTGTAGCTGATGATATCCTTCTTTAAGAAATATATTTATTATTCATGGTCAGATGCTTAAGTGTGCATGTAGATGAAAGAAAAATTTAAACCATGTATCTTGAAAGAAAAAAATATTTTCCTTTATAACAAATTGAATGTCAACATGCAATTTTAGTGTTAAAACTGTCCTAAAATACAATTTCAATATCGAGACCTCAAAACCATAAATGTAGTGGAAATGATGTGATTAAATATTAAGAATATAAGTGACATGCGCCCAAAGATTATTTTGATGTAATAAATCAATTATATATCCAAAGAGAGACTATACCTCAATATTGGCTAGAAAACACATAAGCCATTATACCTCAATATTTCAGATTTGGCCTGAAACCACATTTTATCTAGTTGCTTAGACCTAGGCCTGACCCATTAATTTGCCATAAGCTTAATATTTATTAGTTTCATGATAGCCAATTGAGCCTTTTAGCACTACCTAATTTTGTCATGGTACTCTGCTAGGGAATGAGAGAGAGATCTCATAGGGTTGCAACTTGATCACTTTTGGTATGTTATCTTGTATTAAATTGGATACAGGAAAGGTCCAATCCAACGAGCAACTTGTGTTGGTGGCTTTAAATAAGCCATCTAACAATTCCATTAATATTCATATCGTAATGTCTATATTTGGCCTCTCATTGTTACATGAAACATACAACTTAGCCTTATCTATATCTCCAGCATCTTTTCAATCTTGCGTTGCATATGTTCATATCACACCCATATTGTTTCATATTTCAAGTTCCAAAACCTTCTCAATGTTCTGTCATGCACATGAACTTAAGTTGAATCAAGGACTTCTTCCTGGAACAAAATGAAATAGGATAGACCTAACAACCAAGAAAAGGGATGGATCTACAATTTTTTGCTCAAAAATAAAAGAAAAGAGAGGGAAAAAAAGATTAAAAAAAAAAGGGATTCATCCAGGTGGAGAATGGTGCTTGATGAACTAAGCTGTGGTTGGTGTGGGCCACATGATCATAATATCTACCTAAGTTTGAGAAATATTGTTTTTTTTTTTTATTTTCCAAAAAGCAGTTATAGGGCATGCCTAACTTATTTGACCATCCATTTCTTGCAAACTTTGGCTTACTATGTTAGAAGTGACCTAGCACCATCTTTTGCTTCATGCGCTCTTGCACACATTATCTTTGTTTAATACCACCCTAATACCACTTAAGGCATGTGTGAAATTTTTATTCTTAGCTAGCTGTTCTTAGAAGATTAAAATGATAGATAATGCAAAGTGAATGTACCTTTCAAACACAAAAAGTCATTTAATCAATTAATTAGGACATGGCTAGCCATCTTTCTTATTGGTTGATTAGTTAGGCTTAGTCTTTACATTGTAGGATATCATTAACTAGGTATCCTAGTGCTACTTTAGATTTGGTGATGCCTTAATGTGGAAATTTCTAAAGTCCCACCAGCCATGCTAGCTTTATTAACAATATTAGCAATTTTTATATTCCAATGAGGCGTGTTTCCAAACTTTTTGCATTTTACTTGACGCACTGCACAAATCAGCAATTAATTTCTTGCCTTGTGCACATGCCTTTTGGATATAACCGGTGCAAAAGAAGCCATCACCATTGTAGAGCTAATCATGGGCCGGACCTCAGGTCAAAACTCTATTCATTTTTACTTAGGCTTCAGGCCAGGTCTATGTAAAATTTGATATTTTCTGTGCCCAAGCCCAGCCCATGATCAGCTTTACACCAACGTCACAAAAAATATCGCTACCTTCGTGTTTCAACATAAGCCATTTTAATTGTCCTGGCATTGTACCTTCGATTGGACTGTGCCTCGCCCGAAGAATGGACTAATAACCATTTTATGCTCAACAAAAGTTGATTGGGCTGGTTCATATATTAAGGAACATTTTCTGCTAATTGTTGTCTTCTAACTCCAAGCGCATGTGATGCTCATGAGGAAGAGGAGTGTTTTGATGGTCCACAGAGGCCTATTTAGCATATTGATATATTTTGTGTTTTTGTTTCTCTACAAATTAGTGAAATATCGAATTTGTATAAAATTTCTGCCATTCCTTAAATTTTTTATTTTCACTCTTTTTAAAAGAAAAATCTTTGCTACAAAAGCTCTAAATATTTTTTAATATTTTAAAAAATTAAAGAATTTTATCATATATATATTGTTCAGTCTAGTTCATTTTCCTACTTGGATTTTGAAAATCAAAATAAAAAAACAAAAGCATTGGCGAATGGGTCCTACATATTTTCACACTTTACCTTTGAGGGAATTCATATTTTTGTTCTCTATGAGAGAGATGGATGTCTCCATGGATTCATTTCATGAGATATAGAAGTGAAAACAGGTTGAGAAACAAAGAACAAAAGAAACAAATACAAGATACGAAGCAAAATGATCCAAATCAAAGGATAATTTGGAAGCTGCATGCAATAGAAGCCCAATCCTTTCAATATTTAGATATATCAGTAACAAGATCTCTAAAATCTAACTCTTCCATTAAAATTTCCTATTGGCCAAATTCTCCACCCTCTTGTAGATAACATAGAAATAAGGACGAGGCCGATCCCTTATTATCAGGCTGTGTCTACAGTTAAAATTCTTAGCTTCCAACTCTTCATAAATCCCTTCAAAGAGACACCTCCAAAGTTTAAAATTTTATAGAATGACCTCACAGAGAAATCCTGAAGAGGGAGTAAAGAGTTCACAAGGAAGTAGATATCATTAGCCACCGGGTCAATAATATTCCATCTAAAAGAAATATTCCAGAATCTTATTCCATAGTTCAGAAACCAAAGTATCAGGTTTAGAGGCAATGAATAGGGCCGAGGCAAAGAGCGCGTTGTTTTATTACTTATATAATTCAAAATTTTGTTATTTATAATAATCTCATATTGGATATAAATCTAAACAAATATCTACTTAAATATAAATGCTTATCTTAGATAGCCAAACAACTTGTTCTACTCAATGGATAATATTTAGTTTTATCTTTATTTCTCTCTCCTCTCTTAAAATCGTATTGATGTACCTCTAATTATTGTACTTAGATGCACCAGTAATTATTTCTCATGTAGATTTTCATCAATCTACTTTACTGATTTTCATTGTTTCTGGATTAGCTAGTTTGAGTTCGATCTTGATTCTCCTTTGTTAGAATGCACTTCAAGGAGAATATATAGTGGTTTGTTGTATCTTCAGAGTACACTGTCATCAACTATAACCTTAGATAATTATCCCTCTGCAAAATCAAAAAAAATCTCTAGGCAAAATTTATGCTATTGGCAACATCAGATGTGCTATTGGCGGAGCCTTTTAAGATTATATTTTGTTATTACAAATCCTAATTCTAGGTAAAGGAATTCCACTTCTACCACTAGAGATTTAATTACTATCACTACGACCGCTACATAATCACACATAGAAAAGAATTTTATTTGTTATGGTAAAATTTTATCCACACTTTCTGATACTCTGTATGCCCCATCTCTATCGCACGTGAGTTATAGAATATATTAGAATAAAAATATGGTAAGAAAAATAAAGGTATATTATAAAAAAGTTTCAAAGTATAAGAAGACTAATAAAAAAAATTGATTGTACAACAAACTCATGATTTGCAAGCTTTGATTCATGATATGAATCAAAAGAGAATCAATCTTGATTAGAATCTCCAATGTTATCTCGCCCCCTCTCCCCTATCCCAACCAACTGCCCTAGCCCTCGCCTCCCTTCTTCGCTTACTAATCCACCCACTTGCCCCCTAGCCTAACCATCTTAGCTCTCCCCCTTCTGCCCACTTCCTCCTTCCTCTCCACCCTTCCATCTCCCTCCCTCTCTCTCTCTCTCTCTACCCCTCCCTAACCGCCCTATCTCTCCCCCATCTTCCTCCTCTCGCCAATCCTCCTTCACCCTTGAATTCCCCCTCTATCTCTCTCTCCCCTCCCTCTCTCCCTCCCTCCATTCAAAATCTCCCCTCCTCTCATTCCCCATCCCAACGGATCACCATCTTAATATCGAGGATGGGTCAAGCTTGACTGAGTTCAATTTGTGTTGAACTTATTTGGGCTTTAGACCAATCTTGGATATAGATCCTGATTTGCTCATGAAAAAAAATTCATACTTCAGCTCAACTTGAAACCAAAAAAACTTATCCAAATTAGGCATAAGCTCCATCAAAATCCGACTTGACTCGGTCGAGTTCCAACCCTATCTAAAATTCAAACGACCAACTCCTCTTTTTTTTTTTTCTTTTTCTTGCAGATTTGGTATCAATACTATAATAATGTAGTGGCACATGAAGAAAAGAGCAAAGAGAATACATGGATTTTGAGGACAAGATATCTCCTACTTCTCTCAAAGAAAATAAGTGAAAAAAAATAATCCCTCCTACCCTAAAGAAGTATAAAGAATTTTCTAATGTATACATATTAAAATACACTTATAGACAACATAATTAATAAATTTATATTTAAATCTTTTTTAAAAATTGAATTATTGATTTAATTATTGATTGATTCAATTCCGTTCTTAGAATGTGAGATTCAACTGGAATTAGGTTTTTCCATCAAATAATCTTGGGAAATAAACCGACTCGCAGCTTTGGCCCCATTCAGCGCATCCATATCTACAAGTCACTGATCTTGGAAAGCCCAATTCCAATCCTCGCCTCCTTTCCATGGTAGATATTGGATAACATTGTGGAAGCTCTTCACCTCTTCCTACCATTTCCCGAAACCCCTTCCATCCCCCGACTAAAACCCCTGACCTTCTGTCCTCTCATGGCCGAGAAGCTCTCCTTCTCCATCCCTCTCCGCGTCCCAACTCCCCCTCCCTCCAAAACGCCCTTCCAAGACCTCCCCGCCCCCTCTCCTCCTCCTCCCCCCTCCCCTGCCCGTTCTCCCCTCACCCCTCTCCTCCAAGACCTCCTTCCCCACCCTTCCAGCCCCAAAGACGCCGCCTTTCCCACTTCATCCGCCCCCCGCTCCCTCCGCCGTCGGCGGCCTCCGCCCACCTCCCGGAAGCCCCGCCTCGGAAGGTCCCACGACCCCAACCGCGGCAAGCCCTGGGCCGTCGACCCCTGCGTCTCCCTCCGCGGCCACCATGCCCTCTACTCGCTCCTTCGCTCCTCCGACGACCCCCGGGATCTTGATGAAATCCTCCGACCCTTGGCCCCCTCCTCCGACCCCGACGCCGGCGGCGGCGTCGTCGTCGAGTCTCTCCTCACCGACCTCCTCGGCATCATCGAAGGCCTGGCGTTCCACAAGAAGTGGGAAACCGCAATCGAAGTCTTCAACTGGGCCCGCCGCACCCACGGCGACGCGCGGCTCTTCTCCGGCGGCAGCGGCCCTGTCGTACCCGTTGTCATCAGTATCCTCGGCCGAGAGGGCCGCCTTTCGGACGCCGCCGCCCTACTCCGAGCCCTCCAAGACCTGGGCTGCCCTGCTGATGTCTACACCTATACCTCTTTGATCACTGGGTATGCCCGAAATAGGAGGTTCCGGGAGGCGGTTTTGGTGTTCCGGAGGATGGAGGAAGAAGGCTGCAAGCCAACCCTCATCACCTACAATGTAGTTCTTAATGTCTACAGTAAGCTCTTCATGCCGTGGAGCAAGGTCGTGGCCCTTGTCGATGCCATGAAGAAAGATGGGATTTTTCCTGACCGATACACATATAACACTCTCATCAGCTGCTGCCGCCGTGGCTCGCTGTATGAGGAGGCCGCTGATATCTTCACTGAGATGAAGTCGATGGGTTTTGCGCCTGATAAGGTGACTTACAACGTGTTGCTTGATGTTTATGGGAAGTCTCAAAGGCATGAGGAGGCAATGGATGTTCTTCGGGAGATGGAAGCAAATGGCTTCCCTCCGAGCATCGTAACCTACAATTCGTTGATATCATCTTATGCAAAGCATGGGGTTTTGGATGAGGCAATGGAACTCAAGGAGCAGATGGAGGCAAAGGGAATCAAACCTGATGTTATTACTTACACCACTCTGTTATCAGGGTTTGAGAAGGCAGGAAAGGATGAATTTGCCATGAGGATTTATGAAGAGATGGAGAGCAAAGGGTGCAAACCGAATCTGTGCACCTTCAATGCTTTGATCAAGATGCATGGCAATCGGAGAAAGTTTGAGGAGATGATGAGAGTCTTTGAGGAACTTAGGTCTCGTGGCTTCTCACCAGATATAGTCACTTGGAACTCACTGCTGGCTGTGTTTGGTCAGAATGGGATGGAGTCTGAGGTTTCAGGAGTGTTCAAGGAGATGAAGAGAGCTGGTTTTGTACCTGAGAGGGACACATATAATACCTTGATCAGTGCCTATAGCCGATGCGGCTCATTTGACCAAGCTATGGAAATATATAAGAGGATGCTTGCTGCTGGCATTGGGCCAGATCTTTCCACTTACAATGCTGTATTGGCTGCATTGGCTCGTGGAGGACTTTGGGAACAAGCAGAGAAGATACTCTCTGAGATGAAGGATGGACGTTGTAAGCCCAATGAGCTCACTTACTGCTCATTGCTGCATGCTTATGCCAATGCAAAGAAATTGGATCGAATGCATGCTCTGTCAGAAGATATATATGCCAGGAAAATAGAGCCACACAACATGCTTTTGAAAACACTTGTGTTAGTCAACAGCAAGAGTGATCTCCTAGCTGAAACAGAACGGGCTTTCTTGGAGCTGAGAAAAAGAGGTTGTTCCCCTGACATAACTACTTTAAATGCAATGGTATCTATCTATGGTAGGAGGCAAATTGTTGTGAAAGTAGATGAGATAATGAAATTCATGAGGGCAGGTGGTTTTACACCCTCCTTGACTACATACAATTGCCTGATCAATATGTATAGTCGGTTAAGAGACTCTGAGAGATGTGAAAGGATTCTTAGGGAAATCAGGTTGAAAGGTGGGTGTCCTGATCTTTATTCGTATAACACCGTCATTTATGCCTATGGCAAGCAGGGTCGTATGAAAGATGCCTCAAGGATATTCTCAGAGCTGCAGGCTTCAGGTCTAAGGCCTGATATTGTAACCTATAATACTTTTGTTGCAAGTTATGTAGCAAATTCTATGTTCGTAGAAGCTATTGATGTAGTTCGCTATATGATCAAGCATGGCTGCAAGCCACATGAGAGCACATACAACTCCGTAGTAGATGGGTATTGTAAGCAAGGGAGGAAGGATGAAGCAAACTCATTCATATGTAACCTTCAGCAGCTCAATCCTGGCATTTCTGAGGATGAACAGCATAGGTTATTGGAACGATTGTCTAAAAACTTTTCTTGATTTTTGATGAAGTTGGAATGAGAATAGATGCACATTCAATAGAATAGTTGATGTGTGCCTTAAGATGGGCAAAAGGATGGAATGGCTTTACTTATCCATCACTCTCAACAGCTAGGTCCCAGCAAGTTTGAGGATGGAGATTACGGATTATCTAAGCATATAGGAGGACTGCAGGAGCCACTTGGAAGTTGAGTCAAGGATGCGCCCTGAAGCTTTTAAAGCATTGTACGTATTTGATCTTCTCCATGTATAAGTTATTTGCATGCTATTTATTCTGTATAAAGATATTCTTTCTTTAAGTTGTATGCTCTTTACTTGTCTTGCGCTAAAATGTATATGATACAGGAGATGTGCGGTTTTTTAAATTTTATTGACATGGTATTCTTGATATGGGTTCTGTAATTTGTGACAAAGTACACTGGATCCAGTAGGAATATGCACTATCATATTAGAGGCATTACCTCAATCTTTCTTATATTGTTAGGTTGTTGCTACTTTTCTCTTATTTGGTAAGGATTTTGAATTGTAATGTTAACTTGTCGGATGCCTACCTAAATTCATATATTTCAAAATTATGATGTCCGTTAGATTTCCAATATAATCATTATTTATAAAGAGAAATTCTAAGAGCGGTTATGTATTTAACAGAGTGCAAGCCTTGTTAGATGTCCTGTGGGACACGAGAGTTTTTAAATGATACAGGAGATAATTTTTTAAATTTTATTTACTTGGTATTCTTTATACTGTTCTGTAGTTTGCGACAAAGGACACTGAATCCAGTAGGAATATGCACTATGATATTAGAGGAATCATCTTGGTATTTCTTATCCCGTTAGGTTATTGCTACTTTTCTCTTGTTTGGCGAGAATTTTGAACTGTAACGCTAACTTGTCTGATGTGTTTCTAAGTCCTTATATTTCAAAATTAATGTCTGTTAGATCACCAATATAATCATTATTTTTCAAGAGAAAATCTAATGGCAATGATTACCCGTTATGTATTTAACAGAGTGCAACCCTTACCAGTTGTCATGACACAAGAGAGGTCACTTGTTCAATGCAGCATAGGGTAGCATTTTAACTCTTTTCCCTTTTTTTAATTTTTTTGTTTTTGTGTAGATTTTCTATAGGTATAGCATGTACTTATCAAGTTCCATTAGGATTCTTAGGTTTCAATTTTTTTTATAATGTCTTAGTCAAATGGTAAATTAAAACTGAAAGTCGTCTACTTCCTTTTCCTTTCTTTTAGATCCTCAATTATATGTTTCATGGATTGTGGTTCCTCCAAAATCCAGAAATTGATATTAAGATGTTTCACTGATCCAAACTGCTATTTGTTCTGGAGTTCATCAAAATTGATCTCTGTAACCAAATTATTTTTTATACGGGATGTTTATGCTAGCGTCTGTATTTTTTCATTTCTTGAAATGTTGGTAATAATTATACTTAGCTTTTGCAAGCATTAAGAAGATTTGGAATTATCAAGGAAGTTAGATTCTAAACACATTTGGGGGAAATGTACATCCTTTTGATGATTCTTGTGCTCTTTACATAGGCAATTTTCATTGTCATTCTTAGGTTTCTTTCAAACAATAATATGAAGAAATGATGCATAACAGTTTAAGCATTTTAGATGTCTAGACAAGATAGAGTTATGTAGAACAATATCTACATTCACCCTATTTAAGTTCATATTTTTGGCTTTCTGCATCAAATTCATCTCAAATTTGGCAGTATAGCTGAGACCATCAAACTTTGGAACCAGTGATAGTTTGATCTTGCTGAAATTGTAACAACCTAGGATTTTGCCCAAAAGGGCTAGCTGGAAGTTATTATTTGGATTTCATGGCCTTGAATCAATATCTAAGATCTACCCAATGCATAGCCGACGTGGAACTAAATACATGCCTACACGGGTCCTCACATACTATCCCTGTTTAAGCCCTAGCATCCTCGTTAGTATAAGGGTCCAAGTCCATTCAAATCTAATCACAATGGGTTTGTGCTGCAGTATTTGCTAATCCACATGGGCTATGAACTGGATTTGCTTTGATACCATTTTGTAACAACCCAAGATCTTACCTAAAAAAGCTAACAGAAAGTTATCATTTGGGTTTCTTGACCCTATGTAAGTATCCAAGATCTACCCTTGCATAGCCGATGTAGGACTAAACACGCTCGCATGGTCCTCACCGAAACCAAAACTAAGAGTAAGTTTTTAAATTTTCAGTTTATGCAGAGTAATAAAGAGTTGGTTAAAGAAATATGTTTCAACTAATGGAGTTTCATGTTTTCGCTTTGCAGTGGATTTTTTTACCCCCAATCAGACCGTATACTCATTATAAACTCCAATGTTAGATACATTTCTATATCCATGTCTATTATTGACAGATAGTTACAAGGAGAAATAATCATTATACCTAAATTCATGCCCTTTTTGTTGTGAAAAGATGTGGAATCATTGATAAGTCCATACTTTTTGCAAGTAAATGGCTACAGCAACTGATGATATGCATATTTGTAAATTTTTGTTAAAAAAGTTATTAGGACGTACTATCATTAGCATGATACAAGACATGGTGTTACTCCATAATCAATTGCGTAAGTATAGATTGTGTTTCCAGCATCGCTAGCTATTTTCCTATACCAGCCAGCGCATTGACCACTTAAACTTTTGAACTTTGAAGGATGGATGATACTTGGAGATGTTAACAACAATTTTCCACTAGTTGCAAAGTTTTCTGTAAAAGCTAGTGCCTTGGTTATTAAATTGTTTGAGTCATGACTTGGACTCAGTGACAACTATAACAGTTTTCTTTGCTGCCATGTAAAACACCCCAGTGTCTGTCTACTGTTAATGCAAACTAAGGCTGCTCCATTTGCAGCTTTGACATTCATTATAAGGACCATTGCCCATTTTGATGGACCCTATGCTCTTTAAAACCCCAACCCACTCGAAATGATATAGTCTTCTTCTTTTTTTCTGAGTTGGTATAGGATATTAGAAAAAGGAGGGAGTGGGACTGTGATTACGGAATGGATTCGAAAACATGTTTGAGAATCCCTGCTTCTGAAGATAGACCTATGGGAGTTGATCTCCAAACAATGATTTTTGAGGGGGTAGTAATTTACTGGGAGCCTTATGGGCTATGGCAAAGGTGGAGCCCTAGCTGGGTAGTCTAAGCAAACTGTTTGAGTTACCAATTAAGGATTATGAGTTTGTAATGTGGTATCCACTAATTACTTCAATTATCTACATTGTTTGCTAGTTTCCCAAAATCTCTACTGAAACTAAGTGGGTTTAAGTTTGCAGATATCTTGTTTGTTTTTCTTACATTGTAGTCCCTGAAATTTCTTAGTTTGCATATGAAATTCTCAACTATTTAAATTTGCATATGGATCCATGCTATTACATAATTTATTGCATGTGAGCCCCTGAGGTCTAATTAATCGCATCTGGAATAAGTATTCACCGAATATTCTCTAGTAGAAGTTTAACTTTTCTATAGTTAAAATATCTCAGCAATTTTTCTTGTAATCAAGTAATGGTATTTTGTGTATTAGTCCCTCCAGTCTTTTTTATCTTCGCATATAATTCCCATTTGCATATATGGCCCCGTAGTTTAAGTTAATAGTGGTTGGAATGAATATTTCTATTCATTTATATGGTGAACTCTCTATCCCCTACACATAATGTCTAATAGATGTAATTTTAGGGATCGATATGCAAATTTAAACCAACGAGGGATTAATCCACAAGCAAAGAAGATTTCATGGAATAATATGCAAGAATATGCTGAACTTTTTATGCTGGCTTGCATCCATATTTATGATCAGGTTGAACTTTCAAATTATTTGTGGTTACTATCCCTTTGATTTGTTTCAATATAGAATTTATCTCCATATCTGGCTAAGTATAACAGCAAATATTTGACTCTACTATAGTGTTCAAGGTTAAATTGACACATTATGCTTTCAAAGGATGCATGTTGGGCATGCCTATCATCGAGTGGAGGCTTCAGTGGGCTGAGTGTGCTAGTATGCTGTAGAGCATTCAGGAGCGGCTTGAGGGTTGGCAGGCTACATCTTTATCTATGATGGTCAGGTTGATTCTGGTGAGCTCTGTCCTCAACTCTATGCCAGTCTATCTTAGGTCCCACACTATTTTGCTGAGATTCTCTCTTATGAAGTTTAAGTAGATGTTTCGAAATTTCTTGTAGGGTTCGCATAGTGGTGGGGGCGGGGTACATCTAGTTGCTTGGGGCTTAATCTACCAATCGTTGTGAGAAGGCGGACTAGGCATCCAATCCTTGCTGGTCAGGAGAGAGGCCTTGATAGCTAGGTATGCTGCGAGGTATTTGCTTGAGACTAATAGCCTCTGAAATTCTCTGATGAGGACTAAGTGCGGCCCATGGATTTCAGCTGTTGAGATTCAGGTTGGTTGGAGTAGCTCCTTTATTTGAAGGAAGATCTGCACACATGCCTCGACAATGATGGCCAACATGAGATAGCTGATTGGGGACGGGCATAGTGTGAATGGAATGAGGGACACTTGGGTGGATGATCTTCCTTTGAGGTAGTGGTTGACCACAGTCAACACCAAGATGGAGGATAGCATGCAGGTTTGTGCACGATTTTTGTCCAGAGAGAGGTGGTGGAACACTAGCTTGGTTGTCCAGCTGCTTGGGGAGCAGTTAGCTGAGAGGATGTGGTCCCTTGCTATCCTAGACACAGTGTTCCCGATGTGAGGGTCTAGAGATCTACTTGCAGTCAAGGGTGAGGGCCAGGGATCTTTATGACCTCTTTAGAGGAGAGCCTACACAGAGGCGAGATTGTGCTTGGATTTGGAGGCTTGGTGTCCGCCCGAGAGTAGCCCTGTTTATCTGGAAGGTAACTTGGGGTCGCCTTTCGACCAGGGATATTCTGAGTAAACGAAGATTGAGCATCCTGCTAGCCTGCCCCTGCTGCGAGTAGAGGAATCTATTGACCATGTCCTCTTCCATTGTGGGAGAGCAGTGCGGGTGTGGAGACTAACTGGCATCCCTTAGAAGGTGCTTCAGTCGGCAACCCCAGTTGATACCTTTCTGGTGTACCTGAGGACTAGCTCTAACAGGTCGCCCTCCAGATCTATCACCATTATAGTTGCCTATCATATCTGGTTGGATAAGAATGCCTGAACTTTTGGGGATAGCAATTAACCGCCCAGATCACCCATTCCTATATTGTTCGAGAATCTTTGATAGCTCGGGGCACCTGGGACTCTTCTTTAGCTCTTGCAGCGATGCAGACGACGTTCATCATTTGGGAGTCCCCATCCTTAAGTTTCCTCAAGGTCAACTTTGATGGCTATGTGATAGACGACGACAGTAGAAGCAAAGTAGGATTTGTGATCAGAGGCTCGAACTCTAGATTCATAGCAGTTGGCAGAAGTCCGATCTTCGATACCTCAGCCCTGTGGGCAGCTTAGGTAGGCGTTAGTTATACATGGCACTCTCTAAGAGCTGACTTCATCTTGGTTGAGGGTGACTTTGCTATGGCAATTGGATTGATCCAGGGGCAGGTGAGGGGGTGGGTACACACCCCTTGTTGTAGGATTTTTGAGTCTGGCAAGAGTGGGCGGCTTCTTTGTTGCAAGGCACATCTACCATGAGGCAAACGGGGCTACGAACTGGGTGGCCTCCTTCATGGGTGACCACTTAGATGGTGTGCTATGGACTGACTTGACGCTTGCTCCGAGGGCCTTTCGAGGCACGTTACTTTCTGACTTTTTTGGATGTATTTATTACTAGAACAATATGAATCCCCCGTCTTAGCAAAAAAAAAGGGGATGCATGATGTGCTTGCTCTTGGCTGGAGACTGAGGTTTAAGCTTAAAGAGCTGGAGATTGAGGAGCTCTTTTTCATGTTTCTACTTGAGGGTGGTTGGATAGAACATTTGTGTAGATTAATAGGTGCATTGTTGAGAAGTTCCTTCTCTAGAAATTGAGATACAATTCATCTCTCTTGGCTGTGGGCTCTTTATAGAACTCTAAATATATTTTGATTTCAAAGCAAATGATTTTCTTTAACCAATATGGCTTTCCTTGTTTATAAGTTGAGAGAACTTATTGTTTACTTTTCATTGTAATTCCACATTGGAGATCTGGAGTGACAGTTCGAGAAATTTGAGGTGGAATGAGTGATTCCACGTTGCATAAAATGCCAATTCTTTGGTTTGGCTGAATTGTTATGTAGCTTTTCTCTCTCATACATTGAAAGAGCCAAAAAAAAAAGGTAATCATTCTACATTAATTATATGATAGTATTGGTTCATGGAAATAAGCTAATGACTTCAATTTAGTATTCAGTAATGGGCATGATAATAGTACAGTAGACAAATATGGAAGTCCTTTTTCAGACACTAGCTATTTCACTCTCTCGGAGTAGGTGATTTTTTTTTCTCTCCTAATTACTTGTTAAGTGTTATATGCGTTCAAATATTATCTGCATTTGTTTCTCCCTAATTTGTGAAACAATCTGTTACTTTCAGTTCATATTTTCTTGACTATAAAGTAAACTTGACACGGCGAGCATTATCCCTAGCATTATGTGACTCGAGCTTCTACTGGACAGTCTCATTGTACATCTGAGATTCTGGACATTAAAATGGATTAAGTGTGGAATAATTGATTTATTTCTAAGCATACATATGAATTTGCTGTAATGTATAAGAGTTTGCTTTCAGTCTTGTAGTAGCTGTATATTGATTTCTTGATTCTTCATATTCTTACTCGCTCTTCAATAAAGTAGTGTCATCAGAGTTGACGGCATTTCTATAATAAGTTGGCTTCTCTGTGTGCTATGCTTCATTTAATTATGTCAGCTGTGATATGTAATTAAACTGCAATTTTTGCACTTCTTCTTGTTGGTCAAATATTTCATGT
This sequence comes from Phoenix dactylifera, assembly GCF_009389715.1. Classification (NCBI taxonomy): domain Eukaryota; kingdom Viridiplantae; phylum Streptophyta; class Magnoliopsida; order Arecales; family Arecaceae; genus Phoenix; species Phoenix dactylifera. Next base: position 13,775,720 of record NC_052397.1, read on the forward strand.
AATCAAGTTGAGACATGATCATGTTCCCCTGATAGTTTCTCACTTATAAACTTCCTTGTCATCATTTATATGCATTTGAATATTTGGTATAATGATCAAACTTCTTTCTTCAGTTTAAGAATTCTGGTGTTTACTATTCAGTTTAAGGATTAGCATCATCCAAAGAATGAAATGTTTCGTGGCTTTATGTGATTCTGAACTAAAATACATTCATCACATTGGTTGTGTTTCACTTTGTCTAATAGACATACTTCAAACAAGGAATCTTGAGCTTTATTCATTCATCCAGAATAAAGAAAAAGAAGATGCCTTCCGATCGCATCCTGAAGAGCCTTTTCAGCTCACCAGCAGAAAAAGAAGAGAAAAAAAAAGAAGCTTATCTAAGTCAGGAAACCAAAATGCATTTAAATTTGTCAAATCCTCGATTGACTTGGTGAATGGTCTGATAAACAGAAAGCTTTGTGCTAGGTTACCCTGAGACGATATTCATATAATAATGCCAAAGTACGTGAAAACAAGACCCAAGCAAATCGTCGAACAGGTATCATTTGGGTTCTGCAAGGAAACAAGTGGGCTACTTACAATTAATAAAGTCAACTAATGCTAGGTAAAGATTCACCAAGTCATAGCTTGCTGTTTAGGGTTCCGGGTTCCTGCAAATACCAAAACAATCAAGGTTGCAGGACCTTAAGTTTCTTTCAACCTTTCCTTCTATGAATTCATCAGATTCCAGTCTTTCAGTTTCTTCCCATTTGGTTGGAATAATGATTTAATAGCATCATAGCATACAAGTATAGAACATCAGAACTATGGCAATTAATTAGCCGTATTATGATGTCGAACATCTCTGATAGCTTTGCTTTTTTTCTTCTAACGCCAGTTTTATTAAGAGAAGTATAAGAAGATTATATAGGAAGCAAAATTAAAAGTAAAACAAAACCACCAAAGGTGAAAAGTTGCAGATTCGGAGAAGGATTAGAAGTTGAAGCTGCCGACAGCAGATATAAAAGCTTCATCAACGTGTCATGACTTAAAACTTTTTTTTCGTAAAACCAAACAACAAAAAGGTGGTGCTGAGTTACTGCTAGCGTAGAAATAAACTGATGCTTTAGGCTAGCCATGGGCTTCGGAGTCCACCGTAGCCTATAAAACACTAAAAAATAACATCTGGGAGTTTTGGAACAATTTCAAATTGTTACATCTTCAAATGAAGGACAGAGTTTGGTGCCTTCATCAATTAATTAGCCAAAGTTCGTACCCAGCAGCACCAGCTGCAACTCATAAAATTTTAGCAGGGAATGAGCTGTGTGCCAACTACTCCATTGTTTATAACCATACTACTCTCAGGAGAAGATTCTCAAGTGCGTAAGTATAAAAATTCTTACAGAATGGCTGCTAAGTTATAACACCCATGAACGCATATAACCATAACATGATGGGGTTAACATAGGAATGAGATGGTCCCAATCATGAGACATAGCCAATTATGAATTGGATGCAACCAACCTCATAAATTATCAAATAAAATCAATCATCTTACGTACAAGCCTCGCCTCATAAAAGTAAAAGAATCTAAGTGAATGTATAACCAGGACCAGCCCTGGCCCATCCAATCAGGCAAGAGAACAAGAGATGGACCACCACAAACATAAAGAAGATCAAAGAGAATAAGGACAAAAAGAAAAAGAAATACATAGAAGACAGAGAGATTATTTCTATATCATGGCTTCGGATCTAAGCAAACATGGCGATGCCCAGCAAAAGAGCCCATCCCGTGATCAGCATCTGCTTCAATGTCCCAGCTCCGTTCTGCATTAAAAAAAAAAAACACACAAAAATAATCATATTAATCAGTAATCATGTGATTAACTTTAACTAAATGTGTACTTAAATAGATATAAAGACGAGCCCACAGAGAAGGACAGGGAACAGCTGGTGATGGTAACCCTGCTGTTGTTGTCTCTACCTTGGCTTGTAGGCACCCGTGTTTCTGATATTGCCACCCGACCTTTTCCGTAGCCCACGCTCGATTTCCAACTATATGGGTAAATAATCCTGGGCATGTTACTAGGATGACAACAGCGGGACGCTACGTGGCTTAATGAACCACAGCCGCGTGTCCAAAGGGTACCGGTAAAAATTGATGCCGCGAATCTCGAGGTCTTCTGCTTATGTCGAACGGGAAAGATTGCTTTATGTGACATGGAGGGGATAGGTTCGGGGACGAATGTGATGGATGTCCGCGTAAATATTTTAATGCGGACGTCGGATCTGCCGTTAATGGTGGCTCTGAGAGCCATCTTACCGCTCGAGTATGGCAGGGGACGGAGGTTGGCGTTTTCGCATAGAAATTTCGGTACGTTAGCATGTTATATTTTGTTCTAAGCGGATCCTAACGGCTAAATTTTCTCGCGGGAGATCGACGCGGGAATCCGGCGCACATCAGGTGATCTCCGGAGATCGCTAAAATGCGCCAGAAGAAGCGGCCCTTCCGAATCCAACGGCTAATGGCGCAAGTTAGCGCCGTGAAGCGGTGGTGGGGAGGGGTGGGGAGAGAGAGAGAGAGAGAGAGAGAGGAAGGCCATACCGTTTCGTCGGCGGCGACGCTGGGCCCGGGGGAAGCTGCGTCGCTGCCGGACGGCGAGGATGCCAGCGGCGCTAGATGGCTGGAGGCCACCGGAGCCGGGGCTGGAGCGGCGCCCTTCTTCTTCTTCTTCTTCGGCTTGGACTTCTTCGTGCTCGGCGCCGGCGCGGGAACCTCCGATGGCTGCGGCGGGGCGACGGCGGGGACCGGCGCTGCCGGGATGGTGGGAGGAGAGGCTGGGGCCGGCACAGGGGGCGACAGCTTAGGGGGAGGGGTGGGCGGGGACTTCACCGGGACGGGCGCCGGCGGTGAAGAGACCGGGGCGGCTGTCGGCGGGGTATTGGTCGGTGGAGCCGCGGCAGGGGCCTTGGCCGGAGCTTCAGCCGGGGCCTTGGCCGGAGCTTTAGCCGGGGCCTTGGTCGGGGCTTTAGCCGGAGCTTTAGCCGGGGCCTTGGAGGGGGCTTTAGCCGGGGCCTTGGTGGGGGCGGGGGTTGGAGGGGCGGAGGCGGGGGCGGGGGAGGTGGCAGCGGCGGCGGGGGAGGTGGCAGCGGCGGCGGGGGCTGGGGTGGTGGGCTTGGTGGGAGCGGGGGTGGTGGGCTTGGTGGGGGCGGCGGCCGGGGCCTTGGCGGAGACGGGGGTGGTGGTGGGGGCTGCCGCGGGGGCTTGGGCCGTGGCGTTGGAGGCGGCAATGCACAGGAGAGCGATGCACAAAATGGCTCGGCGATCCATTTCGCTCGTAGTAGAAGAAAAAGGAAAAAGAGAAAGAAGAAAGAGAGAAGAGAGAGAGGAGTGGAGTAGTGGGGGGAGTGGAAGCGGGGAAGAGAAATAAATAGAGGCGGTGTGGCGAACAGAAGCGAGCAATAGACGCGGTGGGTGATGGTATCTGGCGCCGGATCACAGACTGGCGGTGGGGTCCAAGGGGCACATGGGCGTGGGCGAGTGGCATTCGCAACGGAACGATTCCGGTCGGCAGGACGCGTCCGGCCAGATGGACACTGTTCGGTGGCGCCAGCTTGGCCTGTGTGTCCGTGTCGGACGTTTGGGGCCGGGAGACATCACTCTACTGTGCCTCGTAAAAAATTTATCACCCGCTCTTGGATGCACCATCGCATGCTCGGAAACCCCCTTCCATCTTCGAAGCCTTTAAAAAAGCTCACAGTTTACGGCTCCCGTGAGGCTAGCTAGAGAGAACTTAAATTCACCGAATCCAGGCACCATCTTACCATGTGGGACCCATGAATCCTGCTACAAATCACTTTTTTATTAGTTAGATTATAAGTTTTACATGGTAACCAAACATTGCTGCAGTACATGAAAAGATAGATAATGTTGCTCAGGAACTCAGATACTGTTCCACTAATCACCAACTTGAGTATGCGTTGGGTTTCTTCAAAGAAACTGTAGAGCCTTGGATGAGTGGATTGGATCGTAGAGAACTTACTCTCTCTCTGTCTCTCTCTCTCGAGAGGTGCATTGGATGGGTGGACCTGGTGATTGGTGGAGGAATGCCCGGGGGAGCGGGCTGCCTGATTGGTTCAACGGTCAAATTTTCCGGATGGATGTGCATGGGGGTGTACGGTGTACCTACCACTTATGAACTGGTTTTCTAGCCGTTGGGGCTTTCTTCACGGGTATCTAATATATATTTGCGTACCTACCGGAATTTCAGCTGTAGAATAGTACTCCAGGAAAAATGTCTTGTTACCGTTGCGGGTGGACGTTCGAGATTTCTTGGAGTTCGTGGGGGAAAAAAAAAAAATCTTTCAGGGTTCAGTTAAACATTATCTTCTGAAAGAAATCTAAAAGGTGCAGTCGGGTGTCTCTTTTTTTTTTCTTGAAAGATCACATATCAATTATCATATATTGAGTAGCTCAGAAAGAGCTTGGGATGCCAACTTGGTATAATTTATGAAATTTAATTCATTAATTCACTAAATTCTCGCTCTTTTGGTGTCAAATTGTCTGACGTCTAAAGGCATGCGTCATTTCTCCTGTTCAAACTCAGACATCAGTTCTATCTATCAATTCAAACTCAGAACTATCTTGATCAATATAAACTAATATATCATAAGATTTTTGTTAATACACCATCAATGTAGCGGTCGAGACTTGATGGACAAGTAATATGCTGAGGAGATCCAGAAGTTCTAAAGTTTATTATGTATGTGGGCACTGAGCAATTAATATCTCTTAATTTCAGCATTTAAATGGTTGTCGAAGAATGAATTTTATGTCAAGGACAAAGACACAAGGAGGTGGGGGGCCATGGTGAAACCTCTTATATCCTTCTGTTGGAGAATAAGTGGGGAATATCACCCCTAAATGAGGGATATCTTTGATCTTTCCAAGCAGACTTAAACCTGGGATGAACAGACTTATCTGATCAATGTAAAAATTGTGGAGTTGAAGACGACATTTCTATTTGATCCTAACAGAATTATTTTTCCATCTAATTGCTATTTTGTCTCTGACCTCTTTAATGCGTTGTTCTCTTCATACTTGGCCTTTGTTTTAATAAAAGAAGAAAGGCAATTTCATTCACCTTTGAAGTATGAACTTATCCCTCCAACTATATAATATTGTCTTTATTCCTCATGGGATATTCCATGCGCAATCAAACGCACAAAATTCTATCTCAGAAAACTAAACTTTGAATAAAAAACATTCCTCCCAAAAAAAAAAGAAGAAAAGGAGTCTCACCATCAATTGTTCCCATAAGGAAATTAATGAAATCAATACAAAATAAAGAATATCACTAAATTATAAAAAACAGAGGGATTTACTTAAAAATTAATGCTTGTTTCACTCTAGATGGTGCTAATAAAGCCCAACATGACCAAAGTGACTTGAAGCTGATTCATATGCATGCATTATGTATGATCATAAATAGTTACAACCTTCTTAAAATTTTCATATACTGAATTATCTTCAATTTTTTGATAAAAGAATTATCATTTAAATTTAATTTTTTTATATATTACTTATATTAGAATCTAAAATAAAATAAAATCTATTTTATTTTTCACTTTGGTTTATGTTGTATCACAAATAAATTTTGAAATTAAAATAGGTACTTATCATCAACAACGTTCCATATTTTTAAAAGTACATTATTTTAAACTAAGGTCATCATATATACCCTAGTCTCTGTGTCCCGAGGTCTTGGAAGCCAATTACAGGGCTCAGTGGAGAGCTGAACTAGCTCTTCGAATCCTAGAGGTCGGTCCCGTTGGTTACTTCTGTTCCAACTGGACTGGGAGAACAACAATCAAGTGCACTCATTGGATGCTGGAGCCAATGTTCTACACATAGAAGGACTGCACACCATACTAAAAGGTCAAAGTAAATACAAAGTACAAAATGATTAAAAAAACAAAAAAGGTTGGCCAATTAGACCATTAATTGATGTACAGACTAAGCATGATCAATATTAAATTTCATTGGTTATGTATTGTATACTTTATGATAATAATAGAATATTATTTCCAAGCTTGCATAATTTCTTTTAGGTTATATGGTATAGAATATCAGAACCATATTTGTTGTATATTTGATTTAACAATTGATAGTGCTTTTTATCCCAACTTTTTCCAAACCAATTGTCATGTGATGGCATGAAATAGCCACTTTGATGTTAATCAAGTGCAATATCTCTTTAAAATCGTACATATACAGTTGATCAAAAAGCAATGTAAATTGCATGCAGTACCTAATCGACATAAGCATGTTAGAAATTAATAGTTTGTGAGATTTCCAAATAACAATAATGGTTGTCTGTCAAAAAAAAAAAATCAATGACTTGTGAGAAAAAAATTGAATGTTTTTGGACAATCAATGCTATTCTATGAGTCATTAGACTTTTCAATTAATATATGTTAAAATTGAGGTACTTTACATTGATGCGTCATCAAAATATATTTCCAAAGAACATTTTCATGTAGGTACTTTTTATTTTTTGAGCAAGGAGCTCCATGTGGGTTCATTCTATAGTATGGTTTGGTTAATGTACAACCTACCATTTATAGAAGATGAAACAATAGCCATAATTTAAAAATATATCCCTCAATTTCCTTAAAGTTTATTAAAGAATGTTTATATTCTTTTTAACTATATAATTTTAGTTGTCATGCATCAGTTAAATAGTATTCAATGTCCATAAATTTGTTCACAAGCTAGTTCGGTGCCACGGGCTTGTTATATCCTCAAGCAGTTATGCAGCACTTAGAAGCTTTGCATACCTTCAATCACCTCTAAGTCAGCCTCTTAGAAAGAGGAGAAGACCATGCAAGAGGAGAGAGTTTGAGGGAACGGTTGTTCTACTCGAAAACTCCTTGCCCAGTGGTTTGGCCAATGAAATCTCTCTCTGTATTATGTACAATAAATGGTTAAATTATGTACCATGCTACAACTCTAATGGTTGGGATCATTGTAGATCTTTTTGCAGAATATTGCCATCTAGCTTTGTTGCTAAATTTGTAGACTTTTTAAAGAATTTTGTAAATGTTTGGCTCTTTAGATAAGGAAATATATGCACTAAGGACATGTTTGGTTCATTAAAAAAAAAAATTACGGAATATTTTTTTTGAAAAGATAATTCTTGAAAATATGATGCGTAAGAAAATAGTTTTGGCATATTTGGTTGATCATGAAAAAAGTCGCTTATATTTAGTTGTGCATCTATTTTTCTAGAAAATTTAATAAAATACTTATTATATCCATAATAAAGAAAAAACTTTATCATGGATTTTAACAGCTTTCCAATTTTAAATGAGTAAAAAAGTAGTTTTTTTTAATGTCCTCAAAATTTTTTCTTTTTTTTTTAATGAAAGAAGAGATTTTTTTTTACTAACCAAAGGGTCCTAAGTAATTATAAACATGTACGAACTACTTGGATCTTGACTAGAGATGGGCATCGGGCCGCGCTGGGCCGGGCCCGGCCCAGGGTCCACTGGGCCACAGACCAAACGGGCCGTGCCTGAACCGGCCTGTTACTAAACGGGCCGTACCTGGCACGACCCACTTAACCTAAAGGCTAAGCCCGGCATGACCCTAGGCCCGTGGGGTGGCGGGCCATGCTGAGCCCGGCACGGGCCGTGCCTGGCATGAGACGGCCCGTCTATCCAAAAAAAATAACCATTATGGGTGGCCCATAATGGCTATTTTTTTGGCCCATAACGGCTATTTATAGCTTTTTACCCATTTTGCTCCTCCCAACAGGCATAAAACGGCTAATTTGAGGGGTATTTTGGGGAAAACAATTGAAGTCCTATAAATACCCCTTTCCTCCCTCATTCTCACCACACCAAACCAACTCTTCCGGGCTGGCCCGCGGGCTGTGCCGTGCTTGGTCCATGAATCGTGCCAGCTCAGGCCCTTATGGGCCGTGCCGGACTCGGCCCGCGGGCTAAAAATCCTTAACCCAGCTCGGCCCCTTTTTATGAGCCGTGCTTAGCACGGCCTGTTACTGTAGCAAGCGGGCCGTGCCTGGCACGACCCGGCACGAGGCACGGCCCGCTTCGTGCCAGGTCGTGCCGGGCCAGGCCCAATGCCCACCTCTAGTCCCGACATGGGGCAGTAGTTTTGATGGGCCTCGTACATAACACTAAAGCTAGTGTAATTGGATGTTGGATCTTTGAAACCATAATCATGCATTAAAAGTAAGTATTGTTGTATTCACCAACCTCACAATGTGAAAGCTCCAGCTGACAAAATTGATAAAAGGGACAACAAAAGGGTCACGACTCACGACATACTTCAGAAGATGGGCCATCCTTACCGCCTCACCCTCACACGGCTGAGATGCCGGTGAAGGAGAGCCCGACAAACCCCAAGCCAGCCCAAAAGAGCTGACGACATTGGAAGCCCACACGTGGGCCAGCCACAAGGCTCTGAGCCCAACCTTAATACAATGGCTCATAGCCCAAACTTTAGCCCGACACGGCCACAGCCGTACTAGCGAGCAACCAAAACTAAAATTTTCTTGATCAAGCTTGCAATACTCTTCCGGACCACCCATGAGCACAGCCGCCGGAGAGGAGGGGTCCAAGACTATCACTGCATGCCGGACATACCAGTAACGCCTCTCGATGGGATCACTAGAAGCACATCAGCTCACTGCTTCTGGAGAAATTATTAGTTGGACCAGTTCGCCATAGACTGCTAATAAATTCATCTTAATACTTGTTGCTATTACACATAAAAAGAAAAATGATGAGGATAAAAGAATTATTATTGCACGTGTTGCTTTTCTGGTTGGACTGGTTCACGATAGACCTGTTCGAACTCGTAAATTTTTCTCAAGGAGGTATCACCATACTTAGTTTGATGTCTAAGATTGCAGCTCATCTTATAGATGAGGTGGAATGAGCCCCTCAACAAAATAATTGTTCAATACTTTTCTCATGCAATAAATAAAGAAACAAATAAATAGATAATTGAATAAATAAATAAATATATAAAAAAAAAGTCGCCGAGGCAGTCCAAAATCTAGCGATAATAACTCATGATTTCCTCTCCTTCCGCAGCTTCATGCACGATAATGGACGCACGTCAATCAAGACCGTCCAATTTCTTCGCTTCAATCGGCCAAAAAGTTTGCCTCATCGGACGGTCTATAATTATTTACGAGTTCATAATATGTTTAATAGGAGCAACGTCTGTATCCCTTATGATCGCGGCGGGGAGCATTTGAGGCGCCTCTTCCTTTCTCGCCCCCTCAAACACCAAACCCTTGATTCTCGCGCTCTCGTCGGCGGCGGAGCTCCGACCATGGCGGCCATAAGCTGCTTCTCCGCCTGCATCACCCGCGAGCCGGCGCCGGCCGTGCTCCCCCGCCCGGCTCTGCTGCCCTCCGGCGTGCTGCTGTCGAGGAGATGGCGGGCGGCGGTCGTGCTGCGCGCGGCGGCGGTCTCCAGGACCACGTCTGCGGAGGCAGAACCGGAGGCGGCGAAGAAGAGGCAGCCCAGGGGCATCACCAAGCCCCGGCCCGTCTCCCACGAGCTCCAGGTGCTGCTGGGCGTCAAGGAGATCCCTCGCACCCAAGCCCTCAAGCAGATATGGGCCTACATCAAAGAGAACAATCTCCAAGTACCTCTCTCTCTCTCTCTCCTAACCCTTCTCTCTTTTTAAGTTTGAATAATCTTTAATGGTGCAATCTGGTATTCAGAATTGGATAATATTTGCTTGCATATTACTTCTCGCGGATGCTTCTTATGCTTGTGTAGTTGACTGTTTATTGCTGGATAATGGGTACAAGTGTTGGGAGAATGTAGTGAGAGGTTAAAGATTGAATTTTGAAGCAAAATTTGCTTTTGCTTGGGGTTTGGTTATTACATAAAACAAATTAAGGCCATTTGCTAGTGACACATGTGGTGCTGGTAATGTGCAAAATGTCATCAGGTTTTCTTGGAGAAATTTTATGCAAGTTAATTCCGGAGACAGCAGATTCGTAAATGTTTTCTGGCACTTCCTCTGTGCATACATTCAGTAAAATATTGTACTGTTGGCCTTAGAGTTCCTCCCCCGAGACATTTCCCAACAATGTTATCATTGTTGTAGCCCAAGTCTTTTCGCATAAACATGGGCCTCCAATGGAGAGTGAATTCAATTCAATAAGGCTCTACAGAGTCATTTAGCGGACTTTCATAGCCAGTTGTGAACCTGAACCAATCCTCTAAGTGAAATAGTTATCTGATATGCTTTGAGCCCCAGGCAAGCCAGCCATCGATTTAGAGGCTACTTGGTACCTAAAGGCCTTACTTTGGGTTATGTAGTTTGAATATATGGAGATCTAGTTATACTTATTCTTATTTGCTTGGACTCTTTTTGCTCAATGTTCTAGGGTTACAGGCCTTTTGTATCATAAAATTGTCTTTAAGTTGTCAAGAAATGCATTGGCCGTGCAGCATCAGAAAGGCTATTTTCACGTAATTCACTCATCTTTGTTTCTATTGGGTATGATGTTTTTCTTTTCTCTTTCATATAAAAATACAAGATATTGATATAATCATTCCGTTGTATTCTTTGCTCATCTTGTTTGGCACGTTTCTTCTAATTCAACTGTACTAAAACTACATTTGTATATTCTGGTAGTATTCTATTGAATTTTGTGTCCTTGTTCCCCAGCAATTTTATGAATAATCCTAATTTAGTGCTAAACTTTTTTTAAGTCAATAAATTTAGTTTTCCGTCTAATAATATATATGTGGTATATTATTTTGTTTATCAATAACAAGTTAATACTCAATGAATGTATAGAGATGTGAGCCCAATGAGTCTTGGCTGATATCTTCTCAAAGCTGCTTTTAAATTATTGTTACATGTTTTTGAAAATCTTAATGTACCGTTTATCCATGCCTTTCCTTCCTGATGCCCATTACACAAAGCAATCCCTCATAGAATCAAATGTTATCTTTAAATCAACTATGATAATTGGTTGCTCAATTTTTTATTAAGCCTAAGCACAAGAATAGATTCTGTTGTTAAACTTGTTAAACTCTAGGTTCTATCTAATAGTGAAGAAGCTTAAATTATTGTTGGGATGTAATAAATTATCAGGTGTCAAAACACATCATTCTTAAAAATTTAACAGTTCAAATTTGAAACAGATGGATTTTCGCTTTATTAGAGAGCTTAAAAATAATATGGTTTAGTGTTGATGCACTCCATAAATTGGATAGAGATTAGACAACCATGGGTCATGATGGAGCATTAAGTACAAGATTTTTTGAGCAATAACTTTAAGAATCATAGGAACCCATAGAACATGATGAAGGACTTGAAAACCCATGGATCCTAGTGAAGCAGCATTGCACTAATGTGGAAAGTCTTGGATGCCCATAGAACATGTAGATTTTAAGAGAGAATATTGGGGTAACACTTCATGTAAAGTGACTAGATTGAGTTGAGAGGTGCAGAAGAGCTTCCCTTTCTCGTGAGCTATTGGAATCTCCATGTCTACATGATCATCAGACTAGTCGGTACATTCTCAAGGTTTGCTCCTTTCACCTTGGTTTAACTATTGGCTAGTTACTAATGGTTCGCCGATTGTTGAAACAACTAAAGCATTCTTTGGCTAAAGGGTCTTAAAATGTTTTGGAAGCAAAGGAACAAGAATAGACAAGAGTGGTTCACCATACAAATTTATTGTTTTGATAGTCAAAAATCTCTATTTTTCCCCTTGGAGTAGACAAGAATGGATAAGAATGGAGCATGCTCAAAGATTGCATTTACCAATCCACTATGAAGGACTATAACATTTTATTTCCTTTCCACATACAAGGATGCCTAGGGAAACACGATTGCATAAACATCTTAAGTGATATTCCTTTTTTAGGTTAAAACACATTTGCTTGGTACCAAAAAAAAAAAAACTAAAAAGTCAAGAATAGTGACCCATATGTGCCAGTTTTGGTTTTTTCGCCATGCTCTCACATAGATACATCATGACATGTGTGCCATGAGTGTGGCGTGCCAGCTACGCCACAAGGTTATAGTTCCCATGGATTGCCCTATGAAAAATAAGAAAGAAGTAAATTGAACCAACGGGGACATCCCAATCCCTATCTTGCCCAAGCAAAGGAAGGAAATTTACTTTTGGTTTTAAAGGTTGTTTGAAGAGATCACATTCGATGGTTCGAATCTTCATTTTGGAACTCCAATATTCAAATTTCATAAAACTGAATCTAGCCTCAAATTTGATCAATCTTGTTGTAGTCTCTTACTATATAAACACACAGGACATAGGCATACAGACACACACATATAGAGAGAGACTTGGCTACACTTAGTGGATCTCTACCTAGATCCGGTTAGGTCTAGATTGGATGATGGGGCTCCATTCTTTTTCGATTCATCTCTGGAGTTGAATACAAGCTGTTGGATGATTCAAGCTGTTGGATGTGATTTACTGTCTCTAAATAACTTACGTACCAAAAATCTTATGATTTGGATACCCCTCGCGTATGCATCAAAAGTCAAAAAAAAAATCTACAGTATAAATAACATTAAATTATATTTTAATCACTTGATGCATATGCTCGGGGTCTCCAAATCACATGATTTTTTTATATAAGCATTTTAGAAGTAATAGATCATATCCAACAGCTTGGATCATCAATGTCGAACCTCCATCATTCAATCTGGACCTGACAGAATCTAAGAAGAGATCCACTCATGTAGCCAAATTCAGCTCTCTCTCTCTCTCTCTCTCTCTCTCTCTCTCTATACATATACACACATATTTACATATACACACATATATAGATATGCACACATATTTACATATGCACACATACACATATACACACATGTATACATATATACACATATATATACATATATATAGTGTTTTTTTCTAGAAGCCATCTTAGGAGCGAGTCCAAAATCATTGAAATACAACATCTTTGTGAAACGTTATATCTTTACAAAAATCAGAAGAAAATCATCACTAGAGCACAGGTATAGCTTTCAGGCAGTTTTTTCCCCAAAAACCATTGGAATGCTATTAAGGAAAATGAGATATCAATTGTAAATCTCGTAGAGTTCTTTCCAAGAAGTCTAAGAAATTTGATATTTCTCTAAAAAGTAATGCTTTTTGAAAGATTGCTTGTCCATGTAGAGTATAGCTGACTTTAACTGTTTGATCTAGCAGATCTCCAAACTACAATTCTAATATGAATTATAATGTAGTTATAATTATATACCTTACAATTATGTGATAATTGTAATATAGTATAATGGAGTATCCAAGCCTATGTAATGCAATAATTATTTATCGAACATTTTTAGTTTCAAACTATAAATCTAACAAGACTATCTTATGTAATATGATTTTGATGAATTTTGATAATTAGGTAACAATTAGTTGTAACATTTTATTATATCTCCCCTCTTACATGTGCATTTTACACATGTACTTTTACTAGCATATGTACATATATACATTTATGGATATATTCATATACACATATATATAAATACGCATACATATAGAATCCATCCATTCTTCTAAATATTTTCCTTTTCATCTGCATTTATTAGCATTTTACCTAATGTTTTCAACATAAGCAAGGTAGCAACTTAACATTACTGACTGCCACACTAATGTCAGTACTTGTAAGATTCTTATAGATTATTCATGAGACAAGCTGATTTCATATAAGAGGAATCCATTGTTACCCCCCATCTCCCCCCCCCCCCCCCCCCCCCCCCCCAAAAAAAAAAAAAAAAAAAACCCAACAAAAAAAAAACAAAAAAAAAACAATTTTTAGAGGATCTTAAATGTTTCTTTTGTGGGTTGACTTGCCATATTTTGTCTTAATTCATTATCAGTGTTCTATTGATTGTCTCTGTCAGTGCTATAATATTTTTGTCCAAAAGGTATCAATTATCTCTCATTCAATATTAGTGTAAACTCAAAATATGCATGTATAATTATCCAAAAGCATAGCATGTTTATTTTGTAGAAATCGGAGGATCTGAATTCTCTTGCTTGTGTCTAACACTGAAACCAGTTGTTGCATCCAGATAAGATAGATTGTTTATATGAGTTATCATGCTATGTAAATTGCTTACTAACGTTCCTGTTACAGGCTCTGTAGCTTTGTTTTTCATATAGCATTTATTAATCTTTGTATGTCGTTCGTTCTAGATTACTATTTAGTTAATCTTTGTACTTCCATCAAATCCTATAATTCAGTGACATAGGTCATTGTGCATTTGTTTTTTGTGTTCTTTTTTACAGGATCCGGAGAACAAAAGGGTAATAGTTTGTGATGAGATGCTGAAAAAAATATTTGGAGGAAGAGATCGTGTTGGCTTCCTTGAAATCTCAGGATTGCTGAATCCTCACTTTTTGAAATGAAGAATCTTCTAAGGATTTGGTTTCTGTACATGAATAACTCCTGGTTTGTCACTATTAAAGCAGGATCCTCACTTTTTGAAATGAAAAATCTTCTGAGGATTTGGTTTCTGTACATGTACATGAATGACTCCTGGTTTCTCATTATTAAAGCAGGTGAAATACAACTATTGTCACACTGTGTAATCTAGTTTAGCGTATTTCTTACTCGTGGTTGGTAGTGGTTTAATATTTTGCCCTGTATCTGCTACAGACTCCAGATTTTGTGGTCCTGTCTACTTCTTTAACTGTTTGTTTCTCAGCATACCAATGCTATGAGTCGGCTGTGTATATGCGTGCAAGTGAACTTGATTACGTATCTATTCATGGATCCTCTGTGCCGAGCTCAGTCACTCGGGTACTCAGCTTTATGAATTTTTCAGTCTTGGTCTCTTGGAAACTGAACTTCTTTTTAGTCTTTGCTGTCTGAGTTGCTTTTCTTCCAAGGATTCTTTTTTTCTGGCAGCACAGGCATTATGTTATTTCATAACCTTCTCGTTGTTGTAATGTGCAAAAGCAGATGTATATGTCGATGCTTCAAAACCAGACCATGTTTTATTCCTTTATTTTTTTTTTCATTTTTACAAAGTTGCTGATATCATTGTATTATCGAAGAATTATGGCTGTGAAGTCATTTTTAACCAACGGTAAGTTTCAGGCATGAGCTTGCTGAAATTCAGTGCAACAGGTAGTTCCTTGACAATGTCCACACAGGAGAGATAATTTTTTTTAAATTGCAATTAAAAATCCCAGCATTAAACAAGGGGAAAAAAGGAAAAAAATGACAGGAGGCTACAACTTGATTCCGCTAGATGCACATGCAAATGACTTGTCAAAAGCTTCTTACTGAAATCATACTGTGGCAATCAGGCATTGATTGCTCTCCAATCTCTCTTCTGTAGAGTTATTGATAATGGTGTAACAGAATGGCTGGTTTCTTCAAACATTACTTCTTTTTTGTTTCTGTGCCCATTTGTTTACAACACAAATGCATGAAGAAGGTCTCGACTATCGCTGGTTTTTGGAAACTCCTGCTAAGACCATGCCTGATAAATAAAAAACCTATAAGGAGCGGATTTGAAGTCATCTGATTTATCTATGCTGCTTGGTAATGTTGTTGCTCTTATAATGAAAATGTAATTACTATTCCGAAAAAATCCTGTGTTTACAATAAGAGATGTGCTTTTCAGCCTATTGCTTCACTACAAAAATTTACACTAAACTTGCATAGGTGTATCTACCATATCTTGTTGATTGCATTCGATGCTTGCATATTCCATTACTGGTATTATAAATCATGATACAGCTTCTCCTTGCAGTTCACTCGATACAGATGCAAATCTTTTGTTTGTTAATATTAACTACCCCTTTCTAGATTTCTTCTTTCTTTCTGTGTCACACATCATTATGGAATACTCCTGTAAATGATCCAGGACTGTGAGCTTATAAGAATGTAGTGCTCGAGTGAACTAATTAAATTTGACAGGATGGCCCTGGTCATATGTTATGGAAGTGAAACAAGGAGCCGGGCAGGGGGCTATAATTTGAAGGGGAATTTCATAAATTACCATTATGGTAGAGGCTTAATAGATAATATAAGATCAATCAAGATTCGAGGTTTTTTTTTTTTACCTCAACAGTGAAAAAGGGTAGATTGTGTTTTCAGCAAAGAAAAAAAAGAGAGGGTAGATTGTGTTATTGCACAAATGTTCATCAATGAAAAGGAATAATTTTGCTTGAAAAGGAATTATGATGATTATATTCTCATTTTCTTCAACTGAAAGAAAAGAGATGGAGTTCCCTCCTTTGGAGTGGATTGAGCAACAACAGAGCAGAATTAGGTCGGTCTTTATACTGTACGCTTGAATGATGCATTTACCTGCATCTCGTTACAGTAAATCTGGTACTGCCACAACCTTGTAGAGATCCAGTAATTGCCTCCTGTTAGGAATTTAACTCTTGGAACAATGAAGCGTTTTAGTAATTGCCTGTCCTCATAGAGCTATTGAATCTAATTATCTATTTTTTCCCTCTGTTCACTGAAGGATGAATTACCATACGGTCATAAAAGATAGAAACTTATATAGACTGTGTCCAGCACCTGATAACTACGCGCAGATATTGCAGACTAGGACTCTACCTTCCCTTTTCAGCAGAAGGCATTATGTATATGAGTGCAATTCTTTGTATTTAAGGACATCAAATTGTCTCAGCCAGAAAAAAGACATCAAATTTTCTCAGCCAAAAAAAAGACATCAAATTTTCTCAGCCAAAAAAAAAGACATCAAATTTACTCCAGCGAGAATATTTTGCTTGCTTGTACTAAAGCTTAAGCTTGTCCTCTTCTCACCAAAATAAAAAAGCAAAAAAAATTACCTTCTACCTTTCACTATCCCCTATGTGGAAAGTGAGTTATTTATTGCCAGCACTTAACTTTTGGAACAAGAGCATGATAAGGAAAATTTACTCCTGTTTCTGCCCTTTCTGAGATGGAGAATTTGGCTGTCAGCACACTTGGCTACAGATAAGGATTTTTTAGATAAGCTGAGTGATTTGTTTTTCCACATTCATATACTAAGAAATACATGTGGAGGTTTACTTGCAAATGCTCCACCCATTTGCTTGCCTGACCTATATTATATTAAGTACACCCTTCTTATAATGCCAACATGATGAAAGAAAATGGGAGAAATCGGCGATGAGCAAGACTTATAAGAAGTTCATTTTCATAGCAAAAGTTTAATTTATACGTAGTGGCACAATTATAACGATAGTGACTTCGATAATTCAGATATCCTCAACCGATGTGCGCCATTCATATTGCTAGGATAAGCTTGTGGGGTGAAGGACTAGAATTATGAATTTTTGAGCTCATCATTGATGATATTTATGGTGTCTATGAGGCAGTCTTGTCTCCTAATCCTAATCTAGATCATGAAAACCCAATGATGGATAACTGTGTGATAACAAAGAACAAGTTCTGTAACTGGAAGGAGTTGTTTGTGTAGTACTAGAAGACATAATTGTGTTTCTGTTTCTGTTGGGGTGTCCCAGCATCATGAGAAACATTTCTGCATCATATCATGGGATTTGAGATAAGAGATGACAGAATTCAGTCATCTGTCTCCCGACCGACTCTCTTTTCTTTATGTCTCTCTTTTTTTCTAAAAAGAAAGAAAAAATCTTCTTCTTTTTTTGTTCCACCCGAATGCTTAGCTGAGTTCAATGAAACAAAACAGTGAATCCATTCCGGTAGTATCTTATGGGCTGGGGATGGAGAGCTACCTCGGGAGCTCTGTGATATTCTGTTTTCTGATTTTATTGAATGTATTCGTATACGTATTGTGTGAGTTACTTGCTTTAGCAACAAAAACAAAACAAAACAAAACAAAACAGAACAGTGAATTGTTTAGAGTAACTTCTTGTGATAGTGAAGTAACTGAATATGGGATTGTTCGATTTCTCGATTATTATATCTTGGGCATGTCCTTCGGGTAAATCCTGCATGAGATTAACCATGCAATTTTGACATTATATGATTAAGGTCTGATTTTTATAATTTGAATCTGCTATATAAGTTGACAAGCAGTCGTAAAAAGCGTGTCAAATTATGACAGATCCAAATTCGACTCTCATCAATAATAGGACTTTCTCTGTTGCCAATGAGGACTCATCAAGACAGTCTTATACGGAAGGATAAGACCGGATGGTTATGCTTACGGTCATGGTATCCTTCAAGTCGTCCTACAGATGATACTTTCTTTGCAACTGTACTTAATCTCTTTCAGGTCTTCTTTGTTGCCTCTGACATTATTAATGACTTTCTTTTATAAATAATTACTTGCATTGGATCATTGAAGAAATGATCTTTAAGATGACCATCAGATATTGTTTGAGACTGCATTGCATGTTAAGACAATGGTGAGTATCTTTATCCAACTTATTGAGTTTGTTCATCAAGATTTTCTATCCAAAAATTACATGAGTATAATCTATATCTTCGATCAATTTGTGGTTCATGCAGAGCCAGTTGTGATATTCTCCTAGTGCATTTGCTTAGCTCACTACTTACTGATCAATAATCATCATTACTTGCAGTCTCCCCTGTAGAGTTTAGATTTGGAAAGAGCATGATATGTCCATGTAGACTATTTCATGTGGAGAACTCTCTTAGTTATGTTTGGACAGGGGTCTGGTGAGGTGTAAGTTATATTATGAAGCTGTGGCGGAGAATACGGCTAAGGGAGGACTCTTGTAAGGAATTGGAATATGGACCTGGTTTCATGATAGGAGATTGATCATATACAATTGATAATAAAATTCAGAAAGATATTCACAAGAGAAGTAATGTTATACCCTATTTTATTTTTAAGTATAAAATTTTAAGACAAATTTTGCATGCATGTGAATAACTGTTTCCGAGAACTACTTTGAAAAGTTTTATGGTATTACAGTTGATATGCAATTGTTTTCAATTAATCGAGATAGGAGAAAGATACACTCACTACAAAGGTCTCTCAAGAACCACATCCAAAGCATGGTTTTATCCTAGTGGCAACCCTAGATAGACTGGTTCAAGCTCGTTGTTTTCGCTTACATTACCTATGTCAATATCAGATTCATTTAGGAAAGTCATACGAACTGCCTGTCGGTGCTTTCTGAATGCTTGAGCTAAGATTTTAACTTCATTATCTGACAATTTTTACTACCGGACAGGCTACATGAGGAAGCCACTTAAAGACTAAAGCCTAAAGGCTTAAAGTTCTAAATGCTAAGCTGCATAATAGTTGGTGGTTTATCTATTTTCTTCACATGCTTGGTTTCTCAAAGTTAAAGAGAAAGAAACCAAGTGCATGTGTTCATCAACTGAACCAAGGGCTGCTTCCTATGTGAAAAGTATGCCACTTCAGATAAAATTTGCCATAAACGAGGAATGTTTGGGAGGGAGGTAGCTTCATTGCCAAGGATATGTTGGAGATAAACATATTGAAAGAGGACTTCCTTAAGGGAACCTCATCTTTTGTGGGAGAGAGCAGTACAACCCCCTTTATGATCACAAGCTCATTGTGCTCCATTCCAGCTTGACAAATTGTGAAGGCCATTAAGTTTGCTAGTCCAGTCTAATGACAACGGAGAACTAACCAACGAATAAATGATTCGGGTTAGCTCAGGCTAGGTCAGATTTTGCGGTCCCGAGCCCGAGTCGATGCGACACTGTGGTGGGTCCATTTTCAGCATCAAGCTTATTAAAAAGCTGGGCATGGTTCAGGTGTAGTCCCTCCCTGCACTAGCCAATTTTAAGTCCTCATCTTTGGTCAAGGGACTGTTCATGTGAGCATGGCCAGAACTGCTGTTGGTCCAGGTCTTGGTTTTCATGCACCTCCTAACCAGAGCTGTCTGCCTAGCGAGAAATTAGAAGATGCAGTGGCTGTCAGCAATAAAACAAGCCTGCAGTTTGGAGGAATTAAAATGAGAGGCTAGCAATTAGATGAGACACTGTTCTTGGGTTGCTAGATGGATCGAGCAGCTTAGCACCCCAGTTCAAGTAAAGGACAAGGTGAGAGCTACCCCTCAACCAAAATTTACAGGAGTCTCACAGACCAAATAAAGAGCACTGGTCAAGCAGGTCCTCAATCAGTGAAACACAAAAGAATCAGTCACAGAACCCAATCTCCAAAGGAATTAGATCACTTGAGCCATTGCCCTCCATTCATTTGAGTTTTGCATCAGACCCCAAGTTGCAAATATACACTCAACTAGAGAAAAGGATGAGATGATACCCTCTGATACCACCTCCTTCAGGATGGTTGGAAGCTTTCGCAAAAGGGGACTTAAAACCATGGTGTTTATTTCTTTCATTAATGGCTCCTCCATTCCCCAAGGTAAACATCTCCCATCAAACAAATATATATTTCCCCCTTACAAGCACGGTATGGTAATCATGGAATTGACTTGGAGAGGCATCATGATGTGGAAGCTTCCCATTGCCTATAAACAAGTCGCCCCTCCAAGATAACAATGACTGTAAAAGCTGAGTGACAACATCACACTCATACAATATCTCAAATTAAAAAAAAAAAAAAGAGAGAGAGACCCAGGCAATGAATGAGATGAGAAACCACATGGGGGCCTTCAAACCCCCCATGCCCTTTGGTGTCATGATTCTTTCACTCACCCTTCCCCAAGGCAATGCAGAGCCTTGGGCCCTTGGTCAATAAAGGTGAACCGAAGCCTGGACAGATGCCCACCACCCCCAATACATCCCCCTCCCCACCTGAAGATGAGCTGTGTACCTTCTTTCCCAGTAACCAACCATTGGATGCTGTCATGCAGCAAGAGAGAGGAAGAAAGATAAAGATGATCTCAGCATCCAAGAGGAAGAAAAGTTTGAATGTACAGTTCAACTAAGACTGTAAAGAGAGCAAGAGAGATAACATGTAAGCCTTCAATATCTGATGGAAGTTTGTTTTACATCGACTCCTCTCCCAATTAGGACTGACACATACATCCAGATACTAAAAGACACAAATTTGGTTACAGCTTAAGGCAGGGAGGAACGGGTAGCTACTTCCCAAAACTAGCTTCTCCTGCAACATGAACAAGAGTTTTGATAACAAAGAACAAACAAACACACATTACAACTTAATCTGAAAGGCCGTCGGAGCTGCGACGCGCCGGCCGGCCAGGCCAGTGAATTGCTGTCGCCGCCCGCAAGGCGAATTAGTACTAGCTCCAGATCACCAGCACAAACAAGATCCTTTGGGCATGGAAGGAAGAAATCCACTCCCCATCCCACAGGGAGGTGATACTTCTAACCAATCCATCTGCCAAGAATTCTGCATCCAGAGAATAAAGATTCACCCAGGCCCTGTGAGAAGTAAGACCTGTGAACAATTATGCTCCTATATACAGAGGACAGCCCCCATTTGGCGAAAACTCCAAATTATCTATCTCGAATCAGTGTCTACCAACCTACATTTCATGGTGAGTCAGTTAACTGGAATAACGTCTACTAGTATGAACAATGCAATACACTACTCCTAAGTATTAGACTTCGACCCTCCAAACGATCTTCTCGCCGGCATCCTGCGGCTTCTCCACCGCCGCCACCCTTGCCCGGTGGACCATGCTGGTCTTTGCCCTCTCGCCGCCGGGCAGCTCGCAGGTTTCGCTAATGGAGCCGCACCTTATATCGGCTGGAGGAATGAAGCAATCCGCGGAGAGGCCAGGGACATTGAAGGCCACCTCCTCGATGGTCCACGCCTCCTCCATCCTTGTCTTGGTGTGGCTCATGGCCATCTCGCCGAAGCGGAACAGGGTGACCACCGAACGGCCCGAGTGGGCTATCATGACGCCTTCAACCAGGCGGTAGTCATCGAGGAAGGAGTTGATGGTGGTCTCCCAGTAGACGGCATCGCCGCCGGCGTTGGATTGGATTCGGGTAAGGTGGGAGTCCTCCATGTGGAGGAGCAGCCCGGTTCGCTGGCTGAAGTAGCCGAAAAGGACATGTCTTATGATCTCGGCCGGGCCTTCGCTTCTAGCTTTCAGTGTCTGTGGATCAGCACAGAGCTTGAGAATGAAGCAATCCTCCCCGTTGACCTTCTTCTCTCCAATGCACCGGGCATTGGCAAACATGCTCGCCGTGGTCAACGGATCGAGTCCCTAATCGAACATTTAGCTCAGTTAGCTTCAGACAATGGAAAAGGTCGCGGCTTTGGCAAGGAATCCAGTAATTAAGAGGCAGTGTGGGGTGTTGGAGATTCGTTAATTTGTTGCCGTTTCCGATACCTGGAGGGCTCGGCGGAGGGGGCGGACGGGGCCCTTGGCGGCGTGGGCGCCGAGCCAGGGGGTGTGGCGCCACACGAGCTTGCCGTTGGAGCCGGCGTGGACCTTGCTGCCGCCGACGGCGAGCTCGACGTACCACATGTCGGGGGCCATCTGCCAGAGGACGAAGCCGCCGGACTCCACGGACCGCGACGAGCCGCGGTTCTTCATTACCTTGGTCGCCGTCTCGAACTCCGACGCCACCATCCTCACCTTCCCCATGGCGTACGCGTTACGGATGGAGCTCTGGAGCTTAAGGCCTCCCGACGCCGCCGTGTACTGCTGCAGTATGTACTGCGCCGACGAGGTCTCCTGCCGAGACGAAGCCAAAGAGTGAACCACGGAAGAGAAAAACAAAAAAAAACGCACCTGTCTTGGGTTTAACCTCGGAGAATGGAGAAAAATCCATGAATGCAAGGGTAGAATGCATCAAAATGTGATATTTTTTCCATAAAGTTCCGAATTTTATCCAAGAACGTGAAAATGTAGTGGAGAAAATGAGTGGGGAAGGCAAAAATGGAGGAGATTGGAGGAGCTCACAATGGGCGTGTCTTTGATGCTGAGGTGGGGGAGGGGGTCGGCGGAGCTGACGTGAACAGGGGCTAACGGGGCGCCCATGACGCCCAGGAGGAGGCGGAGGTCGGAGCGGCGATGGTAGGAAGAGGAGGAGGCGCCTCCGCCTCCGGCGCCGGAGGAGACAGAGGGGGCGCGGGAAAGCTGGCCCCGGACCCAGTGGCCCCAACCACCCTCCCGCCGCGACTCCCCGCCGCCGTCCGCGATGGCGTCCGGGTCGGGCCCCTCCACGAGCGGGGCTAGCGCCTCCCCGACGGGCCGGAAGCTGCCGGATCTCGCGATCAACGGCTCCGGGAGGTGCGCCAGCGAGTGGTGGCGCCCGTTCCCGGCCTTTCGCCGCCGTGGCAGCAGCAACCCCGCCATTGGCGACGGGCTCCTCGCCGGGCTCTTCGCCCGAGACCTCGCCGGCGAGAGGCCCCTCACCACCTCCTCCTTCAGCGATGCGAAGAACCCCTGCTTCTTCTCCATATCTCCGAAGCCTTCTCTCCAGAAAGAGAACAGAGCAAAATAGAACCGAGGGAGGAGAGAGAAAGAGAGCGAACTCCCTTAAGAGACAGGAGTATAAGAGCTCATGTACTGATCCCAGAGAATTTCTTGAAAGGACTTTGATGCAATTTTCAAGGGTCGGGAGGGACTAAAATGTGATTTCCATTCCTTTTGAGGGGGTTGAGAGGGTAAGGAATGGAAGAAGGGAAGAAGAGAAAGAGGAGCACTGAGAGACCGACCGTCCACTGGCTACACGGAGTGTGCTCAGAGAGGAAGGGGAAGGTGGGAACAAGGAGAAACATAAGGGGGGGGGGAGTGGGAGAAAATACCGTTTGTGAGAGGGATAGATGGGGATAGTAGTATAATATTAAACAAGACCGGGTGATAAATATAAAAGGGTGGCGACAAATGCCCCCACGACAGAAACGACAAACGCCTGAATAGGGCTATTTTTTTTAATAAAAGGTAAAAGTTTAGATCCCCTCACCACAAGTTAGATTTACCCTTCCTTCACCGAGTCCGCGTCCGTGGGCTGCTGGACGGTGGAGAAGCTGACGCGGTTACGGGGCTCCTTTGGTGGTGAGGTTACGGGAGGTGGCAGTAACTACGATCCAGGACCGGAGGCAGCTAATTTACCACGCGGCGCGAAGGGACTGGGTATCAGCATGCGCAGGTCCCCCCCGTTAACGGCGCCGTTAAGAGAAGGTTCGTTCAGAACTTTGACCGGGGTTATGTGACGGAAAGGAGACGGCGGGAGTGCGCGCCGGACGTGGGACGTGACCGTTGGGGATTATATTCTCATCAATTAAATTATGATAATTAATTATAATTACCAAGGGAGGAACAAAGCGAAGAAAGTGTTGGGGTAGTGACCTAAACAAAGATAAATGTTGCATCAAGAACCACGAGATTTTGATCAGACGGATATAATCACCCGACCGTTACGAAACAAGATCCAAGGATTTCATGACAGGGATGCACAAAACTTCGTCGGCTAGCTATTTCTAGAAACACGGAGGAGGAGTGCTTCGAATATCTATCACGGCCGTCCAGTCACGATCCGTCGGCTGTTGCTAGGTAGGCATTCGATGAGGCGGACCACTCGAAAGTGAGCGAAGTGGGGTCCATCCGTGGACGGGCTTTGCCATCTTTTTCGGGCCGTTTATGCTCCCGGGGAAGCAACGTGACAGGACAGGGTGGGGAGGGATGATGAGAGCCGTCCGCACGGTGATCCCTGTCCTTCCGATTAAAGTGGGATCGGACGGTGGTCTCTCACCTACCCACAGTGGCATCTACCCATCTTCTTCCTTTAATTTTTGTGGAGTCAGCTTTTCTGGACTTCGAGTCCATGGCCATGTAGGGAGACAAGTGCCAATGACATACCAATTTGGTCTCTCTCTCTCTAGCAACTAGGAGTGAAGATTTTAGGGCTCGTTTGGTTCGCAGAAAAAAAAGAGAAAAAAATATTGTCAACGAAAAAGTAATAAAATATGTATTGTTTGGTTGGAGTTTTTTTAAAAAAAGAGACGATCTTTTCCATGAGAAACATAGAAAAGTTACTTTTTCATGAACCGGAAATCACTTCATTTTTATTTTTTTCTAAAAAATTCTTCAACATTAAAGAGGTATTAAAGACCTAATTTTTATTAAGGGTATAATAGGAAGTGCACATAACTTTTTTCAAAAAAGTGAATAGTCAACCAAACATAAACATTCTGAACATTTGCCAATTTTTCATTGTCAACTAAACATGCTAAAAGTACTTTTCCAGACATCTTCTTTCCAGAAATCTGCTTCCCAGAAATCCTAAGAGGAAAAATGCTTCCTATGAACCAAATAAGCTTATAAAAAGTACATCAAAATGTATTGGAACAAATTTGGGTTATATTAAAATTAAAAATAAAGTTCTTAAAATTGTTATACAATTATTCATGCACGAAGAAGTGTGGAAGTTATAAAAATAATAAGATTAGCATAAGTAATACCTATAGACAAGATCCGCCATCTCAGTATTGAACTCCGTACCGATGCCACACTAGCATAGTATTGGTATAGTACAATATAAAATTTTTTTGGCGTATACAGTATCGGTGCACTATCTATACCGGATGCCGATACGGTGTACCATGTCTATAGATGATGTATATAGTGTCATTGTATGTTTCATAAATAATTAAGGTTTCTTGAAATTATTTGAAAGATTTATGGATGATCAAAGAGTTTTAAAAAGGGTGTGATCAGAGAACTCTTGATTTATTCAAGTATGTAGAATGGTCTGAAGCATCATTCAGCCGAGAGAGTAATTTTAGAATTCTTCGATAATCTTAAAAACGTAGCCATCATGAGATTCGAGTAGATAGCTTTTGAGAACAAACAATTGATATATTTTTGATTAATTGATAGTTCCTCTTTCATGTTAGAAGTTACATAAAAGTATTTCAGCTCATGTGCTTCTCCAAATCGCAGCAATTACTGCATTAATATATTATATAAAAAAAAAACGAAGCAAGTTCTTGCTAGGGGTTAGGTGGCTAAGCTAAGCCTTCACATTAACTCTTATTGAATGTTAACTTTAAGTCACAACTTTGCGTGGTCTTATACATTTGGCTGTGTAAAAGTTGATGTATCACATCCAGGGACTATGAAAAAAAGTAACATAGGAGCAAGTTCTTGCTGTGGGGTAGGCAACTAAGCTAAAAATTTCCCTTAACTCTTATGGAATGTTACTTTAAAGTCACAACTTTGTGTTTTTTTTTATATATGTAGATGCGTAACAGTTGATATATCACATCCAATGAAGTTAGGTGTGCATCATTGTAGGAGGTCCAAGAAGCAGAAAAAGTAGCTGAAATGCTATTAAGCTCATTTAGATAAGCAAGGTGCAATAGTTGCAGCCACATGTTTTCAACATAGTCTTATTGTTAAATGATAAAAGAAACCCTAACATGAAAAGCCATGTCAAATATATACAGCGCAATTATATTTGTGCTGCTATTCTATTTTCACCTTTGTCTACATTCACTCAAGAAAATTCAGGTAATGGAAAACTTTGTTCTATCAACTTGTTCATGTAATAGGCTTATAGGCTTGGTCTGTATCAAACAATCTATCAGTATCCTTACCTTTTTATATCAATGATATCTTGAAATCATTTGTTTCAAACTGTCTTTTTCTATCTGTCTTGGAGTATAATGTAAGGAGACTATAATCATAAATCTCCACTAAAATTAAAATCTCACTAAGCAAAATTATTCATCCTTTAATTTTCTTAGGTGTTGACATTTTCAGTAACCGCGGAGGTCGACTCCATGTAAATCCTATATTTTTCCTTGGAGTCAAAGTTTGGACTTCAATTCCAGTATTACATATTGATGTGAAGATCATAGCCTATCCACTGATGATCACCACTCAGTTTATTTGGGATGTAGCAGTCAAGATCGATACCAAGCATAATAGGGTTAGTGATATTGGTTGGGCTCTATCTAGCGCTCATAAATTGACTGATGATGAGAAAGAGATGATCTATAACTTTTCCTAAAAAATAAATATATATATATATATATATATATATATATATATATATATATATATATATATATATTATTTTCTCTTAAAAGAGAATGGTTATCTAACTGCAAAATCTTGAAGGCATGGAAAAGGGACACCCTTTGGTGGGACATTGGCACTGGACCTCACCAAATGGAGCCCCAAGTGTGAAAGAGGGTGTGGAAGTGGGTGTTCGAGGGAACGAGAGTGGGTCCTCAAATGTACGAGAGTGTGAAACGGGTAGCACGAGGGTGGACGGGCAGGGAGGAAATCTAATGGGTCGGGAGCAGTTGAAATTTATTGTTAGATTCTTACTATATTCGTGGATGATTTAATGGCCTTCCATGAATAAGGGTGACCCCATGTTTGGGTAAATGAGACCTTTTTAATGGTCCCCAAAAGCAATAGGTTATGGGGATCGCTTAGTAGGAGAAAAAGAATCTTGCATGTGGTGATCCACAAATATATTAAAATTTTGATTAGATAGCTTCTTTTTTTTATAATCAAAAAAAAAAAAAAACTGGGACCATATGGTTAGCCAATAATTCAGTTTTCATGCTATGATCCATTTTCTATATGCTTGTGATTTTTTTTTTATTTATGACATATTGCAAGATGCGTTATTAGGAACACAGATGATTGAAATATTGGTTTTTTTCTCAAAATCGACTAAATGTAAGTCATATGTGAAGCCATCATAGATTTGGTATAAATGGAATCACATGGAAGATGAGAAATAAATAGGTCATGAGCAAAAGCATGCCTTCCAAGAAAATGGTATGTATGTGTATGTGTGAGTTTCGAATTAATGATGCCATTATCTAGAAAGGAGAGGTGCCAATAAGCTAGACTTGGCTTCATTACAAAAAGACTGCATAATATCTGAATACTAATTTTTCTAACTCCAGCACATTATATGTCAAAATATGTATTTCAAGTTTAATTTGTAGATATAAAAGTGCATGCTAAAAAATTATTCGATTGATTTGGCACTTTTTTTGGGACTAACAAGGAGCAGGATGTTGCAGAGAGAATGCATATGAAAAGCCAACTTGGTTGAGTCAAAACCGCATGATTTTTTGAGTTAGTAACCATTTTAAAGTGTAACAATTAATGCAAGATGTGGTTCACAAAGTTTGCCCGGTAGGGAGTTAATAACCCACAAACTGGGCTTGCACGCACGGTTTGCATGGGATCGGTTAAGAGAGAGATTTTATAAATCGGTTTTCTAAGATTGGAATAGAAATCGAACTGACCTAATATGAAAATCAGTTTAAATTGGTCCAAAAAAAGAGCTCGATTCGGCTCAATTTATTGGTTCCATATGAGGGCCCCCATGGCTGAAGATGGTGGAAGTGGATAAGAAAAGAAAACATCAAAAAAAATATATTTTAGAAGTCAAAAAATTATCTATAACCGAATACAAAGTAACCAAGTAGATAAAAGCTAAGAATTATTAGGATTTCAAAAGACCAAAGGGATTAGGATATTATCTTGAGAGGGACAACTCCAACAAGGAATCAACGGCTAGGAACAATTTGAGGTGTGCGGAGGCAATAATGCCGTGGACAACATCAATATTGAATCGTAGGATCTCATTTCTAGCACCGAAGTTAGCAACCTAGAGATCCAAAAGATGAGAAAGAGAACGGATTAAAGCCAAGAAAAGAGAAGGGGAGAAAAGCAAGAGGCTTTGGGTTAGAGGAGGTGAAGAAATCACCTAGAGAGGAGGGGAGCAACTCTTCTTGATGGTGTGGGTCTAGGGAGAAGGGTTTTGAAACACGCTATCATAGATCTATGCATGGCAGTAGTGGCAGTGGTGGCGATGGTGGAAAGGGGGCCCAGCGAGAACGCCGAAAAAAATGAGGATAAGGCGAGAGCACGAAGGGCGGCTAGGGTTAAAAACTTAAGTGAACATTTTTTTATATCAGGGTCAGATAGTCCATATATGGCTATTGATGATTAATCAGAGGTTTGAAAAACTTAAAGTGCTAGTTCCATTTAGTCCTATATCAACTATTTAGATGATGCTTTCTCTCTTTAAAAGAAACAATTTTCATGGGTTTTATTTTCTTGCTTGGAGGCAAAAATTGGGGCATTTGATATTTAGGTGTCTAGATGTTCTAGGTTTGGGTGAGACTACTGCTCCGAGCTAGCTTGCCCATTCCAAGTTGGATAGTATATATATGAGTCAGTTTGATTTAAGTTAGATTTGTTTTTAACTTAAATTGAAATCGGATCGATTTTTTTGATTTCAAAAAAATCCCAAACCAAAATCAGACAGAATGTAGAAAAATTAGATCTAAACTAAACTGAAATAATCAGTTCGGGTCAATTTGTTGGTTTGCTCAATTTTCTTACATACCCTATTTGGTAATTTTTCTTTTTTTTAAAAAAAATAGAAATAAGGAATCTAATCTAAAAGAACTTGTTTAGTTATTCTAGCTCTTTTTTTAATAATTTTTATTATTTCTGAAAAAATGGAAAGAAAAAATAGAAATAAGGAATCTAATCTAAAAGAACTTGTTTAGTTATTCTAGCTCTTTTTTTTTAATAATTTTTATTATTTCTGAAAAAAATGGAAGTAAAAAAATCACTTTCTTTTTCTAAAAAAGTGGATCTTCACCCCTTTGTCATCCCTTTTATTTTATTTTTGTTAAAGCAGGTATTTCATACATTACGAGTACAGATACACCCAATATAATCAGCAAACAACAAGTCACAAAGTGTCTTAGGCAACTCCCCCTCTCCAGCCCACAGGGTGCATCCTGAGTAGCTGGCCACATATACTGCCGCCCAGTCTGCCACTCCATTGGCCTCTCGGCATACATGCTTAGCCTGAAAGACCACTCCATCGCTCATCATCGCCCAAATATCTCGAAGCAAGGAGTGTACCCTCTTTACCCAACCTTTCCATGATCTCTACCCAACCTCCTCATGTTTGCATCAAGGACCCATCCCTGGAGTAAGAGAGCCTCTCCAGCATCACCATCATCGAGCACATCAGCCTCTCAAACCTAGTCGACGGCTAAATCGAGTCCGCCACCGACCTCATCTATCTTTTCTATCTCCCTTGCTCCACCTCCTCTTATACCCTGACAAGCTCCTGCCAATGGCAACGATGATATTGCCTTCGATGAGATCTCCATCACCAATATAGCCGAGTGGCTCCACTCATTGTTAATATAAAAAAACAAACATAGTTTTTACTAACAAAATTTTAAAAAAATGAAAATAAAATTTCTGACCAATAATGCCAAACAAGCCTAAAGCTTTAGATATGCGCATGCCTGTAGACCAGTCACAGGCAATAAAGTTTTGTCTCCATCCTGATGGTTCTTCCACATTATTTTGTTCCATGAGATCTCGTCAACCTGCTACGAGTTGGACTCTAACTATGCATGGACTACTGATATAAAGTGCTATACGATATCAAGCTTATTAACCAATCCTTCTTCTTCTTCGTGCATCCCCTAAGATTTCAACCGAACATAAGACTTTTGAGGCTGGACAAGGTAGAGGCTTTTCAGGTTGGAGAAGTACCCTCTTTGTACTACAAATTAGCTGGCTAGCCAACTCCATTGCCTTGATGTTCTTTAGTGCCAAGCAGTGACCCATGACAAATCTGTACGTTGATCTCAAGCAATTGGATCTATCTTATGAGACAGACTCTGAATCAAATAATGCTCGTACATCTTAAAATGTTGATTCTAGCTAGCAGCATCTCTCTTTCTTAATTTCCTAGAAGCCAAATGAGAGTCATAATAATAATAATAACAATCAATTGATTGCGTGCAAACATCAAAAGTAACAGTGGTGACATGTTCATGAATTTTTTGCTTATACATATACCCCTTGTAATGTATATTTAAATATTTGCTCGAAAGATAAGATGATGGTGCACATTTGCTTCTTTCAATAACCTAAGATTACATATCTATCCTTCTTCTTATGTTTATATTTTACTTCAATAGGTTTAATTTTGGTTTGGTTAGTTCCAAATAACTTAGAAAGATTTTTGGGTGTATATTGTAAAATTTGTGCCAACTATTTATGGATACTTTTCATTTTCTAAAGAGGTGAATAGATAATTAAGCACCTTTAGGAGAATGTCTGTCAAAATCCTTGAATTGATAAAATGATAAATTATTCATACCTATATTTTTCTTCTTTACTTTCTTTTTCAGGATTTATGTCTATTTGGGCTTCTTTTAATCTGTGTGTGTGTGTGTGTGTGTGTGTGTGTGGTTAGGGAGGAGGAGGGGATGCAGTTCATTTGGCAACCAGCCAAATTCAAATTGTTGAGTTATGACACAATCAAACATGAAGGGAAAACCAAATTATACTATAATTATCACTCATTTATTTTTCAAACATTTTAATTGAATAAAAGACTTGATATGGTTCCTTTGCTTTTTGTTTGAATACTATCATTTAACCATTAAGGATATATAGATATATCTGTGCGTGCGTGCACAAGAAAATCATGTACGTGTAAAGGACTTAGCCTTTACGTCCTAAGGGACATGCAAGCTTTTGGAGCGGAAAATATGTGCTTGTTGAAAGATGAACAACTAAACAAACACCTTTTGAAGTGTTATATATAAATTTCTATATTTTTTTGAATAAAAAAGATAGGGAGGAAACCCGCCATACATCCAGCTAATAAACAATATATGCACACAAAAAAATGAAAAAAGGAATAAGAAAATAGGATCCACATACAAGAGTCTTCTTATAGAAATTTAAGGTGCATAAAACCCTAATTACCTCATCATCTACTCAAGATAAACATGAAGCAAGACTTCCTTCAGATCTAATTAAAACTATCCTACTCTTTTTGCGCCTTATGATTTCCCAAGAGTTCCATCGAGTAATTGTTGAGCCCCAAATTTGATTTGTAGACCTTGCCTTGTCCAAAAATATTTCGGACTTCCATTTTCTCGGATCCCTGCGGGTCTAATTTTCATAGGAATCTATCATATACCTCTACATTTTATTCATCGATCTTGAAGAAAAAAAACATACCTCTCGTTCAAGGTTATTCATTTTTTTGATGGGATAGTTTAAAGTATTTCATGTTAGATTTGGAAAGCTTGTAATCTAGAGATTCTAATTATAATACATGGCATGCCACATATGATAAATTATATATCATTGAGAGAAGAAAAGTTGGGAAGGAATTATTCAAAAGAAGTAGTTCTCATGCTGTCATGAACTTGACCTCATAAGCTCAGAAGGGTTGACACAGTGACACAGAGTTTAATCTAGAGTTACAAATTGAGGAAAGGAGGAATATAAAGTATGGGAAGTTTTAGGCAGCATGTGAACATGTTAGCCTGGTGGGGATATCAAAGGCTCTACTTTGACTTTCATTTTTTTTTTTTTAATTTTTTGGTCATGAATGCGTGGAAACCAATTAGATTTC
This sequence comes from Phoenix dactylifera, assembly GCF_009389715.1. Lineage (NCBI taxonomy): Eukaryota > Viridiplantae > Streptophyta > Magnoliopsida > Arecales > Arecaceae > Phoenix > Phoenix dactylifera. Next base: position 13,808,060 of record NC_052397.1, read on the forward strand.
GACATGTTGGCATGGTTTAGGGAATCATTGTTGGTGGACAGCAAGGGAGAACATATCATTGTTCTCATAATAAAATTCTAGGTTGGTTGTGTCTTTAAATTAATCTATAGTCTTAAGCTGGTGTCTCTATTAGCTTATGTGTTTCTCTATAAACTATTTCCACCACATGTTTCTCAAGAATTAAGGTCAAACCACGTTAGCTAGCACATAATTAAGATAGAATCTTGGAGGGTGTAGACTCTTATGCTTGGAGTTGGTAAATATTTGACAAAATGTAAAAGTTAGTCAACACGTATAGAACTATTTAATTTGCAATGGAATAATGCCATATCCACATATCTAATGGCATTAGATACTATTATCCTGTGTTTGGTTGGAGTCATGAAAGGGAGGACGGATGTGGTTGGAATGATGAATGGCCTCCATCCACCGTCAGGTCCAAAAAATTTTAGAAAGGATGGATGAAAAGGAGGGATTATTTGTCCCAATAATTTGCATTCTCCCAAATTGGAATGAGGCAAAAAAAGATAGATGGAGTATATAAGCGATTGGTTTCTATATCGACAAAATTACTCATTATTATTTTTTTTGACAAAATTTTAATACTTTTTCATTTTTTTCATTCATTCATTAATATATATATATGCGCGCGCACACACACTATTAACCCTATGCCAGGAAACTTGCATAATTTTTATAATTATGAGTAAATAATTAGAATTGTCTTCTTCTATTTTTCTATTTATATGCACTATTTTTTTAGTTAACTATTTATATAAAAGTATTTAAATATTTAATTTAAATTAAAAGATAATTAGTTAATTATATAATTAATATATATAAATAAACTAATTCATATATAATTAATTTATAAAATTGTTTATTAAATTAATATTTTTATAATTTTTTATATAATTATAAATTATAAATATTATAAATTTATATATTACCTTACTTCTTTAGTATAAATAAGTGTTATAAATTGATAATAATAATATTTTTTTATTAAAGGTTAGTTTAGTAAAAAAATATCATATAAATATCATCCACTAGGCTTTTTTGTTCTTTCTATACCAAATAGAGGAGGGAATCATTTCCATCCATTCTTTCATATTTCACCAAACACATGGAAGGATGGATAAAAAATCCATCCATCCTCTCCCTCATCCATCCTTCCTCTAATTTATTCTTCATACCAAATAGTTATATAATTTCGATCCACACTTTGACCACCAAATAGTTATATAATTTTCTTACTGATCGGTAATAAGCAAAGATTTCATGACATCACCTTAGAAATATAACATTAGCTTGAAAGTATTATCAGCTATCATACTGAATTATATCAGAGATACTTCCGAATAAACAATATGAAATGCAGTTTTTTTTTCTTTCTTTTTGAGAGAGAGAGAGAGAGAAAAGGTAGCTCCCCCATATTATAATTTATCTAAGTCCACCATTCATAATTTGAATCTAGAGCCTTTCCTTGTTAGAGAGAGTGCCTATAAATCTAAAAAAATAAAAGAATTAATGAATTGTTCAAGTGGTTGTTCCCTCTTTTTCTTTTCTTAAAGTTAGCCAAGGCCTAACCGGATTTTATTCAGAAAATGGTCTCAACTTGTTGTCCTCCTTGGATTACATATACGTACTACCAATTGACCCTTATATCCATAGAAATCTGAACATCTGCAATTATGCTAGTGTTAATAAAACACTGATTGACCTGTGAAGTTACTTTTTTATTAAGAATTATAACTTTGCAAAAAAAAAAAGAGAGTATTATTTTTAAAAAAATAGCATCTGCATTTCTCCCTCGTTAAGGGAGGTCGAGCAGCCTCCAAGCGTGATTGCGGGTATGGCTTGTCCTTGTCTTGTGACTCCTTTGCCATCATGGGAGATTACATTTGACAAAAGAAAAAATAATAATTAAACTTGTAGTTGAAAGGTATATATAGTGAAAAATGCTTCTGGTACCTACACAGTAGAACAGTGATCGATTTTGGTAACTCTACAGTAAACACGTCATGCCTAACACTAAAAAGTTATGGATTGTACCAATCCGTTCTTGCCACCTGGCAATATAATTGTTTATATACATTATACGTATAGATCGCACGACTGTAGATGCACAAAAGATTATTGATACATGTACAAGAGGAGATACCAATAAAAAAATTTAACTAGGACACTGAGAGGCTCATAGCTTTATTTATTGATGTATAAATATGGTTCTACGAAAAATAGGGATGTATGTATCTCAATTGGGTTGTATAGCAAATTTTACATTGTTTATTGGCTAATATAATAAAAGGTTTTAATATCTTCAACTCAGACCATGCCTATATGCATTCTATTTTTGAAAAAAAAAATATAGACTCTAATACTACTTGTATACTTTTTGAAAACTAACGAGGGTCCAATACCCAACTTGACTGGTATATTTATGTTATACGAGATGCATCAAATTATGTAGAAAATTATATTATGGGTACTCATAATAATTATATGATTACGCAAAGAATTGCTTGAAAAATTTAATTGAAGTCGTGAAACATGTAAAGAATCATAATATTCGTGAAGTGTTTGATTATCACAATAATAATATCTATTCTTAAAAATTACCTTATGTTGAATATTACAATATTTTACTATTAAAAAAAGAAATGTTGCACCCCAAATTAAACATAAATATTATGATAATTTTAATAGTAATATTATTAAACATTTCTTTAATAGTAGAAATGAGGCTATTATTATGATTCATAAATCATAATAATAGTTGCTTCATAAATCAAATTATCAATAGGTTAGCTTAAAAAAGTTGCTTCATAAATCAAATGAGGCTAAAGATTTCAACCTTAATAAATTAGTCCTGAAATTACAATAGGTTAGCTTAAAACACCATATTCTTTTAAACCAATGGGCTGCCCAATTTGTAGCCTTTACTTTTTTTTTTTTTTTTTAACGCTCTCACTCAAGTACACATCTTGATATTGAAAAGAAATAGATCGAGATATTACAAAGCAAATAGAGAGAAAAAAAAGAACGCAAAATCTATGGCCTACATCCACGAGCGGGGTCGATCAAAGAAAGCTGCAATACCAGTACCTAAGAAAGTATAAAGAGGAGAAAACCCTACATAAAAATCCTCGGTTGCACAAACAATCAAGGACCCCTTAATGCAGAGATGTAATAGTTAAAGCTTATATGCCCATGGATACCTCTAAAAACACGACACCGTAACAAATCTAATACACAGACCGATATGCTTGGATCAACGGGAGAAGCTCATTGGATCACATTGATGCAGCAACTAAGAACTAGCATTATGTACATGAAGATGGTTGTTTGATTAATTTGTCATCACAGCATTTATAGGATCAAGCAATTTTCTTGTGTATTACTGGCGCCCCAGAGCATTTTCCTTATGCATGTTACATGGTAATTGGAGCCATAGGAATGCAACATCTCCATTTATACTACGCTAACATGAGTTTGCATCAATATAACCAAAGCATGCATCACCCATGGTGAAATTCCCATGAAGGCCCAAGGACCACCCATAGGCCGTCACATCCAATTCCTTTTTCATAGATCTAATAAATATAGAACAATGAAAGGGACCGAGCACAAAAATTTATATCATCCGTGAATGTCCTATTTCTAAGATTACGAATCCAAGAGATCTATGTCGCGTGTCAAGTCGGATGTCAAACTAGATCCCCGGTACCACCCCCTTCTGGGGTAATGCCATCCAAGGGCCAGGATCCTATCATCCCATCATTGAATGGTCCATGATTAAGCGGGGCCCCATCTAGGGAGTTCGTTCGTACGTTCTTGAAATCATTTGACGTAGGAGATCTCCGGTCCAGGTGGGCCCGGTCGGGTTTAATGCCTGGTCCGGGTCGGTCCAGTTGCCACGACCTCCACGTAGAGTTGGGCACTGAGCCGGGCCGTACGTGGAGGGCACTGAGCCGGGCCGCCCACGGCCCGGCACGAAGCGGGCCGTGCCTGGCACGGCCCGCTTGCTACAGTGCCGGGCCGTGCCTGGCACGGCCCATTTGAGAGGGCCGTGCTGGGTCACAGGGTACTGGCCCGCGGGCCGAGCCCGGCACGGCCCGCTTCGGGCCTGGGCCGGCACGGCCCGCTCTAGGCCCGCGGGCCAAGCACGGCACGGCCCATAAGGGCCTGGGCCGGGCTGGCCCGCGGGCCTGGCACGGTCCGGGCCTGGGCCCGGCCCGGCCCGATAAAAATTAATGCTTCATAAATTTCCTAAAAAAATTAATAAATATTGAAAACTAAGGATTTATGAATATAAAGCCACCTTAATGGTGGGGGGTTTGGCATAGACCCCTACCAGTTTATTAATTTAAATCAAAATGGTACATGAAGGGAGGTTTGGACCTTGGTCTGACCTCTAGAATACAATAAGAAACTAAGAAAGGGCCGAGGTTTGGACCTTGGTCTGACCTCCAGAATACAATAAAAATGTACAATTATAAAAAATTAAGAAATCTTACTAATCATCAGTGAATCAGTATTCACTCTTCAGTCTTCAGTCTTCAGTCTTCAGTAGTGTTTGTATCATCATCATCAGAGGATGTTGTATTATGTCCACCTTTATCTTGAAGTCTTGCCTCAGCATCCAACCAATCCTTGAAGCAGAGAAGCATCTCCACCGTTTCGCCCGTCATCCTACTTCTCTTTTCGTCAAGAACACGCCGACCTGCACTAAAAGCGGATTCCGATGCTACCGTGGACATCGGCACAGCTAAAGGTGGACATAACAGGATATTGATTTCTAACACTCTTCCACCAAGATAATACATCTAGATTCTCTATTTGATTTTCATCATATGCAGACTGAAGATCATTTTGTAAATAAAATTCTAGTTCACTACTTAAAGATGAAGAAGATGAAGAGGAACTTGAAGCATGTGTGTGTCTTCTCTGTGCAATGAATGAAAAAATAGATGACGAACGAGAACTACTAGAAGAAGAAATAGAGGTTTGTATTTGTGTTCTAGATCCACGAATTTTTTCATCATATATAGCATAAATATCATAAAGAAGTTGTTTTACCTCATCTTTAGCAGATTCAGAATCTTGATTCATATTTTCAGAATATGCATCAAGTAAAATTAGCACGCCATTTAATTTAACTCTAGGATCAAATACAGCAGCTAAGTTATGCATAGGACATATCTTGTCCCAATACTCATTCCATTTAGATTCCATTAGGTCAATAATAGGCATTAAAACATCATCATATCTATGTTCTGCAAATTTTTGACTAATTATATATGCTTGTTGTAAAAATGAACATGAAGTAGGGTAATAAATACCAGAAAGAACATTGGTAGCATTATAAAAACTAAGCAAAAAATCTTCCAAAATTTTTCCTTTATTCCAATCAGTTTCAGACAATGTAAAGCCTAATCCACGATCATTAATATATGCACTTAATAAGTTTTTATATGGGTATGCATCATGTATCATGCTATATGTGGAGTTCCAACGAGTAATTACATCAAGTTTAAATTTTTTAAAACGTTTACCATGATTTATGCATAATTCCTTAAATTCTTGAAGTCTTGATCTTGAAGCATGAATAAAAGAAACTGCATTTCTAATTTTTGAAATCACATCTTGAATCATGCCCATGCCAGCTTGAACAGAAAGATTTAAGATATGACATGCACATCTAATATGCAGTAAATTTCCATCTAATATGGGATGCAATGAGTCTTTTAATAATGCAACAGCAGAATTATTATTAGATGCATTATCAAAAGTAATAGACATAATTTTATCATTAATATTATATGAACATGCAGTTTGATAAATAATATTTGAAATTTGTTGCCCAGAATGTGGAAAATCAAAAGCACGAAAAGCAAGAATACATTTATTTAATTGCCAATCATTATCAATATAATGAGCAGTAATGGCAATAAAACAATTACTACCTACAGATGCTGACCAAATATCAGAAGTTAATGAAATTTTTACATTTAAAGTAGAAAGTGTTTCAATTAAATTTTGTTTCATTGCTAAAAAGTTGGTCATAGCTACTCTTCTAAATGTACGCCTACTAGTTCTTTTGTAAGCAGGTTGTAGGTTTAATTGAACATATTCTTCAAAATTAAAAGATTCACATAAATTAAAAGGTAATTCATCCTTAACTATCCATTTTACAAGTGCTTTTCTTTGATTTTCATGATTATATGCAAAATTACCTACAAGTAATCCCCCTTGTATATTAAGGGTACTTTGAGTTTGAGCATGAGAATCATGCATCCTATGACTCTCTTGATGTCTTTTTAAATGCCCTGTTCCCCCACTACTACTACAACTATAAAGTTTGGCACATTTTTTACATCTAGCTTTCCAGACTCCATCAACCATAACTCTATCAAATTCATTCCATACAGCACTAGTCCTCTTACGAGAAGAGGTTTGATCTTCACTCGGTTCACCAGTTCTAGAGGAACTAGGAACATGGGGTTGGGGATTAGTTTCTTCTCCCTCAGAAACAGGAATGCCAAACTGACTTTCCTCAAAAGATGACATATCTATGATTAATTCAAAAAATAAAAACTAACCGCAAGGAGGAATTGAGTAGAGGGTCGGAGGGCAGAGGCAGAGCCGAGATTCCGAGCTTCCTCTTGTGCTCTCAACAGAAGCGACCTTCTCTTCTCAACAGGAACCTCCTCTTGTGTAGCACTTGAACAAACTAAAAATTAAATTGCTAGAAGAGCACTTTAGAAGAGAGAAATAATAGCAGTAGAGAAGGAGAGAATGAGAGGTTTGGTGTGGTGAGAATGAGGGAGGAATGGGCTATTTATAGAAGCCTAAAATTTTTTCCCAAAATACCCCTCAATTCAGCCGTTATTGGACTGTTGGGAGGGGTAAAATGGACTTTTTCCCGAAAATAGCCGTTGGAAACGGCTATTTTCCTCCCCCTCTCCAGACGGGCCGTGCCGGCACGGCCCGTCTGGAGCCGTTGCGGGCCGTGCCTGGCACGGCCCGTGGCGTGCCGTGCCCGGCCCGGCCCGCCAATAGACGGGCCTGGGGCCGGGCCGGGCTGGCGTTCCGTGCTGGACGGGCCGTGCCTGGCACGGCCCGCTTCATAAGCGGGCCGGGCCAGGCACGGCCCGTTTAGTCCTTTGGCCCGGTGGGCCTGGGCCGGGCCGGCCCGGCACGGCCCGTTGCCCAACACTACCTCCACGGCAGGTTGACTGGGAGTACCATAAAGGCTCGAAAAAACCAACGATGTGTGCGGTCTACTCTAACCATGTCCGGCTCAATGCCGTACGTGAACCGGTTGTTAAGCAAAACTGATAGGTTCCAAAAATAAAATAAAATATAATAATAATAATAATAATAAATTTAGGACAATAAAAATAGATTCAATTATAAAAAAATGATTTGATTGAATATCGAGAAGCAAAAACAAATTCAGTCCGAAATACCAGAAAGTAGTTTGTTTTTTTTTAAATTCCCGAAGAAGTGCATATCTTCTCGAGATCTTCGTTCATAATGGTCCGGAACAATAGTATTACTGGAGTAGATACTAGATACACAACTCATTTTTAAATACAAAAAGCCGGGTAGGCGGATCGGTCCGAGTGGAGAAAAAAATATTAAATTGAAAAGTTTTTTCGAAAAAATTTATTTTTTTAAAAAAATAAATAAGATATCCAAGCACGGCGGCATTTTGATATCACTATAGACGAAAAAGAAATCTATAAAATCAAAAAAATAAAAAAATTGTGCATGATGGAATGAGTATTAAGAAGGTCATTTGTATCATACTAGAAGGCAACATATACTGCTAATTATATAGAAATTATTTTATTTTTTTGATTCATACAAATTATTTTTTAGATGAGTATTAATAAATTCGGCTTTATCTTTTCCGAAAAAAAATATATAACTACACTATTATTGTCGACTATGGAGTAACATTTCATTAATTCAAAGAACGGTAGGATTGTCCAAACTACAAACGCTCAAATCCAAATAGCATGAACTCGGGTCAGATACCATCAGATTTTCCGAGCACCTTTCCTTCCGCACCTAAACGTTGAGTTGGTGAGAAATAAAGGGCCAAGAAGGTGACTAAAGGCCTGGATCAACATAGCTTTGCTCCAATGAGGCACATTCATCTCCCCTCTCAAGGCTGGGGAGCAAATTACACTTGGCTATTACTATCTGCACCCTTTGGGCTTCTCCTATCCTCTTTGAGTCTTGGCACCCTTTCATCTGAACTCTATCTACACTGGCAGCAAAGCAAAAGAGAAAATGGAAAAGCAAAAGTGCACTAAAAAAAGAGAGAAGAAAAATAGGAAAGCGAAAGAAAAGCCTATGGAGAGAATGGCACTGGTGATAGAGACCCAAGCTTGCATGCGCTTGGTTGAACATCGATGCTTTTATGGCATGGAGGTGGTGGAGAAGAATTTGATGCCTGTGAGATGTCTCCAGTTGGCTACTGCTACAACAAAGAAGGGTCATCATGGACAATTTGTACTTTACCCTCGTTAAGATTCATTGCCGAGTCTTAATCTTATTAGGGTTTTTATTGGTTGGTGAATAATTCTAATAATTTTAGGATTCAGGTTCATGTTAAGTTGGATTGAAGTTTGTTTTTTAGTTGAAGTGGAACATTGATATTTTTATTTTTTGATAGGAGATTAGTGAGGTGAGGCATTTTGGCGAGCCACGAGGTTCCTTGAAGTCAAACTTATTATTTTGATCTTTATTTTTTTTGGAATAATTTTTTCTCTTCTAGACTTTTTTTTAATCACTATTGCCGATTGATTTAATTGATGCTCGTTCTAGATTTTGCTATCTATTAGACTGATGAACACCAGAATGAGCATGCTTAGCCGGAAGTTGGTTGATTAAAGCAAGTGCTTTTCGTATGGAGCAACTAGAAGAGCTGCAGCAGCCTGTAGGCAATAGGAATAGAAAGTATGAAATAGTTGGAGTCGTTATTGTACTATAGTGTAACATAAGAAGATTTTTTTATGTGTAATTAGTTCTCCACCCTTCGAAAGACCATGGTATAATAAAAAGTCTCTGTTGACCATAACTTTTCTTCTGTATGTGATAAGCGATGTCATGAGGTCTTTTACAGTAACTAAATATTAGAGAAGAATCCAGCTAATGTAATTGTTAACCTGGAAGAATACATTCTGGCACCTTACTTTTCGAGAAAAAATTCTGATCTCTTTATTTGTCAGGTGCATTTGATCTCTTGAATTTGATTAGCATCTGATATCTTAATGACCTATTTATATAAGCCGGTTCCTAGTTTGTTAATAGGCATGTAATCATGAACGCACACATATTTATATAGTTGTCACCTGCACTCATACTTTTAATCCGAAATTTCGAATGGCTAAAATATAAATTTGTTACACGCTGCATAGTGCGTCCTGTCTTCAATGTAACCCCTAGAACATATCTCGTCTGATGGATGGCGGAACTTCGGTCTTTGATATTTTAGTACCTGGGGCGGAGCTGAGAGCAACTTAGGTCAGTATCATCTATGCAAAATAGGTCTTGAGAACGGACTTTACTGCCATTAAAAGTGACTCAGTGACGATTATTTGGTAGATTTGGAAACAAACAGAAATAATAATCATTTTCAGCGCTTGTATAACATTTTGAGGAGCTCGAGAGAGTGTGCATACCTACTGGCCAGATATATTTATAGAGAAGCTAATAAAGAGGCGGACTGAATTGTTTCTTTTGTTGCACAATACTCTAGTGAAGTTTTATAGATCATTGTATTATGATCCGTCACGGTCCGTGAAATTTTTATTTTTTAATTTTGCTGAGTGTATTTATGCATGGCCGGTCGGTCTCTTAAAAATAATATATATATATATATATATATATATATATATATATATATATATATATATATCTCAAGCCTATCTTAGAACTCTTACCGTACAACAATGAATGCGCGGGTTTCTACGTGCAGCAAAATGTATGCAATGGGCTTCATAGAATTCCGGGCAAAGGATTTGCGGTTCGTTTCATGTAATTAAGCGAGATTCTGTGCAAGCCAACTTGCAGCCTCGGGAAACTTGGCTCAAACCTCGACGGCACGTACAAATAGAAGTACATATCCCTAGCTAAATCTTTGGATCTCCCATGATAGTCTGAAAGATTACAAATGAAAGAAGGACAAGCTACTCGAGAGAGAGAACTAAAGTCTCTATTTTCGAATAATAAATAAATTAATTGTGGTGTTATTAACTTCTTAATAAAACAATATCATTCTGCTGATATCCTTGTGGATTGACTTGATAACGTTACTAATATGCTGAACTGTGCAATTTTCGTATCCTATCTTGATTCCAAGCCTTCTGATATTCTTCTAGAAATTCTTGGATGTAGCACAGAAAACATAAAATATGTAAGCTTTATTGAGACTCATACGACAGCCAAAGATTTTTTTAAATTATTATTTTTTTCAGAATAACCATTAATTTATTTGAAAGAATTGATGTGAAAATTACTAAAGTCAAAGAGCTTGGATGCAAAAGAAAATATAGGGTATTGATAAATATTGAAAAGTTACTTATCAACTAGTTTAACATATGAAGGGAAATATGATCGGTATATTCAAGTTGATTAATTGTTGATTTGAAGAAAATCTTTCACTCTTTCATTTATAAATAACAAAACCAACATAGAGATATCAGAACATGCAGTCAATTTTTTTTTTCTTTTTAATATATTGCATATGCCTGATTATAACATCTATTTACTTCAAAACTAATCCGAACAATATTTCATTAGAGAGAAATAAGAACCATAAATTAAGAAAGTTTATGAGGTGCCACTATGCGGCTGACCTATCCTGATCAACCCTGGCCGGCTGGAGAGGTATAGAGTTTGCAATCTGTTTGCTTTAGGTGGGCGGGCGTAGAACGAGGACCTCGTCCAGCAGGTTTTTGGAGAGCAGCTGGCTGAGTGGGTCCTATCCCTGTCGATTACTATTGCAAAGGTTGCGGACAGGAAGGTTTGGAGCGTGACTGGAAGGTCAGAAGTGAAGGCCCGGGATTTACTTCGAGGGGTCAGGAGGACTACGGCTCGACAAATTGATGGAGACTGGATCTGGAGGCTTCGCATCCACCCATGAGCTGCCTTGTTTGTCTAGAAAGTGACATGGGGGTGCCTGCCTACCAGAGGCATGCTGGCTCGGTGAGGGGTGAGCATTTCACTAGAGTGCATGGTCTACCTGGAGGTGGAGGAGGTTATTTTTCATGTCCTCAACGGATGCCCGCAAGCCGCTCAAATTTGGGGTGCGCCTCGAGCCCCCCGACCCTCGGCAGGGGTGGGCGTCGATCAAAGCCTTCTTGCACTTCTTGGAGATCTCCTCATAAAGGCCCAACTATGAGGAAATAGGGATTGAGACTGCCTACCTAGTTAATCACTGTTGGCTAGATAGGAATGCCCGAGTCTTCAAGGACAGCAAAGCGCATCCAACAAAGCTCTTTTTCATGTGACGGAGGTCATTCGCACCACGATGTCATCGTCTCTTGGGACGGCCAGAAAAATGTGGGGCTCTCTTTCTGCTCCTGCAACCTCCAAAGTTGTGCTGGTCTTCTGGAAGCCCCCACCTTCTGGCTTCTCAAGATGAACTTCGACAGTAGTGTGGGCAAGGATGGGAGCACGGGAAGTATGAGATTCATCATCAAAGATCATGATACCAGACTGATAGCAGCTGGGGGTCGGAGGACTTTCGACACATCTATAGTCAGTGCCGAGCTCAGGCTGCATGGGAGGGCATCACCTATGCGAGGCATATGTTGGGTGCGGACCACATCCTCCTCGAGGGTGACTCAGCCATGGTGATCGAGTGGATCCGAGGTTAGGAACGCGATGCTGGTTCCGAGCCGCTGCTCCACAATATCCGTAGGCTCTTAGATAAGTGTAGTCTCTATTGGGCCACACATATCTACAGGAGGCACATAACATTGCTAATTGGGTGGCCTCCTTTGCGGCTCACCATTCTGGAGGTTTCATTTGAGAAGACCTCGTATCTGTGCCCTATCCTTTGTATCATTTTTTCTTTTCTGATTTTGTTAACGGCACCCACATCCGTCGCGTATGAGCTGTCGTTGTACAAAAAAAAAGTGGCCATGTGAAACATCTCGTAGATGGTTGGCTTAGCTAATATTCGAGCCTGAGGCAATCATCAACTGGTCTTATTGTGCATCATCTATTTTATAATAAAGTTATATAATTAAATACTTTCTTTGGGATAAAAAAGAAAAATATCTTATTTTTTATTAAGAAAAAACCTATGACTCAATGCTTTATTTTACATATTTGATGCTTTTCTATTTTTCACATCACGCTTATCAATTTTTCCAAAGTAACCTGAAGGGGGTAGAATGCTTGTTTGTCCCATAACTGAACCCTACAAATTATTTTGAGTCCATAATTTTTAATGATTTTAGTGATTAATAAAACATTTTAACAGTTCTGAATTCTTGTCTTTCATTTATCAAAACACTGTAAAATGCTAACTCTAAAAAATTATTTCTGCGTCGGGTGCTAGGAATGATGGAGACACTTCGCACAGAACAAAAATGTGGAGTAGGCATCAGAAAAAAATATATAGGACATACTTCTTATTTTACTATTTTTTTAATACCCATCTTAAAGTTGAAACCTAAAGCCAAAGCCTCCTTTTACTAATGGTGTTGTTAATCCCATAATTAAAAAAATACGACATTCTCTTTCTTTCTTATTTTCATAATGTATTTTTTATCAGTACACACTACATGACCAGATGAGACATACTAAAAATATTAATCATCTAGCAAATCAATACATACCTCTGGATAAATTGATATACAGTTTTCAGGACATAGTGTTCATCAATATACAGTAAACAACTACGTAATACACACTTAGTAAATTAGACAAAGTCAGAAAATTGTGTATTGTGTATTGGTATTAATAAACACCATTATCTGAAAACTATGTATCGATTTATTTAGAGATGTGCACTAGCTTATTAGATGACTAATTTGCTTGATGTGTTTTACCTGCTATGTAGCATGTACTGATAAAAAAATATGTTCCAAAATTATGTATCAATTTATCTGGAGGTATATGTGTCACCTAGCTATGTAGTACGTACTGATAGCTAAGATTTTAGAAAACTATGTATCAATTTATTTGGAGATATGTATTGGATTACTAGGTGACTAATTTACTAAGTATGTATTATTTGGTCGTGTACTATATATTGATGAACATTATATTATCGAAATTACGTATTAATATATTTAAAGATATGCATTAATTTGATAGATGTTTAATTTATTTATATATATTATTTGATTATATAATATGTATCGATAAAATGTATGTTCAGAAAATAAGGATGAAAAATGATGCCATGATTTTTTTCGGCCCCATATGTTTTTTGCTCCTTCCGATGGGTAAAGGTCTCGAGATTTCCCTGCGACAACTCCAACCATCCAAATCTTGGGTGATGTCATGTGATCCACCTCATTACGATTCCACTCGCTCTCTTTCTTCTGCCATCTCCTTAGGATGTTCAGCAGGTACATCCAAACCAGTAGAAGCACCAGCTTTTTATTTCCGTGTACCAGCGAGAACTCCAGACCGTCTGATCAGTGGTCCTTCGACGTGACGTTCTCTGATCCGATCTCCTTGATAACAAAAAGAGAAAAACCTTCTTTATTAGACCTATATTGTGAACTACAAAAGAGACTCACGATTAAAAATAACCACTTATGGTCCATTTATCGCGATGTTATGGGAGCCACGTGGGATTGTTGGGTCAGGGTTCCTAGTTGAGTGCGGTTTCCCCGGCCTAAAAAATAAAAGACAGCGTGTGATGACATAGGAAGCGTGACCTTGGAACTCGGGATGTCCTGGCTCCTGCGTCTGAGTCCCGACTCGGTCTCTAACTCGCATCCCAAGGGCGAGTCAAAGGCAGGGTTTTCCTCTTCTTCCCCGTCTTCCAAGACAAGCGGTGGGTCCCATATCTGCGCCTATTTTTTTTTCCCCCGCATTCCATGGTGAGTTACGGCAAGGTTAATCCAAGCCTGAACAATTTTGGGCCAAGAGTATAGTGCCATAGTAAGCCCATCTACTAGGCCCATTATTTACCTTTGTATAGCCAGTGAGATTTTTTTTTGTAGGTTAAAATATGCTTGTGTATTTATGGAAGGATAAGCAACCCTTTTTGAGAGAATGGAAGCAGGTATTGGTGTAACTGCAAGGAATCATAGAGGTAATCTTATTATTACAACGATTGAATTAGGTGAATCGTATTGAAGTTCGGCCAGTGTGACAAAATATTTTGTTTGGCCTTAGCATAGATCTCTGAAATGTGGGTCTAGAGGGAGATTCTTTAACATTTATTCATGGCTTGCAGAACCAAGAACCAAACTACTCATGCAGGTATATTATGGATGATGCTAAGATTTTCAGCTAAAGCTTGTAATAAGCATAGCTTTACACAAGTGCCAAGATATGGAGATCTTGTGGCGCACTTTAGGAATAACAATTCGATTTTTTTTTTCTCTCGGGAACAAAAATTCGATGGTTTCGAGTCAAAGTAGTATGGATTGATGATCCTCTCGAGTTACTTCATATAAATTTTGTAACCATATTACCTAATGATATTTCTTATCAAAAATAAGAATATAGCAGCTTTATATTTAGCTAACGCCTCTAGTTATATATGCATGCACCGCACCCATTTACCGAGAAAGAAAAAACAGATGCACACAACTATTGTATCAATAGAGATAATTTTCTATAAAAAATTTAGTATCTTAATCGATTTAGTCTTTTCGTAGTTGTACGATATATAGTCAAATATGTGATATTTAATTTTTTGGAGTTTAAAAGTTTTTGGGAGAGAGAAACCTTTATGCTATTCCATATTTGTGAGGACCCGTGCAGGCGTGTGTTTAGTTCCACATCGGTTATTCGCTGGGTAGATCTTAGGTACTTATATAGGATCAAGGAACCCAAATAATACCTTCCGGCTAGTCATTTTGGGTGAGGTCCTGGGTTGTTACAAATGGTATCAGAGCGGACCCGACCCATAACCTATGTGGATTAGGGGACACTGCAGCACGGATCCATTGGGGCTGACCACGGACCAATCATGGTGTTTGTGATTATATTTGAATGGATTTAAACCCTTAGCCTGGCGAGGACGTCAGGATTTGAACGGGAGGAGTATGTGAGGACCCGTGCAGGCGTGTGTTTAGTCCCACATCGGTTATTCGCTGGGTAGATCTTAGGTACTTATACAGGATTAAGGAACCCAAATAATACCTTCCGGCTAGTCATTTTGGGTGAGGTCCTGGATTGTTACAATATTATTCATCGTGATCATTGTAGTGTGAGAACACTAGGTTGTGATAGAGGGACTCACAAGAATTTCTTTTGCACATTTTCTATAGTGATTCTTGGAAATGCTACAGTTGACGAATCACAATTGCAATGAAATGTATGGCCTATTGAAAAATGGGCTGGACTTAGCCGTTGGGTCTATAAGCTAAATTTAAGGCTGCAAATGGGTCGGGTCGACCCGTGACCCGACCCGACCCGACCCGCGTAGACCCGACCCGACCCGAATTTTAGGACTCGCGGGTCCGGGTCGGGTCCTAAAATTGGACCCGAATCATTTTCTGGGTCGGATCTGGGTTTACCAAACGGATCCGATCCGACCCGAATGGACCCGAAGAGAGAGACCGCATCCTGCGCATCTAGCACCTACTCCCACAATCTAGCTAGCATCTAGCCTTCCCCCAAATCTACGTCATTACTCACCGTCTCGGCTCCATCGCCTTGCATGCCTAGATTACTCCACCCACTAATTACCCATGCATTCAAGTGTCCAATGACATGGCCTCTGTCGTAACTCCTCTCTCTCTCTCTCTCTCTCTCTCTCTCGATATATATATATATATATATATCTACCCAGTTAGAGGCCTCCTTGCGCCGACCTTTCTCTGCTGAGCTCGTACCCCGTTTCGCCCTTTGGGAAAAGCCCAGCCCAAGTGGCAGCTTTCCCTGATACAAACCGACTCCCTTTGCAGCTCCTCTTGAGGTCAATCTAATGGGCCGACAGCGACACCAGCCCATCCCTACGCTCGTGCCAGCAGTCCATCCTACCCTTCGATCTCTTTCGGCTCCCGTTCCTCTTCCCATTTATATCACGGTGGCCTTTGGCATTGGATGAGGCACTTGAGAACAACTGCACCACCAGCTTATGGGAACCACGACGCCATGGCTTTGGCTTCCGGGTTGGGAGCCGAGCTCAAGGAATGGAAGCAATGGGAAGCGTTTTGGGTTGAAGAAACCTCTATTCCATAAGCACAAAAAAATTGGACCCGATCGGATCCGAACCCGACCCGAATCAGACCCGGACCCGACCCGAACCCGACCCGACCCAACCCGATCTTCAACCGGGTCGGGTCCGGGTCCAAAATTGGGACCCGAACAAAAAACCGGGTCGGATCGGGGTCACCTAGGACCCGACCCGACCCGACCCATTTGCACCCCTAGCTAAATTAGGACATGAACATATAATTTAGACATGAATTGGGATGAGATTTTAAACCTTGTTTATGTGTACTATATTCTTGCATAACTTTATAAGAGGGGCTGGACTTATGCTTGCTGGCCGTCCTCTTGTAAATTAGCTTGGAGCCTCAAGTTAGAGTTCTCAGTCAAAAAAGATTTTGAGTTCTGAACTTGTACAAACTCATTTCATATCTAGTTTGGATCCCCTCAAGTTTGGTCCTCAGCAGAATTACAGGATGGCCGTGATGCATCGGGCCATATACATATATAATATAGGCCTCGATGTCATTTGGCAATACATGGATGACCATGAATGCAGAATTTGATCGTCAAGTTTGATCTCCAAATTTGAGAGGATTCGCTCGTTCGTTATAATGTGCTGAATAGGATTGAGCAATGTGCTTATCCATGCTCATTTTGTAGATTAGGATCATGGGCTAAAATCAGGTTTGAATCCAATCTAATGCGGTTTTGCCCACTAACATCCTTTACTCCTCAAACAAAAAGAGAAAATATTAAAAAGCAATAGGTCGGTCAACATTCAAGTCTGATCCAAATCTAGCCTTAATAATTACTACTAAATTCAGTTCTATTACTTTTTTAAGATACATTTTTCAGCCTGGCCTAACCTAAACTACTATGAGTTTGTTACTCGATATATTTCATTCATCGGACTTTACTACCTAAAACTTGATCTTGAGACACACATCATAGGCGCAACATCTACTATATCTTTTTGCCAAGTTCGAAGACTAATCACACTTTTGTGCCTCAAACTTGAGCTTAGGTCTTGCTTAACTACCTTAGAATAAATGCCATTAAGCATCGGCTAATCATGGAAAAGGCTTCGTTCATCAGTTGTAACAAGATAAGAATTGCACATTATAGGCACAACCACTACCCCTAGTCATTGTCTTAGATAGTGCTTATTGCTAAGGGTATCGATCTAATGTTTTGAGGGGAAAAAAAGAGAGAATATACTGGGTCTTCAAGGTTGTTTCAAGAAATGGCACCAAACCCTAGCCCAGTCTAACTAATTCGATTGCACCATGCCATGCGGTATGATAAGCGGCTCAGCCAAATCGATGAGTTGGTCGGGTAGGTCCGGTCACTCCAATGATGACCTAAAATTCGGCAGACCCGCTTCGGCCGTTGTTCTCCGATTAGCGAACAGTTCACGTCGAGCTCTCGGTACTATTAGAATTTAGAATGCAAGAAAAACGCCTAACGAGATGCTTTCCTCTCTGCTTTTTATCCCAAGAACTGCGAAACTCGCGAAGGCACTCGTCGCTGTTCGCCATCCATTTACCTCTCCGGCCTCCCCATTTCTTCACGCCGACATCTCTTCTTAGGGGAGAGGAGAGGTGGGAAATCGGCCATGGCCTCCGATGTCTCCCAGTTGGCAGCCAGGTAGCTCATGAGTCTCTTATCTTATTCATCCCTACTCTTTTTTTATTTTTTGGCATTGGGTTTCGATAGATATTTTGCTTCTGTTGTTTGTTTGAATTTCTCGAGATATTCACTGTGGAAAATAAATCGTGTAATTTTGTTTAAGATTTGTCGATTCCATTGTTTCTTTTGGAAGAATTAATTGTTTCAGAGGATAGGGTATGGTTTTGTTAAACAATGATGAAAAAGTGTGATTTTTGGATGAATTCTTGATGGGATGATTTTCCCGCAAGGAATTGTTGAGAGAGATTAGTTTTTGATGAAGCAATATGGTAAATTGGAAGATAACAAATGGGGAAGAATTCATAAATGATGAAAAGACGTCTTGTGAGTGCAGACAGAAATTCTGCTGCATTTGTTGATGCATTTCTTGCGAGTCTGTAGACATTGCTTTCATGCTCGGTTTCTTCACAAGCTTAGCAATCATGTACATGCCTGGCCACAAAGAAAGGTGAATGCGACAAGAGACAGATTGAAAGGATTAATTGAGGATTCATGAGGGAGCAAACTCACTTAAGGGCCATTCTTTGGGGAGCATGAAACTTACCCGGGAATGTGTGAACTTTCCCATGATATTTTACCCCCAAGAACGCCCTAAGTGAAATCAAAGACAGAGTTGTTTAATATGGGTCGTGTTGAACGTTTTTGTACTTAGAGAATGTGTTGGATTAATAGGATAATGGGAAAATTCCCACACGAAAATGGCTGGAATTTCACAGGAGACTTATATTGCTGCCGCAAAACTCTATATTTCTAAAGTAGATTTCTACAATGGAATGGATTGTAGTTGTATCAATTTTTGGAATAAGTTTGGGGGGCATTTGGATGTCTTGCCATGGCATTCAAGGATAGCATGCACGGCCTTGCCAGTGCCTTGTTGTTGGCAGCTTATTTAGTTGTTCAGTTGCATAAATGCGCTAATATACTATTTCAGAATGTTACTCCTTGTTTTAAAATATTTTTGTGCACAAGACAGCCCTCAAACAGGTTGTATGTTGATGTTGATGATTAATTTTGTGTTTTTAATGGATTCTCTTTGACGAGCTGTTGCCAAGAACTCTGCTCTTCCATAATAGGATGTTAACGCCTTCTGAAAAACTAATGATGAAAGATATATCTAGCTTTATGCTTATCTCTAGGTTTTGTGAACTAATTTTATGCCCAGATATATCTAAACCTTTTTCTAGTGCTTAAAGTTTGGAATATACAAGTAAATTACATTAATTTAGTATTGACTTCGCTTAGCAAGTTTCACAACTTCGCTAGTTATGATAATATAACTTTTATGTAATTTATATATTTGCTGTAAACCATTTTCTTATCAATCTTATGCTGATTTTGATAAGCTTCAGATTAGTTAACTCTCCATGTTGTTCTTTAGGTACCTTAATGCTTGTAGGAAGCGGGAGGTTCTACCTAATTCTTCTATTTTATCGAGTTTCTTGAAAGTAATTTTCTCATCATACAGAACCTTATTTATCTCCATTTCTTTTGGTTGAATACTTTGATCATCATGACTGTTTGCTTTATATCATAAAGTTCTACTTTATTCTATTTATTGAGGTTCTTGAACGTAATAACCATCGCATCCTATATCTTCATATCTTTTGTTTGAAATTCTCCTAGCATTTTATCCTATCTCCATTTAATCATAAAGTCATTTTTACGAGTTAAGACACAAAAAAAATGACATGATATATATCAGTGGTACTTTAAAATGCAACACTTTTCATTATATCTTGGCTTATTATTTAATTTTGGTGTGGTGCCATAAATTATGTAGTTTGGTGATTTCAAGAACTAGAGGTGCATATGAAAACCTTGGGAAAAAAGTATAAGAATGAGAAGCTGCTGGTGCACTGACTGTGCTGTTCTGTGGGAGAAACCAAAAAGGAGGAAGCTGACAACTTATATGGATACATTGTGCACCAAAAGCTGAGCTGGTCATATGCTGAAAACCAGAGGATAAATGTTATCTGGTTTTGTATCTTTCTATTGATCCGTAAACTTTGATATAACATGACTTGACCTCTAGGCTGACTCCATATGTATGGAATAGTGTTGCTGAGTAAGGTTCATTGGGGTGACATCTTCTTCTTCTTCTTCATTTTCCCCCCTGCGGCTAGCAGATAGTAAGTATAGGGAACTACAATCACCTATTCTTATGACTCCTAAATATGATAGGTGAAAGAAAGGGAATAATAACTGCAAGGGGCTTTTTACTCCCCCCTCCCCCCCCCCCCCCCACCCCCCCCCCCCCCCCCCCCCCCCCCCCCCCCCGAAAAAAAAAGGTTCTGTTTCCGATCTCTGAAGATTTTGGATGATCATAAGTTGTTTCTGTATTAGAAAAAGCTCTTTTCTTCGTGATATTCTGTTTCTTGAGTGACATCTAAAATATCTTTTGTGAAAAATGAACTCACGGATTAGTTTCCCAAGAGGAAGCTCTTATTTTTGCTGTTTT
Organism: Phoenix dactylifera; assembly: GCF_009389715.1. NCBI lineage: Eukaryota > Viridiplantae > Streptophyta > Magnoliopsida > Arecales > Arecaceae > Phoenix > Phoenix dactylifera. Next base: position 13,828,584 of record NC_052397.1, read on the forward strand.
TTATCTTTGAATATTTTGCATGATCTTAAATTGTTTCAACATTAATCTAAGTGTTGAATATTTTCTTCTGTAAATAAGCTATTTTCTGTTTTTGTGGATCTGAATTTGCACGTTGTGCACTGGAACCCTGCGTTTTGTTTTAATTTTAATTGAGATAGCTTATGATGGATGCCATGAAGGTTCAGACATGTAAGTTCTGAGTGATGCCTTCAGTCATTGAGTCTCTTCACATGCTGAGCTAAGTTGAGTGCAAGTTTTTGCTGCAAGATTGAAAAGAAATAACTTTCAACTTGGAGAAGTTACAATAATGTAAAAAAACTAATCATGTGATTGTTATATTAATGTTTCATGGAATTTCTAATCCTTCTGCGTCCCATTTTGGTTGGGGGAAAATAATTGTTGATGGAGAAGGAGATTCTACTAGCGATGCAACTTAGCAAGAGGTGAGGTGTATATTCCTTCTTGCACTTCAGTTCATTAGCTTGAACTAGGAGTTCTATATGTATTAGGAGTTAGCCTTTAGAAAGTCTACTGTGAGGGCTCTCATTGACATGTTTCTTTGGTTCTCCATAAACCAAAAGCGAAGCTTTGTCCACATTAAACTAAAGTTGGCTACATGTGCAATTTAAAACAAAATGTTTCACCAAAGGATTCATAGTGACTTTTCAAAAAGCTGTGACTAGATGCTAATCCACTACTAATCTAGAGCTATCGAAAAGGAAAGACAAGAACACAGTGAATAAATAGCAGTAAAACCAATGGCAATCACAATTATAGTAGATGGATCCATGGAAATAATAGTGACAAATGTAGAAAATAATCGAGACATCAAACATATGTACTGAACATAAACACCACTTGCACTTAACTTTGCTTGGTACTGTCCTATCTTCGTTATCCTATTTTATCTATTTTATCATGAAGATTCCGGAAACCCCACTACTTGGAATTGAATTGGACTTCCTGCTTCATCTTGTATATCTATGAAAGAGTAAGTCGGTATTTAAATTTGGCCACAATAGATCGTTTTGGACCAGCTCCACCCTTGCCCTACGAGCACATCCACATTTCCTATTTCTTACTTGTGCCTCCTATGTAATTTGTTGTATATAAGCAAGCATCCTTGTCTTGAAATTCAAAATCTTATTATTTATTTTTGCCTCTAATACTTGGTATTGTGCGAGTCCATCTCAACATCATCATACCTGCTGCATCATTGTTTGCATATATGCACTTTTCTTTGTTTCTTAACCATAGTTGTCAAATGGCTCAGGTGGCCCTAATAGATTTTGCCTAAGTGGCTGCCTAGGTGCTATTATTTCATCTATGTTATTAGAGTTTTGTATTATTTTTATTAATTGACATTTTGGCACACCTTAAGGCATACATGGTGAATGTAAACAATTAAAATCACTTTAAAGATACATTATAGTTTATATGGCTTATGCCAAACGATTGAGTAAAACTAACAGAAGTATGACATGTATCACCTACTTAAGCTCAAGTGGTAGAGATTGTTCTCCCCTACTGATCAACCTTGCTGGAAGCTAGGTTTGGTCTAGGGTTTTGATTAATTCACATCTCATGGTCCCTCGTTTAAAATTAAAGTTTTGGTATATTAATTATTTACTTGTTTGGTGGTCAGTTTGATACATCCCACTCCCTTATTAGCATCCACGTCATTTTTGTAAACAAAATAGTTTTATAATCATAATTATCTACCCTTCCTATATATACTCCCTTATTAGTTTTATATTCCCTTATGTATGTGTCATAGTCATAATCATAATTATCTAGCCTTTTCCCGACTATTTGTGGTCATCTTTATGTAGCTTCATTCACCGAGTATTTCTATCTAGGGCCACCTGTGATGTTACTCTTAAGTTTTTTCATATCTTTTCTCACAATCTCCATCCATATTAATTTAGGCCTTCCTATTCTTTGTTTACAACGTCAGCACAAACTAGAGTACCTCTCTTTATAGGAGTCTCCAAAGATTTTCATTATTTATGTTCATGCTATCAATTCACTTTTCCTTCGTTTGTGCAACTTTTACAACTCCTCTAATATCTTCATTTCTTAATCTATCCTTCCTAGTCTATATGCATGTAAGTACAGTATGTAAATGTACAGACACATGTGTCTATGTATTTATATATATGAACATATGTATACAAGAATGTTGTGCATATATATTCATATTCATGCATTTATGTCTACACATGCATACCAGTTGACATGCAAAAATAGATTTATGTATATGATATACATATATAGGTTCAATTTTTATATATGTATCTATGCATAAGGTCTTGGAGAGTCTTGCCTAGGTGTTCTTGCTTTATCAACTACCCAGGTCACCACCTGTAATAATTGTATTTTCAATTCTATAGTTCAAGAGTTATTGTGGTCTTATAACCGGATTTTGGATGACCCACTATCATTGGAATTTTTTCAACACCAAACTATTTGTTATCATACTATACTTAATATCCACATATCTCTTTAATAGCCTCCACATAACATAAAATTAACAAACACCTTATTCTTTAGCAATATTTTATCATTTTTTTTCTACAATTAAAAGAAAGCCTTATGAAAGTTCTTCATAAACTCCTCAATTCTGCACACCAATTACCTCAGAATGAGATCATCTTGAATAATCGGTCTTACTGGTTTGGAACTAAATTAGTTCATTGATATGTTGTGTGAGGACTAAGAAACCCAAAATATATCTTCCGGTTAGTCTTTTTGGGTGAGATCCTAGGTTGTGACAAAAATGGTATCAGAGCGAACTCGACCCATAGCCTATGTGGACTAGGGGACACTGCAGTACGAGTTCATGGAAGCTGATCATGGTGCTTGTGATTAGATTTAAATGGATTTGAATCCTTAGCCTGACGAAAATGTCAGGGCTTAAACGGAGAGAATATATGAGGACCCGTGCGAGCATATGTTTAGTCTCATATCGGTTATTCGCTGAAGAGATCTTGAGTACTTATACATGACTAAGGAATGCAAAAAATACCTTCAGGCTTGGGTGGAGTCCTGAGTTGTGACAAAAATGGTATCAGAGCGAACTCGATCCATAGCATATATAGATTAGGAAACACTGCAACACGAGTTCATGGAGGCTGACCACGGGCCGATCGTGGTGCTTGTGATTAGATTTGAATGGATTTGAACTCTTAGCTCAATGAGGACGTCAGGGCTTGATCATGGTATGTGAGGATCCGTGCGGGCGTGTGTTTAGTCCCACATCGGTTATTTACCGAGGAGATCTTGGGTACTTATACAAGACTAAGGAACTCAAAAAAATACCTTCCAGCTAGCCTTTTTGGGTGAGGTCCTAGGTTATTACATGTTGATCATCTATTCCACAATTTTATGTTAGTTTGATCCCTCAATAATTTGTTTAATCTTCTATGTCACTTATGTTCTTTAAATCACAACCACTATACTTCTCCAGTTATCATGCAGTTAACTATTGTATAATCTTTTTGAGAAAGTGATTAATCAAACCAATCCTTTTCTAACAATTTTTGCGCATATCATTTACTAATCTAGTTCATCCCAAAGCCTCATCCCCATCTTCTTTTCGAAAATGCTATTACATTTTACTGATAGTCCAATGATTTGTTGCAACACCTGCAAATTATCTAAATCAAGAATCTCTCATGGAAATCCCCCTTTTCTCAATGTAGGTAATTACAAACCTTTTCATGACTTTACTATTGCAAGTCTCTTCTATGGCTACCATCTAGCTTAAGATACACAAAAGGATCTAACTTTTACTTCTATGGTAGTAGCTTCACTACATACTAGGGGTGGCAATTGGATCGGGTTGGTTGGATAATTGGATGTAGGTTAGGTCAAATATTTGTCAACTTGAATGAACTTGTTTATTAAACAGGTCAAAAATTCAAATCTGAACCTGACCTGCTTATTGAACCGATAACCAGATCCGATCGCATAACTCATTTACTAAATAGGCTGAGTCAGATTAAATGGAATAAACAGGTTAAGTGAGTTTTTAACATATTAAATAAATTTAAACAGGTTAAATAGGTTAAGCAGGTTAAGTTAAATAAGATAGAAATGAGCTAATCAGGTTTTAAATGGGTTAAATGGGTCAGGTCATGACTTGACCTAATTATCAAATGGGTCAAAACAGATTAAATGGGTCAAACATCTAAACTTGAACTTGTCCCATTTAATAAATGGGTCTAGACAGGTTGACCCATTTATGACCCAAGCCTATTTGTGTCAAACTTGAATCTGCTTAAAGCAGGTTGTTTGCGAGTCGGGTTGACGGGTCGAGTCATAAATTGCTACCCATACTACGTACACCAAAAGTGCTTTCAATCTTCTAGTACTCCAAGTCAATAGGCTTCTCACTCTGAAATATGGTAGATAATTAAGTGAACTACACAACTTAGCAAGTACCCAAACATGGTGAACAACATAGTACAAACCAAAATAGAACAATAGAAATGATAAGGATACATGCTTATAACTCAAATAGTTAATATCTAGCTTATAGTACATATCCATAAGTACACTTTGTAACGTAACATTATTTTGAAGCATCAAAATGCTTTTAAACAACTGGTATCATCAGAACCCGTGCCTTTCGTGCAAAACTATGAAAAACACTCGTTGTAGTGTAACATCGAGATACACTTGAAACACTTGAAATACATTGTGGTACACTTAAAAATATATTAGAATTCACCAAAACTTTGTAACTCACGATCGTTTTAATTGGTTAGTGATCAACTATTACACTTGCTGATCAGGGGTTCATGGATCAATAGGCCCATTAGTTAAGGATTCACCGCATCATGTCTCCACTGAGAACACGAAGGCTAACAACTTAGCCACTGCTGGCCAGTGTCACTGCATCATGCCTCTGTTGAGATCACGAAGACCAACAACTTTCCCTTTACTGGCCCGGGTCACCGTATGGTGTCTCAATTGAGAACATGAAGGCCAGCAACTTTCCTCCTGCTGGCTAGGGTCACTTATCACAATATTATTGACTAGAAGTTTTCATTTCAATTTGTAACAAATGAAAGTTTACACTTTCAGGCGATATAATGATTAACGAACTCCTTTGAATGACTACAGTCAAAAGAATCCCCTTTGATATATTAACATGAATTGAAATCATGAGGAGTTAATGCTGATAAATTTGGATCTCCGATAGTCGTTCAAGGCACACATTTTTTTCAAAATTCACTTTCCAAGACCAGAAACTTCTGAAAACTTTGATCATTTTCATATAAGAAGGATATATAACATATAGTAGTATTCTTGTAACCAAACACAATGTTGAACTAGAATCAATAAGCAAAACAAGGATTGTAGACGATTTATAAACAGTGAAGAGTACAAAACATAATCTGGTCCATATAAGTTTCACAAATTAAGATTCACTGTTTATGGACCAGATTCTGTAATTTATAAGATAATGATGCCTTACAAATTATTGTGAAACTTCATTTATGGCCATTTGATGCCTTACAATAAGATAATGAACGATCAGAAAGGAATTATCTCTATCTACCTTTCCTGGCTACATCATCCAGGATTATGCATATATGCAGGGGCATTAGTGCGATAGCATAACTTAGCGACCTCTATCTGTGAATTCTGAAACTGTAGTAGATTTTTTCTTCTGTACAAGCAAATAGCGTATAAGACTTCTATGGAACAAGTGCTTCTTCACTTTAATTTTGGAATAATATTCACTGCAATGCCCATCATACAGTGGCATTCTTGTTGGAAGCTAGCTAAGATTTATGTTAAATTCATGATTTCCTCTCACAGAATGCTTCTATCTGCAAATCACTGCACTGCTTCTAGCTAGATATACCATTCTGAATCTTGCAACTAGTTTGCAGAAGTATTATATTGCTCATTACAAACTTTTAACTTATTTTTTTCTTTACTGTACATGTAGAGTTGTGAATTCTCTGAGACTTGAAAGACTTAACTTTTAATAAGTGCTGATATATGAAATTCTCATATTTGATTTCTGGAAAGGAATTGAATACATAAGTTATTTTTTAAAAAATTTGACTCTATGAAGTTACAAGTACTAATTGTCATCTAAAAGAGATCCAGACTTTAAATATACTTTAGCAACGTATTGTGATTAAATCTTCTTCTACCTTTTATGCTTGCTAGCATTTGAAATATAGTTTCTGATACTACTGTGCTACTCAGGTTAAGCATCAGAAGTCACGTGCAGAAGAATGCTGTTTGAAAATCATCATAGACCAGTTAAAGAGCTCTGATTTTCCTCCGCTTATAGATGTTTTATCTATGTCCAATTTATCTGAGATTGATGCAGTTGATGTATGGCAGAAGTCATCTTATATCTTGTTAGATGGAGAATATGTTCTGTCTTTGCTTCGTGCAGTCAACCAGAAGCTTCGGATGATTGATCTCGTTGATTCGTCATCCTGGAAAGATGTTTTGCAGTATGTTTCACTATACTTCTTAAAATTTTCTTTGGTTTTAATCTTTCTGTTCAATTCTCAAACTATATTTAACTATGCCAATTCATTAACTCCATCCTTACCCGGTCTGCTAATTTGATTGCTGGAAAGAACTAAACTCCTTGTCTTTTTTCTATCCTTCTCCTAAGAATATTAGACATGAATTTAAACCTTCTATATCTTACTTTTTGATACAAATGATGGTTTTTTCTTGTAAAAGAATTGAGGACAAGGAAGTAATCTGCCAAGCAAAAATTACCATGTTTAATTTAATGAGATGCATGTGACCTGGTCACCAAGGAAGCCTGAAGACAAATAAAGGTGCTGCCAGTGCCATGGCACAGGGAATTGAAGAGCTGGTTCGAACTGCAAGTTTTATTATAGATGCTATGTTGCAATTAGATTTGTTACCTCTGCTGTTTAAAAGTTGAGAGAATTTTAGCTTTAGCACATCATAATGCCCAACCTCCTTATAGTAGTTTCAGTGAACAAGGTTATATTGCGATGCGTTCAAGAAACACAAGATGGTGCAAAAGGTATTCTTATATATGCTGAGGTGGAAAAACTAGTGATTGGAAATACAGTTATAAACATTGAGGAAGGAGTTCTGAAATGGTTACAATAAACTGATAATTAAATAATATATATGACTTAGGGGTGTAAGAGATGAGGGAAAAAAGTATTACTCTTATTACTTTGTATTCTATTGCACTCATCTCTGGCTGCATACAGTTGATTATGGGGCTTTTGTAATGCACCATAAAAAGGAAAATTTAAAGTTGCACCCTATGTTTGGCTATATAATTCAGATTTTCTTGCACGTAAGCTGAAGTGTCGTACAAGAACACTGAAAGCTTGGACTAAAAAGAAGTGTTGCTGCAGAAAAGGTTGTCAGGTAAGCCAGCTGACTCTCTACAATGGATAGAGTACTGGAGGGATGGAGTTCATCAGATCTTGCATTTTCATGGAGAAAGTTGTAATTTTAACCTGATTTAGCTAGGATGAACATGTTAGGTGGGCTGCTTGACCGATGTTTGATGCACCTTGGTTGGTTAAGAAAAACTGTGCTTGCGTATGTCAGTGCATGCAGCTTCCCTAGCATGTTCATCTCCTACTGATTTCAACTGGTGCAGCAGCCAAGTGCATCCTTCTTGATCAAGCAATTGTCAGCTGTATGCTAGGTGCCTAGGAAGCTAGAATAAATGAACTAAATAAATCAAGGAATAATATCCTTGAGTTTGAATCATTTTCCCAAGGATTTCAAGTGCCATTGTTACGGGCATGCAATGTACTGATGATTAAGCAGCAAAGGATGCAAGCTGACCATGACACACCAATTTAAGAAGGTCATGCAAATAAAGAATTATCATCTTATCTGCCGAAAAAATGAGTTGCAAGATTTAAAAAATTCGGTCCGGCTCGGCCTACCTTGCTCTTGAGTGTTATGAAGATTTAAAAAATTCTTCTTTTGTTTGGCTTCTGTTTGCATGGCAGAGTCGAGTTTTGCTGGTTAAAATTATTCCATAAATCCTTCTATCACAACTAGAAGAAATTGTCTAATTGTCTCAAATCGCCAAGCCAGGGATTGGTTCCTTTTGAGGATTTTTTTTGGATTGGTTGCTAATTTTGAAATTTTATTTATAGAGACGCTTATAGTGGTTTGGACTTTATACAAATTGTTAAGATAGTTTATGAGTTCTTAGTTCTTAGTCAAGTGCTGTTGGGAGAATTTGGTCTTTCAATATAACGAAATTGTCTTGATTGATCATGGCAAAAATAACCTGGGAAATGTTTGATGTTAGTGTGTTATAATTGTAGATATACTACTAATTCATGTATCATATTAACAAACGATGTGATATTGTCATGGCCTACTATATGAAGCTATAATATGTTTAGTAACTTTTTCTTTAAATTGATGGTTTAATACTGAGATCTTATTCGACAAGTGCGAGTATTGAAGATAATTCCGCCCACATTATCAAAGAAAATAAATAATTCTGGTTATGAAAGTGATTTTCGCCTTATAAATATTTCTTCTAAATTTCATAGTATTATTATTTTGCAGGCTACTTCTTATCTACTTATCGATGATTTTTCAGTATCACGCGTTTTTACTGTGATGTAGTCTAGTAGTCACCATATTCCTTCGGATGAATTGGAACTAAAATGCAAATTTAGCAGAAATCACAGATTGTAGGCTTACTGTTCATTGCTAATACACTAAATTCATCATAAGAGAGCATCATGGTTTTGCTGATTTGATTTTGCAGTTGTTGAAATTGGACAGAATTTGATCTGATTTTTGTCATTAAATTATGCGTTTGTCAACTACTGGTCACAATTGCTGCCAAACTACTGATGCCAATAGATAATAGATCAGTATTCTATAGCTTCACTCAATATCTAACATGTGCTTAGGATTCTCATTACAGTTCTACAACTTGCTCCTAGCTTCTTCTATGTTTTAAATTTATTGTATATATGTCTCTGAGTTCTTGTGGTATATTATCTAAACTTCCAGGATTATTTTGGTGATATGAAGAAATACCTTGTCTCTCATTCTTTTTCCCTTCCAAACTCAGTTGCATGTTTTTAATGCCAGATTTTTATCTTTTATTTTTTTATTATATATTTTTTCCATTACATGCTTTAGTTACTTTGATTTTTGTTCTGCTGGATACCATCAGAATTTGCTATTCTATTTCAGCTCTTCTTGATCACATATCAAGTTAAATGTAGTTCTGGTTGTGTTAAAATTTTTGTAATTCTGACATAATTATGGTCCTTATGTAATTCCTCTATTCCCAGTGATATTTACCAAAAAGGGATAACATGCCAGATTTTAAACTTGCGCTTCTCTCCTATTCAGAAGCTCAGCATGACCGGGAAATTCATGCAGCTGCACACTCTTAAACTGGACTTCAGTGTTCATCTGACCAGTTTCCATGCAAGTTGCTTTAGTTGCATGCCAAAGCTAATGCGGCTCTCTATGTGTGACACAAGAGTTACCAATCTTTGGATGACAAGTGCTGCACTATCAAAACTACATTCCTTGGTGGAACTACGTTTCCAGAGTTGTTTGTGTTGCTATGATACTGGGCCATGTTCTGGCAAGAGAGTGACTTCATATGCTTATGAGAAAATTGGATCTTCTTCACATCATTGTTACTCTTACCCTGAATCACTCTCTGTGACCAATGAGAACTTTCGATTGCAAAATATGCAAGAATCTAGCATCGATAGAAGTCCCAGCACTCTATATTCTGATGATGACTCCTTTACAAATCATGAATTGCATCAAAGCACATCTGAGGAATCATCAGCTGAAAGCGACCTAGATATTTCAAGTGATACACAAAGCATTGATAACTGGACAGACATATCCCAGGATTCTGATCATGAGTTGGATGGACGGACCAATTCAGAAATTTCAGTAAACACATCAGACCTTACCATATCATCTAGTGGTCATTCTTCTGTACCATCAACCATCAGGCTTTTTGAGGAAGTCATATATTCTAGTACAAGAATGAAAAATGACATTTGCAACACAAATATGTTTGAAGGTCTGAAAAATAATAGTTTAATTGTCCATACAAGTACAGATGAAATTTACAGTCAACTTAACCATAGGAATCGATTCTCTGCTGACACAATATTTATTGAAGATGAAGAAGGGTGTTCAAGTAGAGAGTCAAACTTAGAAAATACTACAGAGACTTTGGACTTGGCTCCAGAAAATCATCCTTCACATCATTCTTCACCAATTTGTTTTGAGAAATATTACAGAGAATATATGATATATTCACTTCCACAATTAAAAGTTTTAGATAATTTTCCTGTCAAAAATGTCGAGAAGGAGAAAGCAAAAGCAATATTTAAGAAATACTATGAGCATGTACCATACAACAGACAACCAAAAGAGAGTGTTGTCAGTATTTTGCAAAGGCGTGAAGTGGGGTCCAATGCTTTTTATCAGAAATATTCTCAAATAAAGCAGCCATATTGTCGAGAAAGTCATCATTCCTTCTCCAGGTCGCTTTCTGCTGCTAAAGTAAGTTCTGCTTTACAGCCCCATCTGCATCCAATTTCCAAGTTCAGAAGTGGGTCAAGGAAAGAAACTAGGAGTTTCTGTCCACGGCAATTTGAATATCATCCTAGTAACCCTGGTCTTATGGTCTTTGGTACAGTGGATGGGGAGCTTGTTGTTATGAATCATGAAAGTGAGAAACTTGTTGGCTATCTCCCTTCAGCTGGAGCACTTAATAGCATTTTAGGGCTTTGCTGGCTTAAGAACTGTCCATCCAAGGTATGGGACTACTGCAGAAAGCATTATCTGCTGCCTCTATTCAAGTTTTAGATAAATGTTTTTTTTAAATCCCTAATTGTGTGCATCTATTTTATCAGCATTAAAAATGTTGGCATTCTTGCATTATCCAAATTTGTTTCTGGAGTTCATATATCTTCCTGATTATAACTTTTGTTTTTATTTCTTATGGAAGCTCATTGCTGGCTCCGACAATGGTTCTTTGCAAATGTACGATGTTTGTCAAATGCGATCAACGGTTACTGACCAATATTGCAGCATGAATGCTTCTGTGCACACATTTGATGATTTTGAGCAGTTGACATCTGTTCATGTAAATTCAACTGATGAATATTTTGTTGCAAGTGGATTCTCAAAGAATGTAGCTTTGTATGACATAGGCAGTGGAAGGCGCCTGCAAATTTTTCAAGATCTTCACGGGGAGCATATTAATGTTGTTAAGTTTGCACACCATTCCCCTACTCTCTTTGCTACTGCATCCTTTGATCATGATATCAAGATGTGGGACTTAAGGCAAGGACCCTCAAGGCCCTGTTTTTCAGCTTCTAGCTCAAAAGGAAATGTGATGGTGTGTTTTTCTCCTGATGATCACTATCTGCTTGCCTCGGCCATTGACAATGAGGTACTCTTCTAACTAACAGGGAGTCACAATATGCATTCAAACATTTTCTGATGTTATCTTAATGAGCATATGTTGCAGGTTAAGCAGCTATTAGCTGCAGATGGAAGGCTTCACATGTCATTCAGTATTTCTTCCACTGGAAGTTCTCAAAATTATACTCGATCATACTACATGAATGGAAGGGACTACATTATCTCTGGAAGCTGTGAAGAGGATGTTGTCCGAATTTGCTGTGCTCAAACTGGAAGGCGGCTAAGAGATGTTTCTCTGGAGGTGATTTAGATCTACAACTTTTTTGCAACTGCCATCTTTATAACAATTTCAATTCATTTAATGAATTTCAATGCAAAATTGGACATCCAAATGAAAATTAATGATACATGTGATTGAAAAATTAAATGGTCTTAAAAAATTATTAACTCAAATTAAAGCATATGCTGCCTGAGCATATGAATGATTCAAATTAAAGCAGAAAACTGTGAAACTATGCTTTAGTTGTCTTAAGTTGATAACTTGATATAATTCAACAATGTCCATATGGAATCTGAATATTTAGTTCAGGTGGCAAATTACTGTTGCTCTGATCATAATAACGTTAATTGTTCTACTAATGTATCCAAGTGGACCATTAAATGTAATAGTTATTATATTTATGTGGTGTGTTGCAATGCTAAACTTATATTTTCAGCTTTGCTACATAGTTAGTCTGAAAAGAATATGATTTGAACAGCAAACTTAATAATATGGATTGGTGGGTTAGACCTTGTGAAGCAGAGGGGACAATTGCTTGGTGAAATGGTAAAAGGGGTTGACAAGCGCAATGGCACGGATATGGGGTTTGTGCAAGAAACAAAGCTAAAGGTTAGGTCTGTCCCCAGTTCGCCTCTCCCAGGACCCTAGGTTGCAGGGACAATAACTGGATAGTAACTTTTTTTTTGTTACCTTGTGAAACAGCACAAAGATTATCTATATGTTTCTGGTAGCAGTGAAAATAAATTCACCTCTGACTTCTTATTGTTAGCGATTACAATTTACTGAAATATAAAAACCTAATTCTCTATGTGAAAGAAAAGTGAGTCCATGAAACATTGATGTTATGTTTATTTACAGTCTATGTCCATTAATGGAATTGTGGCTTTTTTCCTTGCAGGGTAGAGGTTCAAGAAATTCTATGTTTGTGCAATCTTTGAGGGGTGACCCATTCCGGGTGAGAATTTTAATATGGTGCATGTCCTTGATCTTATGCTATTGGTTTTGCATATCTTGACTGCTTTAGTTTCTTCTATCGAGATCTCTGGTCTGTTTGTTGTCATATCTTTGGATTTTCTACCTTTTGAACATCTTGAACATCTAGAACCTGCTTATTTTAAGAACTGAGCAGCAAACCAATTGCGGATGAAGATTAGTGTCATCAAGTTGCAAGATCATATACATTATGTTGATTCAAACGGGGAAAGATTTATGGACATTCTTAAAATTTGCTGACTGCTGGAATTTGTTAAATCATCAGAGAATAACTTGATATCATTTTTATCACATTAACAAGAAATATGATTCATGTGCTCTTATCCAATTCTTGACTAAAATTTTGCATATTTCGCATTAGAAAGTAGAGATTATGTTGTTTTGCATCTGTACTATTTTGTGAGCAAATCGGCCTTTTCCTATCTTCTTGCATTAGAAACTATGATTGTATGTTATAGTTGCACTAGTTATTTTGGTGCATTGACTCATGCACTTTGTAAATTCTGCTTGTGAGTAGGTGGGTGCCTATGTGCTTGCATATTTATGCTGATTTGTTTTTTGTATGCGGATGGGTGAGCACGTGTATTGTTGTACAAAACTATAACAATCTTCTATGGCTTACACTCCAGAGGCGTTTTAAGGTTAGATTGTTGTGATACATTTTTGTCGTTTACTGATCGAGATCACTGGTATTCTCTTTGGTGTTCCCCATCACTCCTTGCCGAATCCTTTCTTCTGTTTTTATGTTGTCATCTTTGTCATCGTGGTTGCTCTCCTTATATGCTGCTCTGTTTTCTTTGTAATATAAAAAAGATTCTTTTTGAATTGCATAATTCTTCTTCATGCATTTGATGCTGAGCTGCTTCTAATTATCCACACCACTCTAGCTGGTTGCTGGATCATCCTATTAAAGTGAATGCTATCCATTTCGTGCTTATACTTTCAAAGACAGGTGCCCCAACAATTTGACTTGCAAACTGGGATAGGGCAAATATGATCATATTTATGGACAAGAATAGCTGCCAATAGGAACTTCATTTACAAATTGTGGGAGAGTATGCATGCTTTGTATCCTGGACAGACGTACTGCAGATGCATGTGCATTTTATGGATAACTAAGATCATACAGTTCTTGTAAATAGGAAACTTACAGCCACTGGCCTGCCTAAGCCCATTATCTTTTATTTAGTCTATTTATTTTACTTTTCCTAGGTTTTTATAGGATTAGGTCTTATTTTTGACTTAACCATCTTAGCCTATAAATATACAAGCTCTATGGTCTAGAGATTTGAGCAGTTTGTTCAGTGATATTGCCTGCGGGCTTTTGGAAGTTTCAATCCCTTTGAAGTGATCGAAAGTTCTTCATTCTTTTTGCTTGAAGTACTGTTGATAGGGACAGGGGTTCCGATCATTAAGTGCTGGTTATTGTACTTATCAATAATTAGTGCTTGGGATTTTTACACCAATGAACTTATATTTGTTTGTGGGCGCACACACATCTTACCTGCTGATACATTGTGCATGTTCTACCCACCCAAGTTATTGTGCGAGACCGCTTCACAGAATTACACTCTTCATTCTTTTTCCATTGAAGAAATGCAACCATCATGCATCTTATTTTTCATCTTTGTGAACTTAAACACGCCATCTTTGCTTCTAAACTTAAATTCTATCCAAATGCTTGCCTGAGGTGTTGTGTAGCTTTATTGTACTGCATCATCTTTACTGCTCTTTCTCGAAGTCCGTAAGGTTCTCTCACTGTAAGAAATAATACAACAAACAAAGTAAATAAAGGGGTTGATGAGTTGATCTTTCCCCATTAAGGTGATCGGTCTGTCATCACTTATTTCTCTCAAGTCAACCTTTTTCATGCCATATTCTCAGGCAAGTTGCAAATTCATATGGTCAGCTTTCCATGATAATTACTTCATTTGGTTATTTTCTCCCCTTGATTGGATGGAGGTACTTTTCACTTTTGGAAAAAAAAAGAAGTCCACCAGTGAAATGCCTACAAAAATACATTGATTCATCAGCCACGAGGTGTTCTTAGTCTGATAAAACTTAGGCTTTAAAGAGTTGCTAATCAAGCTATTGATATATGGATATTGTTGTTAAGGCAATCATTACCAACTAGCTGCATCTAATGGTTTAGGTTCTCCTCAAGCATTGTTTGCTCTGACAATCTGATCCAGGGTCCTATCTTATCACTCAGTTCCCCCCGTAGTTTCGAGTTTGGTTCTTTAGTTCCAAATCTGAGGTGTTGTCATTATCATCACTCAGTTCCTAGCACATGATCAGTCATTTTGATTAATTTCCCATCATTTCATCTTTTGTGACTCCTGTTACCATCATAATGTTTATTGTTCCTTCATGTAAACAGTACTTTTAGAATTATTTGTCCTTCCAATTTTTAAGAAGACCAGCACAAAATTTTCATTTCTGCCTACTGCATTGATCCATTTATTTGGACAAGAACCATTTATAGCTGTAGTGACGTGAAGACAAGAGTTTTGGAGAATTATAATGACCTAATGAATGCATTTATTGGATACAAAGGTACAATGAAGTTACGACGGCACATAGCCCCTGATGTTATTACACTTAAATGTGTTTACTGTGCATATAAATAATCAAAATGACTACCTATGACTATACAACTATATAGTCTGTAATTTAACTCCTAAAAGATGGTAGGTTATTGGCGAACTGGCACTGGTGTGTGGTAGTCTGGGCCTTCATGGAGAAGTTTGCAAGCCGCTAGATATGCAGGAGCAAGAGTGTTTTGATGAGTATTGTGTTGGTCATCAAACACAAATTTCTTCGCATGAAAACAAAGGGTTGCTATCTAGTTTCAATGCAGTTTTGATGATATTTAGATGACGTGATTCTCGACAACATGCTTAGGTCAGATAAGCCGGCAAACTCGAGCAACCCTGCTGAAATGTCTGTGATACTCTGCAGTAGGCTGGTAGTGTGTGAGAGAGTATCCTACTTATTGCTCTTTGAAGGGGTATGGAGCCCCAACGAAAGCACTTAAGCCAGTAATAGAATCTCTAACCTAACCTGAGCTCCCACCAGAATGAGGTGTGAAAAAACCAAAATGTTGCATAATATATAGGACATCAGCATATCGAGTGGAATGAGCAGCACTAACCAATTTTCTTATCAAATGAACCATTTGCAGAAGCCTTTGTGCAAGATTGTGAAGTGCACAAGACCATCCTCCTAAACACAGTACCAATTAGGACCACTGAAGGGACTCTTCTGTCTTGGAAGAAGCTTCATATGAGGTTCTACAGATGCATGACTAGCGTCCAGATTGAAGCTATGACACGCATCCTCAAGTAGAGATGATAATAAGCATATAAATTCAACAATATTAACAAGTCATGATTTGTATTTCAAAGAGATGATGATAGTCTATTTATTGGGCAAAGTTCTGTACTCAAGTCCCAACTTATCACTGTTAGGGGGACTCCTGAAGACTGAAATGGTGTAGGGCTTGTTAGCAGTGCTTGAGTGACAGAGTTTCCATAATCTGACTGCGCAGCCTTGAGGCATTTTGCTCACTTGGGCATGTACTTGCCTCCTTGCAACTTCATCAAATACTAAGATAGCAAACTAAACTGCATGCGGTGTCACCTTACTACAGTGAAAGAACTTTTCCCCCCCTTTTCTTGTTGTTGCTGGCCCTAATGCATGTTCCATAGATTCATGTTATACCATATAAACTTATGCCGTTCGATGCAGGCTTTTCATATGAGCATCCTGGCAGCGTATTGGCACCCATTTGCTAAGTCTGAGATTGTTAAGGTAGCTTTCTTTATTCATGTATCCTGGTGTCCGAAGTTTTACTGTTGCATCTGTTTTATGAGCTTGTTTATATAATTACCTATATTTGGGAATTCTTCTTCAGGTGAATTTATTGCAGTCCGATGAAGGTACTGAAGAGAACTCCCGTGCTTGTGGCAGGCAGGCTTCATCCAGTATGGGAGGTTAATAACCATGGCCCTTGTTTTATAAAAATGACAGATCTATGCCTTTATGGCATGCCTATGAATTCTAACTAGCTGGTATTCCCTAAATATGGATATTCAATTGGAATTTTCTTCATTTTATTTATTTATTTTTCTTTTTTTTGAGGGGTGGGGAGAGTGAGGCTTGCTGTTCAGTGCTTTATAGTAGTTATATGTTGCTTTATGAATAGCAGTCTCTCTGGACTGGGACAATCAACTCATGATGTCGCGGATGAGGCTGTTCAAATATCATTACTAGCAGTGGATAATTTTCTATGTTCTAAAATGAACCATGGATGATTTTTGTATTCGAATTTATGAAGTAAAATACCTTTTTTCGAACCCCTTCTACTATGAAATATAGTTGATTTTTATATTCAGATTTATGAAGTACAATACCTGATATCAAACCTCTTCTGTTGTTCATCCTGTCTAAGATTCTTCTTCTTTTTTTAAAATTTTTGGTCGGTAGAGGAATCTTGGAAAGCTGCTATGTTGCAGAACCACATTAAGGTTTCCTGTCGATCTACCGGTCCTGCTGGATTCAACCTAAGTTACTATATCTTACCGAAGGCTGTCGAGACTAGGACTTTATCACCACTAGCTTTGTATCTACCTTGATTCATACTTGACCTGACCCATCATCATATCTGGAGTATGAGATGCATACATGTACTTCTGGATGCATGATACACCAAGGTGCAGCATATCCTCAGCACTGAAATGCAGTGCATGTAAACTGTGCATTGCAAGAGGCAAAGTCCTACCATGCATTGCACGAACCCTGTGGCTTGCAAATACTGGTCAGGATAAACACAGGACTGCATGGAAGTCTTGACCTGCAGAAGGAATGAAGCTCTCTCTAAACAGTCGCAGTTCCTCCGTCTCCAGCCTCTCCTGTAGACCAAGACTGGCTACCTGGATCCTAGACTCCCAGCTTTAAAATAGAGATTTATTCAGGCTAACATAGAGATTCGGATTTTAAAATATCATTTTATTTGGATGAAGAACGAAAATATCAAATAATGAAGCTCATAACAAGATAATGCTCAAACAATAGCTGTTTCTAAATAATCAATCACCCGTTCAATATTGCTTTTGATTTCTCCTTTTGTTCTCAAAAAATTGTTGGAACCATGCTTATTTTTATTTTACTATCCGTGATACATCTTCCTTCTTCGATCATCTTTCCTTATTTTAGTGATGTTGCTTGAACCAAGTTTTCTATGAGCAAAAATTTTTTTGAGTACTTTTTTTCTGTTTCCTTTTCAACACATGCATGCATACTACCGCATATCCAATTTCTGTAGTTCTATGAGCATTCATTTTTTTATCTCTGAAAGATTCCTCTCAAGGAGGGAGGGGGAGAGAGAGAGAGAGAGAGAGAGAGAGAGAGAGATGTAACTACTTTTTTTCCGTTGTGTGCCAAGAGATACAACAAGGTGAAAACCAAGAAAAAGGTGCAGAACAATCAGGTCGCATGGCCATTGGATTGAAGCGAATCTTAGAGTTCTCCTCCACTGTTACAACTATTGCTTTTGGGGTGCTAATGACATTTATTTTTGGATATTGCCGGCATGCAATCGGAGATGCTCATAGCCTCAAACTCATCATTAGTTCTTTCGTCACATTCTCGACTTTTTTATTTGGACTAATCCTGATGTTGCTCACCTTGAATTTTCTCATTCTCAATCATCCCAATACTAGAAGAAAACAGGGAATGGTTGGATCTCTGGTTACACTAAAAATGTTTCCAATCTAGCCCCGTAAACCCCATATTAATGTTGGTTTCTTTGTCATCTTCTCCACCTCTTTTTGTCTAGCATTTTCTCGATATTGTCTGAAGATATTATTTAAGTTTTTTGGTTTTTTATAAGTATCCAAGATTTACTCAGTAAATAAGCAATGTGGACTAAACACACGTCCGAACGAATCCTCACATGCTCCCTCTGTTTAAACTCTAATATTTTCGTCAGGCTAAGAGTTCAAATCCATTCAAATCTAATCACAAGCAATATAATCGGCTCGTAGTCAGCTCCAATGGATCCGTGCTATAGTGTTATCTAGTTCACATTGTTACAATCCAAAATCTTATCCAAAAAGCTAGTCTACAGGTATTATTTGAATTCTTGATCATGTATAAGTACCCAAGATCAACCCAGTGAATAACCGAACTAAACACACGTTTGCACGAGTCTTCATAGATTTTGTAGAGGAGAAATCGTCCGTTTAATTTTCAAAAAATCCACAAAAAATTAGACTCGAACAAATTAAATCCAAGAGCTTTCGGCAGCAAGGAATGGTAGTGTTACGGGGGTTCCCCGAATTTAGTCCCACATCGACCGTGTAGCGGAAGGTCTGTGCCATAAGTAGAAGTCCAGAAGCTCCATACAATTACAAATGCTATATATCACTGATTGTAGAGACATAAAAACACAACAACAACTAGCAGTGCCAAACGAATCTAGATTTTCTTTGGTTTCATAGTTATGAATTGTGATCGGAGGCTACCATTCTCTGTGATGTAAGTTTCCAGTGGCCTGCACTTGGAACGAGGCCTTAAATTATTATTTCATGTGCACTCACGTTGGCGTGCACCAGTTTGGTCTTCCAGGGTCCAGTCCTGGTCTTGCAACAAGGACCCTCTGCATCCAATAAATATTAACTTCTTTGTTTGTTCGTTGCATGTTTCTGCGCGAGGCCAGGCTGGGAAAGCCGAAGGTAAGTGGCTACCCTTCTGGCTTCAATGTCCTTGCCATGGTTGTCTGGTCCTTTGTTCAGAAAAGAGTATATTATATATTAACATATCCACAGCCTAGGCACATGGAGACTTGCTTAACTACGAGAATATTATAAGAGTTTTACATGCAAACTTGAATTAATGATGCCTTGTTGAATTTATAATTCTTTTGGTATTACTCGATGGGCATCTTAAGCTACAAGTTTATGGCTTTCATTGCTTGGTAGGTGTTGAATTGGATGAGGCTTATGCTATAGCTGATTATACTTAGACGGCCGCAATCTAAATCTTGTTAAATTTTGTGTGCAAATTCAAATACACTGATAACTCAAAAAGAACTGTTGTAAGCTCGCAAAAAATTGCATCTCTATCTGAAGAGTTTTTTTTTAGGTTCTAGCTCTCTATACTTAGCTTAACCTTCCAATGGAGAGTTAAATACATCACACTAGATGATATAGAGTATAGTTATTTGAGATTCAATTCGGTATAGAAGTTTCAATTTGCCTTGTCTTCATAATGCTGAAAATTATACTTATTAAGTCTTAAGTTAATAATGCTATAATTTATATTTGTTTTATTTGCTTATATGTTTACATGCTCTATTGGCTCAATAGCTTGCTAAATTGTTATTTCTTTTAATTTTAGAAAAAGTTACAGCGGCGCTTTTTCAACTTTTCTTAAAATTTTTAATTTTTTCAATTAGACTTCAATATCTGATTTTTCGCTCCAAGGCGCTCCAACCATCCATCCAAGCTCCAACACCATTAACGACATATATGAAATGACTAGATTATTTTAGAAAATTTACCATGGAAAAAAATCAAATTTGAGGAGTTAGATGATTGCCACGTGATCTCCTTCCCTTCTCACCAAAAAACTAACCCCTCTTCTAATCCAGACGAGAAAAATATTATGTTTGGACTCATATCACGTGACAATTATGTGTTTATGGATAATCTATTCTCGATTAATTTCAATCAATTGATTTACCAAAAAAACAAAAATAACGAACCCAAGCATCTGGACTAGAGCGGGCAAAAGAATAACATACTCAAAAATTGAGAATTGGTCATTAACCAGATTTTGAGATCACAATCATCTCTCTCTCTCTCTCTGCTTAAGTGTATTTTTTTTTTTTGGTTAAAAATGGGTTTTCATACAATACGTGTACGAATACACCCAATAAAGTCAAAAAATACTAACTCACGGAGAGCCAGTGGTAGCTCCCCCTCCCCCACCCAAAGGGTGTATCCTGAATGATGAGCCGCGAAGGCAGCCACCCAATCGGCTGCCCCATTGGCTTCTCTAAATACATGCTTGGCCTGAATGGCCACCCCAACCCCACACGTCATCCCTATGTCCCGAACCAAGGGGTGGTCTGTGCCCTCACCCCTCAGCCCCTTCTGAATCCAACTGATAACTGTGGCTGAGTCGCCCTCCAAAACAATCGAGCCAGCCTGTAAAGCCTGCCTCGCATATCGAAGACCCGCCCAGGCAGCTCGTAACTCTGCCCCGGGGACCGACGTGCCGAACAACTGACAGCCACCTGCTGCCACCACTCTGGAGTGCGGGTCCCGTATCACAAAGCCCGCACCACCTCGCGCGCCTCCATCCAGAACCGATCCATCGAAGTTGACCTTGAGAAAACTCGGGGGTGGGGGTTCCCAGGTGAAGAACACCATCTGAGAAGCTGCCGAAGCAGAAAGAGAACCCCAGGTGTCCCGAGCTATCAGAGGTCCATCTGAAGAAGATATGATCTCCAATGCCTGTACGCGCGCTAGCTCCACCACGAACCTCGGTGACACCCTGCGCTCACCGAGGGTACGAGCGTTCCTTGCCAGCCAGATCTGATGTGCTGTGCAGGTCGCTCGAATAGCCTCCTGACATGTCCGAGGGCGGACCAACCACTGCTGCATCATCTGTAAAAACTGAGGCCTCCCATGCCAGACCTCCTGCGGGAACCCTGCCCACTGCCATGCCGACCTCGCCCACGTACACTGGAAAAGCACGTGGTCGACCGACTCCTCAACACTGCATGTCCCGCACTCCGCAGGGATCTCCCATCCTCGCCTACTCAGCGCTGCTCTCGTCGGGAGACGGTCCCATGCCACCTTCCATAGGAAGAGTGCAGCCCTCGGGTGAAGCCCTGACCTCCAGATCCAAGTGTAGTCCTGCCCTGGCTCATGCTCCTGCTGGATAACACCGGCGAGATCTCCCAGTCGGACCCTGGATCGACATGAGGTGTCCCAAACCCTAACATCAGGCCCCCCACAACTGGCACCGGAAGAGACCGGATCCTCTCAGCTAGGTGTCCTCCGAATAGCTGACGTAACCTGGCATCATCCCATGCTGACTCTCCTGGGGCCAGAAGATCAAAAACCCGCAGTCCCTCCGCAGCCGCAGCATCGATCATGGTCGGCCAGCACCTCAGTGGGACAGTGTCCACCCATGGGTCCGCAGTCACATCAATACTCCGCCCATCGCCGACTATCCACCTGGTGTTTGCCGACACCGTCGGCACATACCTCCCAATCTCACACCACATGAAGGAGACTCGCCGCCCACTCCATGCCACCTCTGAGCCGTCGCGTCCATATCTGGCTGCCATCACCTGACTCCACAGCCCGTGTGGCTCTAGCAGGAACCGAGCTGCATGCCGAGCAATGAAAGCCTCGCGACGCTCCAGCAGGGACTGCACCCCGAGACCGCCCTCACTGGTAGGCCGGCAAACGTGCTCCCAGGCTACCAGATGCACCCCGCGGCCTCCGCCATGTGACCCCCACAGGAAGCATCGCAACAGTCGCTCGATCCTCAGTAAGGTCGTCTTCGGAACCACAGTGTTGGCCATGAGATAAACTGGCATGGACCCCAACACTGATCTGATCAAAGTCAGTCTCCCCATCATAGATAGGGAAACTACTCTCCATCCCTCCAACCTGCTCTCTACCCGCTGCACCAGGCTGGAGCACTCTGCCACTCGTAATCTGCGGCCTGTGATGGGAACTCCCAGGTAGGTCAATGTCTCCTCCTGCTCAGGAATCTGCAGAATCCCACGAATCTCCTGTCTGACCCTGCTCTCCGTACTCGGACTGAAGCGGACAGCTGACTTTTGGAAGTTAACTCTCTGGCCCGACGCCATACAGTAATCTGCTACCACCCTACGGAGGACCCGTGCATCAGAAACCCGCGCCCTGGCCCCCGGGGCGGGAACATAGGCCTCCAGCTCCCTACGGGCACACACCCTCTGCAAATCACGAGACAAAATGTCAGCACAAAGAATAAACAAATAAGGAGATAAAGGGCATCCCTGACGCAGCCCCATGGTAGACTCAAAGAAAGGAGAAGGTGTGCCATTGACCAAAATCGAAAATTTTGGCCCCCTGACACACCCCAGGACCCAACCGATCCACTGCCTATGGAATCCGTACGCCTCCAGTGCCTGCTGAAGAAATCTCCATCTGATCCTGTCATAAGCTCTCTCCATATCCAGTTTAATAGCCATCAGGCTATGTCGCTTCGATGCTCGCTGAAGGTCCCACATCATCTCCTGGGCCAGCAGAACATTATGGGAAATGTTTCTGCCAGCTATAAACGCCCCCTGCTCCTGACTGATGATGCCAGGCAGAAGGGGCTTCATCCTTCGAACCATAATTCTGGCCACTACCTTATACAAGGTTGTACACAAACTAATGGGTCTGAAGTGGCAGGGCTCCGCCGCCTCCTGACGCTTCGGAATGAGCGTGATGAAGGTAGCCTTCCAATCTCCCGGCATCACCGCCTGGGAGAAGAAGCACTGAATGGCCTCTACCACCGCTGTCTGAATAATACCCCAATATCGTCGAAAGAAGAACGGGGGGAACCCATCTGGTCCCGGAGCCTTGTCTGGAGCCAAAGCCCAGACTGCCTCCTGTACCTCCTGTGCCGACACCGGTCGGACCAGGGCTGCGTTCTCATCATCCTCGATCCTCACATCCACCCTCGGAGGAGGGAGGGGGTTACTGTCGTCGGACTTCTCCTCCTCCGTCCATCTGGTGCGAAAGAAATCCAACAAGATCTGACGAATGGAGGGCTCACCTTCCACCCGATGTCCAGACCTATCTCGCAGCGAGTGGATCGTGCTCCGCTGCCTCCGAATAATCGTAGTCCGGTGGAAGAAATTAGTATTGCGGTCACCCTCACGCACCCACTGGACTCGAGATTTCTGTCGCCAGAAGATTTCGTGCTATCGTAGAAGAGAGTGGTGAGTCGCACTGCTTACGTGTATTGCATAAACAAATAAAGGAAGCGAACCTATGTCGGCAGCTCTTTACTCTTCACGAAGTATGAAGTCTCGCATTCACGACGAGTCACTAATATCCAATGACTAATGACAACTGGTTTTCCTCTGTCATGTACCTTTCTCAAGACTAAACAATCAATATAAAAATGATCCCATTTTTTAAATCTTGCACCGTAACGTTCCAGCGACATGAATGCTTCCGCTTCCTTGAAGCTAAACAAAAGATGGGGTCAGGAGAGGGGCAAAAACATTACACAATAACCAAGCAAAGAGCAAAAGCTTACTCTCCTTCGGCCTCATCTGGATTAATTCTTCCCCAAGTCTCATTCTCTAAGCAGAGCGAAGAGGAGGTTTACTTCAGGTTGGCAGTCACCTGAGCTACAGTTCTCATGCCGAAGTGCACCTCCTTTTGTTCATAAAAATACAAACACCCTGTACTAACGCCGATCTTTTAGGCCTGGCGCGCAGGGACTCGCATTCCAGTGCACCGACTCCATCGCTTGTAGGAGACTCGCATAAGACCTCCCCAAGGTCCCCACCACACGAACGGAAACTCCGAGGCTGCTTCCCTTCTGGCTTTTCCTAGTCCAAGAACGAGAGACGTCGAGAGCAATTAATATAGGCCAAAATGGAGCTATCTAGAACGAGACAAGTGGTTCTCGGAGCTTGCTTGGGCTGCAGTGCGTTTCTCCTTGCTTTCAAGCTTTTCCTCACCATCCTCTTAGATGCCAGCCCATAGGCCACTGCACCAAGTCCCACCTGCCACTCCCTTTGGCTCCTATAAATACCCACCCTTTCCCTCACCAAAACACAAGTCAAGTTCTGGTATTCTACTCCACTCTAGCTACAGACAATCTCATCTCCAAACATCTCCCAGTTCGCCCTTCTTTTTAAGTCTTGTAGAAAGATGAAGGTCCTCACTGCTGCATTGGCCCTTTTGCTGCTCATTCTATCATCCTCTTATCTCCAAGCTGTGCATGCCATGGCCGGCTCAGGTAACAATATCAGAACTCCTAGTGCCAAGCTCACAAAAAAAAAAAAAAAAAACTCCCTTCACCTTATAAACCTTTCAATCTTTGGCAAGAGTCACTGCATTTTGATAGGTGGGTGCCACCCCACCAGCAAGTCATGCTTCTTTCCAAAATGAGAGTTTGTTCTTCAT
Organism: Phoenix dactylifera; assembly: GCF_009389715.1. Classification (NCBI taxonomy): domain Eukaryota; kingdom Viridiplantae; phylum Streptophyta; class Magnoliopsida; order Arecales; family Arecaceae; genus Phoenix; species Phoenix dactylifera. Next base: position 13,853,484 of record NC_052397.1, read on the forward strand.
AAACTATTTTGTTGTAGCATTTTTTTGGGTCTGGTTTTGATGTTTGATTGGGTTGATGGGGTGGTTTGGTTTTGTTTTTGTGGCAGCTTTTTGCGACTCCAAGTGCAAAGTGAGGTGTGCCAAGGCCGGGGTGATGGACCGCTGCCTCCACTACTGCGGGGTGTGCTGCGAGGAGTGCAAGTGCGTGCCCTCTGGGACTTATGGAAACAAGGATGAGTGCCCCTGCTACAGAGACAAGGTCACCAAAAATGACAAGAAGAAGCCCAAGTGTCCTTGAGTCTTAATGAGCTTAAATGCTACTTAGTAGAATCCTATTGGCAAACTTATAATCATAAATTGGTGGTCCGGGTCCTGTAATGTTATTGGTAATAAAGTATGGTAGCAGTATGCAAATCGCTTTAGAAGAGAGTATGTTGGGTTTCATTGAAATAAATAATGGAAAGTAAAGAGAGAGCCAACATGATATGCGACCAAGGGAAGTGTGGAGCTCTCTCTTCCTATGTGTTTTGCTCCATGGTACGTTTCCTTCTTGGAATGGTGTTGTGGAGATCATCTTGTTAATTGTATGGCCAATTGGATTCTTATATATAGACCAGATCTCTCTCTCTCTCTCTCTCTCTCTCTCTCTCTCTCCCTCTCCCTCTCTCCCTCTAAAAAGATGGTGAGAATACCAACAAAATTCTCCCAATCTTCTTCACCTAAATTACTTCATTTTATTTCTTTAGATCACTATATTTAAATTAGTCAATTTAGCATTATGAAGTACTGGAATGATAAAGCTTAGTGGAGAGTGAACGGTGCCATTTGGTGTAGTGACGATAGAAGAGACAAATGGCAAACATACGTTATGTATGAATTATTTTGTCCACAAGTCGAATGTAAATATTATATTACACAAAAAGCATCTATAAAATCAAAACTGTAAGAAAAATATGAAATGATACTAAAAGAAAAAAAAAAAAAGCTAATATCAAAATCAATGGATGACTATTTGAACATATTAGAGGTTACGTCTTTGATAATAACTATTGGTCAGGATGAGATAGAATTTCCTATGCAGATCGTATGTGGCATATAAGTTACTAAATATCTAAGGCATGCTAAACCCATACGAGATTGACCTAGTCGTTTAGGTCACTGGTTAGACCGAGTTTGCATTAAAATATTAAAAATAAAAAATTATTAAAATAAAAATATATAATATATTAATAAAACTTTACATTAAATACCATTATTACTCTTTAATTATAGCACAAATAAAATAATTATGCGTTATATATTTTCAAGATCTCGTAAGAAAAATCATATATAAGTGTAGGAACCCATAGGAGTTATTGATATTTTAAATATTTTTAAAAATAAAGTTTTGAAAAAATTGATATTTATATAAAATCAAAATTTATTCTAATTTTATTTTTGAATTAATTTAATATGTTATTATTAATATTTGATTATAATAGATAAACTTATTTACTATTATTCTATTACAATTTTATTTTTATCTATAATTTTGTTATATTTATTATTATTATTATATTACTATAAATATAACTATATGCGTATATATTTAGAATTGAATTGATTTAATTAAATTATAAATATTTTCATATTGAATGAATATTTCATACTGAATAAATAATTTGAATCAATATTGAAATATTAACAAATTTTTTCCTCAATTTGAATTCATATGTACAACTCCTATGATAACTGTTGTTGAAAGAAAAATCAAAGACTTTTGGGCTTTTCTCATGGATAGGTTATATTAATATAGAATAAAACAAAGTATATTTATTTTTTCTTTTCTATCAAAGAAAAAAGCAATTATTTTTATAAAAATAGCGAACAAAATATAAAATACCCTAATATACATCAACTTGTTATCTAGTTATCTGAAATTATATGAATAAGGAAAGTAAACTATTAATGTAAAGTGCTAAGCATGGTTGAGTAGTTCTTCTGTCTTCGGTTGTAGAATGCCTGCCGCAAGCTCTTCATATTTTTGGAAAAACTAGAGGAGGCCTGAAAGCAAGCCCCTAAGCTCGTAGAACCAGCAGGTTATATAAAAGGTATTTTGCATGTATACCCCTAAAAATGTGATCTTTCATATTCACTTCTTGAAAATCACTAATTTGGCATTTATACTTTTCAATTCACCATATTTTAGCAGTGTTCTCTCTCTGATTATATTTTCAGCTAACGATTGTTCACAATTATCCATTTTTAATATAAAATGACACTAGTTTTCATTAATACATTAAAAAAAATTAATATTAGATTTGCATTAGAAAGAGTTATTGTTGCATAATTTTATATTTAAAACAATTATTTCAACCATAAGCCAACAATCTAACGGAAAGGATATTATTGTGAAAACAGGATAAATTCAAGAGTATATATACAAATAATGATTTTCGCATAGTAAATGTGCAACCTATATATATATATATATATATATATATATATTTGTAGGGTAAGAGCATGCTAAACCCTTTTATGTGAACGTAAGCTGAAAAGTGGACCATCGCCATATGAAAATTGGAATCAAACTCCTGAGCTCTCATCTAAGAGATGAGAGGTAATACTGTCCCAGCTAACACCCAGTAGTGACACAAGCTCATCATAACAGCTGAGAAAAAGTTTGCTCACCTCAAGCCCTAAATCCATTGTAAAACATCCTATTATACGTTAGATTCCCATATCCATTATTATACTTTCTCAGTTACACTTTTTTAACAAAACTATCAAAAAAAAAATGTTTTGTATCACCAGCCCGGTAACAGTTCTTGGTCTTCACTACTGCATGGTTTTCCAACTCAGACGCACCCCTTTACAATGAGTCACTGACTTCGTATCCGTGGGTGAGCTTGTATTCCAAATAGGCTGAGGGCCAAACTCCTTCGACCAGCAACAAACTTCAGTATAATCACACGAGCCATTCAAGTTGACAATATTGTTCGTAAAGAATCAATACAATATTTGCTTCATTCAATAGCTATAATTTATAATAGTTGGAGTCAAAGTTCGTCGTCTCGGTACCGGACTCTATACCTGTGCCAAACTAGCACAGCATTGATACAGTACATGGTACGAAATTTTTTTGGCATATTGAACCGGTACAGTATAGTATACTCTATACCGTTTGATTTGAACCGACACAGCCATAACATCCGCCGGCTTGTATATTCCTGGCCCTCTGAATTTATATCTCCAGAAGTACCATAGAAGATAGATATTACGAGACTTTAAGTAATCAATGTAATGGCGTCAATTTTATAAATATCCTCCGTCTCAACAATTCGCAAAACAAAGCTATACATAGATGATGGATGGAATTTCAAATGAACCAAGAAGGAAGAGGATATCTAGAAATTAAGGGAGGTTGGTTTCTATGAAAAAGGTCAGGGAGAAAAAGATATACAAATCTCATTCCCCATCTTCCACTAGATCTTTCAACAAATATACCCCAATGTCATTCCATGTCTTCTACTATATCTTTCATCATAGAGTCCATGACTACAAGGCTAGGGAGGTGGACGTGATGTTATACATGAGCGTACAAGGATGGCTACACAAGGCAATTGTATGACTAAATTAAGCACCTTTTTAAAATGCTAATTTTTGTGCTTTGGTTGCCCAACTTAGCTCATTTGTGAAGGATAGTGTATCGAGAGACTCTAATATCTTTATAGGCACTTTGGAGTAAGAGTGTCGGTCGATGAGAGATAGGTATGTTTAATTTGTTGTTAATGTTGGGCAAAGTGGATGTATTTGTTACCCCATGCCGCACATTAAGCAAGAAATGTGAAACAAATAAACTATGAATCTTTGTGAATACTGCAAAGTTGTATTCTTCTTTGCATCCAATTACTTAGTTCAAGATCCATTCAGAACTTGTTCTTTCTCTTAGGGAAGAAGGAGAGATTCCATCGACTATAATTGCCCTTGTGATTTTGTATAAAACATTTTTGATTTTCTCCTCCTCATGCAAAGGAGCTTGAATTATATTAAGAGCATATTTGAATATCGGAAGATAATGACAGCCTAATAAAATTCTCTGATAAAGATTTCTTTTCTGACAACATGTTTAGGACTGCATGGTAGAAAGAGATCAAGGCTACTGAATTTGGCAACTGATTCTTATTTTTCAAGGATAAGTAATCACTTCTCTAAGGTGGTTTATCTTACCCCTGGCAAATTGGGATTTGGTACCTATCCAGCTAGTTCAATCACCATCAAATTCTTTGTTTCCATCATGATTTCAAAAGATCTTATTAGATTGATGAGATGCTTGTCATATTCATATAAGGTCTAACAAAACAAAAATAGATAATGGTGTATTTCTCTTTTCTTTTCTTTTCTTTCTTTTTTTCTTTTGAAAGGAGGGAGGAGTGAACCCGAGTCACTTCATTAGTGAAATGAAGTTATATCCGAGTAGTGTAGGCCTCAATGAGTGTTTCTGGTCTGAGGTAGAACAGAGAAAAGGCAACATAAAGGAGCAAGCACTTTTACAAGATTATAGAGGGATTCTAGAACTTTATCCTTAACTTAGTGATTCCAGGAATAGACAAGAGCCGAAACTTTTCTCAGAACCATCGATGGACTAGCTGATTCTTCCAAAAAATTCTTCTATTTCTTTCCTTCCAGACCTCCCAAGACATAGCTGTTATGAGGGTGTGAAGGGCTAGGTGAAGATGATTTGAAGAACAACTTTGAAAAATCCAATACTGTAGAATCTCCTGAGTTTTCTCTAAATAAATGCAGCGAAGGGGCAAAGTAGCAGGATGTGGTCTAATGAATCTGGACCAGCTTTGTATAGCGGGCAGCAAAAAGACATGGACCTAGCTTTTTCAATTTCGAAGCTCTCCATTGCTGAGTTTGTTTTTGAGTGCCAGCTACATAAAAACTTTGAAAAGGGCCAGGTATTAGGTTCCTCTATGAATTTTTTACAAGTTTTCTATAAAAATTAGATGATTCATGACTATTCTCTATCTATGCTACAATTTAAGTGTAGCGTAGAATATAAATCCATATGACTTAAAGAGCATTATTATATAAAATTATTGATATCTTTAATATTTTATTTTTAATTATATATATATATTTTAATGTAAATCCAGTCCAACTAACTGATCTAACAATTGAACTGGACCCAGATCCTTGGCTAGCTCGATCTCAGGTTCGGATTTAATAACTTCACCGTATCCTTATGTAAAAGCATGCATCTTGGATAGCAATTCTGTTCCCATCCATTACAATTATGCTATATACATTTATCCTCAACCTTAAGCTATATTCAATATTTAATATATATCCTGAGGTGGCGTTTGGTAACCCCAATGAAACCACTAAGATAATTTTAGATCACTGACAATCCTTATCCTAGAATAATCTGATCCTAGATGATCTAAGATCCCCTTCACCACCTAGCCAGATCCTGAGCAGCTGGATGAACAGCTTTAGAGCCTACCTGGGATGCCTGGTAAAACTGGGCATTGCATCACATAAAAGAAGAAGTGAGTTTCCGATTCCAGCAATTAAGCTGGCATTCCATCAACCCTTACCAGAGTGAAAAATTCTGTGGCTGTAGATCTCACTAAAACCACGGTTGGTGGAGACAGTCCTGCAGAGAGGGCAATCTGAATGTTCATACAGATCAAAACTCTAAACAAGATAAACTATGATAAATTTGTAACCATGGGTACAAAATACGGTAGAATGGATTCTAGGGTTAAAATGATAATAAGGTCTGAGTTACCCACTAGACATAAGTCAAATACACCCTCCAATTCTCACATGCTCATGGAGCAGCTAAAAGCAACCTACAGTCATTCAAGCCCATATTACATATAAGATTGGTGAGATGGCTGCAAACCACTGCCTGGATACATATAAGATTGGTTAGATGGCTGCAAACCACTGCCTGTATAGCTTCCATAGTTGGATGAAGAAGATGGGACTCCAGTGCCCATATAATTGCCATAGCTGTTTGGAGCAGCTCCAGTGCCTGTAAAGCTCCCATAACTTGATGCAGCATTATAAGGTGCAGGAGGGACTCTCTCGTCTGGGTAATGATATGGCCTCTGGGCATTCACTGGCTGACCATAGGAAGCATACGATGGTGGCTCATAAGTGGGAGGTGCATTGTAAGGGTACCTCTCAGGGTACCTTTCTGCAGCACCAGCATACAGTCCCCTCTCATCAAAAGCTGTAGGAGGGAGTTGCCTAGTTTCAGCAGCAAAAGCAGGCCTGCGAGGAGCATATTCTCCAGTGGCTCGAGGCTTTTTCGGTTGGAGCTTGGCAGCTTCCCCCATTCGTTTCTTATCATATTTAGCTTTCTCAAGCTGAGCAACCCGTTTCTGGAGAGGCTCAACAGGGTACTCTTCTTGTAGCTTGTAGTCTTTAATGCACCTGATGACTGCCCTTAGTGCACCAAGCTCCTGAGCATTGGGATCCTTCTGTGGCAAGTATTATTTTGAAAGAACTGGGTAAGTGTATCGATCAGAATGTGAGATTGACAATAAAAGAAGACACTATACACCAGAAGTAAATAATATTGCATAATGGGGGCAGGCAGATGGGTTCCAATTCTGCCACCAAAGACAAACATATAGTGGCACTTCAAGACTTCAAACATTTGTCCCTGAAGTTTTCTGGGAAAAAATAGTACATATTCACATATATTACACAAAAATATCAGATATACTAACCTGCACATTGCCAGTGCTTGTGCCCCCATTTTTTTTCGCATTTTTCAAGTCCTCTAAGTATGCCTTCAATAAAGGCACAGGCGGAAAGCTCTCAGTAAGCTGGAAAACATGTGCAAAATGAACAGCATCAATCTGTCTCCCTCTGTTAATCAAATCTTCAACCACATCTGCAACGAAGACAACGCTCTCAGAATCAACATACCAAGTAAATATAGAGCATTTCACTAGCTAATGTCCTAATTTCAATTTGTGACATTTTGTAGTTCACCTTCGATTGCTCTAAACAGGTATCCTTAGATCTCCTCTATGCCCGTACCTAGTGGGCACCCTAAAGAAAGAAATGGTCATGAGTCATTGGAACCCTTATGGTCAGTTTGTAGGATACCAACCTGGCATTTTTTGTGTTAATCCAAGAGAGCGGCAGAGCTGAGGTGCCTGCCGGCGACGAGAGACAGCAATGACGAGCTTGCAAAGTTCGTCTTCATCAAACCCTGGCGCAATGTTAAATGTTGCAAGAAGCTGTAGGAATGCTTGTGCTTCCAATGAATATCCATTAGAAGCATCTATGTCCACACCAGCCAACTTGGGCTTCCATTCATCAGCAATTGCCTTGGCCTGCTGCTTAATTTCAGAGCTAACAGGGTGATCAACACCTGGCTCAGTGATCCCCAAGAGAGGGGCGGCAGATTCCATCAATACAAGACAGCTTCTGCGCAGGCCCTGTAGGGCACTGTCCTCATTCCCTTGTAAATTAGATTGGTCCGGAGGGTACAATCCCTCCAATGAATCCAGCACCAATTGGGCTGGCTCAGGTGCATATTTTAATGCAAGAGAAAGTTCCTCACGTAGGGTGGCAAGGCTTTTCCAATTTTCTGAAATAAATTTCAGAAGGCCTTTTGCATCCATCTGTTCACAAAGTTGCTTCAATTGAGGACGGGGCTTAATCTCAACAGCCACAGCTTCAGCTAAATCACCTGATCCATTATCAGGATTTTTCTCCGCTGACGCAGGAGTTGCATTAGGATCATTGAGAGAAGTGCTTACCTTTTTAATTTTGCTTTCCCTGATATCAACTGGCTCAGGAGATGCCACCTTGTATTTCTTGCGTGCCTCTGCTATGGCAGAAACAGCAATATCTCTCAGTTCCTGAAGACGATCCAATGAAGATTGTTCTTTTGCAGCAACAGAAGCCTCTCTTTCTGCAATTAATGCATGAGTCTCAGATTGCTTTTCCTCAAACATCCTCTGTTTCTCTGCTACTTCATCAAACTTATTCTTTAATGACCTCTCCAGGTTGTGGACATGTTCTTCAATGTCGTCCCACTGGATCTTGTTTTGCAAAGACGACTCTCTCTGGGATTCCAGTTCCTCCAATGCTTTTCCAAGAAGTTCCAGCATAGATGTTGCCGATTCAATACCCAGAGTAACCTTTTCAATATCTGCCATAGCTATTTTGCAGTTGTCTATTAAACAACCTGCAGCACAGGTCATCCATGGTAAGCAAAAGGAGAAAAAAAAAACTAGCGACTAACTACTGCAAAACCAATTATTTTCACAACAGCAGATTAAGATGAACTTAAAAAAAAGATGCAGGTGCATGAGAGGAGGTGAAAATACCTTATGCAGGATAATTAACTGCTAACAACCGCATAAAAACATAACATCATAGAAGTTACAATAGCTCTGGTTAAACATCATTTAACTTTACAAGAATCGAAGACAATGCCCAATAGATATTCTGTTTCTTTTTTAAAAGAATTTCTGGTTGAATAGCACTTGATATTCATGTTATGATTTTCTTCAAAGGAAGGGTTGGGTTTAGATAGAGAACGAGATATGCTTAAAAATCCCTAGTCAACCAACTCTACAGATGCATTAACAACTTTTCGAAACTACCACGTGCTAACTATTAGCTTTGCTTTCAAATAACCTCTAGTCTTTTGCAGACTTCTGAAATTTCTCATAACTCAGTGACCATAAGGCAAATTCCACCAGCCCTGAAGCCCGAAACTCGGGGTGTATCGAGACTATTGGAGTTGGAACACTAATCTCATGCTTATGAGAAGGAAAAAGTGTATCACAATTACTCCTCTATTTTGTTCAGATATAGAGCTTTAAAAATAACAAGAATCAACTAAATCAGCATACTGTATCACAATTACTTCTCTATTATGTTCAGAAGAAGAGCTGTAAAAATAACAAGAATCAACTAAATCAGCATTCCTCCTTCCTGAGTTCTAAACAAAATGGACAAACAAAGATCACCGACCATAACTCAAAGGAAAAGGAAAAATGCATAAGAGCTGGTTTTTATGTAACACAGGTTCTAAAAGTTAGAGTCACGTTTTCTTCTAAATCAGCTTTCAGGAAGGTTGAAATTTTGCAACAAAATGTAAAAGTAAATGCAACAGTCTTCAGTGAAATTTTAAGATATGCTGTAAAACTTCATTATGTCTCGATTTGAATAAATAAGATGTCTACTCTATGCAATTCCCAGATGTCAATGAATAAAGTAATAACTGCTGCAGGTGGGTTGAGCGCCCAGATTGCCCAATCTGGACTTGGCTCAGACTCCGTATGGATCCCAAACGTAGACCGATATATTAAATCACATTAGATAAGGCCCCTACAACTTTGGACTTGGTTCAATCTATTAAGAAAAAAGTAAACAGTTTAGCAGTCAGTTGTAATCCATAAATGTAGACCTAACTTAAACTGGCTCATTAGGTTAACCTGCCTAAATAAATATGTCCTTCCGCTTTCCACTAGCTTGACAATGGTGAGCCTTGGCGTAGCAGTACAGTTGCTCCGTCGTGATCTGAGCATCATGGGTTCGAAACACGAAAACAGCCTCTTCGTATGTGAGGGTAAGTTTGCGTACATCTAAACCTCCCAAACCCATAGCAGCTGGAGCTGAGCTGCCTTTTTTTCCACTTAACACTCGCTTTAGACTAGGGGCAGCACAACCATCAAAGAGCTAGCAAATGCCCAGCCACTTTGCATCTCTAAAGCCAATTGGGAATGAGATGGATTTAGGTCAAGACCCTAGACGTAAAGCTAAAATTCATATAAATTTCAGTTTTGCCTGGATTTCAAATTAATCCATTGGACAAAAGCCCAACACAAAAACCTAAGACAATTAGATCTATTAAAATTTCTCTCTCTATCTATCTCTCTCTCTCTCCCCGTCCCACCCAAATCCATCCATCCATCCACCTTCCTCAATAAAAACACCATTCTTCCTCGGCTCCACAGAACACAACCAAAATTTTCGCCTAACATTGTAGAACGTATCAAACACAAAAATATTTCCTTAACTAGGTCTCACAATTTTTCAATTATAGACACAACACATGCATATTCAGAGACCTTTTTTTCATTTCTTCAATCGCAATGCCATATACCCAAACGCACTCTGAAAGTAGATAAATTAAAACAAACGGCAAGTCAATGTTACATTCAAGCAAAGAACTAAAAATTCACTTTCCATCGTACTGCAACGATTAAAAAATTAACACAATCAAAGAAATAGAAAATTCACTTTTCGGTGTTACTGCTATGATTAAAAATTATATTTAAGCAAATAAATACAAATGCGCATTTCCTGCTACTATTCTATTTAAAATATTCAAAAAACTCTAATTTAACAGGTGCCCATATCACAAGCAATCGGACGCCCAAAAAACCTCACGAGATGAAGCAAAAAGATTTTCATTAGGGCATCGAATCATCAGCTGAAAGGATAGAAGGAGAGCAAACTCTGATTCCTGTCCCAAATTTCATCAAAGAAAGATGGAACTGAGCTCACCAGAGCAACAAAAAAAAAAAGTAAAATAGGGCATCTTGTTTGGATTAAACGTATGTTGATGCCTTCAGAGGAAACCTGATTTCAGAAAAGCGGATTGAAATCCAAGAGGAAAGAAGAGAAAACCCATACCTTCGGTGATGAAAGAAAGAGGCGAAATGGAGAAACCCTTGAAGGATCGGGGCGGCGAGAAGCCGGGGCTGGGGGCGGGATGGCGGGGGGGGGGGGGGGGGGGGGGGAGTGAAAACCCTAGAAAGAACCGCCTTCGGGAGCGGCGCAAAGGAGGCAGGGAGTCCCGGTCGCGAGGACGGATATGGTGTTCCCGCGGGCTCAACGCTGGAGATATCGAGTTCGTTTCTCATCCGACGGCTAGGAACAGCTTAACGGTGGGCGTAACCTTGGTTCGGGTTTGGGCTTGCCATAACCTACGAACATTCTAGTCTCTTTTCTCTCTCTCCCTCATATCTTCTCTCTCTCATCTCATATTTTTTTGTTTTCTTTTGGCTCCAACCCATATTTCTGTTTTTTTGTTTATTTTTATCTCATCTCCTGAGAGTACCTCTCTCCCATTTTTTAATAAAAATATATATCTCGGTTGGGTGGATCTAGAGAGCACCGGTGGCATAGTTGAGTACCACCTCTTGCTTCGAGATATTCGGACTATGGTAGGTGGAAACGTCATTTTTTAGGTCAAACATATATATAGAGAGGCTAATGAAACTGCATATTGGGTAACCTCAAATGTGGCTGACCACTATGGAGCTCTATAGGTTGGTGAGAAGAAGTTGCCTATAGCACTCCGTGACTTATTATCTTTTGATTTCTTTAGGTGTATTCATACTAGAAGTGTACATGTCATCTGTTGTAGCAAAAAAAAAAAAAAAATCTCTTTCTACATCTCATATATTGTTCGTTGATGACTGCTTATTGATAGTCAAGCCGACAACCAAAAACTATCTATGCCTAAAAATGATCATAGATTTTTATTTTGCATTATCAGGATAGGCTATCAATGAAGCTAAGCAACCTATCACTTGTAGTCCAGCCACGCCTTCATCTGTCAAATTACAAATCAGGCGTATCCTGCAAATACACTGAAGGGAGTGTGGCAATACTTGGAAGTGCCCTTATCCTTCTAGCAGACTTCAATTATCTTTTGGAAAAGGTGGCAAATAGAATGCATGGATGGCAATGGAAGGCTCTATCCTCTTGCTCTAGCCAGTATTAGCATGCATCTACCCTTATATACTCTGTTTAGTGTAATAAGAGGTATTACTCGGTGCGATTGGACATGATTTTTAGATAGGAGAACTATAATGAGGAGGATGATAAACCCAATCATGATCTACTAAAAGGAAAGTAGCTTTATTGCTAAGTCTTCAATTTATGTTCCAAATACAGTTCTGAAAAAAGATGGGAAAAGAGTTTAGAAATTTCTTGTGGGGTCATTCCTATGAAAAGAAAGGTCTGCACCTACAAACTTTCCAGCAAAACAACATCTCTTGCTGACCAAGCTTGCTGCAGAGGTAGTGTTACAAAGACAAATCATTATGGAGTCAGGTTTTGCATGCAAAGTATAAATTTAATGGAAATTGGGCAACCTACATCAGGCCACAGAAGTGCTCTCTAATTTGGCGCAAAATATCCTCAACAGCAACTTATGTTCAGCATAATTTTATTTGGTTTTTATCTGATGGATCTCCAGTGAATGTTTTTAATGACCCATGGTGCTCTCCTATACCATTATATGCTTGGCTTCAACAGGTGTCCACAGGAGATCTTGGCCATTGAATTGCAGAGCCACCATCAGGTAACTCTTCATCATTCACATGGATCTGGAAGCTAGAAGTGCCCCTTAGAATCAAAACTCTCTGTTGGAAATGGTTGTGGCTTAGAATTCCATGCAAACAATTACTCTACAAGACTACAACTGGGGAATACTTCCTGCTGATAACAAGTTGCTCCATTACAGCTGATGAGGAATACCCTCTGTTTCTGGAATAGGATTTCAGCGAGCATAACTTCTTTTGGGCTTAGCCCCTTTCTTATGTACCCAAAAGAAAAGTAAAAAAGAAATTGCAGAAGAAGAGGAAGAGAAATATCTGAGATTATATAGTGGGCAACCTTTTTTTTGTTGCATAAATTGTGAGCAGCAAATGTGTCAAATACTAGTTTAAACATTAAATATTGTTGAAAAAAGATTATAATATTAAATATATTCTTCCTAATGTCATCCTCAGGACTCTCTGTCATGTGTTTGTTCATTTCAATGATGTTAAAACCATTTCTATTTTTGGGTTTTCTCTATACCAAGGCCCATAGGCTAGAAGCTACACAATCTTCCTCAAATTCCCCTAACCTAAAAGTGGCAATCTGTCGAGTCTGGTTAGGTTCCGGTCAGGTCGGCCTCATATATCAAGATCCATAAGGTTTGACCCGAACCCGACCTGACCTACCAGCAAGTAGCTCATACTACATAATTTGCTTATATGTATGCATGTACATATATACGTACATATGTATGTATGTGTAAATATATATGTGCGTGTGCATGTATATGTATGCGCGCATGTATATATGTATGTATCCTCCCTTCTATGACTCAATGGGTTGAAGTGCCTTAGTTCGAACTCAAGTCGACCCACTGGCAAGTCGGGATGGGCTAACATGTACCAGGCTACAAACCTAATGCGCTGGTTCTGCATTAGATCGGACCAGGTAAATGGGTCGGGTCAGAAAGTACCATCCCTAGCCTAATCCTCCAAATTCTAATGAAAGCAAGATTTCAACACAAGTCAGATCTAACTATCACAGACTTTACCAACTTGATAATCTGGCGCATTCTCTATTTCAAGAAAAAGATATAAAAGAGGTGCACCTTTCAAATTTTAATATACAGTCACAAAATTGCAAATACAATAAAATATACTTGAAGGATGCGGATCACAATCATCTATACTATGTGTCGCATGTATTGTACATCCCAAAATCTTCAAAAACAAACCTTTTAAAGTTGGCGGAACTAAAACAAATATATGCTCTAATTAAAGATCAAAAAGATAATTTCAACATTGATAATTTTTCATGCAGGGGCAATAGAACCATTCAACAATCATTGTATGAAAAGCTAAAAAATATATGCTGTTAAAAGGTTATTACAAATTCCTCAGAGTCATTGATGTTGTCCGCGCCTTCATCTTCATTGCGGGATGGAGAAGAAGTCCAAACCCGTGACAAAATTAGATGATTGTGCAGTTGTGCCACCAATATTTGAATCGAAAAGAGGTGCAGCGATGATGGATCCTACCATCTTGAACTTCGAGGACTTTCATTACTAAGATACCACCTTCTCGGAGGAGTGGTAACTATACTACTACGCTAAAAACGGTCAAATATAAGATAAATTAAGGTATAAAAAAAATATAACTAAAAATAAAATAGAAATATTGGTCATTTGATTGGCAAAGGGTCTTGTCTTTGAGATACATTCTAATATTTATACAATTTATTATGAATTACCAGAAAGCTACTTGCTTCCCATATTGACACCTGTCATTACGTATCTTCCACTGTCTTTTGGCGGTTACAACATTCAGTTCTAGTAACTCATTCCGCCTTCCATTCAGCCTACACAAGTCACAAAATCTGATTGACCTCAAGTCATGTACTTAATTTTTTAGATAGGCTATCTTCACTCAGCCTGTACTCTATCTTGATCTCCACTTCAGACAATCCCTTGGCTCGATTTGGCCAATGCTCTTTTAAATACCATTCAGCCTGTTGAATGTTACGTGGCAATTTAATTAGTTAATCTTCGAATCATTTTTTTTAGTTCATTCTGCCTACCCACATAGCTTGCATCTAACGAACTTTTAGAGTTTATTATTATAGGTTAGGATGCGGTATAAACACATATTGTGACTATGGTTGTAATTAATATGTAAAAAATGTGAAATGAAAAGTTAACAATTAGCCTCTTATTGTTTAATTATTCTTACACTTAAATGTGGCGCAAAAAATCACATGTTATTTATTTATAATAAAAATAAATTAATAAATCATAAATATTAGAAGGATCAAATCTTTGTATCTTGTGGTTAACAATCACAAGAAGAAAATGAAAACATGTGGATAGAAGAGGAATAGGAACAGGTAGGGCGAGAAAACGTATGGGACACCAAAAATAGGATGGAGACGGTCGAATATACCTCATGCATGAACACATCAAGGAAGTGGTGTTATATATTAGGAGATTTGGCATCGTATAATAGATCTATTTTTATTTAATTATTTATGCATCTATCTTCATAAGCATAGGATGGAGACGGTCGAATATACCTCGTGCATGAACACATCAAGGAAGTGGTGTTATATATTAGGAGATTTGGCATTGTATAATAGATCTATTTTTATTTAATTATTTATGCATCTATCTTCATAAGCAAACATTAAAGATCTTTTCACCAGGAAGCCTTATAACAAGTTACATGCATGTCCAAGTAAAAATAAATTAGCTTTTATAAATTAATTGTTAGGTTATTCATTTGATGGCCTATCTAAATGATTATAATATGCTTAGTATTGGATAAGTGTAGATTCATATCAATGCTAGATGGTGTACAACCAATTTTATATGACTCTTGCATTGTACTTGAAAACAATAAGATATGAATTGAAAACAATTTAGAAACGAAGGGAGATCCACCCGTGCTATAATTATCCGAGTCCTGATTTTCGAAAATGTATTACCTAACCGAACATGGAATCTCAAGTTGCTAAGCAAAAGATATAACAATTAGGGCGAACCACAATTTGCAAATATAGCATAAATATTCTTTAATGCAAATCTCTTAAATTAGTTATAAATAATCCATAAAATTTATACCTAGCTCAAAAACTTTGACAATTCTAGATTGGTTCATTTATAAAGAATAACCTCTGAAAGCCAGGAATAATTTGAGATTTTTTTTTTTCATCTGGAGAATATTGTAAGCAGCTGTGATTCTATTGCCCATAGCGCAGCATGGATGAATGCCTTGCCCTCTTTTTTGGTACAGAATGACTTGCCATCTAGTTATGTTATTCAGGTCCCTTGCTGCAGCTTTGGGGTGGTCCGGGTTTTGTGAGGCTGCAACGATGGACCTCAGTCCACTCCAGTGAAATTTCAGAATGCCTGATCGCTGGGCTTGGCTTTACCTGACCAAGCTTCCAAAAAAGAACATTAACTTGTAAAAAATTATATGAGACCAAACATAATATGACAAATATCCATGACTGTGAGCAGATTTTGTGTTGGTGGGAATCGATATTGGACCTTTAGAATTTTGTAAGCAAGTAGGGGTTTGCTCAGTGCAGCAAGAAAGAACTCCAATTTTGCTGTGAAATTTTCATCACTGACTGCAGCACACAAACAAGACAAACGCCAAAAATAAATATGGAATTGGAATCAATTAGAATTGTCTATAGATACTCATCAGTTACATCATCCTCGAATACAAAGCCATTCGTGTCGAGCCCATCCCCATGTTTGTTTTTGGATTTAGACAACTTGGCTGATGGCTTGATTTTTGTTAAGGGTTTCCGGCCCTTCTCTGCCTGCAACTCCAACCCCTTGGCTGATGGCCTCCTCTTCCTCTTTAAGCCTGTGGTCCCCATCACCTCTTCTGCAGTAGAATTACCCACCACTGCAAAAGAACAAAATCCATTTAGACTGCTAGATTCTGAAAAAGATTTTAAATCAGGTCCAACCATGTTTCATTTCATGTACAAAGAAATTACAACACTTTTCCAACCTAAAGGTTAATCGCATTACCTTCTAGTGGACTTGAAGTAGGAAGCATAGCCTGACCATTCTGTGCTGCTTCAATTGAAAATGGGGAGCCAGAATGATTGCTATCCTCCAACTTCGATGAGCTTCCAAAGCATTTGTCTTGTTGTTCAGGAATGTCTGGTAAAGGGATTGCAGGCAAGAAACACAGCTCCTCCTGTGATGCTTCAGAATCACTAAAAGCTGAATCCTTCTCTATGGTCACAATGTCAACTTCCTCGTCTTGATTAATGTCCAATTCTTTCGCCTGCAAACAAGCATTTTAGATAAATTCGAACATGCAAGAAGAAAGGCACCCAGTTGGGAAAGTTATTGTTACCTTCTCTGATTCAGGCATCAAATCAAATTCATCTTCTCTTTCAACATATTCTTCATTCTCCTCGAGTTCTTTGAAGTCAGGAGCAAATGCACTCCAATTTTCTGTGTAGTCTTTGGCCCAAATATACACCAAGCCAGCAACAGAAACAGAGACGACCAAAGGACGAACAGGGTGCCAGGCAAGATCTATAAGAGCTTCTTTAGGTCCTTCTAGGATTTTAACAAGATACCCAGCCCTGTCCCATATGTATAATTTATGCTCTCCTTTGCTAGCAGAAGCACCAATAACCCACTCACCATCACCACTAAAACATGGTGCTTTCCATTGTATCTTTGTCACCGCATCCTGAAACTCCCGAAATAGAACCAGGCACTTAGAGCCAACTACTTTCAACTTCTCAATCCCTTGAAATTCATCATCAAGGCTGCGCATTGCTTCAAGTTCCTTTGCTGCACCTTTCCGAGGAACAAGGTTTTCATATACTCTGATGACTCGGTCATTTGAATTTGTGAGCAGATACTGCCCATTCCTACTAAAAACAATATCCTTGACTACGGAACCCCCAGAAATAGGAATTATTGCATGTACCCTGATGTTCTTTGAATCTACAATGAGTATCTCACCTTTGGAATTCCCCACATATATTAGATCCCCATACCTGTTAAAAGTTGCTGCAGTGGGAGTGAAGGGTGGAGAACCATCAGAAAATTTATTACGTTGATGTGGAGCAGTAGTGCCATTTCCTGCATCTGACACCGAAACTGGAAGAACAGTGGAGCTACCAGTGTTCAAATCAACAAGAATAGGTGCAGAAGAGAGCGGACAAGCTAGGCAGACTGATGGAGTACAGGACCCTGGATGGAGACGTGCATGAAGAGTAGTTTGCTGAAGAGTCACACGAGCAATCTTCTCCCCATTAACAACATTCCAAAGCGTTAATGACTTGTCAGTAGCAGAAGCTAGCATATGGTGACCATACTTGGACCAGCAAACGCTTGTTATAGGGGCAATACAGTCTTTGTCCCGGAGCTCTTTAGCAACCCCCCTAGTCTCAAAATCCCATATGACACAACTCCCATCAGCACAGCCAGCTGAAAAATATAAAAACCATTTAGTTTCTAATCAGGAAGTAGCAAGAATTAAATAATAAACACAAGTAATTATTACAAAGAACTACATAACTTTTGACAGATAAGCAGGTAAGGTTCTGGACATTGAAATGAAAGAAAAAGGGATATGATACAAAATAAATATAAAGCACAAGATTATTTTGACATTGAAACAATTGATTATGGGCCCAATCTGGCTTACAAATTTACTGTTAGTTCGGCTAAACTAAAGGATAATCATTGTGGCATATTTGATAACCAACATGGGTGTATAAATATCTAAACATATGACATTCATAAAAAGATACAGCGTTACAATAGTGTCTCAATACTTAGGTACCTAAATGTCCAACTCAAACGAGCAAGGACTAGAATGTATTATAGAATTCTGAATTTTGAAGCGAAAAAATCAATCTATATGACAGCAGCTAATTGTAGTCACAATATGGCACTCGTGTGTGTGTGTGTGTGTGAGAGAGAGAGAGAAACTACTTCCATTTCCCCGATTTGTTTAGTTTTATTTTTTTCTAGTGTATAAGGTGGAGAGTTAGAGGTTACTTTCTAGACCTTGTGCATTTCACAGGGTGTCACAATGCTGTCTCTGGTGCTACAAGGGACACTGGACCTTATTTTATCATGGGACTCAAGACCAGAACAACTTTTAGGGCAAGGAGCAAAAATGCTGGATCAGATGAAGGTGATGAAATCAATTCACACATGCTTCTACCTAGCTGGGAGGTCATATCTAGGCATAAACACATGCAGACGCAGAAAGGGTCACTAAGATATGCACATAATCACACTCTCCATCCACAAGCATTTCAAATCATAACAAACACAAACCTGCATCCTATCTGTCACTCAAATTCAAATCCTCAAATAAGAAACATCAAGAAATCATCCTCATAAAACATAATTATTCATTTGCTTAATTTACTTATGAAAAAAAAACCCTGGTTTAAGGATTTTATGTCCGATTATTCATGTTCTTCAAAATATTTTCACTTGTATTAATTCTAAAGGTTTGCAAATTTAAAAGTAGATGTATTAATAAAATTTGTTGTGAATACTCAAGTAGCATAAGTAGTTATTTAAGTTCTTAGACGCAAAGTCTTTCAGTTTTTAACCTCTTATACCTCAGAGACATAGCTCAATTTTTTGTTGACTAATCTATGATAATTGTTTGCCGACTAATCTATGACAATTGTTTGCTAAGGTTCTGAAAACTGATCGGAATATGAATTATGCAAGAAACTAGAACACTTAATATTACCTACACAGTATCCAGGAGACTAGATGGGCATCTAGGCGGTTTATAATAAGGAGAGAAAGGGAGGATGTAGAAGGTAAGGACAATGAGAAGGCGAAGGAGGAGCGGCGGTAGAGATAGAGGAGGAAGGGGACAAGGAATAGGAGGGAGGAAGGCTTGGAGAATGACAAGAGGAAGAGGATGAGAGGAGAAGATTGGAGGCCAAAAAAAGTAATAAATAGAGTGCCACATTGCAATAAGCTGCTGTTGTACTCCACCACCATTTGATAAAGTTCATTGTTTGCCGTTCACGGCCAAAAGTCAGCTTCTGGTCCATAGTTCTCTCCTCAATGGTTCCTCCCTCTCGGTCTCTCGATATTTTATCTAAGGCTGGAAGATGAAGGATCACAGGCAAAGCAGCATTAAAAACGCACTTGACCTGCCCCACCAAGACCAAATTATACTCCACTTTATCCACATTTTCCAGCTGAACCACATATATCAGCCCAGCTTTCATAATGTCTAGGCCACATATGCAGGTTGCTTGGGCCTATACGGGCATCTAAACTAGGGCTATCTAGCCCAGCTGCATAATGGGGCCAATGGAGCCACCTGGATGCTATGTGAAGGACAGCCAGGGCTACATACACCTATGCAGTCACATATGAGGCCACAAAAATTGCTTTTCGAACAGTGTTTGCTTTTCTTGGTAAAAGAAGCATCTTGATGTAAGCTAAAATATGGATGAAAATTAGTTTATGCATCCAATTCTAATAGTATCTTCTAGTGTTTTTTCCTTTTTTCCTGTGCGGAGGATTAATCAGATGTTTTGTGCATTTGTGCTACAGATAGAAAACATGTAATTCTTGAGAAGGTTGTGCTTCACCTATTGTTCACAAGACTAATGATTGATGAAACTATCATGGATTAATTGAACTTCAAAAGAGTGTTGTCCATAAGAGCTTCCTTATTTTTCGTGGTAGCACACATGTAAATATTATTTTTAGATGTTTTCAAGCAGAGATTCCACTCTGCAAATTAGCATGATTCTAACATACACAGTTTCAGATGTAACTTTAGGCAACATAACTCCCATAAAGAAGAAAGTCAATTTTTCACATTAGAGCTTCTCCTCTTTTGAGGTCAAATGTGTTAGAAAAATTCAAAAATTCAAGTTGACTGGGTTGAAGGAATTCCTTCCTTCTCCCCAATCGGATCAACATTAAATAAACAGCATTCTCTTTATGAGGATATTGAATTTTGTCGTTTTTCCTAGGAAATACATACATCTGAATGATAGACATTCCAGGAAACAAGTAATCATGACCAAACCATTAACCATAGGCATTCTCAAGAAACAGGCAAATATAATGAAGTCGGCACCATCAGACATCCCCTCCCACTCATTTGTGGTCAGTTTTGTGAATCCATATCTTTCAATTAATCCATTTAAAGTTTACCTTTAATATCACTACAAGATTTTCCAAATCCTTTCTTCAGCTTGGGTCCATGTTAATTTGGCCCTTCCCCTCTTCTGTAAATGCAACAAAAGCACATTTGTCCTTAATAAAGCCTCTTTACACATGCCTGGAACATTTTATTTGATTTTTCATTACTATGTCCAATGTTCAGCTTCTATGCCTCCTCCAACATAGCCATTTCACAGTGTCATTCCTAGTTCTACTGCAAATTCATCTCCATGTTCTCATCTCTTCCACTTTCATCTTGATTGCTTGAACCTATTTCATTGCCCAACTTTTGAATTCTGAACTATGTAATGATTTGTATGTTATTGCCATTTATTGAAATTTTCCTTTAAATCCCAAGCCATGTCCTGGTCACATAACACCTTAAAAGCACTTCTCCACTTCATGCACCAAACTCTAATTCTTTTAGATGTCTTCACTCATCCCTTGCATGGTAGATCTAACAAATTGGATCACACTATGGTATCTTTCAGCCACAAATTCTGATTCGAGCATCATTTTCCTTTCCTTTTTCACTGATGTAACATTCTGAGTTCTTAGCTTCTGTTCCAGTAGTTCCATAGGCCCTTATATTCGAAGACTTTTCTTCATAACTCCAGTTTATGATTCAACCTTGTCATCTTGTTCCTAGTTACACTATACCTTCTGTTTATAACATGGACCACTGTGCAACTTCATAAATATTCATTGCAACACCATTTGCAACTGGTTTAGTGCTATTGTTGGTGCAACACCATTGTGACTAGAAATTTAGATATCTCAGCACAATAACCTGGCACTTGTTGCTAGCTATGAATATGTCTTGAACAATATCAATATGTCACTCACATGCCTTTTTCCTTAGCGCCAACCAAATTATATCCTAGCATACTGCATCACATGTCTCCTGCAAGTGGATAAAGACCATATGTACACCCAATTTCTTTTATCTAAATTTTCCATTAATTTCCATCGTAAAAAGATAACCACAAAAGGCAAATTTAATACCTCAAAAAGGATTTTTATGGACACTAATAGATCAATATGCTGAGATACTTTCACCAAGAGGTCCTGAATTTATCGATATATTCCTTCAATATTCCTTCAATATATGACTCAGGTTTCTGAAATCTGCTCAATAGGACCATGATATCCCCACCATACTTCATATTTAATACCACATGAGATTTGAAAAGAGAGAGGATATGACCCACATGTATAAAGTTACCGATCTGCTTAATCGAAATGCTTAAAGCAGTGTAAACCACATATATAACACGATCAATCAAAATATTTCTATCCTGCATCTTAGCAATAGTGTGTGGTAAAAAGGGGAGATGCTTAAAAAATTCCAAAAGAAAATGAGCTCCAAAAACAAATCTCCAGCAAGAAAAATGCAATTTTTCTCTTAAATGTCTAACGGTAGCATTTGCACAAAAATATTAATATGCTATGTAATAAATATACAGATTCGATAGATGCCCAGCTTCATACTCTTTCAAGAAATTTATGTGATTTTCAGACTCAAGCAGCTATTACAAACTTGATGGCTTTCTCAAGTATCTCCTATAGTAAACTCTAAATAATTTGAGGAAGTGTTAGTACAGCTAACTATTAATGAAACCTATAAGGCATATGAACATTTGAATATATATGCACTGTCATTGTGCATAATTATCTTTAACTTACATATATTACTGGTATATATAAGTGAACAAGGAATAGATGATGTATCATATACCGATTTTTTCCTTATCTCCTCGTAGATTTGAAGAATAAAAAATTCCAGCACATATACCAAGCAAACATTACAAATCTTATTGTCATTCCTCAAGCAAACTTTATCTATATGGTTTGCATAAAACACAGATAATTCCCTATCATCACCCTCAAAGATGCAGCCAAAATCACGAGCAAATCAGCAAGTGCATACCAAGTTTTTAATATCCTCAGTGGAATAGATCCACAGGCAAGCAATATGATATTGATAAGCACATACTGCTGATGACCTAACAGTAAGCAGCAGAATCAAATGAAACCTAGATGCAAGACAATGCATTCTGACAATAAGGTAGGTTAAATGCTTCATCAAATAAAAACGTGAATTTGTTCTTATCTTTTTGCCCTCTCGATATGGCTGTCATAGAACCAGTAGTTGTACCAGTTGGGTTCGTTTATGAACATCAAACAAAGCCTCTGGAATTTTAACAAAAGAGATACTTTGTTGCTCCACAATTTTTTCTGATATAGATTTCCTACCATCAACTAAGATACAGCTCTTCAGTTACTGCATTTAGCACCATTGTGCACAATTTATGTTGGAAATGATTTATGTTCGGCAGTTATGGACACTACAACCCAAGGTGTTGAGTTTATATTCTCATGCAAAGCAACAGAAATGATTCTTGGATTCGATTTAGTGCACGTCAAAACTATATATCAAACAAAAAAAAAAAAATCTTTTCTTCCAGGAATCACCCAGCATTGTCAATTTGATCCTCCAGAACTCAGGCCAGCATGACAAAATTAATTCTTTCGGTCAATTTTCGACTCACAAGAGGAAGAAGATAACAGCCAGCAACTAACCAAGGAAAAGTGAGAACGAGATAGGCAGTTACCAGCAAGAAGAGTTCCTCTCCGATTGAAGGCGATACATTTCATGTTCCCATGCTGCAGATACTCCTCTATCACCTCCGGAAAATCCCCTTGCAACGGATCTTTACCCGCCCAAATCCCCAAAACCCAAAGGAAGGAGAAAAAGGTTACTTCTTTTCCCAGATTCCTCCACATAAAACAGAAAAAAGTAGACACAAAGACGAAAGAAAGAAAATTTTCGCCTTGGAAAGAAATAGAAGCAAAAAGAGAAGAAGCCCTACCAATAATTGGGACGTTCATGGTTTTCGACCTCCGGAGCTCCTCTGAGCTCAAGAAACCAGCCCCAGTCGAAGGTTTTCTACCGCATTATAGCTCCAACCGGATCGAAAAACCGAGAGAGAGAAAGAGTGATCTGAATCAAAACCAAGATCGAGAAATCTCCGGGACGTCGGCCTTCGGCCGACTTTTCTCCGATCGCGCGAAGGAAAAGGATTCAAAATCTCTCGCAGAGAAGTGATTGTGACCGCGAGCTATTCCTTTCCCCCAAGATGAGCCGGACGAAAGCCTAATAGAAGCCCAATCCGAGACCCAGTCCGACTTTGTTTCGAACACCGGAATTAAAAACCCTAGCCTCCGCCAGTTTCGAACTCTCGAATGCCGGAATCTGAGTTAAAAAAGACAACCCTGGCTTCGGCCGCCTAAGATTAGATTAGCACTTAATAATCCTTCTCGGCGCCCACGTCCTGGGAGGCTAAAAAGGTTTTAGCATATGGAGAGAGACCAATATCATCCATTAGAGGGACAGCGTTCTACTTAATTGGATAGCCAAACTTTGGCCTCGCACAAATCTTTGAGCTATAAAGAGAAAGCACCACGATCGATCCGTGGTCAGCCCTAATGAATCCATACTGCAGTGTCTCCTAATTCACATAAGTTATCAGCCAAATTCAGAACCTAACTAAAAAAAATTAGCCAAAAAATATTTTTTAAGTTGGTTGATTCTGTATAAGTATCCAAGATCTATACAGCAAATAACTGATGTAGCACTAAACACACGCCCGCACGGATTCTCATATGGCAGAATAAATTGGTTCTGAATTGATTAGTTTTTGCTGCAGCTAGAAATAGAGCAAGAAGAATGAATGCCACTTACAACCTCGCTTTCTATTTTCTTGCCGCTATGATAGTGTTTGGTACACTCAGATTAACCTTATAGTTATCAGTCGATGCCGAGGAAGGCCTCGGAGATATGGCAGACTAGTCATAGGAGGCAAACTCAACATTGATGACATATTGATGGATCCTGAGGCAAGAGGTTTATTTTCACTTGTTGATGCATCCACAAGGCTTCTATGATTGACTGGAGGATGGAGGTGCATTCCTTGATCAGATAAGTATATCCTCTTGACATATTGAAAGCCATATAAAAAGAAAAAAAAGAAAGAAAAGGGGAAGAATTCAAGTTGATTCAAATGTGTTGGAGCCGGTCCAGATAAACAGGAAAGGACCTGATCTACTCGTGGACAGAGTCCTTGCAGTGCTTAGTGTGGCTCAGTTTGTTTACCAAGAGAAGAAAAAGAGGTTGCAGATGGACTTTCAAGAACACCATGCCCAGAGAGAGCATGGAGCATGAAAATATCTCCCTTGGGCCCAATTTCGGTGGTCTTCTTCCTGAAGTCCCTCGATAGCAAAGGTCAGCTTAGCTTCAAGACCTTTGTCATCCGCTCATGTTTGCTACTAGCTTTCTTGTTTTCGCTTATATTCATTTCATCATCTCAAGGAAATGAATTGATGGGGCTCCAGGGAAGAAGTATGACTCCCTCAGCTAGAAAGTTCATCAGCTCATGCAGCGAGACTGGAAATGAAACGCCGGTGCAAGGCCATAACATAAAGTTACAAGCACAACAGCTTGCGGAAAAAACCAGAGACCGGGCCAAGCAACCAAACAAAAACAACCGTTAACCATAATTGAAGACAGAGCAGCTAAATAGAAGCTTAGACGAAACAAAAGTTTTCAATGAGAAAAAGAAATGCGAACATAATAATACTAACATTCCATTATGCTGCCATTCTAATTTTAATGTATCATACATACATCAGACAGTTTACTTCCTACTCGATCTGACATCATTTTTCCTCATCAGATATGAACATTAGCAGCAGGTGAACAGTTACTTTTCTATGGAGTCCAACTGGAGAGGAATTGCTAAAGACAACCTTCCAATGGAGGTAGGCAATGTACAGCCCAGAAGCCTTGTTAGAATGCAATATCCATAAACTTGACAGCAGCATGTTTCTTCAAGCAGAGGGGCATACGGTAGGCTTGCTTGTATACAACAGAGATGTGATGATAAAAGTGCAAGATGGTAATTTATTGGCAAAACAAGAAAAAACCCCTTCTAAATCATACAACTTTACCATAAGCTCATCTCCTACTGTTTGCTTGTGAAGACAGAGCGAAACCATTTTTTGATCAGTTGCTGGAGCTTGAGAAATTCTTCTGCCGAGAAAACAAAGCACAACTGCGCAAGATGAGATAAATGACAAATGCCACATACACCACCAAAGCAGCTCCAACAGAAGACTCAAGAAATGGCCCCCTAATTTCAGCAGAGAAGAAATCCACCAAAAGGTAACCATTGATAATTATCAGAAACGCGACGACAATCCAGGATACCACCTAGAGGGAGCGAGGGAAAACAGAAAAATATATGAGAACATTCGATAGAAATAATAATGATGATATTAGTGCTCATGAGGTTTGACCCCATAATGCAACGCACGTATACCAAACAAGAAACAACAACAACTCATAACTTACGAAATCTGAAGGATTTGTTTTGTTAAAACTGTGCCTTTCTATTATTTTGTTCTTTTGCAAATTTCTAATATAGCATGAGAAATATGTAGGTGGTAGTACATATTAAATAGCAATCCAAGCCATTTATTTATATTGAAATCACTTCAAGACTGAAGAAAGTGGCATGCAATATGACTGCTCATAACTATAACCATAACCAACAAAACTTACTTTAATAATTTGGAAGTAGCTTTGTAAATATTTCTCAGCAATTCACTCATACAAAAAGCAATGGCGTCCATCCATGTTATTATTGTCTTTCCTTACTCTTTCCTAACCCTTTATATCCAAGCCTCTAATTACTGAGCAAGCACTCCTCATATCCACATGGCACATGCGCATCAAAGTTCACCATTGGTGCAAATACTGCACTTGCCATAATGTAGCATTTCTCACAGTTCATCAAGACTTCTGCCACATATCCATGTCAGAATGATGATCTTTATAAATTGTAATAAACTTTGATTATTATTTAAAAGATGTCACTTGAATATAGTTATAATGTTTGTTTATGTCGTACTACCATATTATGGAAATAAGAACATCTACCTAACCATTTGATTGCTATAGCTAGTCAAAACATAATCTTTCATAGTATATCTCTGGAAAAATATGTTCAGAATCTGCATTAACTAATATGTCTGGTCCTTCCAAAATTTCAAATCTAGATTTCCACTCCTTTCAAACCATTAAAAAGAAGGAAAACACATCAATTTGGATATAGGCTACACAGATCAAATTGGTTCATCATTGGTCATAATCCAACATCTAATCCCTCAACATACATCTGCTATCTTCATATCACCATCTTAACAATTCTTCCAGGTCCTCATGACCACCCTTTTTTTCCTTTCAGCGATTTGGCCTATACAGAAGACCCTCTATGGACCAATTGCACATTCCGTACCATCTGAAACACTTTTTTTGCCTCATTTGATCCTCTATTATGTCATTCCTGACTTTCATCTATACTTATCTCTAAATTTCTAGATCTAGCCATCGCAATTCTACTCATGTGCCCTGAATAAATGGATCTTCACGACACCTTAGACCCTACAGAACACCACACAAGATAAAACAGATGCCACATTCTAGCTTTAAAGGACTTGTAACAGAGTCAAAAAAAAAAAACAAAAACATTTTTAAGCATACACCTACCTCCATCATATGAGCATCAACTAAATGTAAGTACAGATCTCATTTCTGGACCACAAGGTACCAGAAAACCAGCTTGGAGAAATTAAGAAATTATGCAACATAAAATCAATAAAGTGAAGGCAAATGACAAACGGATCATGTTAGGGAAGATGTGGATTTGTAATTGAAGAGTTATCCTCTAGTCAAGCATGTTTGTATGTCAACCACTCCGAGATGTCAGTGCTTGCAATACATCTTTTCAGACTGTTTCATGACTACTATGAGACAGTTCTGCATGGTGTGGAAAGACAAAGAACAGCAATCTAGCTTTTAGTATTCAAATTAGTAAAAACTGACTGGAATTGTGCATACATGCTAATAAGATCTGCAAGTTTTTCTATTGAAGCTTAAAACTAAAAGAACCCATGGAGAATGATAGAAATCCTGCTCTCTCCCCCCCTCTCTCTCTCTCTGAGGGCAGGTGAGGGAGAGAGAAAGAGTAAATACACGTGTGTACATACATTGTGTGTGTGAGAAAGAGGCAGAGAGCGGATATCTAATCAGGCTCATTGTATTAAGGATTCTGCGCAGATGAATACGAAATTTAGAAACAATGCAGAAACAGTAATGCAAAAAGGCAACAAACATGCAGCTGCAAAGGTCACAATAGGGGTTCAGGTATTAACTAGTAATTTGACATACTTTGGTAATAGGACCAATCCTGAAAGCTCCCATAACTTGTTCCTTTGAGACCAAAGTAAGGAGTGGAATGAGTGCAAATGGTATTTGAACAGACTGAAGCACATTGAGTGACTCATTCAGAGTATCCATAGTAGAATCCTCGGTATCAAAAAATAAAGCAACTATGATGGTTGGCACAATTGCAAAGCTTCTAGTAATCAACGACCGAACCCATTTCTTCAATCGAAGATTGAGAAAGCCTCCCATGATAAATTGTCCAGCATAAGTGCCAGTGATTGTGCTGCTCTGCCCGGATGCTAACAGACCAATTCCCCATATATAAAGAATAGGAAACAGCATGGTCCCATATTTCTCTTGCAAGAACTCCCCAGCATTCTCAAGGCCTATAGTGCTGGCTACTTGAGTACCATAAAATCCTTTTGCAAAAACAGTAGTAACACAGATATTGATGAAGAAGGAAAGAGCAAGAGCAACGGATGATTCTATGGTATAATAATTCATTGCTTCTTGAACACGAGACTTCTTGTTGGTATCAATCTTTCTTGACTGTACCAGAGCAGAATGCAAGAACACATTGTGGGGCATAATGATACAACCGACAACCCCCACAGCCTGCTTTATGGTTTTCGAACTTAGTTTTGGGACTGTAACACCTGAGAAAATAAACTGAAATCAGTCCTACCTGTGCGAGAGCCTAAAAGGAGAGGTGTGCAAGCAAAAGGGCAAGAATAAATGAAAAATGGCTTCTGATGTTGAAAAAAAGTAAGTACCAATTAGAAGCTCCTTTCCACTGGGCTTGGTTTCACCGAACATTATAGCGAAGGAAATAGCCATTGTTGCAACAAGAACCCCAAAGAAAGCTTCTAATTTTCTCACACCATAGTTCTCGAGGAACAGAAATATGAAGCTGCCAACAAGATGGAAGATGTCAAGTATCATTTCATACTAAAACACAACTAGTCTATAGGATGCTTCAGAAAAAATGATAGAATTCCTTCCAGAATGTTGTAGATAATCAAATATAATTCCAACCTCATACCATTGAAAGATTACGGTTCAAACTTCGAAGCAATATAACACTAAATAAGGGGGGGGGGGGGGGGGGGGGGACAGAGAGAAAATCTTGCTTTCTATTAGGTAGCTAATCTAAAACTTATAATAGTTTCAAGTTTCAACTAGTAGAAGAGTTCTCCTTTAAGCAAGCCTATGAACCCCAAAATCTAAAAATTATTTTAATAGTTCTCTTTTTTTATGAGGATTCAATATATACCTTGACGGTTTGACCCCGTTGTTTAGTTTCACAAATAACAAGTGCCAACCTACCTAACCCTTACCTAAATATGTTTTCCTATTGTTCCAAACCAAGATTCGAGGTCATCAGCAAAGAAAACTTGACCTAAGAACCTCATTAACTACGTTTTCAGGAGTCTGTAAGTAATCAAATAAAAAAATAAAATAAAATTCGTCCAAAATCCAGATTAGCTAAATCCATTGAGATGAAACTGAAAGCAACCAAAGAAAATTATATGTTCGAAGCCTCACAAGTAACAAACCCCAATTCAGGGACAAAAAAATCAGGATAAAAGCTAAAAAACAAAATAGCAGACACCTTAGATAGGATAAAGGAACCAGTAACCACCCAAAGGGAAGTAAAGAAGCAGTAAAATTGAAAAAGTTTCCAACTTTTTAACGAACGAAAGATGGAAGATGATTTCCCCATCAAAAATCAGTCGATGACGGAAGAACAAAACAAGAAACAAGGATTAATTATTCTTAAAAAAGAGATAGTTTCGCTATATAACCCCCAAAGCTCCAAATTTTCTAAGGAGAGCTACGAGACCGGGGATATACCAGTCCAGAGCGGTGATGATAACCCCGCCCCAGAGAGGGATCGACCCGCCGCTGAGTATCTTGATGGCGATTGCGCTCCCAATGACCTCCTGGATGTCGGCCCCGATGAGGGCGAGCTCGGCCATTAACCAGAGCGCCACCCGCGCCCACGCCGGGTACTCCTCCCGGCACAGTTCCGCCAGGTGCCGCCCCGTCGCCACCCCAAGCCGGGCCGAGAGCAGCTGGATCAGTAGCCCCATCACCGTCGCCCAGAGAAGCAACCACAGCAGGGAGTACCCCGCGATCGCCCCGGACTGGAGGTCGCCCTCCAGGTTCCCGGGATCCAGGAACGCAATGCACATGAGGAACCCGGGGCCGGTGAAGCGCCAGAGCTTCCGCCATGAGAAGGGGGGCACGGAGCCGGCCGCCTCCGCCGCGGCATACTCGTCCTCGTCAGAGATCGAGATCGCGACCTTCTCGTCGGAGTCGTAGGCTCTCTCCTCATCGGATTCCTCGGAGTCCAGTGGTGGGGACGAGACAAGAAGCCTCGCCTCCGCTTCCTTTCGCGCAGAAGCCATGGGCGAGCTCCCCCGGAGAGAAGAGGAGTGACACGGACGAAAAGAAGCTCCTTTTTCCCTTAATCCGCGGAGCGATGGATACCAGAGACGATGGACGAGGGGTTTTTACACTATATATTTACCGACGGTCGTTCGACTCCACCCGGCGGCCAACAACAATTGAAGGTGGGGCCTACCTCGTATATACACGTGGAGTGTCAGATAATGTGCCTGGGAATGCTGTCTGCTGTCCGTTGAAGAACGGCTCATCTAAGAAGCAGATAAGATCCTGCTCGTTGCGTACCAATTCGCGCCACGTTGACGAGTGCCGTACCGTAACCCGTGTTAATCTCACTTCCGGTACGATTACATCCATAGACTATTCAGACGTGGAGGACATAGTTACACTGAAAATGAAGAGTTTGGGTATTATACGTTTATCGGAGAGTGAGGGGAACGGCAGAGTGCGTGGGAGACGTTGACGTGGGTGGTCTAAAGCGTGGCGGGAGAGCACCGGGAGGGTGGGAAGCCGAGGATAGCGTGTGGTGGGCCCACCGGGGGTGAGGTCACCGCGGTCCATTTCGTGCCTCCCCCGTGGTCCCACGAGTCGTGAGTGGGCTTGCCTCGCTCCGAGACGCCACATCAGTCTAAGGAAATTGATAAATAGACTTGCCAATTCTGCTGTGCGCACTCCTCATTGATAAACTATTTCAGCACGCGGAGTGAAAGAAATGAGGAAAAGGAAGAGTGTTTTAAAATATCGGTGAGTATTGTAGCACCATAAATTATTGCATAAATATATTGTCAATGTTGACATCATGTCGTCATTGGCATAACTAACGATGATAACCAAGTTGCAAGATTTTTTTACTATTATTTTTTTGATGTGAACCAAGTTTCAGGACTTTTCCACATTAATTGGTTTTGTCTCAAAGGAAAAACTTATTGCTTAAATGATAATTGGATTCTAGAAGTACATGATGTTGGCAATTGGCAATTGAGGATAGATGGGAATCCAACTCATATATTTTGATACTAGGCTTGATGATTATGATTAAAATTGCATGGCATCACCATATGCATCAAATTGGATAGATGATATAATTAAATATATAAATTATATTGTTTATCATGATTAATGATAAAATAGTATTTTATAATATCTTATGGCATGATCGTTCTATCTATGTACCTATCAAGTAAATTTAGGTTATGCTATTAGCTTTGGGGTTCACTTCTAATTATGGTTTAGAAAAAAAATTATAATGCTTGGAAATTGATGTATATTACAATTCAATTGTAAAGTTTATCTTATACAAGGGAAAGCTGAATAGTATATTCCTTTTTCATTTTTATTCTCTTTCATATTTGTACTTTCTTCATCACAATATGTTCTTATTTAGTGTTAACGTCCATGGAATGCAAACAAGAAGGTCTTTAGAAAATATTTCAAATAAGAATAGGCCAAATTAGCCAATCACATCATGCTAAAAGATAAAACGTAAGCAGGTGTAATGCCATAAGTCAAAATTGTCATTCACTGAGAAAAATATGAGTGAGGACATTATTAGTTTGCTTGCTTGTTGCTGGATGTTGATGCATGGATACATAAGAGTTGTCACTTGGAAATACAAGTGCCACATTGAAACTGGCCAGTTGTTTAAGAATTTAATGAAATTAAGATTTGTTCTTGTTGCTGGAAATTGGACCCGGGAGCAATCTTCGGTCGAGAAGAGGGAGCGGCGAGTTCTCACGGCGGGGCGGCGGTCCGTCGGTGGGCGGCGTCCTCCGTCTGGGGCGGTCGGAGAGAAGGGACGGCCGGCCCGCGCGGCGAGGCGGCGATCCGTCAGCTGGCGGCGTCCTCCGTCTGGGTGCCTGCACACGAGCCGGTGGCCGGGTTTTCCGGCGCCGGCCCTCCGACGCTCAAGTCAGGGAGGGGGCAAGTAGTGTAGAAAGGAGATGAACAGTGTCTGTAGAGTGCATCAATCTTCCCCCCCTCTCCTGAGAGGCCAAGGCTCCCTTTTATAGGCGGGGGTCGGTTTACCTGCGATGTAACAGGGCGAAGCCGTAGTACGGCTCGGCATGTCATTCGGGTCGGCGCACGGTCAGGCGAATCATT
Organism: Phoenix dactylifera; assembly: GCF_009389715.1. NCBI lineage: Eukaryota > Viridiplantae > Streptophyta > Magnoliopsida > Arecales > Arecaceae > Phoenix > Phoenix dactylifera. The sequence goes on from NC_052397.1 coordinate 13,885,769, forward strand.
GCACTGATGTCGGCGGTGAGGGCGTCGTACAGCCCGAACTAGCACGCTATCAGGCGAATTATTGCATTGGTGTCGGAGGTATGGCCGAGATCGGAGACTTATCATAGTTGACTAGACTCTGCTGGGCTGATTTGCCGTGGAGAGCTGAGAGTCCGTAGATGACAGGAGCCATGCGCATTTATTGTGGAGTAAGCCGGAGATCCGTATTTATTGTGGAGTAAGCCGGAGATCCGCATTTATTGTGGAGTAAGCCGGAGATCCGCATTTATTGTGGAGTAAGCCGGAGATCCGCATTTATTGTGGAGTAAGCCGGAGAGTTACAGCGACCATGCGCAATAAATGCCAGAGGGGCGTCAGGGTATGGTCCTCGGCTAGACCTCAGAGGCGCACGGCCGTAGTAGGTGGCTGACAAGAGTAGACCTCGAACATCGGGGTTTTTCTTAGGTCGGAGGTCTCGAGGTCGGGCGTTCCGAAGTCGGACGCCGACTTCGGCCGTCCGGGGTCGGAAGTTGTACGGCTTCTTAGGGGCATTTATGTCATTTGGGAAAGAATCTTATTCCCCCCAACACTACCCCCCGACTTCCGAGTTCGAGCGACTTGTGGGCTCGGACGTGGGAAGTAAAGTCTGTCACTGAGGTTGGGGGGCGAGTCTCGTCCGCCCCCTTGCGCTTCTCGGAGCTTTCATGGTGAAACCTGCGCCCTTTGGCGTCTCGAGGCTGCTTTATTCAGTGAGCTTATGATGAAGCTCGTATCATTACGCTTCTTGAAGCGGAGGTGGCGTCTCTTGAATCGCCAGGATCGCTTTACGGCGGATTAATGATGGGGGTCCTCGAGCTCGTCGAGGCGGTGCCTCGATCCCGTAATCGAGGCTTCTCGCTCATTAATGAGTGTGCCGTTACGGGGTTTAAAACGGACACGCGGCGTGACCCAAGGTCGGACGCTTCCGATTTCGTGTTACTGGACCACAATTCCGGAGAGGTGGAGGCCACATCGAGGCTCCACGTGTCCCAGATCTTATTAAATGAGGGGAGCGGGGCAGCGTCCGCTCGTTCCTCAAGACGATTTGATTTTGCGGACCCATGATGAGGCCCCGAGATCCGATGGGACAACGCTTCGATTTCGTACCCGATTTATTAATCCGGAGTCAATACGGTGCCTCGGCTTCCGAGGTCGACACGTGGCGCAACCCGATCGGGGGATGGGAACCGACCCCATCGATCTGGGCCGTCAGGGGGGTCTATATAAACCCCTCGAGGTTGCCCTAAAGGTCTTGTTTGGCTGCTTCTTATTTTCGTTGCCTTTCTCCCTTGCTTCCTTTCTCAACCGAACCTTGCCGTCGGTGCCCGGAGCGATTTCCGGCGATGTCCAGTAGGTTTTCACCCTGTTTTCACTAGGGTTTCCTCTTTTCTTCTCCTCCCCAGCTTCCATTTTCCGCTTTTTTTTAACTTTTATTTCGTTCTTCTGTGAGAATGGGTTTGGGTCCTGAGGAAGTGGGATCGAGCCTGTCGGGGGAGGAGTTGGAGCTGATCCGCTCCCGGTTCTTCTTCCAGCCCGGGTTTCGTCTTGAAACTGCGGGGCCGGAGGACAGGGTGACGCAGCCGCCCCCAGGTCGGATCGCGGTCTACCACGAGACACTTTGGGCTGGCCTGCGTTTTCCCGCCCACGAGTTCGTGAGCCAGCTGCTGGCCGAGTACCAGCTCGTCCCGGCGCAGTTGGCTCCGAACTCGTGGAGGACCATAATCGGGTTCTTGTCCCTGTGCCTCGGGCACGGGATCCCGATCTCGGTAGGCCTCTTCCGCTGGTGTTTTCTGTTAAAGAAGAACCCGGCGGACGCAGGGTAGCTATACTTCGCCTTTCGGGGCGGTATGTCACTCTTCCAGGGTGCCCCTTCCTCGATTCATGAGTGGAAGGGGAAGTTTTTCTTCCTGGCGTCCGAAGCGCCTTGGGGGTTCGACCCGAGGTGGGGGGACCCTCGGTTGAAGACCCTCAATAAGCTCTCCGAGCCCTCGAGGAGGGAGCTGAGGACCCTGGACTCCGTGCGAGCCCTCGGGAGGGGCAACGACCTGACCGAGCTCCTGCGGGAGGACGCCCTGGCGAGCATAGGTCTGAGCTCGGTGCGCCCCGAGGGTAAGGGTGGTTACATTATTTTATTTTTTCTTCTTTCTTTGCTTTTACTGTCACTGGTCTGACACTTAACGAAATTTTGATTTCAGATATTCCCCGCCTGCCGACCAGCAACACATCACTTTTTTCTCGCCTGAGAAGGCGAGAAGCCGAGGCCGGGGGAGCCGCGCCCCAGCCTCGGAAGAGGGTGAGGACGGACGACGCTTCTACGTCGGCCGGGAGGAGTGGCCCCGAGGCGGGGGCCTCTGCAGCCGAGCCGAGGCGGGCGCGGGTCGCCAGCGATGCGGGCCCATCGGCCCTTCCTTGCCCTGCCCCCCTTGCCCAGCGGGGGGAGTCGTCCATGGCCCGGCCGCAGCAGCCAGAACCTGGGCCTGCCCGAGGCCCCGAAGCGAGCGGCTCCGGGACCTCGGGCTCGATCGTGCCGAGCTCTTCCCGGGCTTTCCGAGAAGAGTCAGTCGAGCCGGACTCCCCTATTCCCGAGGGGAGTTCGGCCTTTCGTAATGCCGAGGTCGCACGCTCCGTGTTGCGGCGTGCGATGCTCCCAGCGGACCGGGCCGAGTTCCGGAACATTCCGCTGGAGGAGGTCGTCAACGGCGCCTACTGCAACACTGCCCGAGTAAGTTTCTTTCCTTGATTGCCTTGAGTCATTGGCGAGTTCATATGCTTTTCAACTCACGATATCTTCGTTCCTTTCTTTTCAGCATGTCCACGAGCTCGATGCCTTGGTGTTTATCGCCCAAGGCTGTCAAGAGGAGGCCTGGCGGCTCGGCCAACAGTTGGAGTCGGCCAAGAAGAAAGTCGCCGAGCTGGAGGCGGCATTGGCCGATACCGAGGCTCGGAGGACGGCCACCGAGGCCGAGCGCCTTGCTATGGCGGGGGCGCTTGAGGAGGAGAGGGCGGCTCACGCCTTGACCAGGTCGGCCATGCGCGGTACGGAGGCGCGTTTGGGGGAGGTCCAGGCCGAGGTCGCGGCCCTCAAGTATGAGGACGGGGTCTCCCGCCTCCGAATCGAGCAACTTGAGGCCCGGGAGAGGAGGGCACTCGAACGAGCCGAACATGCCGTGGAACTCTTCAAAGAGTCGCAAGAGTTCCGCGACATGTTGGAGGAGGAGACGGTGGACGGTTTCCTCCGGGGCTTCGAGAACTTCCGGGTGCAGATGCGCCGGTACTGCCCTCAGTACGACCTTTCGACGGTCCGTCCGAGGGAGGACCTGGGCTGGGGGTCCGACGTGGAAGCCCTTCCCGCCATCCTGACATCCGAGGCGGGAATATATGAACAAGACCCCGCCGAGCCTTCGACGGGGGTGGCCGAGGCGGACGGTGTCGTGCAGGCGGCTCCAGCGGCCGAGGTGGACGCCGTCCTGGAGCCGGTGCCCGAAGCTCCTGCCCCCGACCCCGAGCCTGTTCCGGATGAAGATCATGAGGTCATCAATGTGCCGGACGACCCCCCGGATGTTGCTCCCGCCGCTTAGGACTTAGCGTATTTTTCTTTTCTTTTTCGTTGTATCCGGGGTCGGCCCTTGAGTGGCCGACTTCCAATTTTGTAATTGGCCTTCCGGCCCTTTGTTAATGAAAAAATATTTTTGTCATTCCGTGTTCATCTTTCCCTCTGTTGTTGTGGATGAGGCTAGAGCCTTAGCTAACTGCCTCGAAGACCTCTAACTTTGTATTTTAATTTTCGGACTGCTTAACGAAGTTGTCCCCTTTTCCCGGGCTATGTCTTAGCCTTCTCGGGTTCCAGTCATTCCGACCAAAAGGAGCTCCGAGTCTTAGGTTTTTTAGAAAATTCCTCTAAGTCCCATAGCTCGGATCTAAGAATCGTGGAAGTCATCACGTTTAGCTTTTAGAGAAATCCCAAGGCATCGAGGTCGGGCCTTAGCCCTTCAAGTAAGACCGGACTAGGTCTATGCCTGCTGCTATTCGGGGATTTTAATCGGGTTTCCGAACTTAACTCCGAACCCCTCGTAGGGAGCGCAGGCTAATAAGTAAGTCATTGTCGAAGGTTTTCGTAGTTATCGTTCTCGGACTCTGCCGAGATCTCGGTGAGCAAGGCTGGGATTTCCAAAAATTGCCTTGGTATCCATGTTTGGCTGATACACTCGTGGTCGGGACCACTTTCTCAGCTAGATGTCGGAGTTTACGTAGAAGAGCCGAGTTGGGCCCTAATTTATGAAGCCTTCGTACAGATTGCGGAGACTTGACGAACGGAGCCTGCATAATGTAGTTAGGGGGTCGATCTTGAGCCGACCCATTGGAGAGGCCCGACTTTGGGGGCGAGATAAGACTCCAACGTTGAGATTCCGCTCAGCAATATGTAGATAAAATTTAACAAGGAGGGCGTCTAGTTGGATGTACCTCTTGCATTCTCCGAGTCATGCTTCGCATGGTGGAGTAGGTTGCCTCCTTTCCTCGTCGACCTCCGGAGTCATTTTGACTTAAAGGGGGGCTCGGGTTTCTCACGGACCCAACAGCGCCCACCGAGGTTGAGAGGATTTGGCGAGGCTTTATTGAATTGTAGCTCTCTGCGAGGTCGAGGGAGTTTCAGACCCCATGGTAGGACCTCGGGCGCCTCAACCTTGGTCGAGGAATCTTGCGTCAGGTCGGCGAGTCCGTGGACGCTTTGCTGACCTGTGGTGCCTCCCGAGGTCGAGGGAGTTTGGGACTCTACGGTCGACCCTCGGGGCATCCCGACCTTAGTCGAGGGATCGTTCGCCAGGTCGGCGGGTCTGGGCACGCTCTACCGACCTGCGACGCTTCCCGAGGTCGAGGGAGTCTGGTTCTCTACGGTCGACCCTCGGAGCATCCCGACCTTAGTCGGAGAATAGCTCGCTTCGGAGATCGGGGATCGTCGACCGCTCCCGGGGGTCCACTTCGTGGCGCCCCGGGTGGAGCCACCCTTTCCACCCCTTACGGCTTCTTCCCGAGGTCGAGGGAGTCTGGTTTTCTACGGTCGACCCTCGGGGCATCCCGACCTTAGTCGAGGGATCGTTCGTCAAGTCGGCGGGTCTGGGCACGCTCTACCGACCTGCGACGCTTCCCGAGGTCGAGGGAGTCTGGTTCTCTACGGTCGACCCTCGGGGCATCCCGACCTTAGTCGAGGGATCGCTCGCTTCGGAGATCGGGGATCGTCGACCGCTCCCGGGGGTCCACTTTGTGGCGCCCCGGGTGGAGCCACCCTTTCCACCCCTCACGGCGCCTTTCCGAGGTCGAGGGAGTCTGGTTCTCTACGGTCGACCCTCGGGGCATCCCGACCTTAGTCGAGGTAGGAGAACGAGCCGAGCTCGTCTAGTCCGAGAGGACCGTGCTCATAGGTGGAAGTTGATGGAGAACGAGCCGAGCTCATCTGGTCAGAGAGGACCGTGCTCATAGATGGAAGTTGATGGAGAACGAGCCGAGCTCGTCTGGTCAGAGAGGACCGTACTCATATCTTGACGTCTCGAACATCCCTATAGCCGGGGCATCCCGACGTCTCGGGGCATCCCGACGAACCAGGGCATTCTGACCTTAGTCGAGGGAATTTCGCGCCAAGTCGATGTTTCGTCATCCTGCGATTCTTCCCGAGGTCGAGGGAGTTTGGGACTCTACGGTCGAGCCTCGAGGCATCCCGATTTTGGCCGGAGAATCTGAGGATCACAGACGACCCAATATTAGAAGAGAATTACAGCCATCAAGATAAGAGAATTGTTTGCGAAAAGGAAGCTGAGTCCATTGTCCTGATTGTCTTGAACCCCTAGGGGTTTTACTGGTAGTACATTCGTAGATTCTCGGAGTTCCAGCTTCGCGGGATCAGGGTCCCCTCTAGGGACTTTAATTTATACGCCCCTGGTCGTTGTACCTGGGCGATCTGATACGGCCCTTCCCAATTTGGGGCGAGCTTTCCTTGCTCAGTCGGTTGAGAAGCCTCGGCTCTCCTGAGGACGAGGTCCCCCGCTTTGAAGAGCTTGGGCTTGACTCTAGAGTTGTAGTATTGGGCCGTTCGCTGTTGGTATCTCGCCATGCGGACCCGGGCAACCTCTCTTGTCTCTTCGACGAGGTCCAAGTTGCTCCTGAACTGGGAAGAATTGGTGTCGGGGTCGTAATGCTCCACCCTTGGAGAAGGGAGGCCGATCTCCAACGGGATGACGACCTCAGTGCCGTATGCTAGGTTGAAGGGGGTCTCTCCCGTGGGCAGTCGGAACGTGGTCCGGTACGCCCAAAGGACATTGTACAAGTCCTCGACCTACTGTCCTTTGGACCGATCAAGCCTAGCCTTGAGCCCCTGCAAAATAGTGCGGTTAGTTACCTCAGTTTCCCCGTTTGTCTGGGGGTGAGTGACTGAGGTGAAACGGTGATCAATGCCGAGCTCAGAGCAAAATTTTCTGAAACGAACATTGTCAAATTGTCGACCATTGTCAGATATAAGGATACGGGGTAATCCGAATCTGCAGATTATGGACTTCCACACGAAGTCTCGCATCTTTTGCTCGGTGATCCGGGCGACGGGTTCGGCCTCGACCCATTTGGTGAAGTAGTCGATGGAGACGACCAGGAACTTTCTCTGTCCGGTGGCCAGGGGAAAGGGCCCCAGGATGTCGATCCCCCATTGGGCAAACGGCCAGGGGGCGATGATGAAGGTCAGCAGAGTTGAAGGTCGGCGCTGGACATTGGCGTTTCGTTGGCACCGATCGCACTTCCGGACGAAATCCGTTGCATCCTTCTGGAGTGTGGGCCAATAATATCCTTGTCGCAGGACCTTATGGGCTAATGCCCGACCCCCCAGGTGATTTCCGCAGATCCCTTCATGGACCTCTCGGAGGGCATAGTCCGCCTCGGAGGGGCGGAGGCATCTGAGAAGGGGAGAAGTAAATGATCGCCGGTAGAGTCTATTCTCGTATAAGACATACCGGAGGGCCTGGCGCTTGATTCGGCGAGCTTCCGTCTCGTCGTGAGGTAGGGTTCCGTCCTGAAGGTAGCAGACGAGCCCATCGATCCAGCTTGGCTCGGAGTCGATGCACATGGTGGGCTCAGGTTCCTCCGTGCTGGGGATCCGAAGATACTCGAGCGCTGTTCCCTTGGGAAGCTCGCTCATGCGGGAGGTTGCCAATTTGGATAGCTGGTCTGCCCTGAGGTTTTCCGCTCTGGGGATGTATTGAATATTGAAAGAATTTAGGGCAGATATGAGTTCCCGCACCTTTTGGAGATACTTTTGCATGGATGGCTCTTTAGCTCCAAAATCTCCTTGGACCTGGTTCACCACCAGCTGGGAGTCACTGAAGGCCGTCAGGTCTTCCACTCTTAGTTCTTTCGCCAGCTTGAGCCCGGCGATGAGAGCCTCATACTCGGCCTCATTGTTCGAGGCCGGGAATTCGAGGCGCAAAGCTTGCTCGGCCACCACTCCGTCTGGACTGGTGAGGATAAGTCCGGCCCCGCTACCCCCCGAGGTCGAAGACCCGTCCGAGTGCAGGACCCATGGCTGCCTCGGGGCCTCCTCTACGGATTCGGGTGGCCTCTCGGGGTTGTCCGGAAGGGTGCACTCCACGATGAAGTCGGCGAGTATCTGAGCTTTGATAGCCGGCCTGGGCCGATATTCGAGGTCAAATTCCCCGAGCTCGACCGCCCATTTGGCGATCCTCCCCGCACGAGCCGACCTCTGCAGTATTTGCTTCATAGGCTGGTCGGTCAATATGGCTATCGTGTGGGCTTGGAAGTAAGGCCTGAGTCTCCGAGCCGAGATGATGAGAGCGAAGATGGTCTTCTCAAGTTTAGAATATCGGGTCTCAGCATCCCTGAGAACCCGGCTGGTGTAATAGACCGGCTTTTGGAGCTTGTCCTCTTCCCGGACGAGAACTGAGCTCACTGCAGCTGGAGAGACGGCCAGATATAAGTAAAGGATCTCGCCTTTCTGGGGCTTGGTAAGCAGCGGGGGAGAGGCCAGAAGGCTCCGAAGCTCTTCAAAGGCCTGCTGGCATTCTTCTGTCCACCGGAAGTCTTTCGGCCGTTTGAGGCTCTTGAAGAAGGGAAGGCATCGCTCGGCTGACCGAGAGACGAACCTTCCCAGGGCGGCAACCCGCCCCGCGAGCCGTTGCACCTCCTTAACTGTCTTTGGAGGCGACATCTCTTGCAGTGCCCGGATTTTCTCCGGGTTGGCTTCAATTCCGCGCTGGGTCACTATGAAACCCAGGAACTTGCCCGAGGTGACCCCGAACGCGCACTTTGCCGGATTGAGTTTCATTTGGTACCTTCTGAGCTTGGCGAATGTCTCATTGAGATCGGCTATGTGGTGTTCCGCCGCTCGGCTCTTTACCAGCATGTCGTCCACATAGACTTCCATGTTCCGGCTGATCTGGTCTTTAAAAATTTGGCTGACCAGTCTCTGATAGGTAGCCCCAGCGTTTTTCAGGCCGAAGGGCATCACCTTGTAGCAGTAGGTGCCCTTGTCGGTGATGAAGGCCGTCTTCTCCTCGTCTTCTGGCGCCATTCGGATTTGATTGTATCCTGAAAAGGCGTCCATAAAAGTTAGCAGTTGGTGTCCTGAAGTGGAGTCGACGAGCTGGTCGATGCTCGGGAGGGGGAAGCTGTCTTTTGGGCAGGCCTTGTTCAAGTCGGTGTAGTCCACGCACATACGCCATTTTCCGTTGGCCTTCTTTACGAGGACTATGTTGGCGAGCCAGTCCGGGTAGGACACCTCCCGGATGAAACCGGCTCCGAGGAGCTTGTCCACCTTTTCAGCTGCAGCCCGTTGTCGTTCCGGAGCAGAGCCTCTTTTCTTCTGCTTCACAGGCCTGCTGGTCGGCCTTACCTGGAGTCGGTGGACCATGACTCCAGGGTCAATTCCCGGCACGTCCGCAGGGGACCAGGCGAAAACGTCAGCGTTGTCCCGCAGGAAGCTGACAAGGCAATCCCTCTCGCGGGCGCCGAGGCCGGAGCCGACCTGCACAGTTAGCTCAGAAAAATTTTCTTGTAGTGGGATTTGAATAAAGAGCTCACCGGGCTCTACTTGCTTCTTCCAGAGGGTGTCCCTCGCATCGAGGGTTTCTATGGGCAGCGAAGGGCCCATCGGGTGGTCCGGCGCCTCGGCTGGTTGCTTTACTGTGTGGGCCGCCATGTAGCATTGCTTGGCGACCAGCTGGTCTCCGCGGACCTCGCCTACTCCTTGGTCGGTGGGGAACCGCATAAGCAAATAGCGAGTTGAAACCACGGCTCGAAGGGCATTTAGCCCTGGGCGCCCAAGGATGGCGTTGTAGACCGAGGGCAGACGGACCACCAGGAGGTCCATCCTCACAGTGCTCTCCCGGGGGGCGAGGCCGACTGTGACAAGGAAGCTAGCCTCACCTTCAACCGGGACTGCATCTCCGGTAAACCCAACCAACGGGGCATTGACTCTCCGGAGATGCCCTTCTGTCAATCCCATTTTTTGGTAGGCATGATAATACAAAATGTTGGCTGAGCTTCTATTGTCAACTAGGACACGCTTTACATCAAACCTATTTACAATCATAGAGATGACCACAGCGTCATCATGGGGGGTTTCGACCCCTTCTAAGTCCTCGTCCGAGAACGAGATGACTTCACCAGTACGTGAGCGCTTCGGGGGTGCTCCCTGGGCGGCCGTTCCTGCCGAGGCCCGCCCGATCATGTTGATGGTGCCGGCGATGGGCCTGTTGTCACCCGGATTTTCGGTTGGTGCGACATTCTCCGCCGGCCTCCTTTCCTCAGGTCGGTTCCTCACGAACCGGTTGAGTACTCCCCGTCGGATGAGCGCTTCTATCTCATCCCGGAGTTGGTAGCAGTCCTCCGTGTCGTGCCCACGATCTCGGTGGAAGCGGCAATACTTCCTGGGATTCCGGGGGAATCCCGTGTCTCGCATAGGAGGCGGGGGTCGGAAGAAGTCCCGACCCTCGATTTCCATCAGGATTTCGGCCCGGGGAGCGTTGACGGGTGTGTAGTTCTCGTACTTTTCCGGGTACGTCCGAGGCCGTGGTGGGGACCTCGGCCGAGGAGGGGTCCTTTGCTGAGATCGCCTCTGCTGTCGGGGCGGACTTCTCAGTCTGGGGAGGTTCTTCTCTCGGCGGGGGGATCGGCTCCTTTGTCGGCCGCGCTCCTCGCGGCGTTTCTTCTGCTTCTTGGAGGCGGGCTCAATTGTCCCCCGCCTGGATGCAACTGCCTCCTCGGCCTTGGCATACTTCCGGGCTCGGGCCAACATTTCAGTGAAGTCGGCCGGGAAGCTCTTCTCGATGGAGAAGAGGAATCGGTAGGAGCGAACCCCAGTCTTCAGAGCCGACATAGCCATCGACTGGTCTAGCTCGCGAACCTCCCATGTGGCGGCGGTGAAGCGGTCCAGGTACTCCTTGAGGGGCTCCCCCTCTTTCTGTTTGATGTCGAGGAGGGAGTCTGACGTCCGTCGCTGGCGCCGGCTGGCAGCGAAGTTGGTGGCGAACTGCCTGCCGAGCTGCTCAAAAGAGGACACCGTATTCGGCTTCAGTCCAGAAAACCAAAGCCGAGCGGTCCCTCGAAGGGTCGCTGGGAAGGCCCTGCAGAGTATGGCCTCCGAGGACCCTTGTAGGGCCATGAGGGCCCGATAGCTCTCCAGGTGGTCGAGAGGGTCGGTCGTCCCGTTGTAGGGTTCCACCTGAGGCATTTTGAACCTCGCGGGAACCGGCTCATCCTCGATCTGGCGGGAGAAGGGGGACTTGGTGGTGAACTCAAAGTCTCCCTCTTGTCTTGCCTTCTTGCTGTGGAGCGCCGCAATCTGACGCTCCAGATGCTCAACTTTCCGGTCGAGCTCCCCCACCCGTGGGATTGTCGCTGTGGTTTGCGCCGGCTCACGGTGATCTGGGGCTGACTCTGCCTCAGAAAGTTGGGGTCTCCGATCGAAACCTTCTCCCGGTAACTCCCTCCGGGGAGAAGCTCGTTCTCCGTTGTTGGCTCTAGAAGAGCCATGCAAGTTTTGGCTTGGGAAAACCGGGCCGTTGGGGAGACACTCCGGCGGGGCCTGAGCCCGTGAGGGGAGCGTAGGTAAGGCTTCCTCGCGCCGCAGACTCTGAACGGCGGCGGCCAGGGCCTGGACTTGCTGTACCAAGGCGTCGAACTGTTCCGGCTGGACCAGAGGAACTGGGTCAGCCGGAGTTGGAGAATTCTAGACAGAGTGTCCAGGGCTTTGCGGGGGACGCCGGGAGATGTTAGAGGCTCCCTTACTTCTCAACTTCATGACTGCTACTCGGGCCCTTCCTCTAGCGCCAACTGTTGCTGGAAATTGGACCCGGGGGCAATCTTCGGATGAGGAGAGGGAGCGGCGAGTTCTCACGGTGGGGCGGCGGTCCGTCGGCGGGCGGCGTCCTCCGTCTGGGGCGGTCGGAGAGAAGGGACGGCCGGCCCGCGCGGCGAGGCGGCGATCCGTCAGCTGGCGGCGTCCTCCGTCTGGGTGCCTGCACACGAGCCGGTGGCCGGGTTTTCCGGCGCCGGCCCTCCGACGCTCAAGTTAGGGAGGGGGCAAGTAGTGTAGAAAGGAGATAAACAGTGTCTGTAGAGTGCATCAATCTTCCCCCCCTCTCCTGAGAGGCCAAGGCTCCCTTTTATAGGCGGGGGTCGGTTTACCTGCGATGTAACAGGGCGAAGCCGTAGTACGGCTCGGCATGTCATTCGGGTCGACGCACGGTCAGGCGAATCATTGCACTGATGTCGGCGGTGAGGGCGTCGTACAGCCCGAACTAGCACGCTATCAGGCAAATTATTGCATTGGTGTCGGAGGTATGGCCGAGATCGGAGACTTATCATAGTTGACTAGACTCTGCTGGGCTGATTTGCCGTGGAGAGCTGAGAGTCCGTAGATGACAGGAGCCATGCGCATTTATTGTGGAGTAAGCCGGAGATCCGCATTTATTGTGGAGTAAGCCGGAGATCTGCATTTATTGTGGAGTAAGCCGGAGATCCGCATTTATTGTGGAGTAAGCCGGAGAGTTACAGCGACCATGCGCAATAAATGCCAGAGGGGCGTCAGGGTATGGTCCTCGGCCAGACCTCAGAGGCGCACGGCCGTAGTAGGTGGCTGACAAGAGTAGACCTCGAACATCGAGGTTTTTCTTAGGTCGGAGGTCTCGAGGTCGGGCGTTCCGAAGTCGGACGCCGACTTCGGCCGTCCGGGGTCGGAAGTTGTACGGCTTCTTAGGGGCATTTATGTCATTTGGGAAAGAATCTTATTCCCCCCAACAGTTCTTATAGTGAAACTCAAAAAATTATGAAAAGAATTTTATCTCAAAAAAAAATAATGAAAAGAACAGGACAAAAAATTAGATGATAGGAAGTCAATGGGAAATGATAAGGGTTATTCAAAAGCGACAACAATTCAATTACGCAACTTCACTAAATATGTTGTATTATATTCAAAATCCAAATGATCATGCAAACCTTGGCAGCTGGGATTTAGCCTTTTTTTTTTTTTTAGAACACACAAGAAATATGAATCCAAAATAAAAAGGATAAAATGAAAAGATTTTCTTTTTTTTCCCAAAGAGATTCCAAGTTCATAATTCATTATTCACAAGAGAACCTGATTTGCCAAGAGTACAATAAAAGAATTCATCTTAAGTTAGTAACAAAAAAGTACTTTGATAACTGATGACCATCTCCTTAATATATTTTTTTAATTTTGCTGAACTAATAAATATTGATTCATGATCATGTTTATACACATTCAACTTTATCAAATGATTCGTATAGTTGATTTTCAAATGGGTGAAAAAGTGAAATATTTTAGGATCTCTTCTCAATCTTTCCCATGATCCATTCTAACTAAACAACTGAATTATCTCTTCCTGGTTTTGTGAAGTTATCCCACTCAAATATTTATAGGCCCAATGACCAATCAGTAAACAATTGTACAAGTAGAATTCTAGTTGGACTACTGACTCTCTGTCTTAAAATATTTCTAGAATCCCATCCAAGATACATTCCTACCAATTCATAAGATGACATATGGACAAGGCAGTGCTGCTGTAGGTTAATGAAGAACAAAAGAAGATACCCCAAAAGCTAAAAGGCCAAGGAAAAAAGGAAAGGGGGCATGGTTCTTCAACAATACAAAAGATGAAGATGTATGACATTCTTCATGGTTTTCATTGCGTCTATATACCCTTGTATCTAACATGGGCTTTTCTTGAAATAATGTGAGAGGCTAGATGGATGGTTATGATTATTTTACGTAACAGTCCTTTATTTAATTTGTAGTTGAATTAAGTGTTTTCTGAAAGTTGGTCCAAGATGCATGCATCTTCTTTCTCCAAAGATGGTAACCCTTATTTTTGACTAGAGGACCCAAACCTATTTTATATCAAATTCTCTAATCAAATACATAAACCTATTCTAATTATTCTGGGCATTCTCACGGTTTGTAGTGAGATATCGGTACACCAAAAAAAAAAAAAACATAAAAGAACTAGCACAATAGGGCAAAAAACAACCAAGGGTCAAGAAGAAGATATAGATGCATCAGAAAATATGCTGGAATACTAAAGTACCACATGAATGACTTCCATAGTGCTATAATAGCCAAGTATGATCATGTGGTGGCACTTGATTCATAGATGCTCGAGGAACTTGATTTTTTTGTAGTGTTAAGACGCATTCAAAAATTCATGAAAAATTACATCGAAAAAAATTCAGGATGAAATTGTTCCATCACGCCTATGGTTGAACGGTCTTTGAATCATATAAATAGGTTAGACAAGAAGCTACGGTTATTTTTTTCTTATTTCTTTATTTTAGAAATATTTGTTAGGAAGTTAGAATTGTTATTGAAGTAAGAAAACATTTTCTTTGTTAGGCTCATTATCTTCTTGATATTGATTTTCTCTTACAAGAAATATAAAAACCTAAGAATTCTCCACTAATTATAAAAATACCCTATATGTACTTCCTTTTTTGCTTCGTAGTGATTAGAATTAATGTTTCTAAAGTTCGCTCTTCTTTTCCTTGTGTGATTCTGAACAACCCAAAACAAAACCAATATGGTGTTGATAAAGAAGTGGGAAGCCCGGTTGATGATTAGTGCAACTCTGGTCAAATCAAGAGATTCGGTTAGTGAAACTTATTAGTTATTCTAGCTGAGTTTTTTTTTCTCTCTTGCAGACTAATTCCAGTTTAGCTCTAGCTTCTTCATTTTCTTACTTTGACTTAGTTTTCTTGTTGTTTTTTTCTTATTTTTTTGTTTCATAATTAACACTAATTTTTTAAAAGAATGTTTTATTTTTTCAGGATTAGAGGTTCACAATTGAAACTTGGTGGTTTACCTTGTATATGATATACAGTTTTATTCTAACTTCTCTTGAATCTATAGCCTCTGACCATTTGCCCTCCCGGCATAGCCACAGTGTGTGCCCTCCATTGCTCTCCACATTGTGCCAATAGTTAGTAGTGCGTCATAATTAATAATAAATATTCAAATAAATTCCATAATTTATTAATAATAGGCATTAAATGATAGAGATATCCATTATTTATTACTTGCAACATTCACTAACTAATATAACATCTAAAAGTTTGGTGTTTTTTGCTGGCTAGTGTTCATTCTAAAGGTAATAAATAATTTTTAATTTGATCAAATGTTATTGTGGTAAATAATAACGACATGTTCTCATAATTGATAATTGTTTCTTGTAATAAAAAAATAAAAACCATTATAAATATAATATTTTTAATCAAAATAATATGTTATTGTTCTATTCCCTTTTTATCTATAACAGAAATGGTAATGGCTGTGTGTCATAGATTTGACTTCACAATAATATACAATTTTTAATTGAAAATACAAACATGGGAAATACAAATGACATGAGAGTAAGTTTTTGATAGTCGAGAAAGAAAGGAGAGAGAATTGAATCCTTTAAACTATAGAAGGAAAAAAGCAAGAAATGGAGGAAATTCTCCCATGCTCTGGCAATCTAAAAGTTATTATTTTGGTGATGCAATATGCTACTTAAGTTTGTGAATTTATGCAATTTTTAAATCATACCCATTTAATTAAAGGTCGCTTTCTTCATATATAAGGTTGTGTACCTATTCAATCAAATTGTCATATATTTAGCCATAAAACAACTTTAAATGCTTGACCGAAACTGTAGATCCAACTCAACTTGATCTGAACCTAGATCTGTGAATTTTGGATTGGGTTTGGTACATGCTTGACTCTGATCCAACAAGAATGGTCCATTAGGTCTAAATATTTTTCATGGATCCGATCCGACTTATCATTTAAAGAATTGGGTTTGGATCGCACCAACTAACATGTCATGTATTTAATATTCTAAGAAAAATTACTTATCTAATTAAATCACTAATGTGATTCGGGTATCTAATCAACAAAGAATTTGACAAAAAATTTCATAATCCAAGGACATGCCACTAGAATTTTCTTTTAACAAAAAACAGTGTGGTAAAATAAAACTACATAGATAAGTTGAAAAAAAAAGAAGAAAGAGAGAAACCAATAATGGAATGAAGAGTAACAAAAGCAAACCAACCAAGAACATATCATTTTCACAACCTATAAGAAGGCTTTTGTAGATGGCCCAATCGATCTCCCTTAGCTTTGGACCAAACTGTATTTGGAGATCCTGCAGCTCTAGGGTTTGAAGGAGGTTGACATAGCATAAGAGTGAAGTTGAGCTATTGATTCCACAACTCCTTGCCTATATTGAATGTCATACGAGGCCAACCAACCACTACCTTTCCTTTGGAGCTCCCAGGATCTTCGTGACCTAGTGGAATCAATTCCATATGAGGGCAAGTCCAATGCAAAGGCTTGTTAACAAGGAAAAAGATATTAGAATCAATATCCCCTTAGGGCTCGTTTGGTTCGCAGGAAAACGAGGGGGGAAAGTGTGGTCAACGGGAAAGTAATGAAATGCCTCTTGTTTGGTTGGAGTTTTCAAAGAAGAGAGATGGGAAAGTTGTATTCCCATGGGAATATGATTCCCACATTTCATGGGAAAGTCTTTCCCATGAGAAACATGGGAAAGTTACTTTCCCATGAGGTGGGAATCACTCTTTTTTTATTTTTTCCCAAAAAGACCCTTCAGCATTAAAGAAGCATTAAAGAGGCATTAAAGATCTAATTTTTATTAAGGGCATAATAGGAATTATACATAACTTTCCTAGGAAAGTGGATGGTCAACCAAACATAAGCACTTTGGAAATTAGTCACTTTCCCATGGTTAACCAAACATGTCAAAAGTACTTTCCTAGGTATCCTCTTCCTAGGAATCTGATTTCCAGGAATCATATTCCTAGGAGGGAAAATACTTCCCGCGAACCAAACGAGCCCTTAATGGCACCACTAAGGGAATGAACCAAGCTCCATCGAGACCATGCCTCAAAACTTGATCGAGTGACAAAATAGTATAGTAGGAGCATGAAAGCATCAATAATTCGGGCGTTAAGATTCATTAGACTCTCTATGAACCCTTCTCCCTTCTTCCATATCTTGCTCTTCTTCTCTCAATATTCTCTTGCTCATTTTACTTATGAAAGTGGTAAAGATGGACATATAGAACTTCAAGGCAAATTTTGTGCAGAAAAATTGCTCTTGTTTGAACACATATCGTAGTTGACACTCAATGATCCGAGATTTAAATTACATGTCCTATTTTGTACCTCGCAAAAAGTTGGCAAGATATGCCAAACACAAGCCACTACAACTAAGACTAGGCATATACACCTTACTAGCGAACAAGGGTTGTATCTTTCGTATGAAAGAAGGATTCACTTTTCTTTGCATTAATCCACCGCTAGGTCGTACAATAGTCGCTTTGAGATCTATACATGTGGATGAATAAGGTTCAGAATACTTTGAGATCTATGCAGGTGCGATTCAACGATCCAAGTTGCGAAAGAAGATCAATCGTTCTTTTTTGCATAAAAGATACAACATGGCCTTCTTACTAGCTTGCAGTTGGGATTCATTTCACTCAAACACAACCAAAGAAGAGTTGTGCGTGTTTTTTAAGTAATGCGCGTAAGACACCAGCAACAATCAAATGCAACCATTATCATGTATTCATGTGTCAGACTCTATCGTGCAGAGTATCTTCAATATTGAAGAAATAATAATTAGATATTTCTTTTTTTCATCTTGGTATGCACCACTCCATATTCACAAGTAAAAATAGCTCTTTAAATGTTGTAGTGTGAAAAGTGGACCTTGTCCACCCAAGGAGCAAAACAAATGCCAAAAAGGTAGTAACACCAGGCAATTTACCCTTCCCATTAACCAATTCTTGTCATCCTTAAGAAATTACTAAATTATCTTTAAGATACAATGATGGAAATTGAGTTTTCTAAAAAATGACACCCAGTGTGAAATTTTTGAGCAGGAAACAAGCTTGCTAAGATTCTCCAGGCTCCAAAAGAAATGGGCTACCTTCAACTGGGCTAGGAGACGGCCCAGCCCGGTTTAAACGATGGGCCGTTCTAACCCGTACGAGGCGTCGCTTGCGCTCCTTCCCGGCATCTTCTCCCGTTCTCCGTGAAGGCGAGAGCGGGCGACCAGCCATAGCAGCACGTGTGAGACCGCGTAGGGGCCAAACGGCAGTCGCACGTGCGAATTCTCCAGCGCTAGTAAGAAGAGGGGGCGAGGCGTGAAAGAGAAACCGATCTAGGGTTTCTTGGAGGTTCAATCCAACTGATCTCCATCCCGGATCCGGGGGCTTCCGACCTTCCTAGGTTTCAGGTCCGAAAAGGTACGATCCGAATCTTCGTGGATTTGCTCCTCCTTAAATATTTCTTCCCTCAAATTCTTTTCGATTCGATTTACTCTGCGACATCCGTTGCCGGCGCTAGGGACTCAGTTTCTTGGGCTTTGGAGGGAGAGAATTGGGATTAGAGTTAGGTTAGGATTTGGTTCACTGACGTGTGTCAGTCGCTGGTCTTGTTTCTGTTTCCCTGGTTGTCGATGGAGATCGGAGGCGTTCCGATGTGATTTGCGGATCGGACTGGTAAGAGTTTTGAATTGAATGGATGATATAATTGGAGTCCCTCTTCATCCCCTCATGGATTTTCCCCCATTTTCTGATGCTTTTGAAGGCTGCTATCTATTCTTTGCAGTCGTAATGATTTGAAAAGGTTTGAAAAGGTTATTTCTGCTTGATCTTTGGAAGCAAACCAAAATTACATTCTTCTTCTTTAGTTTCTCATCATGAAGCGCTTCCTTCTCTCAATAAATAAGAAGAGTTTTTCCCCCGGAAAAAAAAGAAAAAAAGCAAAGGATCTTGATATTCCTGTATACGAGGTTGTTCTTTTCTCTGTGAAGGAATTTTCTGGGACGTGATTTCCATTGCATTGTGACACGATTCACTTGTTCCCCTTTCTTTTCCCTCTGAATTTTCTGAATTTAATGGGATGTTCGTTTTGGTCTATTCATCTTTATATGATTGTTGATACTGCTACATGCTTCCAGCAGGATTTAAACTGGGAGGACATATATTCCTGATCCATCTCTGAATTGTTCAAGGCAGTTTGAGAACTTTGTCCGTCTCAATTTCTTCATAGAGATCCAATTTTGCCCTCGCTTCATTCGTTGCTTGCAAATTCCTTCTGTTGCTGTGCAGCCTGAGTTGCTGATATGAAGACTCATGAACGTGCTGCAAATCTTGCGCTTCTAGGTATGTTTTATTTGTCCTATCTAAAAAGATTTTCGCTTGCATATTAGAAGGGAATTGCAAACTAAATAATGTAAATATGTTGAAGTGCTCTCTTACAATGAAAAATGAGAAAGCAGGGTTGTGGTAGTCGTTTCTGTCAATAAATCAATCCTCATTCCACAAAATAAAAATTTCTTGCAGCTAGGTACATGATTCTTATATATAGTTATAAATATATTTTGTTGACAAGAATAATTTGTTACGGAGAGCTAGCATGGTTGTTTTTCTTGTTGCTTAGCTGGTCTTTTAATGTTCACAAGCAAAACATATTGTTTTATGGAATACTTCTTTCATTGTATTTTATATAGTTTGTCAAGCAGTGGCTGTGTGCTATATGGCTTTGGTTTGTTGTTTGTTCTGCTGCTATTTTGTTATTTATTTATCTATTTATACTTTTGAGAACATTATGAAATTAGTTTACGGCATAAATGGTCTTGTTTCCTTGTATGGATAAATTTTTTTTGAGAGACAGTCTGTGACTCAGATTCACTATTTTGTAGGTCTAACCTTTGCACCACTTGTCCTGAAGGTAGATCCCAATTTGAATGTAATTTTGACAGCATGCCTAACTGTTTATGTGGGTTGCTTTCGGTCGGTCAAACCAACACCACCATCAGTAAGTGCTGTTAATTTTGTGCAACTGCAATATGTTATTTCTTGGTGGACCAGCATAGAGTCATTTTGGTTTCTTCTGAGAATTGAATGTATTTCATGCAGGAAACAATGTCAAACGAACATGCCATGCGCTTTCCTCTTGTTGGGAGTGCAATGCTCCTATCATTGTTTTTACTTTTCAAATTCTTCTCAAAAGATTTGGTGAACGCTATTCTTACATGTTACTTTTTTGTCCTTGGGATCATCGCTCTTTCGTATGTATTATCCTCCATGTTACTTGAAATGAAGTTTTCGATTTTATGTAAATTATGATAACTAATGCCAAAAACAGTTGTTGTAGCATCTAATCTGTTGCTGATTCATATGTGCAGGGCAACATTGTTACCTTCAATTAAACGTTTTCTTCCAAAACATTGGAATGAAGACCTCATCGTTTGGCGTGCTCCATACTTTCGCTGTACGTGTGCTATCCTTTACGATGATCTGTTTTATATATTTTTTATCACAAAATATTAGATATGCTATTTGTGTTCCAAATGTCTCACGTTTCCTAAATTCTTATCCATAGTCTTCTCAGATACCTGCTTATTTTTTAATTTTTGTCAACTTTTTATATCCGTTATTCTTCACTTTCTTAGTCACATCTCATGCTATCTTATAGATGGTTTTTGTTAATAAAAAATCTTCTGCTTGATATTTATCTGCACTTTGTTTTCATATTAGATTGTATTATGCACCTTTCCACTCCTATGTGTGTGTGTGCGTGTGTGCTTGTGTGCTGTGTGTGGTTGGTTTCTGATTGAGAGTGATTCTGATCAGCTAAGCAACATAATTATTTTGGGTAAACTGCTTTTGAGATACTCGTACTGCCAATAACAGGTCTTGAATTTTGTATCTTCCAAATAATAGCTTTCAGCAAAAGATCTATGTACAGAAGATCTAATTATACATACGTGCATACGTACGTACATACATTTTCACACAGATATATACATTATACATTATATATATTTGTATATACGTATAAGCACAATTATGTGTGTATGCATATTTTGTGTTTATATAAAGATCAAATGAAGTGTCACATATATATTTTTGTTTTCCAAAAAAGTCAAGGGGCACCATTAATTTATGCATGATTTAAGAAATTTTTTCAATTGGTTAAGGTAGAAGATGACATTGGTCCATGAAAGAAGCACATCTTATAGACACAAATGATCCATTAAAATGTGAAAAAAAGATGCCTCTTAGGATGGGAATTTTAGTTATGATGGTAAGCTTCAGTATATTGGTTCTTAAGGTTCACAAGAATGATGGCATCAGATTTTGAAGGAATATGTGATTTGGTCTAAAACAGTACATGCTGTACTGGTATAGTTTTTCTCCTTTCCTCCATGAAGATGCATTGGTAAAGCATATTTTGCCACTTAATCACAAAAATATATCTGTGGGATGAGGTGTTCATAGAGCTGCCTTCTCAATATTCCATGAGGCTACAACCTATTTTGACATTGGTGTTGGAGATAGGAAGCTGAAGGGTTTCTTTGTCATGCCCTTCTATGATATTTTTAGAAGTGGATTACACTCTGATGTCTACAAGCTGGTTTGGATTTTGGAACACTTGTGTCCGACGGAAAATTTAGGTATCTGCATGGTTTTTTTCCTCTAACATTACAATCTATCATAACATGGTAAATATGTGGAAAATAGGTGAAGAAAACTCGCGAGTTCTGTGGTAGGTGATTGAGAAGATTTTCACCTTCTATTTCTTTTGACTTGTCTTTGAGCATTTTGAAGTTTTTTTATCATGATTTATGATCCATACTCTTAATTCATGCACTATGTCCCTTACCAACCTTGTGGTGGTGGGATAGGATTATCTGTTAATTGTCAGACCAATTAGGTTTTTTTTTTTTTTGGGGGGGGGGGGGGGGGGGGGTGTTGTGGACCCATCTATTTCTTAAATGTCTCTTTTGGCTCCATATCCTACCACCTTGGAATGGGGAAGAAATATGTACTTGCATATAATGATTGAATTGTAGTCTGCTGGTTGATCTAAGTTATCGATATTTTATGCTTTT
The DNA here is from genome assembly GCF_009389715.1 of Phoenix dactylifera. Classification (NCBI taxonomy): domain Eukaryota; kingdom Viridiplantae; phylum Streptophyta; class Magnoliopsida; order Arecales; family Arecaceae; genus Phoenix; species Phoenix dactylifera. The sequence goes on from NC_052397.1 coordinate 13,907,259, forward strand.
GGAAAATCAATTCTGTTTTAATAGCTGGCTTTTGTATAAAAAGGGATATTTGTAGTGATGTATAATCATTGATGTGTGGCTTTTTAATTGATCAAAATTATTAAGATCTGCTGCTTTTTGAAAATCAATTTTGTTTTAATAATTGGTTATGTATAACAAAAAATACCATAACGATTCAGGACCTCATCCAAAAAGGCTAGCCAAAAGGTTTTTTTGGGGTTTCTTGGCTTTGTCCAAATACTCATGATCTTCCGATGCATAATTGAAGTGGGACTCTTCTTTGTTTAAGCCCGAGTGCCCTCGCTAGGTTAATGATCTAATTCCAAATTCAATCGCAAATACCATAATCAGTCTGTAGTCAGCTCCAAAAAGTCTGTGCTGCAATGTCCCCTAGTTTATATGGGTCATAGGTTGGGTCAACTTTGATACTATTTGTGACGATCCAGGATCTCACCCCAAAAGACTAGCCAAAAGTAGGGCTCCTTGGCCTTGTATGAGTACCCAAGATATCCCCGGCATATAATGATATGGGACTTAACACATGCCAACTTAGGTCCTCATAGGGACATTGCTAGAAAATTTTTGAGAGCTTTTTATGTGCTTAAATTCCTGGAGAACCGACAGAAGTGCAGGAAGTTATATCCATTTTTGGTACTCAGGACAGAAATTACTATCTTGCAGTGATTGAGATCATATGACTGAACTGGGATGGGTTGGGGATTTTTTTCTTTTTAATTTAAGAAACCTTCTTGTTCCATAATTTTTTGTTTCTCATTCATACAGGTGGGTCTAATTGGATAGAAAATTCAGATCTCTCTTTTTTTTAAAAGCCTGTGCGGTCTTGTATCAGTTTTTTCTTTCAAGTTTCTATGGTATTAGTTGTTTACATAAACTATATGGTATCTCTATAATTGTGTACACTCGAGAATGTTTTTATTGCACCAAGTTCGTGTAAAATATGGTGACAGTTTAAGATGTATAAAAATTTTAAAGAATCTGATAGACTGATGTTTCGCCCCTGCTGTTAATCATCAGGATTGATCTGTTTAGGTGTTTTGCCTTCTCTGGGTCATTTTGATTTGCAATGATGTTTAGGCTTTAATATTCCTTTTGACGCAGCTGCTTCACTGGAGTTCACCAGGTCTCAGATTGTTGCCTCAATTCCAGGAACCTTTTTCTGTGTGTGGTATGCTTTGCAGAAGCATTGGCTCGCTAACAATATTTTGGGGATTGCATTCTGCATTCAGGTTAGCCTTAGCTTTCAAATGATGACATTTTGATAGCTTTGGTTTGTTCTGCTGTTTTTTGTTCAATCTTTTGCATCATCTTATGGAACTGGTAGTTATTGTGTTCATCAATTGTTTCATTCCCAATGTTTACTTTGAAATTTTATGCATACTTTATTGCAGAATGTTGAGCCTTAACCTTCCCCTGCACTGTAAATTTTAAAGATGTAGACTTCATTATGCATCTTGTCTAGAGTAGAAAATTTGTTGCTATGTTTTCGTCCATAATTTTGTGCTGTTGTATATCGATAGGTTTTTGAATCATCAATATTACATTTCTGTAAGTTGAAGTATTATGGACATTTGTTTGTGTCATATATATACTTTCCCAGTTGATTTCTTGAAGGCCTCACCGATTTTGAACCTTCGGTTTTAGCTAAAACTAAGTTTAATTTTTTGCCAACTAAATGAATTCTAAGTTAGCTGATTGTGGGACCCTGTACAGACACATCGAACACCAATGGCCGGAACATGCTTATAGATGACTAAGATTTGTCTTAGTGGAACAGAAAAAAACAAAGATGACTAGTACTCTGTGCATATGGTTTTGCGAGATTGATTGTTTGGGATTATTGTGTCATCAATTTAAGGATCAGGTCTTGGGACTTCTAGTTTCCTTTCCTTTAATTTTCATGTCCACTGTTGCTTGCAAGTGGAACTTTTGGCATGAAAACATTGACTTGCATTTTATCTATGTTCAGTATGGTGTCAAGCTAATATATATGTTCAGAAAGTATGTGGCTCATCAGCTATTACTTTCTAAACAGTGTGGTAGTTACAGAGGTTTCGGCATATTATAGCCGTCGGGATTATTTCAAACCTTCCATCATGATTTTTCTTATCTGTTACAAGATGTTATGATTTATTTGCATTTTATCTCAAACTTTATGGATTCATTTCTTTTAAAGGGTTTCCAACTGTCTAAAAATGTCATGCATTTACTTTAAACTTGTTGCATCATTAAGATTCGCATAACAAAACCATTTTATATCTTGTAGGGAATTGAAATGCTATCATTGGGCTCATTTAAAACTGGTGCCATTCTATTGGTAAGAGTTAATGAAGCTTTTGTTGAAGAATATACATTCATCACTATATACCTGAAATGCTTATGACCACCTTAGCTTGTTGTTAATGCAGTTATCTTGTAATGCTAGTGTATTGATATTCACTTGCTTTTTCATATGCATACCTCTGTATTATTATTTTGTATTTTTGATCTAGAGTAACTATTAAATCAATTCTCAAGTATTACCTTCTACCTTTCAGGTTACATGCATACATATATAATCTAATGGACATACCTTACAAATTATGATTGGCATTTAATCACTGATACAAGGATATAATATATTTTTAGATCGATAAATAAAATCTAGGTGCATCTTTATGAAGGTTAATTTATAAAATCTTTAACTAAAGTATCTAGTTTATGTGGTTTGTAATGTGATTGAAAGTTTAATACTTGGATGACTCTGTGAGAGGTATTGGAAAAGGCGAATTGGTTGGAACTGATTAGCATTTTGACTTAATAAACTAGAATTGGAATATCTGCATTTGTGATGTAATGTATGACAAGTGTTCAGGGATGTCAACAGGTTGGGTCAGCCCTTGGGACCTTCAAACTTGGCTCTGCTCAACAGTAGTACCTCCAGTTTAGCTACCTAATGGTCTAGATATGACATTTAGCATTAACTTTTGTTTGTTGGAGCATTATGGATCCTATAAAAATTGCGTCATCCCTTCACCTAAGCTGGTGGACTATAATTTATTTATATATTCTGTAAAAAAATTATTATGGGTATAAAGAGGTTTGTTCATATTATCTGAATGACCCTAGTAGCTGGGACACAGGTTTATTTGTTACAATTTGGGCTATTTCAATCTGAGTACCACTTGGCAGGCCTGGCTGGTTTGACTAAATATGGAGTAATTTGTGCCAATCTTTCTTCTATCATCTCATTTCTCTAGAATATTTCAAGTTATATTAACTGGGTTAGATCATTTAATGCATGTTTACAGCAAAACAAGGATTGATACTCTGCATATCCCATAGTGGTAATCTGTGGTGGTGGCCATCTTCACCCCTTTTTCAGAATATTTGCTGTCATTTCAATTATCTTGAATGTGCAGAAACTATAGGGGTCATTTCTTTTCTAATGTGTAGTTATTATGAGGCTATTTGGCTCTGAATAAGAATAAATGGTGGAAAATTAACATTAATTTGCCCTAGGCAAGCATGATTGAGTTTGTTGGTTTTGGTTGATGGTCGTATTTAGCTTCTGCAATATTACTATGCTTAGTATTTTTTTGCAGTCACGATCAGCTCTGTACTTAGTTACATCGAGATTTTGTATTAGTCTATATTATGTTCATGGTATGCTGAACCGGTCTGTATCGGCCGGTTCAGTCCGTACCGAACCTAACCGATCCGGTTCCGGCATCGAGCGGTACAAGCCCGGTACCGGTCCATGCGTGCTACGCACTTTGCGGAATTTTTTCCACGAGCCCGCTGCCGGTTCGGTACCGGTTTAAACTGGTCTGAACCGGAACCATACCAGTCCGGTAGGCGACCGGACTTTCTAGTTTATGTGTAGAGGACATCACTTTCTAGTTTCTATTGATGTGGCATGTTGATTGATCTTTGGATACTACTCACGACTCAGTCTTCTCTTTCCTTCTGTCAATTGTTTTCAACATTCTCTTATGAAGTGGATATCATTTTTTATTCTTTAATGGCTATTTATGAGATGTTTCTTTAATTTGTAATCCCTTGTGCTCTCCAATGTTAGGCTGGACTGTTTGTGTATGATATCTTCTGGGTGTTCTTTACTCCTGTGATGGTTAGTGTTGCTAAGTCTTTTGATGCTCCCATAAAGGTCAGTTCTTCTACTAATTTGATTGCACCATTTTAAGTTATTTACTGCTGATGTGCTTATACGGTTGCTTTAAGATGAATCTTCTGATGTTGGTTCATTCAAAATCAGCTTCTATTCCCAACTTCTGATTTGGCACGGCCTTTTTCCATGCTTGGCCTTGGGGATATTGTGATTCCTGGTAAGAAGTTTTATTCTAAGACATTGGGCTTTTTTTTTTTCTTAATACTTTTATTGTTGGTATCTCACCAACATGACATAGTCTTCTTGTTTCTCGGTTTTATCTATTGATGCTGTCCTTAAAGGACTTATGCTGTCAAGGTGATTAGTTAAAATAATTCAGGTAATAGGAGGAAGCAGGAGAAAGGATTAACTTGGAAGCCACCTGGAAATCGAAACTTAGAGTGTATCTAGTAAAATAATTAATTGAATTATGTTCAGACTCTTCAGTTGGTATGGCCTCAGTTCAATATATAGGCCAGGCTTGTTCAACCCTAAGAAACATAATTAATATGGATCCTTGATTTTAATCAGGATATTCTAAGCTTTTAAAAAGCAAAGCCACCTAACTCCATTAACCCTGATAAGGAGCAGGCTTCTTCTAACAGTATACATCTTAGTATTAGACAACGAAACCTTGAAAGTTGAAACTGCCTGATTGTAAGTAGATAACAATTGTTGCAGGATCAACTTGATTCATGAGTTGTGATATCACCTGATAAGCTGACCGTAGCCCAAATGTTACCTTGATTGGTCACATTTGATCGATGAGCTTCATGTCAACTAGGGTCTGTTGTGCTGGTACCGAGGCCCGTACCAGTTGCCCGGCAATATGATATGGTACGGTACTGCACCATTCCATTCCGGGCCATATCGACAAAGCTAGAGCCAACAAGGAAGGGGTAGAGGGAGAAAGAGAGAGGGAGAGAGGGCTTTCAAGCCCTCATCCTCCACAAGCAAGGGGCCACACGAAACAGGGGCTCCATCCCTAATTTTTTTTCTTCCAAATTTCTTAAGTGAAATCACTGCAGAGGATGAGGGCTCAAAAGTCCTCTCTCAGCCCCTCTCTCTCCCCCCCTTCCTCTCGCCCTCTCTCTTTCCCTCCCCCCCCCCCCCCCCCCCTCCTCTCTCTCTCTCCCCCCCTCCCTTGCCAGATTTTTCAAACCGAGGGGTGAAACTGTGCCGGTATGTCCTTGGTATGGTTCGGTATGCCCCGAACCACCTGTTCGGGGCAGTATGGCATTCCTTGCTGTCAACCATTTATATTAAACTATTCTTAAGAAATTAGCGCATTTGGCAGCCAAGATTGGGGAAAGTAATAGTGGCTGGATTCTGTTTTGAAGGTTTAGAAAAGAAGATACCTGAACAACCTGTATGGAAGGGGTGAGTAAAGGGTTTGGAAAGGCTTTGCTTCAAAAGCACAATGTGCTATGATAGTAATTAATGACAGAAGCTTTCATATAGCAAATTCCGAAAGATCTGGTGAGGCTTGTTGATTTTGTCATAAGTTGCTACATCCTTGGAAGAAGGATCATTGAATTATTAGCCTAGCTAATTCCTCAACTGTACCATCCGTTTTTTGTCATGTACCACTGAATTGTCAGCAACAGAAGATGTCCTTCCCACCGATTGTGGTCTTTTCCTTCAGCATCTATGGTTTTATCTGATTCGGGCAACTTGGAAGGTTGTACTCAAGTATATACTTGGCAATCATGGACTTTATTTCAATCGAGCCCTTTGCCTTCAGAACAAGTCCTCGTAGTGTATTGAACTTTATCAGAGATATACATGTGTAAACAACCTCAACAAGCTTTGTTCCATCAACTTGCTGCCAATTCTTGCATTTTTTTCTTATTTAAGGCATCTCTTCCAATAAAGTTCTTCCAATTCACTTCTCACTAGTTTCATTCAAATATTTAGTCTCCCTCCCATTTCTTGAAATAGTAGGATGCATCGCCAGAATGTTAAGAAACTCTTAAGCATGCAGAGATGTTGCATCTTAGGATATGTAAAAAGAAGAGTATAGCTTATTGTTTCTTGGAACAACTATAGGGAATTAGGGAATATCAAAAACCCCACATCTTTCCTTACTGGACTGTGTGAGGATGGTGTGGTTGGGAACTGGTATCTGATTTTTTTTTCACTTGTTTAATACAGTTGAACATTTTTAATTTATTTTATATTATACTGTCATCAGCTGGATTTTGTAAAGCGAATTCCACCATTCTGACACCACTGTTTTGCTTTTAGTATCTTGACCGTGTGGAAATTAGCACTGAGAATTTCGGTGTTGTTCTAGAGATGGATTCTCTCTACTTTTCTTCTTTGTTCGTGTCTTGTTGTCATCTAGAAGTCTTTTGTTATGCTAACAAGTTGAAGGCTTTCCAAAGACACCAATGAGCATCCTAGGGACTAGGAAGCTGAGAGTGATTAGTGATAAGACTATGAAAATAAATGGAATTACTGTTTCTGGTGTGGTATTATTTTGCAGGTAAACTAGTTTTGATTCACCGTCAAGTTTCCTAGTATTTGTGTTAACCAGCTAACCTTAGTTGTGGACTGGAGAAACCATTTGTAGCCTTTGTATAGCTTAAAACTTTAATGTAAAGTTATTCATGTTTTATTTTTAATTGTTCTGATTGTTTTGGCAAATGGATTAAAGAGCGGCTAGCTTTTTTTAACGATTTTTTTGAATGTCATCTCACATCTTAAGCTGTTTCTTTTTTGCAAGTTACTTTTCTCGTTAGTTGAATATTTTATTCATAAATTTATTATTATTCTTTTTCATCTTCAGGGATTTTTGTAGCATTGGCATTGCGCTTTGATGTATCAAGAGGAAAACAAATTCGCTATTTTAATAGTGCATTTTTTGGATACACACTTGGTTTGGTCCTTACTATTGTTGTGATGAACTGGTTTCAAGCTGCACAGGTAAACTTCTCGAATTGTATTTGTCAATATCTTTGCCTATGTTTTTTTCCCTTATCGTTTTCGGGCTCAATATTCAACATTTGCTGTTCCTTGTTGCCTCCATCATTTGCAGCCTGCTCTTCTATACATAGTTCCTAGTGTTGTTGGATCTGTGGCTGTCCACTGCCTGTGGAATGGGGAAGCAAAACCGGTTTGTTCTTTATCTTGTTTCTTATAAGACTCTCCCGCTCCCTCCCCCTCCCCCTCCCTCCCTCCCCCTCCTCCACCCCCCTTCCACGGTTAACTGTGTTACTAAAAGTTTTTCAACTCCTTTGAATAGACAATGGAATAGGGGCATTAATATTTGGAATTGTGAAACGGAATAAAGGTGGGAGAAATGGAGTGTAGGCTCGCTTAAATTAGCTTGTAGATTTGCTTAATTTTGTTTCTCTTACTATATAAATTTACATGCAGCACCACAAAAAGTTTATATTTAGATAGTAAAGTAGGTTTGGTTAATAGTTTATTTGCTTTTAGATGAATCTATTTATGAGCTCATCTTTTGAAGATGTATAAATGAACAAGGTTGTTAATATTTTGATCAAGGTTTGCGGTCTCGGTACCGGATCCCATATCGGTGTCACACTAGCACAGTGTGGTATGGTATGGTATGGAGTTTTTTTGGTGTACCGAATGTCGGTACCCCATCTATATCGGGTACCGATACCGAACTGGTCCGGTACAGTATGCCCTGTACCGTCCAGTTCGGGCCGGTACAACATATCATGATTTTGATGGTTTGGCACCGCCATCTATCTCCACTTCTATCTCAGTTTTGTCAATCCTGCAAGCCCAGAGCTGCAAGTGTACCTTTTGTTCAGTGAGCCATCTTATGTAAGTTCCATGCATGTCACCAGATAACCTGATTGGTAGTTATAGTTTAAATTTCTTCTTGGTTTCTAGACTTATTAATGGTTAGACCTTCTCTAGACAGAATATTCAGCAATCAGCAAAAACTTTTTAATTCAAGCCTGCATATCGATAAACTGCTATCTCTGTCAACTTGGCTGTGAGGTTCAGATTGGAAAGAAAATCAAAGCTATATCATGAATTTTTTAAGTAGTTGAAAATCCAAGTTACTAGCACTCATTACTATCTGAGTTTGATTACTTTTTGTCTGCAAGGTACCCAAGTGAAAACTGATTAAAAGGGATGTGATAGGAAAAAAATGAACACTACTGTGAAAAAGTTGTTTTATCCTTTTTTTTTTCCCACTTTTATGGACTCATATCTCATTCCCTAAATTGTTTTGTGATTTATTTGTACAATCACTTAATGTGGCCCTCAAACATCGTTGATGGAGCTACTACTAGTAGCAGTGGATCAAATTCTTTGCTCGAGATTGACAAATTAAATGGATGCCCCGCTTTTTGTTTTGTTAGAGCACTTTGCAAAGGGTTTGCACCCATGAAAACATCGTAAAATATTTTTTTCTTAGCTTTTTAGCTTCTGATCACTGAGTTAATCTTGTAAATCATGGGGTGACAAATTATGACCTTTATTATATAACTACAATATAACAATCAAGGTTTGGCTTTATCAATCCTTATTTGCTATTCATTTCTGTTAAGGGCTACCTTCAATCTTGTTGCAATCTTTCCAAATTCTTTCTTTTAAATTTTGTTTGCTTAACCTTATGTCTGACACTAATAAATTGATGATGATTCTTCAATCTTTGCATATTATCATTATTATTTTAAACTCTTAGGTCTTACTCTCCTCTTTCTAAAAGAAATATTCAAGTACCTGTTCTAGCTAAAGAGCCTCCTTAGATTTTCAGATTTGATTATAGATGCCTGTACCAGGTCAATCAGCTCTCTGTAACCCTATCCTTAGTCAAGGTTACCCTATAGCATCTGAAACATACCCATGCCCCCCTATATCGTTCTTAACTTTACTGCCTACTAATCTTAGCATTTCCACATTCCAATTTGTGTTCTTGGATCGTATGACGTTTCTGTGAAAAAGTCAATGCACCTAAGCACATACCTTATTTGAGTATATGTTCTAAAATCTTGGCAAACTGTCTTTGTGGTCATAAATAATGAAAGCAAAAGATGCAAGTTAACTATTATATATTGATAAGAAAACCTTAATCTATGAAAAAAACAAAGGAAAGGGGACGCCCTCAAGTAAATTTGGATAGCATCTATGTAATGAGCAGAGAAACAAACTTCTTAATTTGCTGTTGCATATTCTGTTATCTGCTGGGAATTTAGCAGGTCATCTAGTGAAATGATTTTTCACATCCAACATTATTTTTGACTTTGGGAATGAGCTAATCTCAAGTTTTTTATATTTTTACAGCTTCTAGAGTATGATGAATCAAAGACAGCATCAGCCAGCAGTTCTTCAGAAGATGGAGATGCTAAAGCCAAATAGAAATAGGAATAGTGGCCAATGGATTGGAGTGCAGAACCTTTCTGATATATGACAGATGCCATTACTAACTCTTACAGAACTGATGGTTGGAAGAATTGCTCCCAATTGCTTTTGGAATCACAAAGTTTTATAAAATACAATAAATCTTTTATAGATTATGAATCCGGTGCCTCACTTTAGACATTTATCAATTTCTTTTCCCTTTATCTTTGGATGCTGTTTTCTTCCAAGTCTATTTCTGCTGCCATTTTCCATTTTGTTTCCAGGAAGTCTGAGCTTGGCACATCATTTTTGTATTGAAAGCTATCAGAGCTGGTAGGGGAGGCTTTTCAGTTTCCGCCACGCGACTCAATTATTTGGTTCTGGGACATATGTCGATAGACCATCCTTGCTAGACTCTAATACTATTTATCAAAAAGGTGATGATTAGATAGTAGATTTAAGCAGAATTTACGTGAAGGCAAAAGCAGTCGACATGCAGCATGTGCGGCACACCCCGCTCTCTCTTGGAGTGGGATGATGCCTGTTTTATGATGTATTTATTTTGATATATTTGCATTTGTTTCAAACAGCTTTGCCGGTTTGGATGACTTGCAGGGGTACACAGGCGAACCTGTGAATGATTCAAGGCCAACCTATGATCCTATCATGTACTCATACAGTATGAGTTTCCATGGTTCTGAGTAATTAAGTCTGTTCGGATGTCTTCTGAAGGCACGGTAAGATCTCAGGTCCATCAGCTAACGGCAATGAAGTGCATGACACAGCAGGCATGTGCTAAACTCTAAATTCTGATGAAGTGCGATACCTATACGGATCTATTAGCTTGGTTAGCTGCCACTTTCATCATCTTTCAAATGCAATATGTTTGCAAAATGGTTAACAACAATTATCACCATTTTCATCCATTTAGCCTCTTTGCAGCTGGCCGCATGATGCATGAGTCATTTACTTGATGCTGATGTTCAGGTGTCTGTTTTTTTTTTTATATAAAAAAGAAGGGAGGGAAAAAGAGCTGGTTTGAATGTGGGCTATGATATCTGTGGCTGTTGCCTTAAAACTTCTACGGCTGCTGAATTTTGGAATACAAGATTTTCATCATTGCTTACGTCTCCTGGTTATCGCTTCCTAGACCAAACATTAATCTGGGAAGAGGCATAAACAAAGAATGGTTATGCTTGTCAAACTTGCTTACGGCAACAAGTACAACTATTTCAAGAGGGAGTTGTCATAAATTATTCTTTTAACTATTCCTTCGTCGGGTGCAGAGTTGTCATAAATTATTCTTTTCAAACCAACATAACTATTCGAGGCCTATTATTCCTTCGATGGCAAGCTCTGCCTATTAGTCTTAAGTCTTTATCAGATAATGATGGAAAGAAACAGGAATTTTCTCGCTAGTTCGGCGTAAGACCGGGTTCGTAAAGTGTGGCCGCAGAAGGCCGTTGATTTCGACCAAGCAGCAGCAATTTTCGAAGGCCGGACGCTGTCAACCTGCGTCTCACTCAAACGTGCCGTGCATGCAAACCGTGACTGACTTGCGGCAGCTTGATTGCGGTCAAGGAAGCTTCTCGTGAACATTTGCGCAGTGCCACGGTCCATGTCCGGCGCAATGCCCTTATCCTTCTGGAAGAATATCAGGAGAAAAGGGACCACTGTTGGACTTTCTGGCTCCCACCCTGAAGGCCCTCCTGGGCCCGGTCCACTTGACCGGCCCAAGCTCGGCCCGAGGCATCCTTCTCCTCTCCCTCCGGCGATTTCGACCGGGATGGAGAGTCCTAGGGTTGCAGAAACCCTAGGGGCTCTTCTATAAGAGCGAGCCTCCCACCACCGTCAAGTACCCACGACCTTCTCTCTCTCTTTTCTCCCTTCAAAGTCACGGCATCATATCACTGTGCTCACCGAAAAATGGGGCTACCAGACATCGCCGAAGTTGAGGTAATGCCATAGAGTTCTTCCTCTTTCCTTCTTCTTTTTTCCACGACTCAACATCGCAGCCGCTGGCTGTGTAATCGGCCGAAAATTGATTGAAATAAGGAACCATTGTTTCTACCTCTATTTGTTTCCTCTTTTCATTTTCTTCCGGCCGCCTCCGCCGCCGGTGTTCATTACCGAACCTTTGCCCTCATTCCGAGTTGCCTCCCGGCAAATGCCGAACCCTTAGTCATCGGTGAGTGGGCCAAGATCCGAGGACGATAGAGCCAAAAAATTTTTTGTTCGGCCTTGTTTTGGGTTGAATTCCACCGACCGGCCGCTGTCGTCGGCCCCCTCTACTGCCCGCCACTGCCGCTTGCGGGACCATTATGATCACTACCACTAGCCGCCTCCTTCTTCCTCTATTTTGCCCAGAAGAAAGAAAGAAGAAAAGAAGAAGGGAGAAGAAAAGAAAAAGAGGAGGAGAGAGAGAACCATCCATCTCTTACTCTCTTATTTCATCTCTCTTCTTTTTGTCTCTCTCTATAAGATCTATGGAATTCAGTATTGGGTCTTATCGCCTGATATGCAAACTTGAGTTTGTAAAGTGTGGCCGCAGAAGGCCGTTGATTTAGTATAAATAGTTTATAATATTTGCCTCGGAACAGATTTCTTCTGTCATGTCAAGGTTTTGAATCCCGTGTACTAAAGAGCCAATGAACCTATTGAATCCTGTTCGCATCATGAGTAATTCAGAGTAGGCGATGAAGGTTTTGTTCAAATTGAGAAGGGGATGATACCTCAAAAGCTAGGATGCGATTTGAGAGCCGCCCATTGCATTCTATAACGAAAACTTATCAATGATGTGTGGAACCACACGTTTTGCTTAATATTTGTAGTTTTTATAGAAAATTTTGTCGAACAGAATGATGGTTGTTGGAATAATTCGATCTCTTGATCATCTTATATCCCGTTGAGATAATTCAAATATTTTGATCCCTACTGAAAATTATTCAGTATCCACATCAACCAACGAAGATCAACTGATAGCTTTGAAAGTTTTGATGATGGTGCCTACTGACAGTTTCTTAGTCAAATAAAAGTAATGAAACAGCATCACTACAATTCACCAGACAATTTCTTCTTCTTTATTCATTTGCAGGTGTTTGGAGATTACAGAGAAGAGGGGAGAGAATGAAGATTGAAGAAAAATGCAAACTTCATAGAAATAAAAATTTGAAAAGATTAACAAGTATAGCTTGTATAAATAAACAATGTTCTCATAAGGCACATGCAGAATAGAAAATCTCAAACAGATGGGATGAAAGCAGCAAACTTATTTGCTGATGTGATCAATAGAGAGACAAGCAAGTCCATTGAAAGAATTAAACGGACCATAACCATCCATCAAATGCTCTTTTCTGATAAACTATGTGCATGAGTGCATCGCCAATGTTAAGATGTAGTTGTGTTAAGTTCAAGCAGAAGTACACAGGCAACAACCTCAAATAAAGAATTTTTCTACATATTTAGTTCCTATCTTAGGGGGAAAAAACCTTAGTGCACTTTCAAAAGAAAAAGAAACATCCTTGTTGCAGTGTGTTCTTCATTTTTTTCCTTTCCTTTTTTTTTCGAGGAGATTGTTTGTAGTGTGTTCTAATAGCCATGCAATGAAGATATGTACCGAAAACTTACATATCAAACTCAAGCATTCATCGTTGATAAGATTCTAGCAGAATTTAGAGTTGTTGAGTGTATCTTAAATTTCTTGATCTGCCCCATCTTATGATTCCGTTCGGCAAATTTGAAGAGAAAAAGGAGAAACAAAAAACATTGGGCAATACTTGTGCGGTTTGCGGTGGTCACCAAGGATTTGGGTGCCGACCCGCCATCTGATTTTGATATATATCTTGTTTATTTCTTCGTTAAGAAAGTATAGGAGACAGAATGTGGGAGTGTTATTGAGAGGCAGCATTATTTTTGCACTCCATCATTTCGATCATAGTAAGAATTTCTTCTCTGTCCTTGCCCATGGATGTAGGCTTGTGGCTGAATCATGTAAATCTATGCGTATCGTGTTTTGGTTCTCTCAATCTTCTCAAATCTCTTTGTTCTTTGGTTTATCTAAATCCGTCACAACGATAGAAATGCAACAAAATCACTAGTTACTAATGACAGCAGCAGATGCTTCAACACCATACTCTCTCTCTATTTAAAAAAAAAAACAGTTTTTGAGAAAAGCGAAATATGGTATCAATACTCACCATTACCCTGTCATCAGCCATTTCGATTAAAGGACCTCATATAGACAACTGAGATCACAAAATCCAACCATTTTGCTCTGGCTGGAATCTCTTTCTCCCCAGAGTAATGTCTGTAATCCGTCTAGAGGAAGAAAGGGGGAAGGAGTTGTGTGCTCAAAAACCAAGGGAAGGAGTTCTGCCTACTTGTTTAGTATTCATTTACCACTCAAGCAAGCCTTTAAGAACAAGCAGAAATATGTTTGATCTAAGCAGCAGGTCTGAGAGATTAGAAACAAGGCAATCCAACGTGTAATTTTGTCCATATTATGGTAAGTCAAACTGTTTTTCCTTGGCATTTGGTCAGCGAAATTCCAAAAGTTCCATAATCTGCACAGACTAGCATCATTTATATGGTAATGACTATGATAAGGAATCAGTGGCATTATCATCTAATGAACCTTGACAGATCCGAAGATGGTAACCGTTGCTTCAAAAGAAACCCTATGCTGGATCATGAAGTTCTTCAAGCAATAAAAATTTTGACTTTCCTGACTTTGAATTTTCTGTGGAATACTGGTCCTGACCTGCAAAAGATCGAAAACAAAATGACGTAAATACTTCCATGTCACTTGGAGACTCCAGAGCTAAACAAAAAGTCATCAGTTCCCTCAAAAAGTTTTCAGCAGTTCCCCAGAGCTAATTTCTTAGTAAATGCACATGACAAGCGACTGCAATGCTTAAAGCTTTAATCAGTTTCCTTTTGAGCATAAAAACCCTAAATATGGCTGACTATGGTGTAAAGTTTGAGAGCAATTAAAGATAAATTCCTATAGGACTTTTTCTGCAAAACATATAGAAAAAAAAAAACTAAGAATAAGATAGAAGATTGAGAGCTATGCAAGTAACCTTCTTATGATTTCCATTGATTTGGTCCATTAGGCACAAGCTTAGATGCTGGTCCTCCTTTTCGCCTTTAGGAAACAAATTTAGATGCCTGAAAGAAAAACAGAAGAAAGCATGTCGATGAAAAACATAAAGCATACATAGTAAAAAAGCAATAGAACAAAATAAGATCAAGTTTATTCAGTAAACAGTCAGTGAAATATAGAATTTGGGAACCACAGGCCAAAAACTACAGTGTAAACAAATCAATTACATCAACTAATCTAGTGAAACAAATTAAAAAATAAGAGAGCAGCAGGAAAGTGAGAAGCCGGCATAGTCAATCTGATAAATACGTTCAACTATTAAGATTCTCTGCCCAGGGTTACTTATGAGACAGCTCTTCAATTAGGTGATCCAATTTTCCTCTGAAAGACAGGATTGATGCATTAAAAAGATCTTTGTTTATTCTTTCTCATTAGAACATTTCCCCCCTTTTTTCTACTCTAGTATGGGTTACCACTGTAATAACTCATGACCTCACTAAAAAAGACTAGCCAGAACTTAGCCCTGTATAAGTATCCAAGATCTTTTCGGCGAATAATCGATGTAAAACTAAACACATGCCCGCGCACGGGTCGTCACATACTTTCCTCAGTCAAACCTTGACGTCCTCGTCATGCCAAATGTTCAAATATAATCACAAGCACTATCTTAGAATTGAAAAAATCGACGTCCAAAGCTAGCATCTATACGAACACAGACCCCGCCAGCGGATAAAAAGTTGGAATATGAAACAAAAATCTTTATCGATTACGAACACATACCCTATCATGGGTATAAAGTTACCATAGCACGAATATCTGTGAGTAATGTTTTGAACTATGATATAGCTAACTGACAAAAGAATGATTTATATTATTTACAAAATGAACTTGGAACTATGTTTATGAAATATGAATAGTTTATGCATGCATGATTGGCTTTATGACTTATTTTAATATATTATACTATGAAATACTTTATTTATAATATCTGTTATTTTTCTTAAATGATGCATTGATATGAAAAAACGTATGCTTGATCTAGTAAGTAGAGTAAGATTTACTTACTAAGCCATGCCATTCATATGTCTCTATTTTTATTTTTCTTCATGTATCTCTATTTTTATTTTTATTTTTCCAGACGAATAGAGTTGATAGGAATGAAGAATGGTCTAGGCTTGGAGTTCGTGCTAGCAAGCTTGACAGTTTTGTAGAAAAATTTTAGTATTTTAAATTATCTATGAATTTGTAGTTAATGATTTTTCAAATATTGAGGATTATGAATTTGGTTTTTATGTTTGTATTTAGATGCTTTGAACTAGTATTGGTTGCATTTAATGGATAATGAAATTGAACTTTTATTATTTGAAATGAATTTGAAGTTAAATGAAATGTTTAGCTTTGTGTTATTTGGGTTGTATCCCTCGGTAGCACGACCATATCATACTCTGAATCTGGAGCATGACAAGTACAATAGTTGTATCTGACAGGACTAATGAACTAACTCGCATTCATTCTTTGCGTTGTTCTTCTTTCTCTTATTTATGCAAGAAATAAATTAATTACCATACAATTTGAATAGAGTTAAAAAGGATATACCTAGAGTACCACAAAGAATGATGAGCAA
Source organism: Phoenix dactylifera (assembly GCF_009389715.1). Taxonomy (NCBI): domain Eukaryota; kingdom Viridiplantae; phylum Streptophyta; class Magnoliopsida; order Arecales; family Arecaceae; genus Phoenix; species Phoenix dactylifera. The sequence goes on from NC_052397.1 coordinate 13,923,483, forward strand.
GAGAAATTTAAAATTGGTAGAAGGTGTGATGGCCTAGTCAATCCACTTGATTAGTCCGGCCTGAATGCTAAACCCATGCATGCGTCGCACACGATGAGCAGCAATAGACTCCCAGTAGGAGTATGTTTTCCCATCCGAAGCCTGCGACTCCTAATAGAAATAGGAGACCTAAGGCCACTAGGATCCTAGGTCACCTCTATAAATAGGACCCCCGCCCCTCTATGACCCTCCACCAGCGATCATCGCGCCTCCTCCTCTCTTCTTTCTCCCGCTTTTTCTCACTTTCTTTCTCTTTCTTCCTTCAGGCTCATCATTCCCTAGCATTGTTCTCATTGAAAATCAAGGCCGCAGAATGCCGCCAAAAATAAGGTTTAGCAGATTCGCCTAGTGAAATTTGAAGGTCTAAGGTGAAAAAGGTAAATAAGACCTTATATTCCTTATTAATTTTTGAACTTATAAATAACCCCAGTACTCCTTATTAGTTTTTAAATTTTTACTTATTTTTTGATATTATGACAATATGAAAATAATAATAAATGTTGATGATATCATGTTTTCTTAAAATTAAGAATCGAGCATATGATATTATAAAACTCATGATGTATCATGAAAGAATGGTTCGATGAATATTTTAATATTAAGGTTTGTTTATAAAATATATTGATGAAATTTATATTTTTGTTATGAAAGGAATACTTGCATAATTGTTTCATTATTGTTGATTTATTTATGGATTATGACCCTATATATATATATGATTTAAGAAAATATTTTTTTAGAATGTATAACTTAAGAAAATATGATTTAAGAAATATGGCAAAACATTCTCAGATAGCTATGTATGAGTATGACCCCTAAAAGTGGGATAGATCGACATTCGGAGCTAATTTCATATGATCTTGCTAGTATGTAATAGTAGTTAGCATACAACTCTACTAGCAAGTAATAGTATTTAGCATACAATCCTACAAGCACGTAATAATAGTTGGCATACGACTCTGTCAGTGGATAATAGTACTAGGTATACGGCCCTACTAGCGGATAATAGTAGTTAGCATATGACTTTGCCAGCAGATAATATTAGTTGGTATTTTGACGATTACCACTCTATCATAGGTATAATAGTGACCTTAACATTTAGTCTGAGAGAATTATTAAAAAATATAATGTGCCAAAATAATAGAGGATTTATGACTTTATAAAGTTGCCATAGTTTATGATTTTATTTATGGATTGGAAGCTATATTTATGTAATTTGCATGATTTATGTACATGCAAGAGCATGATTGATTTATGGTTATACTTTTATTATGAAATATCTATTTTTTTTAATGGTAGTTATCTTTTCTATATGATTTAGTATGAATTTATGCTTGACTAGTAAAATAGTGTAAGGTTTACTTATTGTAGCTCAAATCTCTATTTATTTTTCTCTTTTCAGACGAATAGGATCATTAGGAATGAATGATGGTTTAGGCTTGGAGTTTGTGATAGCAAGTATAGTGATTATGTAGAAAAAATCTAGTATTTTATATGACTATAAATTAATAGTTAACGATTTTTCAAATTTTAAGGTTATGAATTTTGGAATTTAAATTTGGATTTAGTCGCTCCGAACCCATACTTATTTATTTATTTAATAGATGATAAAATTAGACCCTTTTATCATATTTTGTTCAGGATAGATGTGGAAGTTAAATATAATAGTTGGCTACATGTCATCATGGGCTATACTCTTCGGTAGCATGGTTATGTTATGCCCCGAATTTGAAGCGTGATAGAAACTCACTATGATTGGTTAAAGACTTAAAGGTCTGTTTAATAACCTTGCAAGGATTAGCGCTTGCAATGCGTGCCTTCTACCTCAGCCTTATTCTCTCACTTACCTAAAGCTACAAATGGGTCGGGTTAACTCATGACCGGACCCCGCTTAGACCCAACCCGACCCATCTTGGAGGACCGTGGGGCCGGGGCAGGTCCTAAAATTGGACCTATTTCATTTTTCGGGTCGGGTCTGGGTTTTCTAAATTCAGATCCGGCCTGATCCATTTGAAATTTGGATAATTTTAGGTTTTCAATCCTACAACTCGCTCTGATCCGATCCAACTCAAATCTGCAAAATTATTTAGGCCTGCAGGGCGCAAGGGTGCAAACCAAACAAGTCAGATGGAAGCCTAGAACTGGGTGCTTAATGCTTGAACCAAAGCTCCGGTCCAGACCCGCTCCTTTTGCCCCAAAAATCATCCAACGAATGTGCCGTGGGAGGTTACAATATTCCGCAAGGAACAACATTGCGCGTAGTACATCCATGGAGATGCCAAGACGTGGGAGGAGGAGGTGCCCACGGGAAGGGCTTACAATAAGAAAGGTTGGACTAGCACTTGGGACATTGATCCAATGCTTTGAGTGGAAGAGAGTTGGCAAAGAAGAGGTGGACATGGATGAAGACTCCGAATTGACCTTGCCCAAGGTCGTGACGTTGGGGGCCATGTACTCTCCACGCCAGGCTATGATCAACGTTCTCGCAGGACTTTAAATCACTAGGATATCATTTATCTATTTTGATTTCTAAATCTTTAGGAAATAAAGCTAGATTTTTGTAAATTGTACATCAAGCCGCATGTCCTTTGCTTATGGTGGGAAAAATTAGATATTCAGTATATAAAAAGAAGCACAGATCTAGATCCGACCCGGACCCAAATTTTTTTGTTGGGTTCGGTTACATATGGATCTGACCTAAATGACCCGTTGGGTCAAAGTTTATAACGGTGGACCTAATCCAACCCAACTCAATATTCTATTGGGTTGGGTCTGGATCCAAAATTAGAATTCGAACAAAAAACTGAATTGGATCGGAGTCACTTATGACTCGACCCAACCCATTTGCACCCTTACCCTGCCTAGCGGATGCCGTGGCAGCTATAGCAGGGATGGGCTACATGGATCATAAAATTATGCTTTTGGCTAGATTTTTGAACTACACTGTCCATATTTACCAAAAAAAAGAAAAGTACGCTGTTCATGGCTTTTGGCTCACGCATGACACATCTGGCGTTATTAACCCTGCACCGGAGACGTCCCAAATTTTTCCCTGTCGGCCCGCCCGCCTGACCCGTTTGGATTTCGGATTTCGGTTGCTTTTCGGTCCGGAGGGGAAAAATTCCAAAGCAAAACCCAAATCCTTTCCTTTCAAACTTTCAAACGCTCAATCGAATCAAAACCTTCCCCCCAAAAATCCCACACAAACCAAACTGGAAAAATCCTCCATGGCGAAACCCCAAACCTTCGATGAATCCCGCTTCCAAATTTCCCTTCGAAATCCAAAGCCAATGGCGCCCTCCTAGCCCTCCCTCTAAATCCCCAACCCTCTTCCCTTCTCCTCGAAGCCACTCCCATCTCTCTCCCTCTGCTCCTCTCTCCCTCTCCTCTTCCTCTAACTTTAACCCTAACACTAGAGGAGCAGCGGAGGTACCAGGACGGTGGCCATGGAGGACAAGGAGAACAGCGTCCGCCTCACCCGCGCGGCGGCGGCGAGGAAGAGAGGCGCCTCTGCAGCAGCTCCCGCCTCCCAGTCTCTCCCACACGGCCAGCCCCCGGCCAAGAGGAGGAAGCGCAAGGCCCTGGGCGAGCTCAAAAACATCTCCAACGCCGCCTCTGGTCTCGAAACCCCTCCTCCTTCCAAGCCCAGAACCAGGTCTCGGGCCAAGAAGCAGGCAGAGGCTCGAAAGGTTCCTCTTTTGGATGCCTCCGCTTCCGAAGAGGTCCGTTTCGAGGCCGAGGACCCGCAAATGTGCGCCTTTTATGCTCCGGATATCTACCAGTACCTCCGCTCCATGGAGGTAAAGGATTTGGATTGCAGATTCTTGAGATTCTGGTTGTTTTCATTTGGTTTGAGCAGGGGTTTTTACTTGTTTTATTTTAGGTGGAGTCGAAGAGGAGGCCGCTGGTTAATTTCATTGAAACGGTCCAGAAGGATGTAACTGCCAACATGAGAGGGATTCTGGTGGATTGGTTGGTCGAGGTGGCGGAGGAGTACAAGCTTTTCTCGGACACTCTTTATCTCACAGTATCATACATTGATCGATTTCTCTCGTACAATGCTCTGAGTAGGCAGAAATTACAGCTTCTTGGTGTTTCTTGCATGCTTATTGCTCGTAAGCGTTGGTTTTCTTCGTCCTAATTTTGTCTCCAATCGATTCTTTTCTGCTGTTTGAATGATTCATTGATGTGGGTTTTCTTTTTGGATGCAGGAAATATGAAGAGATCAGTCCTCCCCATGTGGAAGATTTTTGTTACATTACCGATAACACTTACACCAAACAAGAAGTAATTTTTCCTCTCTATTGGCTTTCCCTTATTTTGCTTTTGTTGCTAATGTTGAGATCTTGCGAGTGACTTTGCTCAATCTGTATCTGGGTGTAGGTGGTGAAGATGGAGAGTGACATACTGAAATTTCTCAACTTTGAGATGGGCAATCCCACCATAAAAACCTTTCTTAGGTATGTTCTTAAGCTACAAATCTTACCTTTTGTTTTCAGTATAACTCTTGAAAAGTCTTGTTTTATAATGGCAATGAGCACATGCATATTAAAAAACATGATTTTGGATCCATTGTCTTGTCCTGAAGTTTTATCTGGACTTTGGATTTAAGAATGGTATAGAATGGCTTTTTTGTGGCATCTCATATTGAGCTAATTTGAGTTATAATTTCATTCTCTGCAGGAGATTCACAAAGGCTGGGCAAGGAGATGGCAATGTAAGCTAGTCCAATGTCTATTCAAACACTAATTTAGAACATTTAATCATGTGCTATCATTTTCTTCTAGATTGGATACTGATGAATGATTCTGGAACATTTTCCAGTATCCAAATCTCCAACTGGAGTTCTTGAGCAATTACCTCGCTGAGTTAAGTTTGGTCGACTATGGCTGTGTTCGGTTCTTGCCATCAGTTATTGCTGCTTCTGCTGTCTTTATTGCAAGATTCACCATTGATCCAAAGGCTCATCCTTGGGTAAGTGTATCACTCAATTATTGTATTGTTCACTTAAGTGAGTTAGTTATATTTGGTGTTGATTATTGGTCTTCTATTTTTCCAGAGCCTATCACTGCAACAACAGACAGGTTATAAACCTGCCGAGCTCAAAGATTGTGTCTGTGCAATTCATGATTTGCAGTTGAACAGGAAATGGTCCTCTTTGACAGCAATAAGGGAGAAATACAAGCAGCACAGGGTAAGGTTTTACACTTCCATGTGGCTTATTTTCCCTGTCTATTTCTTCTTGTAGTCTTGCAATGCATTTTAATTTTGCTGAATCCTATTTGCTTTTCTGGAGCAGTTCAAATGTGCATCGATGTTGCTTTCTCCCTCAGAAATACCTGCATCATATCTTGAAGACCTGAAAGAATAGTTTTTGCAATTATTTTGGTGGCAACTCATGCAAAATGGCAGTTGATGGCATTTAGCTGGCTCTTCTCAGATAGGATTTGGAAAAAGGAAAGAAAAAAACCACCCATGTATAATACCTCTGTCATATGAGATCGCTGACTTTTTTTGCCTGCGTTGGGAGGAAGAATGGATAAGACTTGTTGCTGAAGTGGCATTAAAATCTGTTTTGGTTGGATGAGGGGATCCAGTGTTTGCTGACAGATTAGACGAGTTGCTAGAATATCTTAGTCTTTTATTGTTGTTCTGATATACAGTTCTCTATAGCCAATGGGAAAAGCAGACTATGTATGTTAATTGTACATGTAGAGGTTTTGGGAAGTAAAGACAATTCACATATACTCTGGATAATTCCTGGTACAGATTGTGGACCTAATTTAGGTGCGGAGTGATTCCTAGCTGCAAGCTTACAATCATTTAGATAACTTATTACAAATACAGGAACAAGATCTAGAAGTCTAACCATACAGTTCTAGATCATGTTATTAGAACTACATCAAAAAAAGATCATGTTAAGAGAAGACCTCCAGTTCGTCTCATTTAAAATTGTTTTGTTTTCAAAGGGTTGCGAGAAGGGCATTCTTACTGAAAGAGTGCTAATCTGCAGACAAGTATGATATGGAACTTGTGTGTGAGGATGTTCTTTTGCATTCTCAAGATTTGCAGATTGGTTTGAGGGTGCCAACTGGCTTAGTTGGTAAAGTCATTGAATGTTGGATCATTGGATGCTGGTGGCTTATGTTTAAATTCTGCCCTCAACTTCATTTCAGCTTGGCTTCCTTCCTAGTTCTTTTACAAAAGAAGGATTAGTAACTTGGTTCTTGGATAATGACTGAAAAATTGATGCCTTGTTTACAGCTAGATTATTGTTTATCTGCATTGCTGAAGGCAAGCATGCATATGGTAATGTAGGTTCAGTTAGGGGAAAAGAAAGTTGCAGTGTATCTCTCCTATCCTTTGGAGAAGTTAATATTAAGACATAGTAATGCTAGGGGCTCTCTAATGTGCATTCTTGCTGTGGTATGATGGGATTGGAGTAACTTGTGGGATTTGTTGCTATACATGGGAGTAGATTCATAATGGAATTGGTAAATCATCATTTGTTGGCTTGAGCTTTTCTTGTGCGTATAGCCGGCACCCGAAGCATATATCATTAAGATCTTCAAAAATTTGATATGGTAATTACTAGTTTAATATTTTGGAAATTGATAGGGGAAGTACATTATCTCTAGTGAAAATTAAAGATTCATAAGATAAATATATTTTCTCAAACTACAGGATTAGTTTAAAATTGTTTGCTACTCCTGAGTCAAAAGATGTAACCTCTCCTTGTAGGAGCTATTTTGTTGGAGATTGCATTCGCAGGGGTATGTGATCCATTGTTTGCTTTTATTACGTACTGTCAGGATTCAATGCTTTTCCCTCATTCCTTCAATCTTGCACCTCTGTTGTAGAAACAAGCTCCATTATAAGACTTTAGTTTTACCCTATACGTTAAGGCGGGCCTGATGGCATTGACAATACTTGTGGTGGAACTCTTGATGCAACATTCCACCCCCTGCAAATTTTTCATATGAGTGCGCTCTAAACCTCATAGGATATCCAACTAATATCTCAAGGCTTGTTACCTTGTTGCTTTCAAGTAGGGCAATCATTTATCGATCATATATTTTTACACATAAAACTAAATAGAGGACCGAGAGGAGATCTTAACTTACGCATCTAAATGACGTGGGTGATCAAGGAGACAAAATTAAAGTTAAAAAAATTAAAAAATGTTTACTCATCTTTAGTTTTCTTTGTTTCCTTAGTTATGAATTACAGACCTTCATCATCACCTGAATAAAGCTTTGACTAGCTCATAACTCATTGTATCATTATCATCATCATCGTCGTCGTCATCATCATTATTATTATTATTATTACTATTACCATTATATTAGTATTACTACTAGTACTACAAGTGGCATTTCTAATACTACTTTTATTACTACTAGTGCTGCAAGTAGTATTTCTACTACTACTACTACTACTACTACTACGTACTACTAGAATAGTACTACTAGTACTAGAAAGTAATATTTCTACTATTACTTACTACTGCTGCTAGTATTATAAGTAGTATTTCTATTATTATTATTATTATTTTATTATAGGTTTTTTTGCCATGAATACATTTCTAAAAATTCAAATTTGCATGTAAAAACCTTCCTTAAAATTTATATTTATTTCTGTACCTTCATAAAACATTATTTTTGCACAAATGCTTCTACTATAATAGTTTTTCTACACCGTTAATAAAAACTATATATATTTTAATTAAAGATAAAATAAGATTTTGAAATTATTTTTTTGTCGCCCATCACAATCATCTTATAAATATATTTTTTTTACATCTACTCATTAAGGATATTTTAGTTATTTTAATTTGAAACCGTTAATTTTTTAACGATATTAAATGGCGTAGGTATAAATGCAAAAATAAGAATAAAAAAAGGATAGAATAGCAAAATAAGTGTTTTACAAAGGTATGCATGCATGCAAACATCTATTTTGAAATGATATTTCGTGTAAAATTCGATATTTAGAAAGATATTTATAAAAAAAACCCTTTATTATACCTACGTGGCAACTTAAACCTTACCTATTTATATACAAGTTAGATGATTGGGCAGCAAGACTACAATTGAAAAAGGAAATTATAAACAAAGGGGCCGGGCTTTGGCTTTACAGCCGAGAGAGAGGAGAATGGTATAAATAAATTCTCGCCACGGCAACGGAGGATAGCGGCTTCGCTGTGGCTGGGATCGACCCAACGGCCGACGTCCTGGACTGTCTTCCTGATTCATGGCGGAGACCGCGGCTCCCCCTCCTTCCATCCAATAAGTAAGCGAGCTCCTGCCCCAACTTGCAGTCGTTAGCGCGACCTTCAACATTCTATCAGAAATTGTCGTTATTACTCCGCTGCTGATAGGTTCATGTGTTCGATTTTCTTTTTTTTTTTGAGAAAAACTTATGATTATTTTGTCTCTTGATTTTGGAGTAAATGGAGATCAATTTGGTATTTATTTATGGCATTTCGTTTGTTTACTGGACGCGATTTTTTCTTTCATTACATATTATAGGTTCCCTGCTTCTTCATGTCAGTTATTTTTCACTACCTCGACTTACCGTTATTTACGAATCTCTTAAACCTTTTTTTGTGATGATGTAAATACATTTGTCTGGTGTCAACGAATGTGTAGCTGATGATGCTCTTTTGTTGTTATATTCCAATGTCCTGCTTGATGAAGGAGAATGGTGCTTTTGGGATGGTACATCATTGATACATGTCCTGGCTAATTCAGGAAAAGGAATTATATATTGCATGTTCTAAGAATGTTGCACAGCAAAAGGATTCAAACAAATAAGATGAGTGTGGTAGGCGTGAAAATGTTGAGATGGTTGTGGGATGAAATACAAAGTGAGAATAAGTGAGAGGGTTGTGTGGTGGATATTGAAAGTGAGAATAAGGAAGTGGTTTTATTTGAGAAGGCCTATGGTTGAGATAACCGGGAATAAAATGATGGAGAACTAATTGGGATGCTAAGGGAATGCGGAATGATGATATAAGGTTGTCTCAGTTGGAAAAGGTGCTTGAGATTTGTCTTAAAGAGGAGAAATGACTCCATTTAATGAAAGTATTAGCACTGGAGGTAGCCTGTAATAGGTGATAGTGGGGAACGAGGATGTGTAAAGCCAACCTGAGATAGCTAGGGCAAGGCTTGCTGATGATTATGGTTTATGGTCATGAGGTTAAGTGTCTGTCTCTCTTGCTTGGAATGTGTGCATATATTCCTCATTGTAGCCTTTAATGGTTTAGGGAACTTTCTATAGAACATTATTACCACTTGTGGCAAAGTATGTGGAGGTAACCAATATTAAGCAATAAATTCGATAAGGTTCAAGATATGGTTTGCAGTAGGTTTCGATACCTATACAGGTATCATGCTGGTAAGGTGTTGAGAAAGGACAATTTTTTACTGATGATCAGAAAGAAGAATGAGAAAGGATTTGCTTCCATGAATGTGAACAAGAGGAAAGTTGAAGGTGATGAATGGAAGCAAGCTGTTAGAGGAATGCATTTATGAAGCATCCTCCAGCTCATAGAACTAATCCGGAAGATTTAGCAAAATACTAATACATGCTTTGCAGATTAATTTGAATGATGATGACACTCAAATGCTTCTTACATGAGTCTTCGACCCTCATTTTATGTGCTTACTTCTGATGAGGAAGAACTACTTGGGCACAGTTTTCTAATGGTTGTACATCATATATGAGTACTTTGTCACCAAAGCAAATCAGATTGTCGCTATGTGAAAAAAAAAGTAAATGCATATAAATTGAATGGTTGGTTGCATTCTAATATCATGACACAAGTTACTGATTCATGTAATAGAATCTACATATTATATCTTTAGTGTTCCTCCCATCTTTTCTTCCAGGCAACTTATATTGTTTGATAAATGTTAAAAAAAAAAAAATCAAAGTTGAGCCATCCTACAAAAGTGTGAGTATCAAACTTTGAAACGAATTTAAGTGTAGTAATTTGCTCTTTGAGTTATGTGAAAGAATCTTTTTCTTTTTTTTTCTTTTGGGAGACAGAGAGAGATAGAGAAAGGGAGGAAGACCCACCTGCAATATAATTACGCAGGCTAGATTTTTAAGATGCACCACCCAAGAATCAAACCCAAAACCTTTTTCTAAGCAAAAGGGCAACCCCTAGTTCACGAAGAATCATATCATTTGACATCAACTCATCTAAATATCTTTCTTGATAAAACAAGCAAAGTACGTCATGTTATGAATTTTAATGTGTCCATAGTATTTTTGATGAGTATAAAAGTGAACTCTCAAGAGGAGATTGATTCACCTTTCATAAATGATAACATAAAGATATAAGGATTAAACATAGGGTTGGAAATGGGTGGGCCAGTTAGCTTGGGTTTGCTCAAGTAATCAAACCCAAATAATTAGGCTGAGCCTGACGCTAGCTTGAAGTAAAATATTTAAGGGCTTATTCCTTAAGATGAGGCTCCTCAAAATCATCTTTAGGTTAATGGGTGAGGCTACTCTTGGGTATATATATCAGATAGATTGACTTAAGTGAAATGAAATTGTTGGGGCTTATTTTATGCCTTCCGTGGCAGGCATAAATGCTATTCTTTGATCGTCTGCTACCCATGGTTGGGGAGGGATGTTTTTGCAATGTATTTTTGCTTGAACCTGGATATTAGACTGAACCTGTTAACATGAAGTACTTGAGTGCTTATCCCTTGAGATAAGACTCTTTAAAAATCATTTTTGATCTAAGGGGTGAGATTATACTTACTTAAGCATATAAATCACATAAAAGGAGCTTATATGAGACAAAAACCCCAGGCCTTATTTTGTGCATTCTGTGACAGGCATAAACATTAAGTCTTTTGATTATGTCAGGTACTCGTGACAGGGGAATGTATGCATATTTTTCACTGTTATGTGGGGACAAAGGTATGGTAGGATATCTCATTATACAGTATAAGATTTGTGCAACTATTACAGTGGTATAGTTTAAAGTAGGGTGTATTTGTGCATACTTGGACTATTGGACTTTAAATCCTTGCAAAATAGTAGAAGCCAAATTGCAACATGCGAATCTTTTTTATCTTTAGTTTTGTATTCTTGGTTACATAAAAGTAGTCTATGAAGTCTGAAGCTTATGCCTTGCTCCCCGAGACTTAAGCCTGGCCTTATTGAGGTCCTGAATGCTCATCTTACAGCACTACCTTTTAAAATTTAGGTGAAATAGCATGACAAAATGATGATTTAGGTGTTTCAAGACAAGACTGAAGTCCAAGGGTTCAGATAACCCAAAATCTGCAAAGAAAAGAGCATGCATAACGTCGGGAAGCATTCATAATAAAGGTCAGCCATGATTGTGATATGTAATAAAGGAGGAGAGATGGGAATATAAGAAGGGGAGAGGAAACTGGTCTCTACTATGCCTCAAGCCTTGCACAAAATGTCGGAGACAAGTGTGGAGGATTGTGAGAACCCTAATATGGGTATGATGGAAAAATGAAATGAAAAGGGATTAAGTGGCAACAAGTCCTTGTTTAGACTGTCTTTAAATTTTCAACAAGACATTAGGTTGGCCACAACAATTAGACCAGGAGGGAAGTGGGCCACTACATGAGAAAAGGAAATGATACAACAAGTTGGTTTGCTCGTTGATGACAAGCAGCAAGAAATAATTTTTTATCTTCTTCTCAAATGCTGATTTTTGCTCTAAACAGTAGACATTAGCAGAAGTAAAGGGATGAGATATGAAGGAATAGCTTGCAGCCATAAGTAATCAGAACTTTTCAAAACAGATCTGTTTTGTAGTACATATACGGCAGAAACCAAGGGATATTGCAGGTAAATTAGAGATATAGAGTGAGTACATATTGAAAAGTTTCAATTATTTAAAGAGCATCTTTACATCTTTAGAACTTGATAATATAAATCTATACAAGTTGTTAAGTTGCGATTATACATCTCTCCCTCTCTTGCTGTTTTTAATACAAAACCATAACGAACTTGGTTTACGTGTCATTCAGAAGATCACAGTTCGTTCACACAGATACTACAAAAACTGAAAGAGGAAACAGAATCCCTTGCAGCCAGTGAAAGATGGGCTAAATTTTCAGGGGCAAGAAGAATGCATGTAAAGAACATCTAGTCTAGATTCTAGAGGCTAGGCTAGAATGAAGTGCAGCATTTGGAAATACAGAAGAACAACACAATTAGAGCTCCAAAACATACAAGACCCATAGTTTCAAATAGGTGGAATACATTATAAAGAAGCATCAATCACACAATTAACGATATTTAACTGGTTAATGAGATCCACAACATCCATCAGATGCTCATTTTTTCTCCGCCTTTTCCTCCTTATCTTTAAGGTATTTCTTTGGGATCTAAATGTGAAATGATAACTGACAATAAATATATAATGATGATATTTATATATCCAATGAATTATATGGTTCTCAGCTTTAGCTGCCTGCTGGCTGCCTTGGCATTCTACATAGACCTTTCTAGGGATTATCATAAGGGACTGCCTAGACATGCGGACAACTTCAGGCATGTTCATGGAGTGGGTCGGTGATACAAATTGGGAGAGGGCATGGATTGTAGTAATACTCATCAGGAGTTTTAATATATTGTGTTGCAACATGTCCTACTGCCCTTTTGGTTTTATGACAAAATGATATAACCATATTGGTTGCATGACGAAATGTGATATCTCGCCAATATGCTACAACTAGGAAAATTTTCAGAGAACTTGTCTTGCGATCAGATTCACTCAACTGAAGTTGCAGACAGGCCAGTACCAAAACAGCTGAAATTTTTTTCTTAATCTTGAAAACTTTTTCCTTAATTATTTTCCTTCCTTTCTCCCTTCAAGATGCTTGTCACAGCCAACCAGTGCTAGACAATAATACATCAGCTTTAATAAATGTAGGACATTTCTTGGTTCTTATCTATCTTCATTATGCACGGTCAAAGTTGACAGAGAAAGATATGCTTATTGTGAACAGGACAGGGAGAAAGCATTTGAAGGCTGTAGGGGAAAAGCACATTATTTGAGTTAGGTATCAGTCACTGCCAAATTGAATATTTTGTGCAATTTAATTGCTTTTCTAAAATGAAGATAATGCAAAAGTATACCAAACTATGCCATTAACAGACTTGAACTATCATCATTTGGAACAGCACAAACAACAATCATTTGGTTGAAGATCTGTTGCTTTAAAACTGATCTAAGCAGCAGCCTGTAAAAGATAGGAGACATCTTCATTTCATTTTTTTGGTTAAATCAGAAAATACCTCTATTCTATCTTCAGAAAATTTAGTGTTTTATTATCTGTGCACGAAATCTTGATATTATGGGCATCAGGTTTCTATATATTACGATTTATCAAAGTGCAAGTGACCCTTTATGGCTTATCGGTAGAAAAGATTGCTGCCTGTGCTCTGTTTCTTCCTTTGCCTCGCTGCCCATGTTTGAAGTTCCAACATTTGTAATCAATCTTGGCATTTTTAAGCTTTCCATGTCTCTGGCCATGCTATCATTACTGAATGTAATTTTAGGAAAACCTATTGTTCTTGCCTATAATATTTTGGGCCATGCTGAGGAACTGAAGACCTATCATTTGTCCGATGCTTCGATTTTTTCTCCGCTAACCATATTCTTTTATAATCATGTGAGCCTTCAGCTAATGACAATTGGAAGAGAATCTTAACTGAAGAATTGTTTTTGGAGTTGGACTTAGTAATGGATGGATAAATCATCTGAAAGCCAGTACAATGAGCATTGAGATAGAAAACATGGTGGGGAGTTGCAAGTTGAATACTCACTTCTGCTAAAACAATCACTGAAAATACTCAACTTATATTTTTCTCGATTATCACATATATTCCTTAAGGTAGAAATGAACTCTTTATGTTGGATCAAGGCCTAAACCAGTCAGTTTTTTATGATTGATGAATAAATCTAGGCTGAACTGATCAGGCCAGAGACATGAGTTGTGAACATACTAAAGTCGGAGATTCAGGTCAAGCTTTTGTTGCTCTGATGGCTGCTTGGGCAGTTGAGAATTCAATTGATAACTTCCAGGCCACTTCATACCTGTTGCTTCTTCAGGGGCAAAAGGTGTCCATGTCATTTTGACATTGGAACTGATGTCACCAAATCTTGCCACCGTCGCTATCCCTCCTTCTCTTTGTGGCTTGTGAACAATTGAGTGAGGGTGAACTTGTAGAAATTGAAGAAAAGGAGCATTAAATGGTGAACCCATCATCAACCTTTGTGATTGGTGAGTCCTTCTAGCTGCACCCCTCTCCCTCTTGTGGGCATTCTGATGCCCACCCAAAGCTTGTGAACTGAAGAACTTCCTCATGCAGAAGTTGCACGAGAACATCTTGTGTGGAGCAGATTTTGATTGGGAAGTAGAAGAGCTTCCGGTTGTTGATGAGATTCTCCCACTGAGGGTCAGGTCCAACCATGTCTCTGAACCATCATCGCCGACTTCACTGTCATTGTAATCACTGGTACATGTTTCTGACTTTTGGTTGTTGGCTGCTTTCTCTCCTAGTTCCTCCTGTTCCATTTGGAACCGTATTAGTTTCTTTCGAAGATGAAGAGGGAAAAGTATGAGAAACAAGTTTTCTGAAGACGAAGTGATAGGAAGTCATAGAGGCTTTGTGGAACGCTGAAGGTTTCCCTTAAAAAGAAGCAGAACAAGGTAAGAAGTGGGAATAATTGTAAGGGAGAGACTTATCAGGAGGAAAAGAAGTGCCAATGGATATCTTAGCTGTGTATCTCTCTTTCCTAAGTGGCCCACATTGTGGTGCTTGTTATTCCAGAAGCAGTGCTCTGTCATGTTTACCGTTGCCCATATCAATTTTTCAGATTCCTGACACCTTTTTCCTCATCAGGTCGCACCCACTTTACATGGTTATCCTCTCTGAAGCCATAATACAAGGTTGACAATCTAAGAACAAATCCATCAGTGGTCATATCATAATCCTCTTTTCATATGCCGGATATGGTATTCTAACTGTTGCAGTTTCTTAATCTAAAGTTCTTTGTATTGTAAGTAAGAAGTCCTGTCATAAGAAGCAGGTAGGCAGTTTATAACCTAAAGTGTTATTTCCACCAATCAGAATAGAACAGCCACAAAAAAGAATTTTCATTATAGATGTCCTGAACTTTGTAGGATTTTGGTCTTTTTCGTTTTTCCCTTGTCCTCATACTTGAGGACAAATTGATGAAGATCATGTAATCCATCATTCACTTGCTCAATGGTCCACAGCCAGAAAACCTCTTCCTGCAAAGCTGTTTACTCCCATTGGATTACTTTTTATATCTAGGACGGTCATTTAGATTGTGCTGTCCATCTGAAGCAGCCCGCAACTTAGATTATTAAGCTTTTTTTAAGTTTTATTTGAACATCAATGACTGCTCTGAAAGACAGAGTGGCTTTATAAGTAAATGCATGAATTACTTTGGACAATGCACTGGGCTTATCCATAAAGTTATAGGCTTTTTACTTATAGTTATCAGCAAAGTTGTCAAAGCACTAAATTATCTTTTAGTTGTACTTATCCCTGCATAATGCCTATTTTACTTGCCAGAACAGCAAAGCAGGCTTTCATGGAGGATTGATGTAGGTGGAGACTCCGTGACATGATTAAGATGGTTATTTTTTGAATGCGAGGGTCCCCATAGAAGTACCAATAATGGTGCTAAAGGTCCACAAGAGGTGAGTGCTGCATTAATCTTCATTTTTAATGCATTATCTAAGTGGAATGTCTTGTTGGTGTGTTGTAATGGGAGTTGCAGGCCCAGTTGTTAGTGGAGGATGTTTCTAGAGAACTGCTTTTAGAACCCTTGTACTTTGCAAGTATAGTTTCAATTCAATTGGACTTTGGACAGGAAAATGGAAGCTCAGTTCCCGTAAAAGGCCCAGCTTTCATTTGTTGCTTTCTGCTGAATGTTGATGCAAGCTTTTAATGCTGATATCTGTGAGTGGTAGAATTCCTTTGTAATTGGATTGGTGAGTCAGTCTGATCTTGAGAGGGAGAGGCATGGCTCTTCCTCCACATTTTTCTTTCCCACACATGTGCAGGTAATGCCGACATGTGTTATGTTATTACATCACAGGTATAGAATCTTGTGTGGTTGCAAGTGCAATCATCTCCGTTCAATCATGGTCAGGCTCAGTGTCCCACCATGTGAAGGAACTCAGATGCCTGTTCGTCATGATGTTGGTAGGTTGCCCTTCAGCTTACACTCTTTGTTTGTTTCTGATGTACAAAACTTGCATGTGACCTCCTTTTCCTCGACTTTCCTTGAGAATTTCAGCAATCAAAACTGCAGCTAGCACAAATCTCTCGGGTACTTTTGGTACTCTAGTATTGTACCGGATGGTTTTTTTTTCTTTAATTTGATGAAGATATTATATCAGATGTTAACCCAAGAATGATTTGCATTTATAGTTAATAGATCCTGATATCATGGTTACATAATCGTTTTGATGTGAGAGTGGTCTGAATTATTCTATGCAGTCTTTATGTTATCAGTCAGCTTCATTTGCTTGGTTCCCTGGTTTCTTTATCTATGTAATAATCCTTTCAAATTTCTTTCCAGAAGCACCAAATTAAGCTGGTTCTAAATATATGAACTCTATTAGGATGTTCCTTTGCTAAATAAATCCTGAGCACAAGATTTAATCGTATGCTCCTGCCTATATCCATAGGAATGGGCCAACCGATCCTCGGCTTTTGATGGATATGCAAATGGAAGAAGATATGCCCACTTCCACCAAAGGAGATCGCAATGATGATGGTTTATGCTGCATTCTAGTGGGGAAACTGATGTTATGCCAAGGAGATGCCCCTTAGCTTTCAGATGAAGCTCTCTTCGTCTGAAGTCAGATTGAAAGTTGAAGAGAAGAAAGAAGGGTGAGGGTGGGAGAGCCAGGAATCCGGTATAGTCTTTCTTGGTTGCTTCTGGAGAAAAGCTTTTTGTGCGGGCCACTGTTACATGGAAGAATATGGAAGAGGGGGTTTTAGACTTGTTTAGACTACTTTGCAGGTGGCATGAGAGCAAACCACAGTCCTCAGCTCGTGGGTCCTGTCCTCAAAAGGAATATCACCCCTTATCAGATCAAATATGCCTGTGACTGGGGTCCTTTGCCTGCTTGTGAGCAGACTAAAGAAAAGATCAAATAGGTCAGGATTGTGGGCGAGGGGATGAATGTACCTTCTTATAATAAGTGTCACATATTTGGGTCTGATGAGATTGTGCACAGCATTGATTGATATTGGATCCAAGGTTTGTAAACTCCAGATTTTTCCCCCCTATCTTGGTAGATAACTAAAACCATGTTGAACCAGGATCTGTAATTGAGTCGAACGCTGAACAATTTCTAAAGCAATTTAGATACATAGATATCTTGGCTGATACACAACTACCAGGTAATCAAGATATCAACGGATACAGCATAGAAGATCACTCCATGCATTTACTATAATATTACATGATTGAAAAACCCATAATAAGACAGTAGAAAAGAAACAAAACAAAGTTCTTGGTTCTCGTTTCGATATCGCCTTCGGCAATATCTCGGTTCAAAACAGATGAGATATTAAGAGCTTATATTAGACAAATATTTCCTCAGTCAGTGCCTAAACCAGATACATCCGGGAAATCAACTAGGTTCCCTTGAGGTAAAATCCATGGTGGGACTTCACCTCGGGAGAAGAGGAAGAGTGCTTCTCCCTGCACCTAAACTTCAGAAGATGGCATCCCAATGAGACCCACTCCACAGGAAAGCCTATTTGACTTCTTTAGACCTAAAATGTCACATGTGATTCCATGAATTGCAATTGGGTCCCAGTTGTAGAACCTATTCTCCAGCCAGAACTAGGGAAGTTGCATCCGGCCAGACTTTGCCTAAGGTAGTTCAAAGCAACAGGCTCTCCCCAGCATATACCTAATTCTGATCCAAAGTCTGGCCCCACCCTCTTGGCTTGCTTCACCAACAAACGATAAACACAGCCATTTCACCATCATAGAAAGGCTGGCTGCAATGCTGGATCAACCGGTCACAAGAATAGATAGGAACAGATCTAAGAATACTGAATTGATAATAATTTTGTTGTACCTAGCCAACTAAGTTGCTTGTGAATGCACAGGTGAAACCAATAATTCAAGCCTCTCAACAACCGAATCAAGGGTGTCAAGTGGTATTAACATTTGGTGTTGTATAGCTCCAGAGTAATTTTTTAATCAAAAATTCCATAAAATTGAGAACTGAGAATTCCCAAAACAAGAGTTTTTTTTTTTTTTTGCCTCATGTTCATCACACATGCCTTTTGCTTGTTGCTTTCAGGGGGGCCAACTACTAGAGTTCTCACACTTCTTGCCAGAACCGTCTTCTGCTTTCTAACCACCAATAAATGGCTTGAGCATACAAAGATGACCAACAATACAAAGACTGTCTAAAGCTCACACATGAGAGAAGCAATCCAAATATTATAGTAGAAACGAAATATCCAACAACTCCAGTGGAACCACAACTTGTGCCTGTTATTAACACCGTTCTGAAATTGCACCTCATCTACTCTGGAAGGGAGATGTGAGCATGAGCCTCCAGAATACACTGGAACAAGTAAAATTTTACTGTCACATCAGCCTCCAAAATCTTCTGGTGTTTCAACCATTCCAAAAGGCAAGTACCACTTGTTTGAAACAATTGGAATTTGGGAGAAAATCCAGGTGAAGTTTAATTAGAAGAAAAATTGATAGCAAATATTTAAAGCAGATATGAGTTCCTTTCCGAAGAATTTGGAAAGATAATAGGATAACACCATCCAAGACATCACAAGGGGATAAAAATTTACAGAGCTGAAAGTGCACATCTAGCTAGCAAAACTACATTTATCATCCACACATCAAGACATGGAGACCTCACAGACCATGCTCTGCTTCTATTTGTTCACTAATGCAATGGTATACCTGAGCAGCAATTTCACAGCTTTATAAGTAGCAGGAAAATTAAGGCTTTAATTTTAGGATATCAACCTATTAAACTACTTAATAGCACTCAGATGGTCAAAGAAAAAAAAGGACCCAATATGGGACAGTAGTATATTAAAAAAAAAAAGGAGCTAAATCCTATGGCATGGAGACCTTATTTCTGACTGTATGAAAATATACTATAGAATGATTTCTTCTTGTACACTAATATTGAGCGTTTTATTTGGGAGGACGATGCTGTTAATCACCACAACTTCGTCTTCAACTGACCCAGCTTCTCCTGAAATTAGCCAAAAAAAGGAAAACGTGTGAGTTGCTAAACCAAAAATCTTGAACATTTCTTCCACATATGTAATAACTATAGAAGAGCAGACAAGGAAAAGCAAGAAAGTACCAAGGATTGTAATCCCAAGTTTGGCATTGTAGTCTCCCTCACCCTGCAATGCATAGTCAAATTTGAAAGACCAAAAAAGACAATATGCAACAATTGCAGAGATGATTAAATTCAGAGGCCACATAAACCCAACAAAACTCATATGCATACTAAGCAATATCTGCTGTAAGCATTTCTTAAGTTTTAAGGGGTTGTGCCAATCAAATAGAGATTAAAAATTTGGCAGATGGGTTGTCATTAATTTGGTGGATGGAGAGGATAGCCCCCTAAAATTAGAGTGATAACATCGAAAATTACGCAGGAAAGAAATGAGTTGCTGTATTTTTCTGAAAACAAACCAATGGATATAGATACTTACATTATGAGCAGGGTATGCTGACATGGTACCAAAGGTTGTGTAGACCGACAACCAGTTCGGTATGGTATCGGCCCTTATCATACCGATCCTACATGCATTGCTAGGGGGAGGGAGGAGAGGGAGAAGGGGAGAGAGAGGGGCCTATGGAGAGGGAGGGTGGAAGGGCGGGGCGGGTTGGGGGGGGGGGGGGGGGAGGAGGGAGGAGGAGGGGGCCGAAGGGGGTTGACTAGAGCTGCCAAAGAGGAGGGAGAGGGAGAAAGAGAGAGTGTGAGAGAGAGTGGGAGGGGCGTACCTTGTCAGCGGCAGCTAATGTCGAGAGAGAGAGCAACTAAAGGAAGTCATCAGGACTTCGAAACTAGGGCATCATCAAGAAAACCCATTGGGGAGAGAGAGGAGGGGGGGGGGGGGAGCAGCTTAAAGGAGCTAGGGTATGATAGGTCTTCAAGAGAAGTTGTTGGAGGGGGGAGGGGAACTTTTATAGGCCGAACCAACCAGCATGGCCGAACTATCCCGAGTCGGTGTCTTTTTGGTTCAGGAAAAGTCGAACAATTCAGTTCGAATTGGTTTGGCGTTCCCTGATTATGAGGGACACAATTTTTATCCTAATTTTATTTTATCAAGCAATTGATGGTTATGATAAGAGAGGTCTTCACAATCTACAAATCATTAATGAACCACTTTTTTCTGATTTTTAAAATTAATGAATCTATCGATTAAGTAGGACATTCAAATAAATTAGTTACAACACGTAGTGGTCGTGAAATTTCAAATTTAAAATGGCAAGAAACTGGAGATGGGCAAAGACAATATCAATCAGGATTACAGCCAAATGGGCAGAGTGGAGATCTAACTTGGTATCATTATATGTAACTATGGCACCTTGGAAGATATTATTTTAATAGTAAATAATTTTTGTTAAGATAAGAATTCAAGAACCAGCAGTGTGGACAGTGCTGGTTTATATAGACATAGGTTACTAGCCGTGCCAGCTGGCAGCCTGTGTTGGTAAGGGCCTATACTGCAGCGCGTATTTTACCTGCCGGTGACCACTACAGGCCCATACTTCAGTTTTGTGAATCCTTGGTTACAATCACTTTGTTAATAATATGAAGGTTGCATGTGATATGAGAATGGCAGAGATGAGAACCACTGAGGTGTATGTAAGCACAATTAAAATTTACTTTGTGAAGAAAAAAGTGTAGTAAACACAAATATAGGATGAAGAGTTGCAACTAGTTGAGATACATAGAGCTCTGGATAATGAGCACAAAAAGAAAGAGGTAAAGGATCAACAGGAATGGTTTTGGATCTCAACTGTCAAGTTGGGACAAAAGGGTAAAGGGTTGGATTGTAGAAAAACCTGAAGAATTGGGAGAGCTTGCTTTGACCAGGGAGCCTGGACAAGGATGAACTTGGAGCACTTCAAAATCCAACTATACATAGACGAGTAAAGCATCTCACATCTGTTTCAATTGACAGTGTGCTTCTTGTCAAGACCAGAAAATTATATTTATGTTTCCAATATCTATTCCTCTATGTATAAGATCGGGATGTTTATTTACAACCAAAGCTAGACATGACCTTTGATATTGTGTTGAAAATCTGAAGAATATTCAGGAAAGCAGTCATGAGGAACTATATAAGAAAAGTTTAATAAAGAATATGGCCCTTGGTAGGGAAACCAGTCTAGATTGCACCATGAGCCAATTGTCCCATGATAAATACAGTCACGTACCACAAAGATTCAACAACTCTGGTGAATCGCACTTGGACGGTGTGGTTCACAAGCAGGGATGGAATCAGGATTTATTTGTTGGGTGGGGGGTCATACTAAATTCATTATCAAAAATAAAAGCCTAAATGATAATTTCATTAAAAAGTCAAGATATATGAATATTAACTTCCTAAGAAACATGAAAATTAAATATTTGTTGGGGTTGTGTTTCTGCTTTATAAAATCAAAGATTAAATTTACTACAACAAAACACATTAAATATTAAGCATTACACAAAAATGCTACATAAAAGTGGATAAACAATATAAACGTATGTTCCTTGGAGAAAAAAGGTAAATCAAATTATCTAACTATTCATGATTTGGATATCAAAGATTAATAATAAGAACATATAAATAATAGTGGGTCTAGCAGCACTGTCCTAGAAAATAAAAAATTGAAATTCTACATAAAAGGAGCATACCTTTTTGATGTTGAACTAGAAAGTCTATTTTGTTATTCTATCAGATTTTCTTCCCCCCTCTTAATCTAGTTTAGTTCATAACGTTGTTAAAAGTTTTATCAGGTTGCCTTATATAGTATCTGAAATAAATAGTATTTACCGATTATGCTTAAGAGGTTCCTGCCCAAACATTGCCTGTGATAATAACATCTTCCAATCTCTACCATCAGCTTTTAGATTTTAATATTTAATGGAGTCTGTTTATTGTCCTTACATGCCCATGTTTAAATGGCAATTAATGCTTGGGATTTAATAAAGATACTATGGAATGGATGGAATAAGAGTCCCAAGTCAATTGGATAAGGAGTGTAGCCACCAAAAAGAGTGGAAATTAAGAAGCTAAATATATATAGAGAAGAGGAAATTATGCGAAAATTGTGTGCGCTTGTTTTTTTTTTTTTTTTTTGTGTGTGTGTGTGTTTGGGGGGGGGGGGGGGTATGGGGCCATAAGGAATTTTATACAGCTACTTCAAAGTATATCTGAAAATATTGGGGGATCATGGACCCTGTGGCTCCATCCTGTCCACCAGGACTACCGGATCTCATTGTGTGCCTCCTGGCTCTCATCTACATCACAAGATATTTGCCTCTAATGAAAGCAAAACCTTTACCCACTTTTCCTCATGACCAATGGTAAAGAATGTTTCAAAAAGTTGTTAGTGTACATGGGCTAAGGTTGTTGGTAATGGTTATGCTAATGATCAAACAATTATAAGCTGATTGATGTGGTCATTCTCTATTGCATTTCACCAAGTAGAGAAGTATTAGGAGCTGGAAAAACATATACACAACCACCACAGTTCCTGAAGAAGAGGATAAAACAATCAAAATAAGGATGAGTTAACATTTAAGTGTATCGTCCCTGCCCCTGCTGTAGCAAAAGAACTCAAGCATGTTATTAGCATTTGCGTGTGTATGAATGAAGAAATGAGTCTTTAACAAACAATGCAGTCGCCAGCTTACAATATCCTTGGAGCTTCCTTCAACAAACATAAGGTGCTAATTAATGCTCCCTGGAAATTTTTAACAACCATTTACTTCCCTTGCCTCCTATTCTTTGAATGTTCTCTTAATAGATTCAGGAAAGAGCAAGAAGCAACATTCCATTAGATCAAGTGGAAGGACAACGATTCTAAACTAGAAAATTGTAAAAAATTTCACATCCGCAAAAAATTCAAAGGTCTTCAAACTAGTTGAGGAACATGATTCACATAAGCCTAAAATCCGAAAGTTATTATAATTCCACAAATCAATATAATTGGTGTAATTTAGGGAAAGGGAGCAATCAGGAAAATATTATTTTTATCTTCCTACCAATCTTACTAATTTGTGACATACTATATTAGATATGTATATTCTTACATCAAAATACTCCACAACTTTTCTTTTATAAAAAAACCTGTCTTTACTTCCAAATGCCCACAGGACACTGATCTTGGTAATCTGGTATCACCGCAGATTCTGATTTCTGCCATCTTGTTTGTCTTTGCTTCATTGCTTAGCAAATTGCAAAAACTGATAGAAAAGGATCAGAGAAGGTTGCAGATCTTGTTGCAACGGATGAGAGACTGTCTAATAGAGACTATTCAGGATAAAAGATCAAACCTAAAAGTGCAACATGATCCAAATGTAAGCCAAAGTTTTACTGGAAATTCACTATCAGTGGAAGACTAAAAGGACCTGAAAGAGCATCTTTGAAAAGGCTTCAGGACCCAAAAGCTCCAATCGTCCATATGACCAATGAACCTCAGACATAACTATGAGAAGATTGACAAAACTTTTTACCCTGGAGAGTCAGGAAAAATGGATAGGAATTACTGGTAAAACCTGAACAGAAGCTAAGAAAGAGGGTCTGGAAAAGCTAGCATTGAATAGAGGTTTCATCCTTGGTAGGAACATTGACAAATAAAAGTAGAAGGAATAAAGATTTTGGTTATATTTATAACTAATGTAAATTATTTTAATTTATTTCAGAGTAGAGTAAGTCACTATTTTTGTAAGGTGTAGTCAAACAATCCAATGATGAGCAACCAATGAGCCATTTCATTGTTGAAATATTAAGAAAAAAAATATTGTTCCTCGTAGAGGACGATGGGATCAAATAAGACAATTATCCATAGTGCAACGTAACTTGGAAATGACATCCGAAAAGTAATTTTGTATCTAACTATGAAAATTCAAACACTTGAATATGCAACCAGCTTGAAGTAAAGAGGCAATCTGCATTATTATTTCCAGACTTTTGATCATCTCCATATTTCCAGCCCTAAAGAAACAAAACTGAGCACCAACCATGTACAAAGGATGGCATCTGAGATTATATTCTCCTGGACGAAAAGGAGGTAAAAAAGACAGTAACAGAAGGAAGCTTGCCTGTACTCGTGACCATTTCCCAATAGAAGACTTCCACCCAATGATGGCATGTATAACAACTGCATTTTCCTGTCAAGAACAATAATTATTAATAGCAGATTTGGAGGAGAATATGATGCACTACCCATTCCAAATATTACCTTAATTTCAACATCATCTAGAATGATACAACTGATGAGTCTCACACCAGCCCCGATACGAGCATTTGCTGAAATTGAGACATTAGGGCCAATCTGTTCCGGAATCCACAGCTTCATCAGTTGGTAAGATACACAGCCAGTCAACAAAATGAAATTACATAACATGGTTACTAAATTAAAGAATCAGTAAACTGCATAAGAGGTTCCAATCACTATTATGTATCCAGAGAGAGGTCCAGTGGTTTATAAGCCAAGTAATCGGAGTTATAATATCGCCAAGAAGTGACACTCTGAATATTAACATTACTTTTTAGTTCATTTTTCCCCACTTGGTCTTATTGTATATGTTCGACACATGAATACAAATGAACATGTGCACAGACGGTTAGATAACTTTTACATAGACTGCTTCCGAGCAATCATTTTCATCGGGGTTTGTATTGACAGATCTTTATAAAATTTACGAAAGAACCATGAAAGATAAGCTTATAACAATATGTCTGGCACAAATTTACTCCATGTGCTACTGCAGATTAAGAAAAATTGTAATTATATTACCGCTTCTATTGCTAGAACCAAAATATCTTTGCTCAAACATATGGAGCTATATAACCTCTTCTTTACCATTTTAGAGCTGCATCCTGTGTCAGCAACCTCCTCTTCAAATCTTATAACAAACACCCTAGAGCTACTGATGCCAACATGATGTCAGCCCTCCACCCTTTTCATCCGCAAAAAAATATTAAGGAATGGATTGAAGGAACATCATTGATGCACAAGTTAAAATGTAATGAGAAAAATACCTTGGCACTTGGGTGTACTTTAGCTGATGGATGAATATAAACATCACCAATGACAGTGGCACTTCTGGCATCATCCCCTGCTGCTAGAAGCTGAGGGGAAGTATGACGAAATTGTGAGAGGTACAAGCCGGAACATTTCAAAGACATCCTAAAAATCATACAAATGCAGATTTGGTTATAGATAATTTAATGCAAACAAAAAGGACAATTGCATATAGATGGTTTTTGACCCTGGAGTCTTGATTTGTTCCCAGAAATCAAGTGTTTCATAGGTATAGAGCTCTTTCTTCCCAGCAAGAGGAGACAGGATATCCTGATCCAGCCTAACATAGTCTGGAGGAAGAGCCCTGTCAAAAACAAATTTCAGCATTGATATATCGAGGAAATCTAGCATTTGGGAGAAAAAAGGGAATTTGCTGTAATGAAATATCCAGAAACTACAAACTTATTTATCCAAAAGATCTAATGATATATGTTAAAGAATGAAACCAATTTTGTAAGTTTGAACATAAAAAAAGCTTCTCTAGCACAAAGATATACTTTAGAACTTCAAATAGAAAGCACTAAATGATTTAGAGGCATAAGAACATATCACTCCACATACTGTAATGAACAAGGTAATCCACAAACTGTTTGCAAGATATTGCAAATCTCGAAAGTCAAAATTATTTGTTTGTTTCATTACAAAATTATTTATCAATATCTGAAAACTGGTCTTCATGTTGCCAATTCACTATATTTATCTGCTTGAATGAAATGGAATTACTTTACTGATACTAGAATCTTGCTGACTGCCATTATAATTTGCGGTTCCCTCCTACTCCCTAGCTTTCTTTCCTAGATAGAAGTGAACTGTTTTCCTTTTCTTATTTTGGGTGGATAAATTGGATAAGGACCATAAATATCACATGAATGAGCACCACGTTGCTAGTCAACGAGCAAACAAAAAACAGGCACTAACAACTAAAGCTAGCTGATAAACAAAATAAACCAGAGGAACAGCTGTACAACAGATTGACACCAGCAAAATATTTTGTATGAAATACTCATGTATTTTGCATCTTATAAACATATGAGAGAACCCATAATAAGTGTACATATGGGTTATCACACACCAAAATAGTTGCTTAATCTAGTTCAGATGAACTTTTCATCATTTGCTCAAGGCACCTCATATTAGAACCAAGAATCACTTCACTATGTTGCTCACATTAACTTCAAGATATTCTAGGAGAGAGAATCCAACCGTAAGCATCTAAACCACCGGATAGCACTGTCATTGTTTGTGCAATGCACTTCTTGGAGTTGCCCTGCGAAAAGATAAAAGATCCTTGAGATTATGGACCAGAGAACTTTTAAAAGTTCCTTTTAGAATCAAGAAAATCCTTGGGGCTTTATATCTGATTCTTCAAGTCCCATCATCCTACAAAATCATCTATCTAGTTTCCGACAATCAAAGTGCTACCTTCTAAGTAGGTGAATAATGTTCCTGATTCCTTTTCCAATCAGACTTTGCTTGGACCACTTAAGAATCTATTGTCACCCTTGAAAGCATCTTAAAGACCACCTTTCGTCAACCAACAGCCATGGATCACCCATTTTCCTCTTTAAAACAAGTTGAGTTCCTTTCAGTTTGTCCAATCATATTACCTAAAATGGCAAACTCAACATTATAACCGCAAATTTTACATTAAGTTTGTAATATTTATTTAAAGGATGATTTAGGTTGACCTCTGTTTTGCTTTTATTGGTTTCTCTGTTCCACTACAACTTACAGTGGATGTTGGTTATAAGATACGCGTTTCTAGATGTTCAACTTCTCAAGCTCTATCCCCATGTTTGCTGATAGTTCTCTAGTTTCTTCTGAGACCTACTTGAGAATTTGTACATGAGCCATGTTTCACTCACAGTGTTTGACACACTCCAGTCCAGCTTTATCTTCTGCATGCATCATTTTCTACTTTGTTGCCCTTGGCTTGTTCCTTGGCCAACACGATCCTATTACTTAATGATCTGCCCTATGACTATCTCCCCTTTACAGATATTCAGCTTCTTTCTATGAATAAACATCTGAAGGAGATGATGGGATATCAGAAACCTACAGTCCTGAACCATTTCTTCCACAGCATCTGGTTTGGTAGTTCCAATGTCATCTAGTTCCTCCATCCTCATCATCTTAGTCACATTAGCATTGAATAAGTCATCAAATTTGCCCAATTCATGGAGACTTTTTTTGTCCTTTATATTTCACAATTTTGTGCAGCCATATGATCCAGTCATATCTTCTCAGGCTTCAGAAACAAATAAATAATCAAGTTAGTCACCCATAACCAGCTTTCCAGTGGCTTTCAATCTGCTTGATGAGTTAACTAGTCAATCTAAATTATCTAGTATTTTATAATTGGCTATTGATATGAGCTCCAAGCTACAGCAAATATGCTATACCAATAAGCAGACCTATTGATAACCAATGTTCCATGTATGGAAGCCCAAAGGTTGTATATAAAATGGAAGTACCAGCTTCCATATTTTTCACAAGTGAAAAGCATCATATTATTAGAATGCTTGGCATCTTTTTATTATTTAATCAGCATATGAAGGAACCCAAATTATGCAACTTAGACCTCCTTAATTGATGTATAATCATATTATATTTTTAGAAAAAGCTTAATACATCCATCAGTATGTTAAAATATATCACTAGATTTACAATTGACTATATATAACACTTCAGGCCGGCATGACCAACAACTAGCATTTTAGCATAAAGAAAAGAATGCAAGCTGAATGCTCGCAATATAGGAATAATTTTTTAACAGCAGATTAGAAGCATTTAGTATCAACTATGCCAATTGAAAAGCAGTTGAAGAGAAGGCAATGTCAGTCAGAGCCTCCCTGGAACATTATGAATGCCTTTGTCCAAGATAATTATGAGTGCATAAAAGGAGAAATAAAAGTAAATGCATAACATCTTAAATGTTGCAAAATAAAATCTCCCAGAATAAGTTTATTAAATAACACTAGGTTCAACGATCCAAATTAAATATCTTAATTCTAATAATAAGGGTGTAAGAATATAACATGAACTGAGAAATCAGTCATTTATAGTCAAGCTCATTCATGTAAGGTAAATGAATGTCTCCAAAAACCTAAAAATTGCGTGAAAAAATGTAATAAGCTAAAGAGTGTAAAGGTAGCAGAGTTCATACTTTGCCGCTGATTGGAGAGCTTCAAAGCTGGTTGCACGACGCAAATTAGCTGAAAAGATTATATTCAATAACAATAAGCTTCTTGTACATATCATGTTTTTAGATTATATAAACAAAATGAACAGAACAAAACTGTTTAATCTTAAAACTATCACTGGTTAGAAATTGAAGAATTTAACTACAAAAATTGAAAATCATCGATTTCAAGTTATTGTAAAAATTAAGGCTTCATGATTAGCCATGCAACTGAATTGCTAATTTATGTTACTTGATAAGGTTCTTGAATTGATAATATCCATAAAGCATCACCTATAACCATATAATGTTGCCATACAACTTAGTCCTTCAGCCTCTTTCTTAAATATTTACAATTTTTTGTAGCAATTCAAGGTAGGATCGGACTTGGATAGAAAATTAACCAGGTCCACCACCCATCAGAAAGTATCCTTAAGAAGATATCTACTCTCATAAATCATGATTTTTTATGTAATGACTCAGCAAGTTGTGTTTGAAAGCATAAATCAATTTACCTCAATGCCCTCAGCTCCCATTTACACATTGCCCTATGGTAATATATAACTAGTAGAGAGGTTGATTAATTCTATGCATATAAAATCAATTTATCCCAACACACACCCAATACTCTTGTAATCCTCAATTGAAATTCATGCAAAAAGTGCAGATGATCATATCATCCAACAACCTGTATTTGTAAGTTTGCATCTCTAGCTCTCACTGCTACAGTATGAGGATGGAAATATGGAAATTATATCCCAGAAGAGTAATCACATGGTGCCATCAATTTCAAGTTATGACATGGTAGACACTAGCATGGGTTAAGCATGGCAACATAGAAAAGATTGTCAAAGACAGCAAGTCCCAAAATTTTAGACAATGATATGTGCTAATAAAAATAATTTAAGACACCATTTATTTAAATAAATAAATAATGATGTAGACATGTACTTATTAACTAACAGATTCTAGTGGTATATAGTGAATAAATATATGATCAGTATCATCATTTGGTTCATGATATGGTATCATGGCTTCTAGTCCCACTTTAAACCACTGACAGAGAACTGCCTGTGCCTTTTGGCTACCCTATCCTGATACATGAACTGTAAACTATTAACAAGTATCACCGCTCCACCGTTACCCCCAAAAAATCACTGAAACATGTGTTCTTGGACAGCAGAAGTATTGCCTAAGCAAATGTGAGATATACAAAGCAGACATGACATGAACACAAGTCTATTAATTGTATATTATTAATAACAGATGCCTTAATGTAACTATATATTGCAAAGCAAGAAAATAACAGAAATAATAAAATCATGAGGAGACAGTAAGAAAAGATTCATTTAATTGTATATGTCAAGAAAATTTAACATATAATTTAACAGTAGTAGAAGATAAATACATCTATGCAAGATTACTATCTACCTCTGTCTTTCCGTTGCATAAAGACATCCTCGATGGCAGTAAAGATATTTGGTGTAAAAATATATACACCACAGTTTATGAGGTCACTTACCTACATATCATGCAAGCCATGAAAAGAGGATGTCAACAACTTCTATGAAAACCAAAAAGCAACATTTAAAATCATGAATTCCAAATAAAATGCCACATGCAAAAATCTCAGATAAAAGGAAATAAAGAAGAAAGAGCAGCAGCAAGAAGATCATGAAACTGTCTACATACAAAAGTCTCTGGTTTCTCTGTGTAATGCAGCAGTTCATTTGTGACAGGATCAGCCACCAACTCACCAAACTGGTTTGCTGCTTCAGCAGATACCTATACACAAAAAAGAAAGAAAACATTATGTATATGGAAGAATAATGGAATTTCAAAAGCAATGTTAAGGATTGGATTTAGCTATACTGGTGTTTCCCACCTTTATTACTAATAGTGTTCCCATTCCACCATATCCTTTATGGGCCTCTGCATTCATGAAGTGCAAGAGTGCAGTTGCAAATCAGTAAGGAGAAGTTTTTAATTTAACAAATTGGACTTCTCCAGAGATACACAATTGTCAAAGCTTATGGGTCACAATGCAAAGCAATTTATATCAAATGCTGGCCAGATATCCAAGTAATTTTTTTATCCACCATCAAGACATGGGATATAGCAGTCCAATAAATATCCCCCCCCCCCCCCCCCCACCAGTAAAATGCAACAAAAAAGTTTCAGAAGCCAAGATTGAATGAGTCAGCATTAGCAAAATGAGGTGCACAGCTCAGCACTCATCGGTGCAGAATGTGAAGAACAGGCATACACCTTTGACAACAAACTACAATAAGGTTAAAAAGTTTCAATAAGTTTCTCTCATATGTAGATGCAGCAATCTTTAAAATATAGCAATCCCCATTAAATCAATATAAGAAAAGTAGGAAATAATGTTTAATAAACAAATAACTGATGGGTATCTGTGCAGTTCCAAAAGAACCCACCAAAATAAATCAGGCTTAAGCTTTGGACATTTTACACGGGTTCTATACACATGAACTATTGATAGTTTGGTGGAGGCTTCTTGATGCTTGATATTTACAGATGACACAGCATTGGCTGATGGAAAATTAAAAGTGAACGTTAATTTTAAAAAAATGTAGAAATAGAAGGTCTAGGATGTAATCCAACCAATATGCACAGTGCAATTTCAACTTGAGCATACAAATTGCCATTTTAGATCTAAGGATTTGCTATCTTGGTTCTTGTATATAGAAGTGGGGAAAAATTATGTCTCAATCAGGACCAGGTGATGTAGACAACCAGAATTAATCTATTAAAGATGTTAGCATACCACTAGAACAAGGGGAACATCTGTATTAGTTGTAAGAACTGTCATTGTCATCTAATAAGGCAATGAAGAGGAACATACCTAAGATAAGCCTCGGATAAATACAATAGGCAATTTCTAAGATACAAGGCTAAAACTTTGGGCAGTAAGGAATTTTAGATAGCATCAGTAGATAAAGTGAGGAAAATCTACTTAGTATGTTTTGGCCACAGTTTAAAGTCCCCGCAGGACGGGGGGCGTCCCAGCCATCGCATCCCATTCCTGTTAGAAAATGGGAAATAGGAAGGGGGTGGGACTCCGAAACGGCGAAACCCATCTAAATAGGGAAAAATAAGAAAGAGGAAATAGAGAAAGAAAGGAAGGAAAGAAGAAGAAAAGGGAAAAGAGGAAGGTAAAAAGAAGAAAAAGGAAAGAAATGAGGGAAGGAGAAGAAAAAGTATGTTATGACTGCCATTTTTCAGTTGTAATTTTTGAGTTGCTTTTCAAAGTATGCTATAGCCTACATAGTTGGAATTTCTACCAATATCTTTTAATGAATGATTCTATGCAGCCTTTAATCTTTTTCCCATTTCTTTTAATCAATGATTTTTTACAGCCACTCTAGTTGCTAAATAATCATAATACTACTGATATTTGATGAGTCTTTCCCAATTTGCATTGTTTGTATACCTTGGTTCTTTTTGTCTTGAACTTCTCAAAACTAATGTGTAGCATTTTAATTTGTTTTGTTGGACTTGATGTGGCATAGAATGTTCTTGTTTTTTCTTCTTTTTTTTTTTGCAGAAACGATAACATTTATATTAATACTTTAATGTCTTCCATAAGGCCAGTCCACTTCATTCTACCTTTGGCCTTTATAAAATGTTCCAAGATAATCCCTTAGAGTTTGAGATAATTATGAGGTAGAATTCCATATTCAGAGGCCCAAAAAAATAATAGAATATGTCATACTACCAACAGCTTATGTGCAACTTGCTTTGATACATATTGGATGACACCATATCAAGGTTAAATGAAATCTGATGAATGTTAGCATATCGAACATTAGGGCAATATGAAAGGCTCACCAAGCATTTCTGGCAGTGGGAAGCTACAACAAACATCGCAATTCAGCAAAACTACATGAGACTGCCACATCAAAGAGGGCCAAATCAGAACTCCAACTAATTATTCAATTAAAAATGTTAGAATTTTATCATGAAATCTTCGAAGAATGCTACTCATAGAGATTTACAACATATTGATCTCTGCAGTTCCCCCTAATCTAAATATAAACATAGAGAGCAACGTATACAGCCAAGGGAAAGAGATGCCAAACCGGGTTATCCTCCATGATATAATCTCTGAAGTTGTAAAGCCCTCCTGCCGAGCCGTGTGGCTTATCTTCCCTCAAGTATCTAACACCGCAATTAAACAAATAAGCATGGCATTTTAAGAAAGCAAGCTTCTCACTTTACCACATCAGTGCAGAGAACAAATGTACCTCACAGGGACTCTGAGCTCATTGGATATGGAAGACACATAGAGCGCAAATTCCTTCTCCTCGTAGAACCCAATAAGAAATATCTGCGCTAAATTGGGGATCTAATACAAACAAAGAAAATTCTAAGAAAGCATTCAAGAACCAATCCACACGCATAAGAGAAAAAGAACTTTGAGATTACCCTTCTGCAAGCAGAAATCAGGTGATGGACCATCGGCTGCCCAGCCAACGGGAACAACGGCTTCGGAATGTTCAAAGACAGCGGCCGGAACCTCGTCCCTGACCAAAAACCCCAACAATAAGCTGAGAAACCACAAAAGCCACCAAAAAAAACCCGATTTTTGAGGAAATTAACGCTTTGGATCTCGAAAAAAAATCATACCTTTTGTCGGCCCGCCGACCATGATCACCGCCACCACCCTCTCCTCCGAACTCCCCATCTCCACTCCCTTCCTAATTCTTTTTCCAATTTCTATACGCTACCTTTATAACACCAGAAGCAAATCAACTCATGCCATCAATGAACCGAATGGAGAGCAACGAGCCCTTGATTCGGGCACTGCACACAGAGAGAGAGAGAGAGAGAGAGAGAAAGAGGAGTTGGTCCCGGATGAAGCGAATGCTGATCGAGAGGGTATAAATGGAGGGGTGGAGGGGGAACGCAGGCGGGAGCATGACATGTTCCCTTCCGCTCCATCCGCTTCTTGGTATCTGTGCGGTGAGGGGAGATGGAGAGCGGGGAAACAGGTTGGGTCTCGATAGGGACCCACTGGGCCTGGATATGACGTTCGTCAACCCTTGTGAACATCTTGGCTGTTTGAGGGGTGAGGTTTTGGGGGCTCCCTGTGGGTCCTTGTGAGACTTTATTACCGTAAAGCTCTGGGGAAGGTGACCCCATGAAGCTTCGTTGCTGCTACTGGTGCAAGATCCAAGGATGTGATTGGAGAAAGGGCTCCATTTAAAACACGTCTATCTACGGAAACTGAGGACAGCGTAATTAGGATCCGGACTTTCATGAAGGCGTTAATCTATCATTTGTAATGTAGGGGTACCATGCGATGAACTTTTGAATTTTCACTATTTACCTTTTTTTTTTTTTTTTTTTTTTTTTTAGTGGGAAGACTCAATCAGTAGAATGATGGTTCAATTCAATGTTGCCATAAGTTGGACAACATCTAAATATAGTATTAATGCTGTTGAACATATCGGTGGAGGTGAAGAACCCATTTCAAAATCTCATTTGACAAAGCTTTTGGTAAGCTATGAAGTACTTTCTG
The DNA here is from genome assembly GCF_009389715.1 of Phoenix dactylifera. Lineage (NCBI taxonomy): Eukaryota > Viridiplantae > Streptophyta > Magnoliopsida > Arecales > Arecaceae > Phoenix > Phoenix dactylifera. The sequence goes on from NC_052397.1 coordinate 13,957,623, forward strand.
GTCCTCCAAAAACACTTTTGAATGATGACATTTTATAAAAAACCAGAAAGCTACTTTGATTTTGTTAGAATCTAAAAATGTCTACTTGGAAAATGCTCTATTTTTGAACTTCTCCCCAAAAATGCCTTTGGGTCGATGTCGAAAAGCTGTTTTGATTTTAATAAAATTTTTCTGATTACATCTTATATCATATCAAATCATAATATATTGTTATACTATAAATATAATACAATATATATATAATATATTCTTATATTATATGTATAATATAACATATTATTACAATATAATATTATCTTATAATAATAATAAATAGTTGTATTATGATAATATGATATATTATTATTATAATAATATAATATATTATTAATAATATAACAAGATAATATATTAGGTTATATTATAATACTATTATTTTATTATAATATAAATATATAATATTATTATAGTATAAAATATAATATAATATCTATATAATATTATGTCATAATTATAATTATATTATATTATATTGTAGTAATATTGTACTATTAATAATATATTATTATATCATGTCATATCATATGTTATATTGTTATGCTATAGTATTCAATATTATACTATACTATATTATAATAATATTATACAAAACAATAATATTTTAATATATAATATTATATTGTATTGTACTCCATTATGCAGTATTATGTAATATTCTTTATTATCAATTTATCATACCAAAAGCACTTTTCCATTTTGGTTACCAAATATATGTTAAAGTTTTATACCACTTTAGAAATATAATTACCAAGTAGCAAATAGCTTTTTATAAAAATTACAATAATTCGAGGCTCGCCCATGAATCTAAATAGAGATTTGGTATGCTTGGTTGGCTCGCCCATTCAAAGTTGGATTGAGTAAGATTCAAGGCTTATAAAGCATATTTTAAGGCATGAGCCAGCCATCTTGGCTTACAATTAACCATACGGTCATCTTTTCCTTTTTAACAAAAAAAGATAAAAATATAAAACTCATTTTCTTCTTTCGGATGTTTTCAAAACTTAATTATTTAAAATTTATTAAAATATATTAGTTAATTCCATTAGTTCTATGTAATTTCTACAATATATATTAAATTTGAAGAATTTTTTTCTAAAAAGTTGCATAAATTATGATTATTTTGTATTTATTATATATTATTAGAAAATAGAGTAGAATTTGTAAAAAGAATTTGATCTACTTTTGAGGGGAAAAAAATAAGCATTACATTTGGAGCTTATTTGGCATCAATTTTATTTTTTGTTTTCTATTTTTAAAATACAATTACAGCAATCTTCACAAAAAAATATTTAGCATTATTATTTTTACTTTCTAGTTTATAAAGTTACTTTTATTATTTCTAGAAATATAAAAGCAATAAACCTTACTTTCAATATTTCTAAAAATAAGAAATTTATATTTTTACCACCAACACAATATCCACCATCATTATTATCGCCACTGCTCTAACTGCGATACTATAGCTACTATCATAGCCGTTTTTTCCATATTGTTAAAAACCATCACAACCATCACCGTCGTCACCATTATTGTCGTTTTTGTCGCATCACTAATATCTTGCCACCATTACACTCACCTTCTCTATAGTATAACTATTGCTATTAAACCTGCTGCCAAAACCACGCTGCCTCCTATCTCCATTGCAGTTATCATCACCTCCGCCCTTATTTTAGTATTCATTTTAAAAAATAATTAACTATAATAAAGATATTTATATTAAAAATATTTTTAAAATTTTTAAGAAAGTAAAAATGATGCCGACCCACATTAACTTACATTCTAGATGGACTGTGGTGGAGATAAATGCAGCCTCAGCATAGTCATCCTATATTCCTATTTTGCAAGGTCAATTGGGCATTATTTGTGAATAAGATTTGGAAGGCTCACCCCCATTGGGTTTGGCATGGTTTATAAAGTTCTAGCACATTTTTTTCCAAGTGGCAAGTTCCTAAAACTGGCATTGATTGGATAACGACATGGGACGACAACTCTTTCACTCAGGAAAGTTAAAAAAGGACATGAGCTTCCAAGGTCCAATTTTTGGATTTTTTTCAGCAACCTATCAGGAATGGCCATCATTTTGCCTCGCACCAAACGGGCATGGCCGGAAACAATGAACCCAACTAATGCCTGCTTCGGCTTCCTTTCCGTAATCCAGGAAATTTCCTTTGGGACGGAAGGGACCGCAGGCATTATGGCCTATAAAGAGCTTCTAATGTTGGGTTTCCAATGATGTAACTCCAAGTTTGGTATGACTCCACGGATGACCGAGGCATTTATCTACTTGTTAGGTCCTCGCCAACACTGGCCATCCACTTTTAGGCAGGATAAAGCCTTCAGAGATGCCTTGAACCCGACGAAAAGGCTCAAGAAAGAAGCTATTCATCCGGTCAAAAATTTACAAAAAGATCTATCTCAGACAACATAACTACACGCAACTGTTAGTTCCTAGTGTTTGTGTCTCATAAACATAGGAAAGACACAAGGGAAATTTTATAGTAATAGATCAGGAGCGATTTCAACCAATGACTCCAATAGAGAGCAAGATATGGTATATTTAGGTGTGCAGACTTCCTGGATTCACAATGGGCATCTAGCTTCCATTGTAAAATAGGATATATTTATTATTAGATAAATATAACGCCGTACAAGTGTACAACTTCTCCGGTAGATTCCAATTTTCATGCAAATTATGAGAAGCGGTGCAGATATATATTTAACCCCCACATCAGTTATTCATCTAGAAAATCTCGGACCCTCAAGAAATCCAAATAACACGATTAGCTCTTTTGGATAAAATTCTCAAAGATTACAAATGATATCGAAGCAAACCTCACCTGTAACCCATGTGAATAGAGAATACGGCAACATAAATTCTTTTAGAACAGACCATGAGCCAGTTGTTGTTTTTGTAATTAGATTTTACTAGATTTGAACCCTAGCGTAGCGAGGATGCTAGGGATTAAAATAGAAGACGTGCATTTAATCCCCCGTCGATTATTTGCTGAAATTTTTTTTGAACTTTTATACAAAATTGAGGAATTCAAATAACACCTTCTGGCTAGATTTTTTCGATGAGATCCTCAATTATAATACAAAAAGTAAAAATTAAATTCAAATCCTCGAAGTAAATGTCAGAAATATGTTAATGTCATGAGCACCACTTTCAAAATTTTTGGGAAAACCATGCATTTTGCTTTATTACACTCAAGTTCTGTTCACAGCCTTCACAAGCAATCCCCAAAATGCCTACAAATCTCCAAGATTTCAACAAGTTGAGGAATAGATAGCTATTTGTTATTTGCAGTAAAATACTTCTTCAGCCAGAGCCGCTGAGTTGGAAACTGCTCCTTGGTCACTGGCCAACAAGCGTGCGGTTAGCAGGTATCCATCCTCCATAAGCATACATCAGCCACATCAATCAGAGGTTGTCATCTCCTCAATCCACAATAGACTCCTGAAGGTTCATGAGTTTATTCAGGTTGTTAGTTGTGAGGAAAAAGAGAAACATAGAACCTTTCTCAACCTATGAAATGAATACTAATTTGAACATCATTATCATTATAGAAAACTTTCAAGCAAAATATGGAGCCATTAATATGAATTATTAAAGTAAAATACAAAATTCAAACTCGAAAATTAAGCTGGGGGATTAAGATTTGTGCTAAATCTGCTACGCTAATGACAAAATTGGAACTATCCAAAAAAACAAAAAAAAAACAGAGAATAAGACATGATCATACGAGTCACATGTGCACACCAATCATGCAAATTAGTCTGATGCCAATCTGTGAATTGACTAAGTCCCTCAAATCCTCAAAATAATGTGTGCATGCATGCTTGGGAGAGCACTGCAAAATGAGCAGGATGAGGGAATAATCATGGAAATAGTTCACATCAAACCTGTTAGCAATAACACTTATTATAACACTTCGTTCTTTTGAGGGAAAGGGGAGGAAAGCCACATGGTAGAATTACCTGGGTCCAATACTTGAGAAAACAACCCTGAATGCGGAACCTTGGAGGATGGGTGCAACCACTGGGCTATAGGCTGCCCAATTCAGGGTAGCACTTATGCATAGTACGGGACTAGGATCCATCCTGAACTTTAATCTCATAATCATAATCATAACCACTCTAGCCTTTTCTCAACTATTTGGTGTATTAGTATCACTTTAATCTGTAACAGAAAAATTTTGGTATCACTACCACTTTGATATGTACACAGGGATGGACATACATTTATATTTTGTTGATAATTCATAATTACAGTGCCTCTTGATGCTGAAAGTGCTGATTGAGATATAAAAAATGCTAGTGAATGAATACTGATAACTTATTTACAAAAAAAGGTAATTAGCATAAAAGAAGAATCACAAAATCTAGCTTCTAGGGACATGATAGTGTATGTACTCAGATCCATCACTTTGACGCGAACTCTCTCCATGGTCTTTGCAACCTCCTCTAGGGATCAAGATTCATGGGTCAGTCCCAGACCCTCTAGTTGTTTCAGATCAGGTGTGAGGCATGCTATGGAACCAGAACAGACTGAACAGCAATAATAAGAAGTGTGATTCAGACTCAGTCAACTCAGACCCTTTAGTCTGTAAAGGATCATGGCCAAACCTAATCACGAATGTCCCTTTAACTTCAAAAAGTTGTACAAAGATTTGCAGTATAGATTACCACTGAATCTGACTCAACCACCTTGCTGTCCTAAAGAATACATCACACTAATATGGTGCCTTCTAGCATGCAATCTCACGATCCCTTTAAGAGATTAACTACAAGACATTTTACTGAGCAATCTAGAACCCTCATCAGCACATGAATAGTCTCCTGGTATATGTGCTCAGGCTGGTAGTGGCTCCTGAACATTTTCAGTCATGACAAATGTGGTATTATTGCGTCAAGTCAAAATGCTGATATAGTTGCAACATTTTTCATTACAGCAGTAATTATCTCAAGCTGCTCCAAACAGCTGAGTACCACCTACCAATAAATGGTCATAAGATACTCCCGTTTAGTGTAAGGAACTTCCTGCTCCCAGTCCCAAATGACTTCAACCTTCGTAACATTCACAAAACTAACTAATGATATCACCTGCTACCCCCAAAAAAAGATATCATCACCTCATTTAAATCAAATTCAACAGAATATATCTTTTTTTTTCATACATTTTTATGTAAAATAGTAATTATTCAGATGTCTTCAGTGCTGTCATTCCACATGATCTTTTATGAGCATTGCCTCCAGCTCCAGTACTTATGTTCACTCGTGCCACTGCTGATTTGCAAATTGCCTTTCTGGCCAAAAAAGACTGACTGCTAAATCACATGTAAATATGTAACCAAAAACTTCTCAAGACACCCTACACGAACTTTTGTTGCACTTCGCTGATCTTCTTTTGAACTATTTATTATTATAACTTAGATTTACATCATGCAGCATACAACATCTCTAGCTATTGCAGAAACTAGATAATAAACTAAAAACATGTAAAATCATGATGGACATGTAGATCTTCAAAGAAGCTAGTTCTCAGAAGAGTCTTTGGTAGTTTTCACACCTGCTTTAACTCATTCCTGATAGACAAATCGATCAATAGAGGTTCGTCGTATATGGTAAAACCAGGCACAGGTTAGTCACATAATGCATGTGCCAGAATGTCAATCGTGAGATGAGATCCAGTTCGGGCATTTCCATATCCTTTAAAAGCCATTTTCAAAATGTTCAAAACCTCTCCTAAGAAATGCAGGTTATGGAAAATGGAGAACACAATTGTGAGCAACAGAAAATAATGTAAATTAAACAATCTGGATATCCAATAGCAGATATCCTATTTCTGACTGATACTAGTAAAGGAACCAACAACAAAAAAAAACAGCATGAAGTAAGAAAGCAACAATGACGAACTGGGGCTTGTTCTGGTGTTAACACCCCTCTGCTTAGCAACCAGATGTTCTGGGTTCGATTCTTGGGTGGTGCATCCTCAATCTGGACTTGGATACTTATAGTGCAGGTGCTCCATAGACTGGCATGGAGAAAGTCTTCTGGTTGTTTAACTTTGAATTAGAGAGACAGAGAACCCATATTTCTATAAGAAGAATAACCCATAATTGTACTTTATTGACATCAGATAATATCAAATGACTCCCACTGAGACATCTATCAGAAGATTCACATTCAGGCATCTATCAAAAAGTCAAAACGGTTGCTTTATTCTTTTTAGCAAATATTCTTTTTTCCCAGGAAGCAAATCCATTGTAATGTGGAAACATTATTTTATGCCAGAGTTATGTCTGACATCAATGATTCAATAAGAAAAAATACTCCATCGTCCATACATAGGAGATTTTTGTCCGGCATCCATCAAAGGAAAAAAATATAGTTAGCTACTAGTCAAATACCAAGGGATCCCGAAAGAAATTATGCATATTTTTTGTCGAGCTCTTACTGTTTGAAATAAGTGACAAATATTTTTGAAGATTATAGATGGTCCATGCCAGATTTTTCCAAGGTGAAGCAGAATTAATCTTTCGAGTTAAAACATCATTGCATACTGATTGATACATAATGTTTACTGGCAGGGTAGATTCCCCTTGTATCTTGGATGCTCACTATTAATGGCTGGTATCCTGCTGCATCAATCAGTCAATGCATATTGCTCACTACTGTTGGAGAAGACACTGCACAGCAGGCTCAGATTGTACAAAACCAAACAAAACCAAGTTCCTACCCTTTTACAAGCAAAAAGCCTCTCTAATGCTTTTGCAAATAACTTAAACTCTACTTGTTTTGGTATTGAGAAGGACTTGAATAGTCTGTGCAATCATATTCTTCTGGAATGCAGCAACCATAACCATATTCAAAAAAAGCTTCTGTCTCTATTTAGAATGAAAAATAAGTAAACAATAAATTTATAATGTTTGTTTAGATTATGTAAAAAATTAACAGATGTTGTTTCATGACAAATCTGCAAAATTCAAGTTAAGGGGAACCTCAAAGGGTTGCTTACTAATTGCATGAGCTTAAACATAATGAAGTATACGACTTTCCTCCCTGCTGACTAGCCTTCTAGTTACAATGGCCAGAAACTCAGAATGACAGATGGTTAATGTCACGCGGAAGGCCAAAAATAGAATATTCTCAAACTTTGGTGGATCATTCCTTGATCCAAAAGGCAAACCTTAGGGATAAGGCTTGTTGCTTTAGGTATATGCATTCTTCACTGCTGCTTAGACTTCAGATAAATTCTTGATAAGAAGGTTAAGAACAATAAGTGGCCGGTGACTGGACCATTTCCAGTTTACAACTGCCATCCATGAATTCACATAACACAGGAATAGATATTTGAAAAGGTCATCCAGTCACAGTGTCATCTTTCTACTACCCTTCTTTTTTCTTTTCCTTTTTACAAAACTTTCTACTACACTTCTCAAGATGAACAAAGTTTTTTTTTTTTGGTAAAACAAAGTTCTTTTTTAAGGTTGCTAATGTGACTCTCCTTGAGTTAGTAAATATAAGTCCACTTAGTGAAGCTTAACCCCAGAATGTTTTGTAAAAAAAAAAAAATGGTGGATTAGTTTCCTATTTTTCAATAACCAAATAAGTCAAGAAAGAGATGTAATATATATGTTTGAGCTGATTAAAGAAATTAAGCCTTCTTTCAGAAAAGACTGCTGTTTTCAATTAAGCCCGTTTCAAAAGGGCCATACCATTATTGATTCAATGCTCGACATTTTCAAAAATTATGTAGGCAAGACTTTCTACATGAGCATGCAATGAACTTATCCAGAATAAAATCAGTACAAGTATATATTGAATTTTTTTCAGAAAGAAAATATTACAAATGTATACATGGCCGATTTTCAAAGAGATAAAGAGATTCCACTGATCGTTGTACAAAATTGTCCAAGTCAATAGAACTTGAGGACGATTTTAAGGATGAGCTCTTTTAAGAAGGGTGCTAATATTACTACATTTTACAAACTTGCTGATGGCCATTACGCATTTACAATGGACAAAGGATTTGAAAGCAAAAATTGCAATGAGAAAGCAAGAAGATATCCGCTTTTCTAATGAGAGAGAAGGGATTTTCTCTTCCCAATAGACCTTCAGCTGGAATTTCCTGAACATGAGAATCTCTATTTTGTTATGCATCACTAACATGTTAGTAATTCATGTAGTACAGGGGAGATATGAGTCTAGCCACTTCACTGTTTTTTTATCACTATTATTATTTTTATTTGTCTGCATGTTTAGGATTTTCAAGGACAACTTGCGTAATGGATCAAGGATTTTAGGTTGCAGAGGCCTATATAAATTCTCATGTTTGGTTTTCTAGAGCAGCTATCCATCGTTCACCTAAAATTCTCTTGCTCCTTACTGTTGCTGTCCCTTAGCATCCAAAATTGCAGCACATATGGTTTTTGGAAAGAACAAGCACCAAAATAAAATCACGACGATACGCCACTCCTTTATTTTTCAATATATTGTGGAAGAAAAAATCAATTTTGTTAACCCTCTTTACTGAGAATTGAATTATTGCATCCGCAGAACGTTAACTTATACCTGCAAAATATTGGAATTTGTTGTGTACAATAAACTATATATTTGATGCAATCAAAATACGAGTTGATTGTATTTGAACCATGACTCCAATAAAACAGAAAATGCAAGAAAAATTCTTTATAGCTGAAAGAGCCGTTCGACACATTTTCCACTACACATCTCGTTAATGCTTCTACACAAACTATACCCAAAAACTGAATCAAAACTAAGACTCAAGTAGCAGCAGTAAGAAATTAATACCTGTACGATTTGAGACGCTTATAGCTGTCAGAGTTTCGCAAGCATAAGCGCCAGCTGCTCATCAGACACCTCCACTTCCGTGAGCGCACCCACGGCTTCAGCAAGCCGAGCTGCTATTTGATGCTTGCACTACGAACAACATGGAGACAAATGAGTAACTGAAAAGGCCAAGAAGAAAAAACAACTGGTAAAACAAATTAGGAAGCATACACAGAGCTGTTCACCCCTGTTGACGATGTCATAGAAGAAAGAGTAGCAGGTGCAGTGGTGCTCGGGAAAGCAGATGTACTCCTCCTTCCTCTTCGATTCCCCTACCACCTGAAATCCCCATTTTCTCTATCACTCCGAGGTATCAGCAAAGAAATTACTTGAAGTGGAAGTTGTTGGAAAATGCATCAAAAAGAAGGACCAGAAAGAGAGAACGGCCGCTGGGAGCCCCGGAGACCCTTCGGACGCCGCCCTGGTCGACGATCCTCGTCGCGCGCTCCAAGTTCTTCCCGAATAAGAAGTGCAGGCTGGATCGGGTCAGGTCGTGTTCATTTAACGTGGAGGAAAGACTCGAGAGGGAGGAAGGAGTGGCGGGGATGAACGGTACTCACATGGATAGGTGGTCGTCGGACACTGTGTTCGTTTGTCATGGATAAAGAGAGGGTGAGAGAGAGGCCCCAAGGAAAGAGTATGGGGAGGGGAGAGAGGAAGGGTGAGACCTGAGCGAGAGGATTTGATCTGTTCCCAGGTAGCGTTTGCGACGGCGATGCTTGCAGATGGAGCTGCCATTCCGCTCGCTTCTCCCTTTCGGCGATGGTGGGAAGGCGCACCGAAGGTGTTCGATAAAGGAACTTAGATGAACATTGTGTTCGAGGTGGAGGTGGAAATTGTGAAATTAAAGGGACCGGTCGAAAAACGCCCGCCCAGGTCAAATCCAGAGTGGGTTCGAATTGGCCCAGAAAAAAGGGGCAAGTTATGACGAAATCCATCAATCCAATTCGTAAATTGTTTTTTTGAACAAATTTAAATTTGATATAAATAAATTTAAATTATACATGGTTAACCTATCCGAGTCTATTTATTAAATACATTGAATTCTGATTTAAATCTTCACTCATTTAACTTATTTTTAATCTATTTAATAATTAAATCTGATTATGATCTGCTTAAAATTTATTTAATCTGCTTAAACATGTTTAATCCATTTTTCTCTTATTTAATCTGACTCGCACTATTTAAATTTATTTAATTTATCTAAAAATTTATTTAATTTATTTAACCTATTTAATCAATATTGATCTATTTAATAAACAAATTGTGTTTGGATTAACAACTTTTTGGCCCTCCGCATCCAATTTGATCTATATCAATCCGGCCTGAACCAATTGTCATCTCCCATCATCCAACTTGGATCCGTATGTAGACATTAAATAGCTATGGCCGGGATTCATGGCGGTTGGAGTCGGTCGGGTCTATGTGAGGGTCGGAGAGGGTTTTCTAGGCTATGCATGTGATGAGGGAGGGTGGATCCGAGGTATTTTTCCTCGGGATCCCATCCTCTCCTCCTCTTCCCCTCGTCAGTTGGCCACCGGCGGTGGCGACGGCGGCTGGGTGTCGTCGGTTGGGGGCCGAGCCACCATCACGGTGGCCTTTCCGTGGAAGAAATGGAGGAAGGGGGAGGGGTCTGTGTCGGTTGGAAAGAAGAAGAAGGAGAAGAAGAAGAAGAAGAAGAAAAAGAAGGAGGGAAAATAAGAATATAATAATAATAATAATAATAATAAGAGGAGAAGGAAAAGAAGAAGAAGAGGAAGAGACTTCTTCTTCTCTCTTTCTCTTGGCCGGCCACCATCGCCAGTGACTGCAGCAGGGGCGGCCGGCGATGGTTCGGCCAATGGTGGCTGAGGGTGGGGAAGGTGAGGGCACAGCCACCCCGGCTGTTGCCCTTGGACCAAAGAGGTGGAGGAAGAACCCTTCTCTATCATCCACCCTTCTTTTGGTCTTTTCATCGGGACCGGCCATCGTCGCCGGCGTGGCAGCGGCCACGGCTGGCGACGACATGGGCCGGTGGTACAAGGGTGGGAGTCGGGCCACCCCGACTGCCCTAGACTTGGAGAGATTGAGATGTTTGGGGATCTGGTTATGGACCCCATAGTAAATATCAATTATGGTTTGGAATATTTAAATATTAAATGATTTAGTTTGTGATTTGTAATTGATGTTGTAGAGGAAGAGTCGGCAGAGCCAGGAGGTTTTGATCAGGGGACTCAGCACCCCAGCGCGTAGGTTGTGATTCGGACTGTGTTTGAGTCAATCTACAATTTCGGTAAGAATCCCTACATCTGAGCACTTCTATGCATATATTGATTTATCGTTGGATTTATTTTACGGTTTTGTTGTTATTGCTTGTGAGTTGATATGACACATATGAGATGAATTTTTATCAACATTTTGTCATTATTATGTTGTTATTGTTTATGAGTTGATGCGGCACCTATGAGGCGTGCATGTTGTTTATAATGAATATATTGAGATAAATTCATTTGGGAAGAAATAACATATTTTGAAAATTTATGAAAATATGAGATGTGATGGGAATGTGATTGAACATGTAAAACTAGACATGTAATATGGGTTGGACTAACCTTGTCATGAGATAGCCTCTACGAGCTTATGCGTAGGATAGCTGCCACGAGCTGATGCGTGGGATAGCCTCCACGGGCTTACGCGTGGGATAGCCTCTACGAGTTTATGCGTAGGATAGCCTCCACGGGCTTACGCGTGGGATAGCTGCCACGAGCTTATGCGTGGGATTTGTGCAGTCTTGGACTGGGACATGATCTTGGTTAGTCCAACGCCAGAAATGAAAGGTTTGAAAACTTTGGAATTTGAGTAATACGGGAATGGATCACATAATGTGAAAAAGGATTTGTGTATATGTACTGATTACATATATTTGTTGTTTGTTGAGCTTTTGAAATGATGAAATGATATATATATTTTGATACTTGATTATTTTATGATTTTATCGTGTGTGGCTGTTGGGATTCTTACTGGGCTGGAAAAGCTCATACTACACTTACATTTTTTTTTCAGAGGCACTGGATTCGTAGAATCTGTCAGATGGGACAAGAAGTGAGCTCGATCTGGAGTCAGACTGCTAGATAGTTAGAAGTGAATTTATCTTTTATTTATGGACATTTGAAATTATGTAATAAATCAGTACATTGTAGCTGGATTTGATTGAATTACATCAATCTTTGATTTTGGCATTTATGGAATTATTGGAATTATTGGAATTGTTGTTTATCTTAGGCCTTGCATGATCTTTAGGGCATTGCTCTAGGGCTCATGTAGCCGGTCGCGTGCCGGACCCGGGTGATGGGTTCGGGGTACGATCTCAATGCTTCATGGTCTGCTTAATACATCGTGATTAATTTATTTTTATTACATTAATCATATCTTAAGAATTGCTATTAATAACCTAACTAACTTTCACCCTAAGCCCAAAAAAATTATAGATTGGATTGTTTGGGTTGAGGAGCCCAAGTTTAAGGTTGGGATAGATTAGTTTTGGACAAAGATTTTAAGGTTCGGCCATCGTCGATGACCACCAAGCCTACCCTATTGGCGTGCTTTCTCTTTTGAATTTAAGGGCCATCAAGTAATCAAGCAGTGAAAACATTACCTCCAGGGCAAGTCTAGCAAGAGAGTAGTATAGTTGTTTCTTACTTGGTTGAAATTAAACCTACACACACAATCAATAGATTTATGATGTAGGAACAATGCTTTTAATATTTATAACCAAAGCAAAGGGGTGAACAAGAGTAAATCTAGTCAGATAAGGAAAGAGATTCAAAAACCTATCAAGTCTCAATTTCTCAATGCATATGTAAAGCACAGCAGGATGCAAAATTTGAAAAGATGGAGGTACTTGATATCTTTCTTTTTATTGAAAAAAAATAGAGATCTCATTAATTGGAGCCACCCACATGGGACTGGACTTTAATCATTTTCCATTCTATATAGTTGAAATAGATTTTTATTTAATTTCACTACAAGGTGCTAATCTATCAAACTATAAAAGCTCATAGGCAACGGGCTAGACAAACTAAAATTGCCTTGTCCAAAGTTTCTCCAACCCTTTGAATTTTGATGAAGGTAGATATGAACCCAGATCTTATACAAAAAAAATTTGCCATGTGTGCAATTATATATTATTAAATAATACTGGTCGATTTATATTATATTAAATGCACAATTAATTAGATGTGCGGTTATATGTTATTGAATTAGATGTGCAATATTATATTTTCAAACGGATCCTCTTCTACTAATTTTAAGTATAAGAGTTAGGCAGTCCTAACCCGTTATATATTACTCAGTAAAATATATAATACAAAGATGTCTAAAAAGACACTTGATGTAAAATGGGATGTAAGGGAGGAAGAGGTATTAGCTCAAATTACCGGGGCAAATGAAATCATTATCTATCATTTAGCAGTGTAACAATTAATCTTAATTCACTTGCCATTCCAAAAATTAAACGATATTTAAACTGTGCTCCTAGGCAAGGACATATTTAAACAGTAATTCTAATATCTAATAAAATGGTTGTGTATCAATAAAAAAATAGATAGATAGAGTAAATAAGAATCACTATAAAGAACAAGTTTGGAATTTAAACATTCATTTAGAGATGGCGACCTACTCTGTCCTCATCATATGCCCGACCATACTAGATCCCAATGAAACCAATTTTACCTGACCGGTAGCAGATATAGAATAGTGCGGATAATGATAAAATCTATTCTAAATCCGATCCGAATATATATAATTCTTCATAATTCTTTTTTTTTTTTTGCTCTAGTCACTCGGCTCCCGAGAAATATTAAACAAATAAAAATTTACATGCCATAATCTTTAATTATTCTATTTTTTAGTTGATGATATTTTTAATTTAAGAATTATTTAACTTTTTAAATATAATATTTTTTTGTTATACTTTTATTATTATTAAAATTCCAGTTTGCTCTGTCCTATATTTTTGATTCATATTTGATTTAATGTTACGTGAAGTACTATTATTTATTATTTATTATTTTATTTATTTGATTTATATGAAAAGTTTTAATTTTTACAGCTTTAGTTGATTCAATCTATCCAATTGTGTGTGTGTGTGTGTGTGTGTGTGTGTGTGTGTCCCCGTATGTATACGCACACGACTTATGAGTTAGGAAAGCCACGTTCCCTATCATGGGCCACCCATCTACTACAGTACGGCTATGAACCAATCACCGAGATAAAGGATTAGCCTTTGTCTTCTAGGCCGAATTATTAGTCCTTTTTTTAATCTTTTTAAAGGTACTCCCAGCGCGCTACCAGACAACATAGATGCTGCTCGCGGCGCTTAAAAAACACCGACGAGCGACGGGAACGAAGGTCCCAAATCACCTCGGGATACAGCAGTAAAACCCCACCGTTATAGAGCGCACAGACACCCCCACTAGCAAACAGTGGACTTACACGTGGACCATTGAAATCAAACTTTACCTCATACAATGGAACACTCAACTCTAAAACTGGTGTTTCATGTACGGAGGAAAACTGCTAATCCTCACCTCGCAATCACCCCTAAGGACAGGACAATCAGGATTTACGCAGGGGAAAAAAAAAAAAAAAAGGCTCGAATACTTCTGGAAAGCTTAAGGCTAAACAGCTAATCCGGGGCTCTCCTACCCGTCTCTGCCGGCTCCGCTCTTCACGTGAAGACCCCTTCTCCTCCCGCTCCCGTCAGTCTCCGTCGCTTTCCTCCTCTCTCTCTCTCTCTCTCTCCGCCCAATCTCTTTAGCATTTGGTTTTTGGACTCTGTTTCGCTCTCGATGGAGGAGGGCGAGGAGTGGGTTTGGGTGCGACCTCCAACGGAGGCGGACGCGGAGTGGTGGACCGGCGGTGGAGGCGAAACGGAGGACGCGCGGCCGCTCAAGGTCCAGTTCTCGGAGCCGGCGAAGCACTGGACGGACGCCGCTCCCATCGGCAACGGCCGCCTCGGCGCCATGGTGTGGGGCGGCGTAGCCTCCGAGACGCTCCAACTCAACCGTAAACAACCACCATCCACCCCTTCCTTTCTCTTCTTTATTTTATCTAAATCCATCTCAAGAAGATAGAAGGTCGAAATACCACCATCCACCCCTTCCTTTCTCTTCTTTATTTTATCTAAATCCATCTCAAGAAGATAGAAGGTCGAAATGCACCTCTCCGAGATATTAGTTGTCATCGCCATGAATTCATCGTATATTAAATTTTTTGCTCTGCTTTATTATACTGATCGAAGAATATTTGCGAGACGGCAAACAGGTAATTAACTTGAGGTTGTTTCTTTTCAGACTTTAGATTGCTTTATCGGTAAATAGCACTTCCTCTTGACATGTTGAATAATGATTAATGAAATTTTGTATTTAAAGGTGTTCTCTTCTTGTTTTTATCTCGAGGATATCATACAATGTCGCCCGATATTGTCTGATCTCTTTCCACTTTATATATGTGCCGATATAGATCTCTACAAAGAAGCTTCATATTGCTTGATCCCCTGCCCCAAACTTATTTCTTTTTCTTTTTTTTTTGGCATCCAATAATAAAGTTCATGGTGTTCTTATGTGATTTCTCATGTAGATGATACTTTATGGACTGGTGTACCTGGTAACTATACAGACCCAGATGCACCTGCTGTTCTTTCCAAAGTTAGGGAACTTGTTGACAATGGACAATATGCAGAAGCCACCTCAGCAGCTTTTGGCTTGTCTGATCATCCGACAGACGTATGTATGCTAATTTGCTTTCGCACAGCTAAATTTGTGGTTTTCTATGGAAATACACTTATTCTTGCTTGTAGGTCTTGCTTCCTTGTGTGCTGAAATGGTAGTAATAACTATTTGTAAGTCAGTTCCCCATGCAAGTGCTAGCCCTGTTCCCAGAATGAAGGACTTTTAACTACACAGAGGTTTAGAAGAATAGTATCATGCACATCAGCACATGTATGAGAAAGGGTACATTCTCCTAGAACTGGGAAGGGACTCTTGTTGGTCGTCTTTTAGAAATGATTTAAAAATAGTTAGGATTGATGACTACATAATGTTCATTCAAGCCAAGTTATCTATTGAACGGACTAGTATACATTTCTCCATGACAAAAAGGTTGCTGCATGGCACATTCTGCCTGCTTTCATGGATACACTTGATCCAGGAACTTTGAAATCATTGGGTTTATTGGATTGAGATCTCCATTGTTAGACAGGGAGTTATTAATTGCACCCCATGAGACAAATTTTTCCATATAGTCAAGCAAAGATTAAAATAATATGAGAAGTTATATTTCTGTGGTACCATTAAGTAATAATTAAGTTAATCATTATTATAATAGAATGTCTGAAAAGAAACCCCTAAAATACCTCCGACCAATTTTTCCCTAAAAACCAGCCATACTGCAAGTAAAAGAAATTGAATAAATTTGTTCATATGTCCTTTCAACATCAAGGAATACCTCCTTGTGCCACGGTTTAGGATCTCATCTTGCAACAAAACAGTATACAGATTAAGTGGTTCTGTTTTACCAAGATTTCTTAAAATCCAACATCCAAACACCTTAATAAATTTAGAGATAACTATGCTTTATCTATCTTCTCGCTGCTTTTCTTCTCAGGATTGTGAGTTGTGTGTGTGGGAGTCACTTTTCGGGATTGTAGAATCATCTCCATTTTTCTTCATAGATGCGCTAATTCTAATAAAACTGGGAACTTTCATGATCTCTCCTGCTAAAACTGTGCATCTTGCCGCGCAGGAGCTTGTGTCCTAGATTAAACAGAATGGAACTGCATTTTATTGATCTCAGTTCTTTAATATATATTTTACTCCGAGGAAATTGGCTTCTCTCTCTGTCATCTGTCCTGTTTACTTTTTGAAGCAGAACATGTGCCATATACCTGAATTGGTCCATGTTGATGGAATTGACCATCTTCCTGATATTACGGCTAAATTTGCGTTCTAATTTATGTTTGTCTGATCAACATTATGATGCAATTTACATACTTTACATGTCTAGCGGAGTTTATAAAATATGTTTCTGTATTAGTGCTTCAGTTGAATGATGGTCAATAATCAACTTTAGACTACTTGAAAGCTTGCATGATGTGCTAGATAAGGCACAGATTTCAACCTTTCTTGGCTATCATAATTCTCTGCTGAAGTTGTTTTCCTTATTATTTTTAAATGAAGGTATACCAACCTCTTGGCAATATCAATATAAACTTTGGTGACCCTGACGATGCATATATGGCTTATGAAAGAGAACTTGATCTCACTACTGCAACTGTAAATGTCAAGTATACTCTTGGCGACGTAGAATTCACAAGGGAACACTTCTCCTCAAGCCCACATCAAGTGCTTGTGACAAAGATTTCTGCAAACAAATCTGGCTGTTTATCCTTTATAGTATATTTAGACAGTAAATTACACCATCATTCTAGTGCAAATAGCGCGAATCAAATAATCATGGAAGGTAGCTGTCCTGGGAAAAGAATTCCACCAAAAGGAAACGAATCTGAAAATCCAAGTGGAATTAAGTTCTCTGCTATTCTGGAATTACAGATAGGCGGTGATGACGGTAAAGTACAGGTTTTAAATGATAGGAAGTTGAAAGTTGATGGTTCAGACTGGGCTGTATTACTTCTAGCAGCTTCTTCCTCGTTTGAAGGGCCATTCACAAAACCGTCAGATTCTAAGAAGGATCCTACATCAGCATGCTTAAACACATTGTCTTCGGTTAGGAATATGTCTTACTCTCAGCTACTTGCATATCATTTGGACGATTATCAAAATCTTTTTCATCGTGTCACCTTGCAATTGTCCAAGGTATCCAGTGATGCACTCAAAGAAAAAAGATCGGCCTTTTTAAATCAGATCACTGTTCAGAATAGTCCTGCAGCTGATTGTGGTGTGTCAGGATTGGTAAAACTAAACTCATCAAAAGTTTATTCTTCAGCAAAATTAATGGATGGCACTTTCAAATCTACTGCAGAAAGGGTGAAATCTTTTAAAGATGACGAGGATCCATTATTGGTGGAACTTCTATTCCATTATGGCCGTTATTTGCTTATCTCTTGTTCAAGGCCTGGGACCCAGATTGCCAACTTACAAGGAATATGGAATAAGGACATTGAGCCGGCATGGGAGTATGCTCTTCCCTGATAATACTACCTCTATCTTATTTATACTATTTTTTTTTTCCTAAATAATAGCTCAGTGATATATGATGTTGTGGTTTCTTGATACCTTCTCATGTCCATGATTGTTAGTTGATGAGAATTTAGATATGCTAATGTTGTTATTGTTATTGTTACTATTACTACTACTACTTATTGTTATTGTTGTTATTGTTATTGTTATTATTATTATACTCATCATCATCATCATCATTGAGAGAATAGGAGGGAGATCCTCTTGCACTAGAAGGCCCAAATACTTGTGAATGCACCACCCAAGGTTCAAACCCAGAATCTCTAGTTCCTAAGCAAAGGTCATGCCGCCACCGCAACCACCACTGTGAGAATGGAAGGGAGACCGACTTGCACTATAATTACTTGGTCCAAAATACTTAGAAATGCACATCCAAGATTCGAACCCAAAACCCTTGGTTGCTAAGTAGAGAGGTGTGAAGCAGGTGTATGACCATGGGGATGAAGCCCACTTCATAGATATGTTGATGTTATTATACCATCATTATCACAATCATGATCATGATCATGATCATCATCATCATCATCAGAGAGAGGGAGAGAGAGAGAGAGAATGGGAGGGAGACCTACCTATGCTATAATTACCCAGGCCCAAATACTTAGGAATGCAACATCCAAGATTCGAGCACAGAACCTCTAGTTGAAGCAAAGGGATGTGACCATGGGGATAAACTACAATTCACATATATGTTGATGTTATTATATCATTTTTTGGCTCTTTATAGAATGTGCTTAGATAGGCACATCTGTAATCTAAAATCAGAGCTACACATGTAACCATTTAGGTTTCACCACTTTTCTAGAGACATTACAGAATTAAAGCAAATACAGAAAAGGTCACCACAAATTTAGTGAATTGCAAATCAACGTGCTATTGACTAAGCTGGCCAATTGAAGCTTGGCTGCTCAAGCACTTCCATGGGCAATTTTGCTTGTATATTATCTTAAGCACTTACCACTCTAAGAAGCAGGACAGAAACATTTATTACACAAACACCCCCAACTGGTTTAAAGGCTAGAAGCCTAAACCTTAGCTTAAACCCCACCGTCAGACCCTAACCCAAGTCGTGGCCCATGCTTGAAGCTAACCCTTGTACCATATCTCTAGCCAGACGATTAGCTTAAACCCTATCTCCTTTGGCATATGCCTATTTATAGTAAAACTAGCCTGAGTTGTACGAGCCTTGGTCTATGTTATGTGGACACTTCATTATTAAAGTTTTTGAAAGTATTAACACTTTTGGATACTTGAACATAAGGTCTACTGTGTCGGTAGCAGGCACCGTACTGGTTGCCTAGTGGCACGAGTCGGTGCGGGCCATGCCGGGCTCGTACCGAGGGAGGAAACCTATCGGAGCCAAAGAAAGAGAAGAGAAAGAGAGAGTGAGTAGAGGAGGAAAGGAGAAGAAGCGGCGGCGGATGCCGGACCGCCCCCCGCGCCCTCCACTGGCGTCCTCCGCCGCTCCTCCCTCCCTCCCTCCCCCGCTCGCTCTCTCTTTCTCTTTTCCTTCTCCGGTGCTAGCAGCGAACCGTTCAAAGCCCGGTACGGCTCAAAACGGGCAGAACCATTTGGTTCGGGACGGTTCCACATTCCTTGCTTGGACCTAGCTGGATAGGATGTGACATTGTTAGACACTCCGAATTTTCTTGCAGATGCCAGCAAAATGCGATGCCATATGGCACTTCTATCACCCATGTGGGACTTTTAAATTCAAGTGCAAAATGTTGCAAACAAAGTGACATAATGTTTAATAAGTATCATGGTAATGTGAACAGTTTAAGTGAAGTGTCAATAATTTTTATTGTTTTATCAATTTAAGGGTCTTAAGTCTTAACACACCTTATGTGTATGCACATGTGCCTATCTACGTACACACTTGTCTGTGTATAGTGTTTGGCACGTGCGTTGCACATACTTCAATCAAGAAGAGGGAGCAAATGTGTGATGGTGATCAACAATCTTCATAGAAGCATCAGGACTCTAACATTGCTAGAAGCATTAGGACTTTAATATTGTAATAGAAAAGAATTATTGAAAGACCTCAGCTGGCAAGCAAGCTGGACTCTGATGCTTGCTCGATGTATATAGAGAAGAAATGTATACACACTTTCACTAATATGTTTATATTTATATGTACATATGAACATATATGTACATATACCATATGTGTGTGTATATTTATATATGTGTGTGCCTATATGTATGCGTGTCATGCCACCATTCCTGGATGTTTGGAGGATGTCATATATGACACTTGAGGATATGCCGAGTGTCTAGGCAGCACTACCTAGTCTAGACCTATGCATAACCTGAATGATTCATTAGGAAGGGAGGAAAGGGGGGAGAGAGAGAGAGGAGGAGGGTTGCTGTGGAAGTGAGGGGAGAGAGATATAGAGAGATGGAGAGAGAGACGGGGGAGAAGAGAAAATCCTTAATCGAATACTTGGAGAGGGAGGGGGAGAGATAGAGACCCTAACCTAAACCCTGGGTGGGAGGGGGAGGGAGGGGGGAGGGAGGAAGGAGCGGGAGGTAGAGAGAGGAGCGGGACTCACCCGTCGGGAGAGAAAGGAGCGGCCAGAGGAGGCTTCATGAGGATGTTGAGAGAGAGAAGCTACCGAAGGAGGCCTCTGAGGGCATTAGGAGAGAGAGGAGCAGCTGGAAAGGTTACATTGGGGCGTCTTGTGAGAGGAGCGATCCCACACATCGGGAGGGGGAGAGATGAGGCTCGCATATTCAGGAGGTGGACAGACAAGCCTTGACTTAACTTGTGGGCTTATATCCTGAATGCCGATAATTGATCGATTTAGTTAGGTACACCCGAACCATCCTGTTCGGCATGGTTCGGCAATCCTTGGCTGTTCCTATTGGCCATGCTTAAATCAAACTATAATGCTCCACCCTTCCGCTAATATAAAGGCCAATGTAGTCATGATGACACTTAGAATTTGCTAATAAGCCCTTCATTCATCTTACTTTATGGGCCAACCTCATCAAGAACCAAGGTTTCTAGTGTTCTACATCGCCTGGTGCATGGCTTATCATACTAACCTTGTGCCGTACAGTACAGTATGAAGGCTTGATGTGGCACTGTACCAACTCATGATTTAGCTACTATGGTGACTCTAGCAACATACCATGTATCAATATAGGGGCATTATTTTACTGACCCAATCAATACCATTAAGGTATTGGTATGGTCTCCGGTACTGAGATTTGAAAACCTTGTTGGAAACCATACCAAAAAGCTAGTAACATGCCAATAATACTAGCAGTTTGGTCTTTTCTCAGATCCACAAAATTAAATGACTTGGTTTTCACTCTATATATAAGCCACTTCCACACCAAACTCACCTCCTACAAGGTTCAGTTGCCTACACAAAACTCTTCATGTCTGAACCTACATTATCATCCTATACGGAAACAAAGCCATCGGCAAAACCTCATAACCAGATTATCTCACTGTATATAGTCCAACCATTCCAAAATGCAAATTATAATCATTTCAATTTTCCATAACTAGGCAGGAGATTCCATTGGCCTGGTTCTAGGAAAAGTAAATGAGAGCTAGTTAGACCTCTATTTTGGAAAATCAAGGATCTATGTATCTATATGTGCTGGTTCTTGTTTTAAGTAGATATTCTGCTTCATCAAGTAATTCCTATTGTGAAGTAATGGAACAAAGATTACCAAGAAAATGAAGAGAGAGAAGAATTGACTTCTTTATAATTGAAACTACTTTGGAATTAAAATCAACTATAGTAAACCTGATGTCTTGATGGTTGACAGAGTTAGTTGGCCTTGTATGAAGATAATGATATGCACAACTAGAGCTGGAAAAAAAAATCTTCCCATGCAAAAATGGTTTACCAATAAAAAGGTTGTCACACTATAACAATAGGAGTTTGAGCAACTCACTTTCATGAAATATCATATACAAGAAAAAAGACCTCTGCAGCTATGTTCTACTATTATTTGTTGCCCTTGATTATTGATGAATATTGATCGCAAGACAAACAAATTACCCTTTATAATGGAGGGACATTTTGATATTTCTGCATATTATGGAATTCTTTAATTCCATTTTATCTTAAGAACTCATAGGTAACCTTTCATGAGTGTCCTCCCAAAGGATTCAATGTTGAGAAGTAAGAAAATTCTCTTGATACAATGAAATATAACCGGGCGGTTCAGCTGGGTTCGGGTTAGTTTAGGCCAGTTCAGGCCCTGAAACAAGTTGACCCCTCGTTTCATGCCAATTCCAACATGGTACTGGCCCGGTTCGGGGCAGTACAGCAGATGCTGGTATAAGCTCAAATTACTCCCAAACAATAAAGGAACAGGTTTGGCTCATCTTGTGCTAAAATGACCACTGAGGCACATAGAGTAGGAATTTTAAGAAATTTTCAAAGGTCTACGTAAGTCTGTGACTAGTTTTTGTGCATTTGTATCAGAGTACCGTACTCCTTTACTTATTTATTTATTTTCTGTAATATCTTCATATCTATTGTATCTATATCCACTTTTTGGCATATGCTGCTAGGAAGTATGAGCCTATGACTCACTTAGTGAGCACCTCTTCTAATTTTAGATTGAACTTTTAGTGATGTATGATGCTTTGACCATAGAAGCATGGGTGTATAGTGAGAAACAAATGCACGTAATTTCTATGCATGGCATTGTGTTGTTTAAAATAGAAAAGCTGACTGTTGTTTTTCTTCTTCAGTGCAGCTCCTCACTTAAACATCAATCTGCAAATGAACTATTGGCCATCCCTTTCTTGCAACCTTAGCGAATGTCAGGAACCCTTATTTGATTTCCTTGTTCCTCTTGCAGTCAATGGGAGTAAAACTGCGAAAGTAAGATGTTGTTCATGCTTGACTTATCTTCAAATAATGTATCTCCTAGTAAATTGTATGGACTCAAAATTCCCAGAAGTAGCAAAAAGTTTGTAGCAACAGGTATACACCAAAGAATTTTGCTGTGTGGAAAATTTCCACATCAGTTTACAACTTGGTAGTAAGTAAAGCATGGCAGAGTTTTGAGTATAATTAATGATTAGTGGTTAACCTACTACTCCAAAATAATTGCATGGACATTATTATTATTTAACGTTTTATATACATTATCTCTTGTTTAATGGTTGTTAATATATTGATTGTTAAATATCTTTCATAATGCTTACAGGTCAATTATGAAACAAGTGGTTGGGTGGCACATCACGTCTCAGACATATGGGCAAAAACATCACCGCACCGTGGTGACCCTGTGTGGGCTTTATGGCCAATGGGTGGAGCTTGGCTTTGTACACATCTATGGGAACATTATAGTTTCACTTTGGATAAGGTATTTAATATAAACACATTCTTTTGTTATATTATTGGACTGTTAGCATGCATTACCATTGTAGTATCTGATATTCCCAGCAAAATCTACTATTTGCAAGATCTAAAATCGCAATCATATGGTACTGCCGACCCCATTTCATGAATTGTGCCATCCCATATCAACATGGGGCATCATCAGCTAGTTCCACAAACCATGTGTAACAACTTAGAATCTCATCCAAAAAGGCTAGCTAGAAGGTATTATTTGGGTTTCTTGGCCATGTGTAAGTACTGAAGATTATTCTAGTGCATAGCCGATGTAGGACTAAATACACACTTGCATGAGTCCTCACATGCTCCTCTTATTTTTAAGCTCCGATGTCTTTGCCAGGCTAAGGATCTAAATCCATTCACGAAACCAAGATCAACTCATGGTTAACCTAAATGGGCTTATGCTGCAGTGTTTCCTAGTCCATATAGGCATGGGCTGGGTCGGCTTAGATACTATTTGTAACAACCTAGGACTTCACCCAGAAAGGCTCCCTGAAAGGTGTTATTTGGGTTCTTTGGTTCTATATAAGTACCCAAGATCTACCCAATGCTTAGCCGATGTGGGACTAAATATATGTCCGCGTGGATGCTCACACGATGAGGAGATAGTGGAGGGGGGGTGTTGTATTGCATCTCATACTGAACTAGTACATGAACAATACGGGGTTGATGTGTGAGATTTCAAAACTTATTTTTTTGAACATGTGTTTACTCTTGAAGTTTCAATTTCCTTTTCCAAGTAGGCAAAATTGGCTATAGAATGTGGACTTCATATCTAGAATCCTGGTGTGCTCTTCATTTCCCTTGATATTATAATACCTTTATTTCTTTCTTGTTTCTTTCTTTCTTTCACCACCAAATAATTTTAGTTAGACATCAAAGTTTGGCCATGTAAATACCTGATAGGTCTATTTTGCATCAATGTCTTACAAAATTCACATCCTGAGCTACTGTTCGACAGAAAATATACAGTTCCCATAAATTATTTGATTAAAGTACAAGGATGATGTTTTGGTGATTCGAATGCTTGTAATTGGAACAAATTGGTCCCGATTTTATTATTTTATTGTGATCTCTGGAACAATATGCAAAATCTAAAGCCGTTCTTATGTTGTGCATAGTTTCCTCCTAGATCTCAGCCATGACACAATCTACTAAACAATGTTAAAAAATGACATCATTTCTAATCCGATGATGTTTGAATAAGTTCATTGCCATTTTTCATTATGTTTTTTTTTTTCCATGAGTCCCAATGCTTAAAGGAGGTTCAGTGGGTACATGCATGTCCTTTTTCCCTGGGAAAAGGACTGGAGAACTGGAAAAGACCGTCGTATCTTAGAGAATGCCTACAGTAACTAAAGTGAAAAGGCCAGGCCAATAAAATATTTTTCTTAGAGTTTCCTCGCCGATTTGATTGCTTTTCTTTTAATAGAAGATTAAAGAGGCTTACTAACTTTATTTTGTGTTTAGGGCTTTCTAGAGAATAAAGCATACCCTCTGTTGGTGGGATGTGCTTCCTTTCTGTTGGACTGGTTAATTGAAGGACATGGGGGATATTTGGAAACCAATCCTTCTACTTCTCCAGAACATTCTTTTATTGCTCCAGATGGGAAGACTGCAAGTGTCAGCTATTCATCGACTATGGATATGGCCATTATAAAAGAAGTATTTTCTGCAGTTATTTCATCTGCTGAGGTGACTTAAAGCTTAATCTTGGCTGGCTAGACATCTATATGCTTTGTTAACCTCCTTATTTATCAAATCAGATTCTTACTGCTTTTTTAAATATCTTATACAAGAAGTTATTCAAATTGTTTATGAATTTAGGTCTTGGGGAGATCCAATGGTGATTTTATCAAGCAGATCAAGAAGGCACTATCAAGGTTGCCCCCAACAAAAATAGCTAGAGATGGTTCGATCATGGAATGGGTGAGAGGATACTTTACTTCATTAGTTTTTGATTACTAATTCTTTTTACTCCGTGGCTCTTTACAATGTCCTATTTTAGTTTTGTTGCCTGTTTTGTGGTAGCCTTAAAATTTTTATATATTTATATATACGGCAGGCACAAGATTTTGAGGATCCAGAGGTGCATCATCGACATTTGTCACACTTATTTGGTCTTTTCCCAGGACATACAATAACAATTGAGAAAACAACTGATTTGTGCAAAGCTGCTGGCAACAGCCTTTACAAAAGAGGTTTGTGGAAGAAATATATAAGAAAGATTCGTTCAATTATGTGCATTTTGTATGATAAACACCTACAAAATTTTAGAATTATCTTTTGATGCTAAAATGGACTAAATCTCTGATCAACCAAGACAGTTTTTTTTTTGATTGATCAATTATGTCTAAATTTGGTTACTTGCTATATAATCTGGCTGTAAGCAACGCTAAACATGTTAATTATCTGTAGGATTTTCAGAACTCTATTTGCAAACTGATGCCTGGCCCACCATCACAGATGATATCTGCAATCTAAAGAATCCATAAACCACATTTTGAAAAGACTAGTGGTTCGGCCAGGGTAATGATTATATGCTGGTAATTAATTTGATGACTGCAGCGGAAGCAAAAAAAAAAAGGAAAACAAGAACTTAATTAAAACACATTAATTCAGAAAGAGGGAAGAGACTAGGACCAGGGCCCCTTTTCCTTCACATGTGGAAATCCTAATGAAAATTTCTTTTTTATCGTGCAAACTCTAAAAAATCATTAGTATGGTCCAAGGTTTGCTGTGTCTGTACTGGAGCCCGTATCGGTCGGTTGGCAGCATGATTCGATACGCCCCTGTGCTGGCCCGTACCGACATAGCAGGGAGGGGGAGGGAGACCAGGAGAGAGGAAAAGAGAGAGAAAGGGGGGAGGAAGGGAGAGGGTGAGGGAGGGGCGGCTGCCGGAGGGCAGGAGCAAGGGTTCCGCCAACGAAACAGGGGTCCGGAGGGCGGAGCCTTTGCTCCGGCCTTTTGGAGGCCTCCAGTGGCCCTCTCTCTCCCTTCCTCCCCCCCTCTCTCTCTTCCTCTCTTTCATTCTCCCTATCCCCCTCCTGCCGGTTTGCCATTTTGAATGCCGGAACCGTTCTGGTCCGCCGCCGGCACAGCTCGGTATACTCCGAATCGGGCGGTTCAGGACAGTTCCAGATTTCTTGGTACGGTCTCATGATTTATTGGCCAGCCAAAAGAGAGCCCTTGATGGACTCCAAGGAGAACCAAATGCATCTAGTCTTTAGGGAAACTACTAGAGATAAGGAGAGATATTGAGAGAATCCTCTTGCTAGGCTCTATTTGGTTTCTGAGGAATGGAAAGATGAACAATAAGTTTACTCTGGTTGAAAACACAAGAAAAATGGGGGTTTTCTATTATTTCGTTGCACTAAGAAAATCAAAGTGAAAGTTATAGACAAAAGCTTTTATCTTGTTTTGTTGGTTTTGGATTGACATTGTTGTTGCACTAAGAAAATCAAAGTGAAAGTTATAGAGAAAAGTGAAAGTATTTTTTCAAAATTGCTACCTTTGGAAAAGGAAAAACTAATGGTTGTAAAAGAAAATTTTTGACCCTATAGACTCTCTTTCTGAAAGTTCTCTTGGCTACCAAACATTGGAAAACGATATTTCAATGTAATAAACTCTTCTCTTTATGGGCTGCTTTATAGGCCCAAATAGGGCCTCTGCTGGCCCATAAGACAACCTTTTTCACTTGTAGGGTGATCGCGACAACTGTATGACAGAACTGATGTATGAATAATAGTATATCGATATTCCAAAACCAAATTACTTCTTATTCTGATACACAATAGAGTTACAGATTGTTCCTCAGTAATTTCTAAGTTTCTGCAGGCACTTCATCAATAAATTAGGATAAATCTCATCTAGGTTTCATAAAAGAGTAAAATGTTGCTGGGCAAAAAACAGATACAAGTTGCACAAACCAGGTCAACAAAACTATTGCAAGCCACTGTATCTCAGACTGATGATGGTATTGGTTGTGATTTCTAGCATCTTGTTACATTACTATCAACAATCGAGGTAACTTGATATTATTGGGCTTTCTCCTTTCTTGACATCACGTGCAAATGGCTTCACGTGGCCCCACAAACCAGCTCCCTGGTGTCCTACACCTTCCCACTTTATGTCACACATTGCTTTTAGGCTCTCTGCTTATAAAATATAGTGCATGCTCTCATTTTCCTACATTAGTCTCACGTTTAAATTGTTTCTTTATTTGTCATATTTTGACAATTTTCTATTTGTCTGTGACTGGCTCCGAATTCACTAGCCACTGGCTGATTATGAGAATGTCTTCCTGCTGTCTGTTGGCTATGATAAAATGAAGATTTGGATGCTGCCAAGAGAAAATTAGACATCTTACTGCATTTTACTTCTGAGTTTTCTCCGAGGAATAGATTAGCATGGAGGGTCTGATTCATTTATCATTTACTATTAAATGTTGTGTGAATTCTAATGAAAACACTGATTTTTGTTATGCACCCCAAGGAGAGGGATGGGACTCTGAAACAACCCCAAACAAATGGTATCATTGTTAATAAAAACGTACAGACTTAAGACCACATACATGGATGATGGGTAAGAAAGATGAGTTTCTTAGCTAAGAATGAAGTGCGGCATGATCAATAAATGTCAAAGTACTAATATTTCCTGATGGTCTAAATACATGAAGACAATCATTTGGTCTATCTTAATAAAACTAATAAATAAGAAAATAACAAGCTTAAAAGATGCATTTGCACGGCATAGGATGTTGGCCTTTCCATGGTCTAGCTTGAGAGATGAAGGAAAATAAACCTCACCACGTTTATTCAGCATGCCTTTTTAGGCCTCTATTTTACATAGTAGCACACCAAATTAAATGTAGTTCTCATTACTAGGATTCCTCATATTGATCATGTTGGTAAGCCAGCCTGCAAAATTCTCAACAAGCCTAGCTTTCTAGGTATCTTGAGAGTGCAACTGAATGCAGACATCTAAATTTTCACTTAATGCCTGTTTTGACTAATGTTTCATTGGCTTTTCCAGGGGATGCCGGCCCAGCGTGGTCAACCACATGGAAGATGGCTTTGTGGGCTCGCCTTCACAACAGCGAACATGCATACAAACTGGTCAGGCAGTTGATCAACTTGGTAGATCCTGATCATGAAATTTCTTTTGAAGGAGGGTTGTATAGTAACTTGTTCACAGCACACCCTCCATTCCAGATTGATGGTAATTTCGGGTAAATCATGTGATTCCATACCAACTTTCAACATATTGATGAACTTTTTCAGCAGAAGGCCAAATTTTCATCCTTGCCAACTAGTTTTGATACTCTCTTTTCAGTTTCACTGCAGCAATTGCAGAAATGCTTGTCCAGAGCACGGAGCATGATCTCTATTTACTCCCAGCTCTCCCACGAGAAAAGTGGGCTGAAGGTTGTGCTAAGGGGTTGAAGGCCAGGGGCAATGTAACAGTTAATGTCTGCTGGAAGAAAGGGGAACTTCATGAAGCCTGCTTTTGGTCTAAGAACCAAAACAGTCTCAAAAGATTGCATTATAGGGGTACTGTCGCCACTGTTACATTATCCCATGGAAACATCTACAGATTCAATAAGCACCTAAAATGGGTGAAGACCTGCTCCTTGCAAGAAGGAACATTTCTTTGACTATCTGCTATTTTAGATGGGTCTACCAAAAAGCAGTAGTTTCTCAAGATCATCAACCAAGGAGCTTCCTTTTCTTACCTTCAATTTTAGTCAGCCAAATACTTTCGTCTTTGATATCAACTTTCCATCTTACATGTTTAATAGAAACTGTTACGGAAGGAGCGGTAAAGAGATACCATTGGAGTCACTAGATTTTTCTTCTGGTAAGTTATAAAGGGACCTGACTAATGGAATCATGCAATTCCTCATTAGAATGTGCTGGTATTTTGTTTATTTATTTTCTAACTGTTTTGAATGCAATAGGGAAGCAGAGCAGGAGAATCCTTAAACAATGAAGAGACTAGAAAAATGGGGTCATTACAGGCCCATCAGAAGCATGCTGCTAAGATTTGACAGGAATGGCATGTTAATTTAGATGTAAAATAAGTTTTTTTTTTTTTTTATAAAAAAAGTATGATGCCGAACACCTTGGTGGATAATCATCTCGTTGATATGATAGATGGGAAAACTTAAAAAGGATCTAGGATTTTTTTAAAATTTTTGCCGATTTTTAAGATGGAGATATTGAACTTATGGCCGGTATGGTAAATTGGAGATTGGCAATTAGTTTTATTTGAGTAGTTCCGGTCGATTAAAGCAATAAAAAATAAGCAAGAATTTTTTTAAATCATCATTGGTGAGGCAATCAATCTCTTTTTTTATGGTTGACCGGCAAAGCAAAGACTAGCAACCTGCGGCATTGCTCATTGAGGAGTTCGTTATCAATTAGGTAATCAGAGAAAATCAAGATGAATGAGTGAACTAAATTTGATTGACCAAATTGAATAAATAATAGGCTGAGATCATATTGTTCATTGGGAATTAAAGAGAGGAAAACGAGTAGGCACCGAATGAATAATTTTTGTTTCTTGTTATCGTGGAATTTGTTGTCACGATGGATCGCCTTTATGAGGTCAACAAACCCGTACTATTATAAGAACCTTCCGTGAGCAAGCGAGCAAATTTGAAAATGAAAAAAAAGCTACCAAAAATTTTTGGTTGTTAATTATTTATTTTAAAAATAGTTAACTTAGAAACTTATTTAAGAGAGTAAATTCACGTTTTAAAATGTATTGGCCAATATGTTTTTATAGGACTGGCTGATATCTTAAGCTTTACCAATTTATAGTAATGTAGTTAATAAGGGTCAAGATTTTCTATATGTTGCATCAATACAGGTTGAGATTTTGCCCAAGATAAAAGTATTGATGCAAAACCAATTAAAAATTTTCTTTCAAGCTCCATAGCATTTGCTATAATCTATACCTAATACTAATAATACCTTTTGTACATGAGAAGTGTAACTAGCAGGGATTAGTGTAACATGAGAAGTGTGATAAGGGAGGTGGTTCGATGTCGAGTTGTCGAATCGGCGATAGATTGATTTTGGGGATTTTAAGGAACACCGATACCTAAAGTATTTTTCCCGAAAAAAAATACTAGGGAAACCAAATTACTGAATCTTATCGGCAAGGTTTTTTCAAGAGCACTCAGTCTCCAGCATTTGAAAGAAAGAGAACATCCTCACCCCATTCGTAAAACCCTAATGCCTGAGTGCTTGGTGCAATGAATGCCAACTGTTTCGAAGCAACTACTTCAAACACAATATTCCATAAATCATTATAGAGCTAGATGGTACCACTAATGAGTCAGGTCTGTGTTTCTGCTAGCCTAGTATTGAGCATGTTGGACTCCTTGGATTTACACATTTAACCCAAATTTTATCCATCCAAGAATTGGTCACATTCAAGTTCGGGTTGGACTGAGTTAGGAAGGAGTTGGCTTTAGGTCCGACTTGGGACTACACCATTTTTCTGAATGCTCGTCTCCTTCATGCCCTTTAAAGTAACTGTTCTTCAGTTTTCATTTTTTTTCAAAACTTAAAGTTTGTTTCTCCTTTTTTTGTTGAACACCAAAAATTTAAAACTCGTCTGGTGAATAAGGTTACAATGGTGGAGACGGTGGTGATGTTGGCAGGCAGCATTAGGTGGTGTTGGTTGGCAGGCAGCATTAGGTTGGGTGGTTCTATATACACCCCCCCTATTGCTCAGGACACCCCCCAAAAATTAAAAAAAAATTAAATACTCTCTACACCCCCCCATTTGCTAAGGACACCCCTAAAAAATTAAAAATACCTAAATTACCCCCCACCCTCCCCACCCCCTCACCTAAATTGCTCTCTACACCCCCCAAACCCCCCCCCCCCACCCCGCTCTTCCCCTCCAAAACACCCGTAACCCTTCCGCCCAAAAAACCAGCCTCAAGCACCTCGCCGGCGGCCAAACCCCCTCCGTCTCCCCCTTCTCCCTCTCGTCGCCGGTCGGTGCAGTGCACCTCGCCAACGCCCAAAACCCCCCCGTTCCCCCTTCTCCCTCTCGTCGCCGGCATTCTCCCGATCTCCGACCACCTCGCCGGCTTCTCCCGGAACCACCTCCCCGGCCATCTCCCGAGCAACGAGCACCTCGCCGGCGCCTCCATCACCACCTCGAGGTAGCTCCCCCCCCCCCCCCCCGCCGCCTCCAGTGCTCCGTTCGGCACTAGATCGCCGAACAGAACCCTTCTGTTCGGCTGAACAGTGCCGAACAGAAGCCCTCTGTTCGGCAACCCGCAACCGAACAGAAGCCCTCTGTTCGGCAACCCGCAACCGAACAGAAGGCTTCTGTTCGGCTGCACGGTGCCGAACAGAAGGCTTCTGGTGCCAAATCGCGTGCCGTGCTGAATTTTGTGCCGAATATTTATGTATGCAATTGAATTATTTTCTTTGATATAGCCTAACATTGAATTTCTATATTTTCAGACATGGATCCCCGTCCCGCCAGAGTTAGACCTACGGCGTCAGCTAGGAGACGTCGTGCTAGGATTGCTTCTCCCGAGCCTGCTCATATGCCATCGGACTCTCCTGAGTCAGAGCATGATGATATGCCCGCTAGGGGCGAAGACGATGAGTCCGTTGTAGATAGTCTTGATAGTCGTAACATTGAGGGCATCTCTTTCCTTCAATGTGGATAATATGTCCTTTGGACGAACCAAACTCTTCGACATATCCACTAACAATTCCGTCTCCTGCTCAGATAATCTCCCTGCATATGAGTGCCCCTCCAGATTCTCTGCAGCGGGATGATTGTGCACTCCACATACGACCAGTAATATCCAATCATCCGCAGTATCCAATTTCTTTCCTCTTAATGCAAAAGGGCATCCACACTTCTTTGTCCCACAGGCAGTCTTTATTCGCTTTTCTTTTTTGGTTCGGTACGTCCCACCCCTCTCACAACCTAACGTAATTCTGGGTTTCTTAGAAATGGTACCTGCATCAGATGATTTGATTACAACAACAAAACCATTTCGCCTCCCAGCTTCACGACACCAATTACACAAGTTCTCTCTACTCTTGAAGATCTATACATTAAACAATTTATGTAAGTACACAGTTGTAAAAATAGCTCGCTAAACTAATACAAAATTGCACAATACATTATAATACCTCGTAAGTTGTAAATTCGCTTGTGTAATCCAGTACAAATTCTGATCCAATTATACTCGATAAGGTTGTAGCATAGCCCTACATATAAAATAATTTATCACCAAGAATTAATGAATCAGAGGATCTGTTCGGCACAAAATTCAGCACGGCACGCGATTTGGCACCAGAAGCCTTCTGTTCGGCTGCAGAGTGCCGAACAGAAGGCTTCTGTTCGGCTGCACAGAGCCGGACAAAACCCTTCTGTTCGGCACTGTGCAGCCGAACAGAAGGCTTCTGTTCGGCACCGTGCAGCCGAACAGAAGGCTTCTGTTCGGTTGAGGGTTGCCGAACAGAAGGCTTCTGTTCGGCACTGTTCAGCCGAACAGAAGCCTTTTGTTCGGCGATCCAGTGCCGAACGGAGCACGAACCGTGAAAAAAAAAAATTCGAAACAAGGTGGAACACGTACCTTTGCGGCCGATTCTTCGTCCCAAATCACTAGTTGCTTGTCCATGCTTCGAATGGGGCTTAAATCTCCTTCAAAGATCGCCTAAACGATGTAAATGGATCGAGGGGTTTAAGGGGGGTTTGAGGGGGGGTTTTTTTTTTTCTTTTCAAAACGAAACGGAGGAGGAGGAAGGGGGGGGGTATGAGAAAATTTCAAGGGCAATATGGTAATTACACTAAAGGTTAGTTTGGGTATTTTTTTTTTGGTTTTTGGGGGGTGTCCTGAGCAATAGGGGGGGTGTATATAGAACTACCCCATTAGGTTCCATGTTTTTGAAATAAAAACTGAAATATGAAACCATGCCAAACGTGTGTAAAACTATTCTCTAATATCATAGTCCCAAGGGACAACTAATAAACTTGATATAGGAAACATAGGGAGTATAAGGGTAAAACAAACATTATATACAAGGTAAACTTCATGGTTTGGATTCAGTTTAGACTTGGGCAAGGTTAACGCAAAATATGACCTGGTGAGATCAAGGAGGCATTTAGTCGAACCAAACCATAACCCAAAATGTCATATGAACTCATACCTAACCAGTAGACCTACAAGTCAGATTGCGGTCGGAGTCGGTTATCATGCACCTACTTCTACAGCCATCTATAGCCTTAACCTTCTTGAAATCCCTTTTACTTTGAGCCTGAGCACAACAAGCCTCTACCACTCCTTCCCGACATCTAATATTAAATGATAAAATCCAAATATCTAACTTCTTTTCTTCTAGCTAACATAATTACTGAACTCCAGCACTAATCCTTCATCCATGCACACTCTTGGCCTATCCTAATATCCAATGCACTCCAACATTTATAACATTTCACAGAATACAACTACACTTTTAGAAATCCCTTCATAGTTCATAGCCTCTGTAGACGAATGTACATCATCTTCTTCGCCATCCTCACCCTTCATCCTAGAAGATACAATCCTACTCATACACCCATCATATCCTAATCCTCTTCTCCTAGTTAATTCTTCACACGGGGGATAAACCGAGTCTCAGAAAAGAGATCATTCTCTTCTTTCCTCCAGACTTTTTCACTCCGTTAAAATTCTTAGAGCCTTTTCCCCCTCCATTAAAAAAGGGAAGGAGAAAAAAAAAATTAAAAAGGAAACTTAGCACCATTACATATAACACGTATTTTCAGAACATGAGGTTCCCAACAACCTTTTCAAGAATCCTCTACTTTATCCTTACCCTAGTATCAAAGAAGAAAACTCCATTAGAAAAAGAAAACAAAATCCACCCAGTTAGAGCCTGAGAGTAGGACTCTTTAGTTTAGGGGCTGAGCTTCTTTTCAAGCCTACCGAAAAAGATCTTCCTTAGTGTTGGCAATGTATAAATGCAGTTATACCTTTGTGCTCTTCATCTTTTTCATTTTACTTGCCTTGCTTTCATGTTCTTTATTTCATGCTTTCTTTCCTGCTTGTGTCAACTTATTTACTTTCTGGTGTTCCTAGGTTTACTAATCTCCTACTGAACAATCAATTGTGAGTACTAAGCAGATTCAAATTTACCTGTGATGATGTATAGTCATGCTTGTATGAACATTGTTTACATTAATAGAAGCGGCACGATAACAACCAACCTGAAGAGCAATGCTTTTTTTTTTTGAATGTCATTCTAGGTTGGGGCATGAACAATCCATTTTTGTCTCTCCAACACTAAGGGTACAATGAAATGTGCCTGCTACCTCGGTTGATTGAGAATTTTAATGAATATATACATTCTAAAATCCAACACATATACAGTATTGTTGGAGAAACAGGCTGCTACTTTATCACCTTTTTGGTTCAAACACACTTCACAAAATTTCACTTCCCCACTGTAAGTCTTCACAGCCTTCCCCTTTCTTTCAGGGACCATATATGTACACATTGATCTAACTGAGCCAGGAAGTAAACACTCACCGTTTAGGCTAAATGCAACAGAATATACAGGAAGCCTGACAAATCACAACATGTTGTTCATAAGAAAAAGTAAAGACATTACCCCAATTAAGCATATACAAATTTGTCATTCATCTTATGAGTTACACTTCATTACCTGTGAGCATTCAAACTGTACAGAGGCCTTCCTAGTTCCGCATCCCATAACTTGATTTTTGAGTCAAAGGATGCACAAGACAAAGGTTCGGTGATCCATAGCCATTTACAAAAGCTAGTGGTAAAGAAAACTGTAATTTGAATTCACATGCAACAAGGGGGAAATTAAAAAACATAAAACATACAACATCCAAATTACACAACAAAAAGGTTATTTCAAATAATCTTCCATACATTCAAAAGTCCTAAATTTGAGATTTAGAGTGTTTAAATAATATCATTGTTGATGATTCCAGCTCACATAAAAACATAGAGAGAGAGAGACAAAAAGAGTGCGTGAACTTTTGTTTGACAGGTACTCTCCAAGTTTATCCATATATAAGATACCATAACCATTATAACATGATTCACAGAATGACACATATTTAAAGTTAGGTCATATCCATTTTACATGACCTTCCTGTTTTCTCCCATCATCCCCCCTTTTCTCGTAAGAGTAAGACTGCCCCCCTCCAGCTATTTCCCATTGAAATGGTCATATACATCTTTGACATACCCAGACATCCAAACATTGCCTTTAAGGTCCCTTCAACAACTGTCTTTTTCTATTAGGTTTCCTAAAGGTTTATTTCAATGCTTATCCTTCACAATCCTTAAAGTTATCCTACATGGGAAAAGAACAGCAGTAGGATGTCTACAGATATCCAATATTTGCTTAGCTAAATGAAATTATACATGGAAATTAATAGGTCATACAACTGGTTCCACTTCAAACTGATTAGACGAATGCAATAAACAAGTAAAACATTTGCTTCACTTTCAGAATGTTACATCTAATAAGATAATTAGCAAGTTGTTTGTGGGAAGATGAAAGTAAAGCTACCTCACTTCACAAGGGGCACCATCAATGAAGTTGGCACTCAAGTTTTGGGAGAATTGTTGAGACTTAGGGGCGATACATGCAAAGGAAATGTCTGAGTTCAAATAGTAGCTTTTCTTGACAACAGAAAGGTTGAGGTGCAATGGAGCGTGCAAAATCATGATAAAAGAGTAAGAAGGATTGCAGCCCAGAGCTTATATTAAGTAAGTACTTTAGTTTGCTCCTCTGCTAGAAGCAATTAAAGGATTTCTCTTCTTACTAGTATACATGATAACCCAGCTTTTCACTTCCCAAAATATCCCTAACTGCTCTTTTGCTTAAACCATGGACCTTACCTTCCTCTACGGTCATCTATCATCACAAATGACTAAGTTGCTAGAGCCTCTGAATATTTGGAATTAAACATAAAATCTGAAGAATTCCAACAACTAGCTCCATGCTATGTCCTCTTTCCCATTCTCTTAATTTTTTTTATGAGGAGCTAAGTGTTTAAAGTGGACTCTTTGTCCTGCTTAGCTCCATGGCCGATTTTCAAGGAGATAAGGAGATTCTACTGACTCATTGTACAAAATTGTCCAAGTCAATAGAGCTTGAGGACGATTTTAAGGATGAGTTCTTTTAAGAAGGGTGCTAATGTTACTACATTTTACAAACTTGCTGATGGCCATTATGCATTTACAATGGACGAAGGCTTTGAAAGCAAAAATTGCAACGATAAAGCAAGAAGATTTCTGCTTTTCTAATGAGAGAGAAGGGATTTTCTATTCCTAATAGACCTTCAGCTGGAATTTCCTGAACATGAGAATCTCCATTTTGTTATGCATCACTAACATGTTAGTAATTCATGTAGTACAGGGGAGCTATGAGTCTAGCCACTTCACTGTTTTTTTATCACTATTATTATTTTTTATTTGTCTGCATGTTTAGGATTTTCAAGGACAACTTGCATAATGGATCCAGGATTTTGGGTTGCAGAGGCCTATATAAATTCTCATGTTTGGTTTTCTAGAGCAGCTATCCATTGTTCACCTAAAATTCTGAGCATCCAAAATTGCAGCGCATATGGTTTTTGGAAAGAACAAGCACCAAAATAAAATCACGAGGATACGCCACTCCTTTATTTTTCAATATATTGTGGAAAAAAAAATTCGACTTTGTTAACCCCCTTTACTGAGAATTGAATTATCGCATCGGCAGAACGTTCTATGTAACTTATACCTGCAAAATATTGGAATTTGCTGCGTACAACAAACTATACATTTGATGTAATAAAATACGAGATAACTGCATTTGAACCATGACTCCAATAAACAGAAAATGCAAGAAAAAATCTTTATAGCTGAAAGAACCATTCAACATATTTTCCACAACAGTTCTTGTTGATGCTTCTGCACAAACTATACCCAAAAACTGAATCAAAACTAAGACTCAAGTAGCAGCAGTAAGAAATTAATACCTGTACGATTTGAGACGCTTATAGCTGTCAGAGTTTCGCAAGCATAAGCGCCAGCTGCTCATCAGACACCTCCACTTCCGTAAGCGCACCCACGGCTTCAGCAAGCCGAGCTGCTATTTGATGCTTGCACTCCGAACAAAATGGAGACAGGTGAGTAACTGAAAAGGCCAAGAAGAAAAAACAACTGGTAAAACAAATTAGGAAGCATACACAGAGCTGTTCACCCCAGTTGACGATGTCATAGAAGAAAGAGTAGCAGGTGCAGTGGTTCTCGGGAAAGCAGATGTACTCCTCCTTCCTCTTCGATTCCCCTACCACCTGAAATCCCCATTTCTCTATCACTCCGAGGTATCAGCAAAGAGATTACTTGAAGTGGAAGTTGTTGGAAAATGCATAAAAAAGAAGGACCAGAAAGAGAGAACGGCCGCTGGGAGCCCCGGAGACCCTTCGGACGCCGCCCTGGTCGACGATCCTCGTCGCGCGCTCCAAGTTCTTCCCGAATAAGAAGTGCAGGCTGGATCGGGTCAGGTCGTGTTCGTTTAACATGGAGGAAAGACTCGAGAGGGAGGAAGGAGTGGCGGGGATGAACGGTACTCACATGGATAGGTGGTCGTCGGACACTGTGTTCGTTTGTTATGGATAAAGAGAGGGTGAGAGAGAGGCTCCAAGGAAGGAGTACGGGGAGGGGAGAGAGGAAGGGTGAGACCTGAGCGAGAGGATTTGATCTGCTCCCAGGTAGCGTTTGCGACGGCGATGCTTGCAGATGGAGCTGCCATTCCGCTCGCTTCTCCCTTTCGGCGATGGTGGGAAGGCGCACCGAAGGTGTTCGATAAAGGAGCTTAGATGAACAGTGTTCGAGGTGGAGGGGGAATTGTGAAATTAAAGGGGTCGGTCAAAAAACGTCATGACTCTACCCGAAGGTAGCACTATTCCTATGAAAGGTGGTCTGAGATCATCTTCCAATGAGAGCAATTTTTAGTGGACGAGGATTGAGAATTTCCTCGGTATGTGGGGATTGTGGTGTGGACGAGACGGTGGACCACACCTTGTTTCAGTGCACATGGGCTACGGCGACCGGCGGGAATCCCGCAAAAGGTTCGTAGCTGGAGGGACCAGTTCCTACAAGCCATGCGCCGATGCTCGGAGTCCTCTCTGCTTCGCCAGAAGGTAATTCGGATGATTTGCACATCCTACCAGATTTGGTTGGCTAGAAACGTTCAAATCTTTGGCGAACGCAGTATGTTGCCGAGACTTGTAGTGAAGAGTGCCCATATGTAAGCGGGGAGCTTAGTCACATTATACCTGTCGAAGGGACCTTGACAGCTCCGGACATATGGGATTCCCAGGGGCGGCCCAATACATTTGGGGGCCTAAGGCAAATCCAATGAATGAGGCCTCTTTTTTTTAATAATAATTTTTTTTAATAAATATAAAATATTTAAAAAAATGATATAGAAATAGATAGCTATCAAGTGTACTATTTCAATAAAGATATATAAATTTAATAAAAATAGGTAAAATTTTTTTTTAATTTAATATAATTTTTAAATGAAAGTAAATAAAAGTAATTGCTCAAAAAGGAGGGCCATGAAACTGATTAATTAACTAAGATAATGCTTGACAATAGTGTTTACCATGTCAAGCAAAAGCCGAATAGGAAATGGTTATCTCATGGCACTTCATTGTCAAGGTAATAAAAAAATTGAACCTCTCTATAAGAGAAAGTAGGGGCATTATGGGAAATTCACTCCATCCATAAATAAAAGTCCCATCCCACCGTCTCCCCTTCAAGTGAGTACCCAAGCAGCAACTGCAACATCACAGCACAGCAGCCATTCAACTCCCTCTAGCTCCTTTTCTCTCTCTACCACCCAAGAGGGGAGAAGAAACCGAGAGGAGAAAATTAAAAGAATCTCCACCCTCCAAGAAGTCCATCTCTGATCCCCCTATCTTTCTTCCCAATGGCCCGGCTGGATCAGGAGTAATGTGAGGGAAGGAAAACCAAGACCAAAACCAAAAAAGAGAAGGGATGAAAGATAAGAGTGGAAGACGAAGGGGGGAAGACGAGAATGGAAGGAATGAGTGTTTGTATAGCTGCAGCATCTTCCGGTGGGGGCCTTCCCTGGGCCGGGGGCCTTAGGCGACCGCCTCAGTCGCCTAAGGCTCGAGCCGGCACTGGGGATTCCTATTCTGCTTTGGCAGCATCCTGTACGGTGTTTTTCACCTGAGAGCCCCACTCCTGAGTTTCCTCAAGATCAACTTCGATGGGTCTGTCTTGGACGGGGGTACGAAGGGCGGCGCGGATTTTGTTATTCGGGACCCGTCTGTTAGAGTCGTAGATGCAGAGGGCAGTCAACTCTTCAACATATCGGTCCCGAATGCGGAGCTGAGGGCCGCTTGGGCGGTCCTTAGTTACGCCCGATGTGTTTTACGGGCCAGTTTCATTATCGTGGAGGGGGATTCGGCCATGGTCATCAGTTCGGTCCGGGAGGCCTAGGGGTAATGGTAGTGCCCACCCTTTGCTTCGAGATATTTGGGCAATGGTGGGGGCTGGAGGGGCCTTATAAGCCAAGCACGTGTTTCGTGAAGCTAATGGGGCTGCGGACTGGGTGACTGCTTATGTAGCCAGTCACTCCGGTAGACCCTGTGGGCTGAAGATGGGAAGTTGCCATTGGCACTCGAAGGTATTTTGTTTTTCGATTTTATTGGGTGTCTCTATACTTGTCAGGTATGATCCACCCGCCTTAGCAAAAAAAAAAAAAAAAACCGTCAGCCTAGGTTAAATCCATAGTGAGTTAGAATTGGCCTAGATAAAAGGGGCAATTTATGACAAAATCCGTCAATCCAATTCGTAAATTATTTTTTTACTAAATACGTTGAATTCTGATTTAAATCTTTCACTCATTTAACCTATTTTTAATCTATGTAATAATTAAATCAAATTATGATCTAACTTATTTAACTAGCTTAAAATTTATTTAATTTATTTAAAACCTACTTAATTCATTTTTATCTTATTTAATATGATCCGCACCGTTGAAATTTATTTAATTTATTTAAAAATCTATTTAATCTATTTAACCCATTTAATTAATTTTGATCTATTTAATAAATAAATCGTGTTTGGATTAACAACTTTTTGGCTTGATCCGCATCCAATCTGATCCATATCAATCCAATTTGAACCAATTGTCATCTCTCTTCATCCAACTCGAATCCATATGTAGACATTAAAAAGTTATAAAATATATTACTATATTATATTTCTTAAAAAGTCTTAACTATTTTTGAGCTCAATATGTACAATTTCAATGCTTCCTGGTCTGCTTAATACGTCACGATTAATTTATTTTAATTACATTAATTATATCTTAAGAATCGCTACTAATAACCTAACTAACTTTTACTCTAGGCCCAAAAAAAATTATAGATTGGATTGTTTGGGTTGAGGAGGCCAAGTTTAAGGTTGGTATGGATTGGCATTGGACAAAGATTTCAAGGTCTGGCTATCGTCCGACTTAAGTTGACCCCCAAGCCTATCCTCATAGACCTGTTTTTTCTCTTTAAATTTAAGAGCCATCAAGTAATTGAAAACATTATCTCCAGGGCAAGTCCAGCAAGAGAGTAGTATAGCTGTTTCTCACTTGGTTGAAATTTAGTTTATCATGTTCTATATTTTTGACTTATATTTTGTTTAATATTATGAAAAGTACTACTAGTTATTTTTTATTTATTTAATTTATATGAAAAATTTTAATTTTTGTTGTTTTAGTTGATTCAATATATTTAATCCATACCATCTAACTTTACTAGATGTGTGATGCCTGGGGATGGGATGGACATTTTAAAAGAAAAGATGTTGAGCCTTTTTTTTTTTTTTTGTGTGTATCAATATATATATACGTACGCATGCACACGACTTATGACTCTGGAAAGCCATGTTCCCCATCATGGGCCACCCATCTACTACAGTACGGCTATGAGCCAATCACGGGCCGTTAGCATGGGGACCTCCAAATAAAACGACGTCGCCGACGTATCTTGTCCATGGATGCAAGCTGTTGGATACGATAATTACCGAGATAAAGGATTAACTTTGTCTTCTAGGCCTAATTATAGTCCTTTTTTTAATCTTTTTAAAGCTACTCCCAGCGTGCTACCGGACAACATAAATGCTGCTCGCCGCGTTTAAAAAACACCGACAAGAGACAGGGACAAAGGTCCCAAATCACCTCGGGATACAGCAGTAAAACCCCACCGTCATAGAACACACAGACACCTCCACTCCCAAATAATGGACTTACACGTGGATCTTTGAATCAAACTTTACCTCTTACTAGGGAACACTCAACAGTAAAACTGGTGTGTCATGTATGGAGGAAAACTGCTAATCCTCACCTCGCAATCACCCAGGACAATCACGATTTACGCAGGGATAAAAAAAAAGGCTCAAATATTTCAGAAAAGCTCGAGCATAAACTTGTCCTACTCAAACAGCAACTTGTTTCATCAAATGACGTGC
Organism: Phoenix dactylifera; assembly: GCF_009389715.1. NCBI lineage: Eukaryota > Viridiplantae > Streptophyta > Magnoliopsida > Arecales > Arecaceae > Phoenix > Phoenix dactylifera. The sequence goes on from NC_052397.1 coordinate 13,999,697, forward strand.
CTGAATTCAGTTCAATGCAGAATGGGACCCACGACCTTTCCGAGAGACAAAACCAATTAGAATTTGCCATGTCATAGGTAACGGCAAAAGGCTGTCCAAGGCCGAACAGCTAATCCGGGCCTCTCCTACCCCTCCATCCACGCTTCCACTGAGTACTTACTGCGCTCTGCCGGCTTCGCCCTTCACGTGAAGACCCCCCCCCCCTTCTCCTCCCTCTCCTGTCAGTCTCCACACCCCAATCTCTTTAGCATTTGGTTTTTGGACTCTGTTTCGCTCTCGATGGAGGAGGGCGAGGAGTGGGTTTGGGTGCGGCCGCCAACGGAGGCCGATGCGGAGTGGTGGGCCGGCGGTGGAGGCGAAACGGAGGACGCGCGGCCGCTCAAGGTCCAGTTCTCGGCGCCGGCGAAGCACTGGACGGACGCCGCTCCCATCGGCAACGGCCGCCTCGGCGCCATGGTGTGGGGCGGCGTCAACTCCGAGACGCTCCAACTCAACCGTAAACAACCACCATCCACCCATTCCTTTCTCTTCTTTATGTTATCTAAATCCAAGAAGATAGAAGGTCGAAATGCACCTCTCTGAGATATTAGTTATCATCGCATGAATTCGTCGTATATTAAAAATTTTGTTCTGCTTTATTATAATGATCGAAGAATATTTGCGAGACGGCAAACAAGTAATTAACTAGAGGTTGTTTCTTTTCAGATTTTAGATTGCTCTATCGGTAAATAGCACTTGCTCTTGACATGTTGAATAATGATTAATGAAATTTTGTATATAAAGATGTTCTCTTCTTGTTTTTATCTCGAGGATATCATACAATGTCGCCCGATTTTTTCTGATCTCTTTTCACTTTATATATGTGCTGATATAGATCTCTACAAACAATCTTCATATTTGCTTGATCCCCTGCCCCAAACCTAGTTCTTTTTCATTTTTTTTCTTGGCATCCAATAATAAAGTTCATGGTGTTCTTGTGTGATTTCTCATGTAGATGATACTTTATGGACTGGTGTACCTGGTAACTATACAGACCCAGATGCACCTGCTGTTCTTTCCAAAGTTAGGGAACTTGTTGACAATGGACAATATGCAGAAGCCACCTCAGCAGCTTTTGGCTTGTCCGATCATCCGTCAGATGTATGTATGCTAATTTGCTTTCGCACAGCTAAATTTGTGGTTTTCTATGGCAATACACTTATTCTTGCTTGTAGGTCTTGCTTCCTTGTATGCTGAAATGGTAGTAATAACTCTTGGTAAGTCAGTTCCCCATGCAAGTGCTAGGCCTGTTCCCAGAACGAAGGACTTTTAACTAAACGGAGGTTTAGAAGAATAGTAAGTATCATGCACATGTATGAGAAAGGGTACATTCTCCTAGAACTGGGAAGGGACTCTTGTTGGTCACCTCTTAGAAATGATTTAAAAATAGATAGGATTGATGACTACATAATGTTCATTCAGGCCAAGTTATCTATTGAACGGACTAGTATACATTTCTCCGTGACAAAAAGGCTGCTGCATGGCACTTGATCCACGAACTTTGAAATCATTGAGTTTATTGGATTGAGATCTCCATTGTTAGAATGGGAGTTATTATTTGCACCCTATGAGAAAATTTTTTCCACATAGTCAAGCAAAGATTAAAATAATATAAGAAATTATATTTCTGTGGTACCATTAAGTAATAATTAGGTCAATCATTATTATAATAGAGTGTCTGAAAAGAAACCCCTAAAATATCTCCGACCAATTTTTCCCTAAAAACCGGCCATACTACAAGTAAAAGAAATTTAATAAATTTGTTCATATGTCCTTTCAACGTCAAGGAACGCCTCCTTGTTCCATGGTTTAGGATCTCATCTTGCTACTAAATAGTATATAGATTAAGTGGTTCTGCTTTACGAAGATTTCCTAAGATCCAACATCCAAACACCTTAATAAATTTAGAGATAATTTTGCTTTGTCTATCTTCTTGCTACTTTTCTTCTCAGGATTGTGAGTTGTGTATGTGGGAGTCACTTTTGGGGATTGTAGAATCATCTCCATTTTTCTCCATTGATGCGCTAATCCTAATAAAACTGGGAACTTTCATGATCTCTCCTGCTAAAACCGTGCATCTTGCCGTCCAGGAGCTTGTGTCCTAGATTAAACAGAATGGAACTACATTTTTTTGATCTCAGTTCTTTTATATATATTTTCCTCTGAGGAAATTGGCTTCTCTCTCTGTCGTCTGTCCTGTTTACTGTTTGAAGCAGAACATGTGCCTTATACCTGAATTGGTCCATGTTGATGGAATTGACCATCTTCCTGATATTACGGCTAAATTTGCGTTCTAATTTATGTTTGTCTGATCAACATTATGATGCAATTTACGTACTTTACACGTCTAGCGGAGTTTATAAAATATGTTTCTGTATTAGTGCTTCAGTTGAATCATGGTCAATAATCAACTTTAGATTACTTGAAAGCTTGCATGATGTGCTAGTTAAGGCACATATTTCAACCTTTCTTGGCTATCATAATTCTCTGCTGAAATTCTTTTTCTTATTATTTTTAAATGAAGGTATACCAACCTCTTGGCAATATCAATATAAACTTTGGTGACTCTGATGATGCATATATGGCTTATGAAAGAGAACTTGATCTGACTACTGCAACTGTAAATGTCAAGTATATTCTTGGTGATGTAGAATTCACAAGGGAACACTTCTCCTCAAGCCCACATCAAGTGCTTGTGACAAAGATTTCTGCAAACAAATCTGGCTGTTTATCCTTTATAGTATATTTAGACAGTAAATTACACCATCATTCTAGTGCAAATAGCGCGAATCAAATAATCATGGAAGGTAGCTGTCCTGGGAAAAGAATTCCACCAAAAGGAAACGAATCTGAAAATCCGAGTGGAATTAAGTTCTCTGCTATTCTGGAATTACAGATAGGCGGTGATGACGGTAAAGTACAGGTTTTAAATGATAGGAAGTTGAAAGTTGTTGGTTCAGACTGGGCTGTATTACTTCTAGCAGCTTCTTCCTCGTTTGAAGGGCCATTCACAAAACCTTCAGATTCTAAGAAGGATCCTACATCGGCATGCTTGAACACATTGTCTTCGGTTAGGAATATGTCTTACTCTCAGCTACTTGCATATCATTTGGACGATTATCAAAATCTTTTTCATCGGGTCACCTTGCAATTGTCCAAGGTATCCAGTGATGCACTCGGAGAAAAAAGATCGGCCTTTTTAAATCAGATCACTGTTCAGAATAGTCCTGCAGATGATTGTGGTGTGTCAGGATTGGTAATACTAAACTCATCAAAAGTTTATTCTTCAGCAAAATTAATGGATGGCACTTTCAAATCTACTGCAGAAAGGGTGAAATCTTTTAAAGATGATGAGGATCCATTATTGGTGGAACTTCTATTCCATTATGGTCGTTATCTGCTTATCTCTTGTTCAAGGCCTGGGACCCAGATTGCCAACTTACAAGGAATTTGGAATAAGGACATTGAGCCGGCATGGGAGTATGCTCTTTCCCGATAATTCTACCTCTATATTATTTATACTATATTGTTTTCCCTAAATAATTAGCTCAGTGATATATGATGTTGTGGTTTCTTGATACCTTATCATGTCCCTGATTGTTAGTTGATGAGAATTTAGATATGCTAATGGTGTCATTTTTATCGTTACTATTACTACTACTTATTGTTGTTGTTGTTGTCATTGTTATTATTATTATGCTCATCATCATTGAGAGAATGGAGGGAGATCCGCTTGCACTAGAAGGCCTAAATACTTGAGAATGCACCACCCAAGATTCAAACCCAGAATCTCTAGTTCCTAAGCAAAGGTCATGCCGCCACCGCCGCCCCCACCACCGAGAAAATGGAAGGGAGACCGACTTGCACTACAATTGCTTGGTCCAAAATACTTAGAAATGCATATCCAAGATTCGAACCCAGAACTTTTGGTTGCTAAGTAAAGGGGTGTGAAGTAGATGTATGACCATGGGGATGAAGCCCACTTCATAGATATGTTGATGTTATTATTCCATCATCATCATCAAAATCATAGAGAGAGAGAGAGAGAGAGAATGGGAGGAAGACCTACCTATGCTATAATTACCTAGGCCCAAATACTTAGGAAGCCCAAACCTTAGCTTAAACCCCACTGTTAGACCCTAACCCAAGCCGTGGCCCATGCTTGAAGCTAACCCTTGTACCATATCTCTAGCCAGACGATTAGCTTGAACCCCATCTCCTTTGGCATATGCCTATTTATAGTAAAACTACCCCAAGTTGTACAAGCCTTGGTCTATGTTATGTGGACACTTCATTATTAAAGTTTTTGAAGTATTAACACTTTTGGATACTTGGGCATGGCTGGATAGGATGTGACATTGTTGGACACTCTGAATTTTCTTGCTGATGCCAGCAAAATGTGATGCCATATGGCAGTTCTATCACGCACGTGGGACTTTTAAATTCAAGTGCAAAATGTTGCAAACAAAGTGACATTATGTTTAATAAGTATCATGGTTATGTGAACACTTTAAGTGAAGTGTCAATATTTTTTATTGTTTTATCAATTTAAGGGTCTTAAGTCTTAACACATCTTATGTGTATGGACATGTGTCTATCTACGTACACACTTGTCTGTGTATAGTGTTTGGCACTTGCGTTGCACATACTTCAATCAAGAAGAGGGAGCAAATATATGATGGTGATAAACAGTCTTCATAGAAGCATCAGGACTCTAACATTACTAGAAGCATTAGGACCAAGGTCCGTCGTACCGGTACCGGTCGGCGTACCGGTGGCGGGCCGGACCGGTACGTACCGGCCGGTATCGGTACAGTACCGGCCGGTACCACGAGCTAAAAACCACAGCGCCTCGCGCTGTGGTTCATAAAAAAAAAAAATTCGTACCGGTACCAAGCGGTACCAGCCGGTACCGACCGGTACGGACTCCGTACCGGCCGGTTCGCACAAGAAAACCGGAGATACCGGTTTTCTTGTGGTTCCGGTACCGGTCTAGGACCGGACCGGTACGTACCGGCCCGTACCGACCGGTACGTACCGGCCCGTACCGGCCGGTACGGGCCGGTACGTCATTCCATGATTAGGACTCTAATTTTGTAATCGAAAAGAATTATTGAAAGACCTCAGTTGGCAAGCAAGTTGGACTCTGATGCTTGCTCGATGTATATAGAGAAGAAATGTATACACACTTTCACTAATATGTTTATATCTATATGTACATATGAACATATATATATATATATATATATATTACCATATATGTGTGTATATTTATGTATGTGTGTGCCTATATGTATGTGTGTCATGCCACCATTCCTGGATGTTTGGAGGATGTCATATTTGACACTTGAGGATATGCCGAGTCTCTAGGCAACACTACCTAGTCCAGACCTATGCATAGTCTGAATGATTCATTAGGACCAAACATCATACTGATCCCACTCCAAAACTTAGTAACACAAAACTTCTACTCAGGGTTGTATGTCCATTTTGAAAACTCCTCAAGAGCTTAAACTGGTACCCACTTGTTAGGTGCTTCCTTCATGTTTTTAAAATGTTTACCTCCCCACACCCATAGGGTACCTCTCCTAAGTTTGGCAAAACAAGATAAACAACTAAATATACATTTCCCCACCACAAGCCATAAAAATTTTACCATCGTAAAGATCCATATATATCTAGGTTATGGCACCAATGTTGTTCCCAAGGTTCGCCGAACCGATATCGGAGGCTGTATCGGCCAATGACCAGTTCAATACGATAGGGGTCTATGTTGTGCCATTTCTGGGTGAACCAAAAATAGTGAGAGGGAGGGGGAGACGAAGGGAGAGGGAGGAAGTGGGAGGAAGGGAGGAAAGGGGGGAGAGAGGGAGCGGGGAGGAGGGTTGCCGTGGAAGTGGGGGGAGCGAGATATAAAGTGATGGAGAGAGAGAGAGGGGGGAGAGAGAGAAAATCCTAACTCGAATACTTGGATAGGGAGGGGGGAGGGAGGAAGAAGGAGAGGGAGGGAGAGAGAGGAGCGGGACTCACCCGTCGGGAGAGAAAGGAGCGGCCAGAGGAGGCTTCATGAGAGTGTTGAGAGAGAGAAGCTACCGAAGGAGGCCTTTGAGGGCATTAGGAGAGAGAGGAGCAGTTGGAAAGGTTACACGGGGGCATCTGGTGAGAGGAGCGATTGCACACATTGGGATGGGGAGAGATGAGTCTCGCATATTTAAGAGGGGGAGAGACAAGCCTTGACTTAACTCATAGGCTTATATCCTGAATTGGTATGCTGAACCGTGCCGATAACTGATCGGTTTAGTTAGGTACACCCCGAACCGGCCTGTTTGGCATGGTTCGGCAATCCTTGGTTGTTCCTATTGGCCACACTTAAATCAAACTATAATGCTCCACCCTTCCGCTAATATAAAGGCCAACGTAGTCATGATCACACTTAGAATTTGCTAATAAGCCCTTCATTCATCTTACTTTATGGGCCAACCTCATCAAGAACCAAGGTTCTAGTGTTCTATATCGCATGGTGCATGGCTTATCATACTAACCTTGTGTCGTACAGTACAGTATGAAGGCTCGATGCGGCACTGTACCAACCCATGGGATAGCTACTATGCCATCTCTAGTAACATACTATGTATCAATACAGGGGCATTACTGTACTGACCCAATCAACACCATTAGGGTATTGGTATGGTCTCCGATACTGAGATTTGAAAACCTTGTTGGAAACCATACCAAAAAGTTAGTGACATGCCAATAATACTAGCAGTTGGTCTTTTCACAGATCCACTGAATTAAATGACTTGGTTTTCACTCTATATTTAAGCCACTTCCACACCAAACTCACCTCCTACAAGATTCAGTTGCCTACACAAAACTCTTCATGTCTGAACCTACATTATCATCCTATACAGAATCATAGCCATCGGCAAAACCTCATAACCAGATTATCTCACTGTATATAGTCCAACCATTCCAAAATGCAAATTAGAATCATTTCAATCTTCCATAACGAGGCAAGAGATTCCATTGGCCTGGTTCTAGGAAAAGTAAATGAGAGCTAGTTAGACCTCTATTTTGGAAAGTCAAGGATCTATGTATCTATATGTGCTGGTTCTTGTTTTAGGTAGGTATTCTGCTTCATCAAGTAATTCCTATTGTGAAGTAATGGAACGAAGATTACCAAGAAAATGAAGAGAGAGAGAAGAATTGACTTCTTTATAATTGAAACTACTTTGGAATTAAAATCAACTATGGTAAACCTGATGTCTTGATGGTTGACGGAGTTAGTTGGCCTTGTATGAAAATAATGATATGCACAACTAGAGCTGGGAAAAAAATCTTCCTATGCAAAAACGGTTTACCAATAAAAAGGTTGTCACGCTATAATAATAGGAGTTTGAGCAACTCACTTTCATGAGCTGGGTTCGGGTTAGTTTAGGCCAGTTCTGGCCCTGAAACAAGTTGACCCCTCATTTCATGCCAATTCCAACATGGTACTGGCCCGGTTCAGGGCAGCATGGAAGATGCTGGTATAAGCTCAAATTACTCCCAAACAATCAAAGAACAGGTTTGGCTCATCTTTGTGCTAAAATGACCACTGAGGCACATAGAGTAGGAATTTTAAGAAATTTTCAGAGGTCTATGTAAGTCTGTGACTAGTTTTTGTGCATTTGTATCAGAGTGTCGTACTCCTCTACTTATTTATTTATTTTCTCTAATATCTTCATATCTGTTGTATCTATATCCACTTTTTGGCATATTCTGCTAGGAAGTATGAGCTTATGACTCGCTTAATGAGCACCTTTTCTAATTTTAGATTGAACTTTTAGTGATTTATAATGCTTTGACCATAGAAGCATGGGTGTATAGTGAGAAACAAATGCACGTAATTTCTATGCATGGCATTGTGTTGTTTAAAATAGAAAAGCTGACTGTTGTTTTTCTTCTTCAGTGCAGCTCCTCACTTAAACATCAATCTGCAAATGAACTATTGGCCATCCCTTTCTTGCAACCTTAGCGAATGTCAAGAACCCTTATTTGATTTCATTGCTTCTCTTGCAGTCAATGGGAGTAAAACTGCGAAAGTAAGATGTTTTTCATGCTTGACTTATCTTCAAATAATGTATCTCCTAGTAAATTGTGTGGATTCAAAATTCTCAGAAGTAGCAAAAAATTTTGTAGCAACAGGTATGCACCAAAGAATTTTGCTGTGCGGAAAATTTCCACATCAGTTTGCAACTTGCAGCATGATAACTTGTACTTTGTTCAATTCCCTTTTCTAGAATGTGCTTAGTTGGTTATCATATCACACTGACTAAATTGATATTTATTTTAACACTGCAACTGGATTTTTTTTTTCATAATGTGACTTGTTTATGTTCTACGAGTTCAATAGCAAATTACCAGATGTTATGTTGGATTGAGCAGTGGTTAGCGAGTGGTAAGTTAATTTTACAGTTATATAATAATGACATATTTCTTCTTGGTATGATGCAGAGTTATGCTTAATATTAGTTGGAGGGACATGAGATTGACCAGGCTATTGCAATAGATCATGGTTTATAATTTTGTTAATTTAATGATCTGCACTGACAGGATTACCCCTCTAAATCCATGGTTGGATGTGAATTTAGAAATTGATTTTCGACAATGAGCTATGTCCACTTTTGAGAAGGATAAAGAAGATAATATTAATGCTTGGCCTCAAGCCAACTAAAATTCCAGTTTGACTTGAACATCGGCATCACGACTTTTGGTACTAGAAATTGCCTGCATAAAGACAGTTTTTTTTTTTACATGATTGTATGTGGATTGTCTCACTGGTTGGATTTGAGCCATGGACAGTTTTTTTGCATCTGGTTTTAGTTCACCTGGCCCTGGACTTGCTTCTATTGCATGTGCAAGGAAAAAATGATCAATGATGATATTCAGAAAGGTACTATTTAAACATCCATGTTGAGAAGGGGCTAGTTGATTTTGCTTTCCAATGCACTGCTTCCTCGCGAGCATGGAATCAATGGAAGGAGGGAATGATACCCGGAAAAAGTGATATATGGATAAAGATTTTCCAAAGAAATCAGACATCTTGTTTAAACTCAAGTAGCTGTAGCCTGCAAAGGGGAACCTTTGTTTTCTTGAACAATTTTAAGCCAAGTTACAATGAAATAGAAACACAACTAAACAGCTAATGTACGATGTCAATGTTGAATAAGTTATAATGATATGCTTAGAAACAGCTAATAAATTTGAATAAGCTTATTAAGCACCTCAGTGCAAAGCTTTTTGTAGTGTAGAGCTAAATTCCATGAAGATCAGTTGCCAACTAGGATAAGAGTGTAGGACCAAAAAGTTATGATGATATAACTGTTATATGCAACATATTGAGGGTTTAAGGGTTGCAGATATCATGTTAAAGTCTTAATTTCAAAATTTTCTTAAAAGATGCTCATCATGAGTAGATATTGTAATGATTAGAAGATATTTCATGCACCATCGCACGGACAGATTGTGCGCCTCTGTGTGTGTGAGACAAAGAGAGTAAAATTCCATGTAGATCTTTTGCCAACTAGGATGATTAGGATTCAAGAGTGTAGGACCCAACAAAAGTTATTATAGTACAGCTGTTATATGTGACATGTTGGAAGTTTCCCGGCTGATGGTAGCATGTCAAAGTTTCCACTTAATTTCTAATTTTTCTCAAGGGCTGCTAATCTTGAGTAGATCTTGTAATGACTAGAAGATGTTTCATGCATGTCCACACATAAAGAGTATATGTATGAGCACTATCATCCCAAATCTCGAGTTACATGTTGGTAGTAAGTAAAGCATGGCATAGTTTTGAGTATAATTAATGATTAGTGGCGAACCTACTTCTCCAAAATAACTGCATGGACATTATTATTATTTAACTTTTTATATACATTATCTCTTGTTTAATGGTTGTTAATATATCGATTGTTAAATATCCTTCATAATGCTTACAGGTCAATTATGAAACAAGTGGTTGGGTGGCACATCAGGTCTCAGACATATGGGCAAAAACATCACCAGACCGTGGTGACCCTTTGTGGGCTTTATGGCCAATGGGTGGAGCTTGGCTTTGTACACATCTATGGGAGCATTATAGTTTCACTTTGGATAAAGTATTTAATATAAACACATTCTTTTGTTATATTATTGGACTGTTAGCATGCATTACTATTGTAGTATCTGATATTCCCTGCAAAATCTACTATTTTGCAAGATCTAAAATGGCAACCATCTGGTACTGTCGACCCCATTTCATGAATTGTGCCATCCCATATCAACATGGGGTATTATCAGCTAGTTCCACAAACTATGTGTAGCAACCTAAAATCTCATCCAAAAAGGCTAGATAGAAGGTATTATTTGGGTTCCTTGGCTATGTGTAAGTACCGAAGATCTTCCTAGTGCATAGCCGATGTGGGACTAAATACACACTTGCACGGGTTCTCATATACTCTCCTTATTTTTAAGCCCCGGCATTCTTGCCAGGCTAAGGATCCAAATCCATTCACAAACACCAAGTTCAACTCATGGTTAGCCTAAATGGGCTCGTGTTGTAGTATTCCCTAATCCACATAGGCATGGGCTGGGTTGGCTCTGATACTATTTGTAACAACCTAGGACCTTACCCTGAAAGGTGTTATTAGTTCATATCTAGAATCCTCGGTATGCTCTTCATTTCCCTTGATATTGTAATACCTTCATTTCTTTCTTGTTTCTTTCTTTCTTTCACCACCAAATAATTTTAGTTAGAGTGTTAGACATCAAATTTTGGCCATATAAATACCTGATAGGTCTATTTTGCATTAATGTCTTACAAAATTCACATCCTGAGCTATAATGTTTGACAGAAAATATACAGTTCCCAAAATATAAATTATATGATTAAAGTACAGGGACGATGTTTTGGTGATTTGAATGCTTGAAATTGAAACAAATTGGTCCCAATTTTATTATTTTATTATGATCTCTGGAACAATATGCAAAATCTAAAGCCGTTCTTATGTTGTGCATAGTTTCCTCCTGGATCTCAGCCATGACACAATCTACTAAAAAATGTTAAAAAATGACATCATTTCTAATCCGATGATGTTTGAATAAGTTCATTGCCATATTTCATTATGTTTTTTTTTCTTCCATGAGTCCCAATGCTTAAAGGAGGTTCAGTGGGTACATGCATGTCCTTTTTCCCTAAGGAAAAGGACTGGAGAACTGGAAAAGACCGCCGAATCTTAGAGAATGCCTAAAGTAACTAAAGTGAAATGGCCAGGCGAATAAAATATTTTTCTTAGAGTTTCCTGTCGGATTTGATTGCTTTTCTTTTTGTAGAAGATTAAAGAGGCTTACTAACTTTATTTTGTGTTTAGGGCTTTCTAGAGAATAAAGCATACCCTCTGTTGGCGGGATGTGCTTCCTTTCTGTTGGACTGGTTAATTGAAGGACCTGGGGGATATTTGGAAACCAATCCTTCTACCTCTCCAGAACATTCTTTTATTGCTCCAGATGGGAAGACTGCAAGTGTCAGCTATTCATCGACTATGGATATGGCCATTATAAAAGAAGTTTTTTCTGCAGTTATTTCATCTGCTGAGGTGACTTAAAGCTTAATCTTGGCTGGCTAGACATATATATGCTTTGTTAACCTCCTTATTTATCAAATCAGATTCTTACTGCTTTATACAAAATGTCTTATACAAGAAGTTATCCAAATTGTTTATAAACCTAGATCTTGGGGAGATCCGATAGTGATTTTATCAAGCAGATCAACAAGGCACTATCAAGGTTGCCCCCAACAAAAATAGCTAGAGATGGTTCGATCATGGAATGGGTAAGAGGAGCCTTTACTTCATTAGTTTTTGATTACTAATTCTCTTTACTCCGTGGCTGTTTACAATGTCCTATTTTAGTTTTGTTGCCTGTTCTGTGGTAGCCTTAAATTTTTTATATATTTATATATATGGCAGGCACAAGATTTTGAGGATCCAGAGGTGCATCATCGACATTTGTCACCCTTATTTGGTCTTTTCCCAGGACATACAATAACAATTGAGAAAACACCTGATTTGTGCAAAGCTGCTGCCAACAGCCTTTACAAAAGAGGTTTGTGGAAGAAATATATAAGAAAGATTCGTTCAATTATGTGCATTTTGTATGATAAACACCTACAAAATTTTAGAATTATCTTTTGATGCTAAAATGGACTAAATCTCTGATCAACCAAGGCAGGATTTTTTTTGATTGATCAAATATGTCTAAATTTAGTTACTTGCTATATATTCTGGCTGTAAGCAACCTTAAATATGTTAATTATCTGTAGGATTTTCAGAACTCTATTTGCAAACTGATGCTTGGCCCACCATCACAGATGATACCTGCAATCTAAAGAATCCATAAACCACATTTCGAAAAGACTGGTGGTTCAGCCAGGGTAATGATTAAATGCTGCTAATTAATTTGATGACTGAATCGGAAGTCAAAAAAAAAAGAACACAAGAACTTAATTAAAGCACATTAATTAAGAAAGAGGTAAGAGATTAGGACCAGGCACTTTTCCTTCACATGTGGAAATCCTAATGAAATTTTCTTTTTGTCATGCAAACTCTAAATAATCATTAGTACGGTCCAAGGTTCGCTGTGCCTGTACCGGAGCTCATACCAGTCGGCTGGCGGCATGGTTTGATACATCCCGTGCTGCTCTGTGTTGGGCCCGTACCAACACAACAGGGAGGGAGAGGGAGAGGGACGGGAGAGAAGAAAAGAGAGAGAGAGAGGGGAAGGAAGGGAGAGGGAGAGGGAGAGGGAGGGAGGGAGGGCCGTCGGAGGGTAGGAGCAAGGGCTCCGCCAATGAAACAGGGGTCTGAAAAGGGGAGCCTGTGCTCCGGCTCTCCGGAGGCCTCTCGCGGCCCTCTGTCCCTCTTCCTCCCCTCTCTCTCTCTCTCTCTTTCTCTCTCTCTCTCTCTTCATTCTCCCTCTCCTCTCCTGTCGGTTTGCCGTTTTGAATGTCGGAACTATTTCAGTCTGCCGCCGGCATGGCTCGGTATGCCCCGAGCTGGGCGGTTCGGGACGATTCCACATTTCTTGGTACGATCTCATGATTTATTGGCCAGCCAAAAGAGAGCCCTTGATGGACTCGAAGATGAACCAAATGCATCTAGACTTCAAGGAAGCTACTAGAGATAAGGAAAGATATTGAGAGAATCCTGTTGCTTGGCTCTGTTTGGTTTCTGAGGAATGGAAAGATGAACAAGAAATTTCCTCTGGTTGAAAACACAAGAAAATGGGGGTTTTCTATCATTTCGTTGCATTAAGAAAATCAAAGTGAAAGTTATAGACAGTCACAAAAGCTTTTATCTTGTTTTGTTGGTTTTGGATTGACATTGTTGTTGCACTAAGAAAATCAAAGTGAAAGTTATAGAGAATAGTGAAAGGCCTTTTTCAAAATTGCTACCTTTGGAAAAGGAAAAACTAATGGTTGTAAAAGAAAAATTTGGACCCTATATAGTATATTCTCTTGAAAATTTTCATTCTAAAAGTTCTCTTGGCTAGCAAACATTGGAAAACAATATTTCAATGTCATAAACTCTTCTCTTTATGGGCTGCTTTATAGGCCCAAATAGGGCCTTTGCTAGCCCATAAGACAACCTTTTTCGCTTGTAGGGTGATCGTGATAACTATATGACAAAACTGATGTAAAAATAATAGTATATCAATATTCCAAAACCAAATTACTTCTTATTCTGATACACAATAGAGTTACAGATTGTTCCTCAGAAATTTCTAAGTTTCTGCAGGCACTTCATCAATAAATTAGGATAAATCTCGTCTAGGTTTCAGAAAAGAGTAAAATGTTGCTGGGCAAAAAACGGATGCAAGTTGCACATACCAGGTCAACAAAACTATTGCAAGCCACCGTATCTCAGACTGATGATGGTATTCGTTGTTATTTCTAACATCTTGTTACATTACTATCAACAATCGAGGTAACTTGATATTATTGGGCTTTCTCCTTTCTTGACATCATGTGCAAATGGCTTCATGTGGCCCACAAACCAGCTGCCTGGTGTCCTACACCTTCCCACTTTATGTCCCACATTGCTTTTAGGCTCTCTGCTTATAAAATATAGTGCATGCTCTCATTTTCCTACATTAGTCTCACGTTTAAATTGTTTCTTTATTTGTCATATTTTGACAATTTTCTATTTGTCTGTGACTGGCTCCGAATTCACTAGCCACTGGCTGATTATGAGAATGTCTTCCTGCTGTCTGTTGGCTATGATAAAATGAAGATTTGGATGCTGCCAAGAGAAAATTAGACATCTTACTGCATTTTACTTCTGAGTTTTCTCCGAGGAATAGATTAGCATGGAGGGTCTGATTCATTTATCATTTACTATTAAATGTTGTGTGAATTCTAATGAAAACACTGATTTTTGTTATGCACCCCAAGGAGAGGGATGGGACTCTGAAACAACCCCAAACAAATGGTATCATTGTTAATAAAAATGTACAGACTTAGAACCGCAGACATGGATGATGGGTAAGAAAGATGATTTTCTTAGCTAAGAATGAAGTGCGGCATGATCAAGAAATGTCAAAGTACTAATACTTCCTCAAGGTCAAAATACATGAAGACAATCATTTGGTTTATCTTAATAAAACTCATAAATAAGAAAAAGAACAAGCTTAAAAGATGCATTTGCACGGCATAGGATGTTGGCCTTTCCATGGTCTAGCTTGAGAGATGAAGGAAAATACACCTCACCACGTTTATTCAGCATACCTTTTTGGGCCTCTATTTTACATGGTAACACACCAAATTAAATGTAGTTCTCATTGCTAGGATTCCTCATATTGATCATGTTGGTAAGCCAGCCTGCAAAATTCTCAACAAGCCTAGATTTCTAGATATCTTGAGAGTGCAACTGAATGCGAACATCTAAATTTCCACGTAATGCCTATTTTGACTAATGTTTCATTGGCTTTTCCAGGGGACGTCGGCCCAGGGTGGTCAACCACATGGAAGATGGCTTTGTGGGCCCGTCTTCACAACAGCGAACATGCATACAAACTGGTCAGGCAGTTGATCAACTTGGTAGATCCTGATCATGAAAGTGATTTTGAAGGAGGGTTGTATAGTAACTTGTTCACAGCACACCCTCCATTCCAGATTGATGGTAATTTCGGGTAAATCATGTGATTCCATACCAACTTTCAACATACCGATAAACTTTTTCAGCAGAAGGCCAAATTTTCATCCTTGCCAACTAGTTTTGATACTCTCTTTTCAGTTTCACTGCGGCAATTGCAGAAATGCTTGTCCAGAGCACGAAGCATGATCTCTATTTACTCCCAGCTCTCCCACGAGAAAAGTGGGCTGAAGGTTGTGTTAAGGGGTTGAAGGCCAGGGGCAATGTCACAGTTAATGTCTGCTGGAAGAAAGGGGAACTTCATGAAGCCTGCTTTTGGTCTAAGAACCAAAACAGTCTCAAGAGATTGCATTATAGGGGTACTGTCGCCACTGTTACATTATCCCATGGAAATATCTACAGATTCAATAAGCACCTAAAATGCGTGAAGACCTGCTCCTTGAAAGAAGGAATATTTCTTTGACTATTTGCTATTTTAGATGGGTCGACCAAAAAGCAGTAGTTTCTCAAGATCATCAACCAAGGAGCTTCCTTTTCTTACCTTACAATTTAAGTCAGCCAAATACTTTCATCTTTGATATCAAGTTTCCATTCTACATATTTAGTAGAAACTGTAACGGAAGGAGCGGTAAAGAGATCCCATTGGAGTCGCGACATTTTTGTTCTGGTAAGTAATAAAGGGACCTGACTAATGGAATCATGCAATTCATCATTAGAATGTGCTGGTATTTTGTTTATTTATTTTCTTACTGTTTTGAATGCAATAGGGAATCAGAGCAGGAGAATCCTTAAACAAGGAAGAGACTAGAAAAATGGGGTCATTACAGGCCCATCAGAAGCATGCTGCTTTCATTCGACAGGAATGGCATCTCAATTTGGATGTAAAATAAATGTTTCTTTTTAAAAAAACTATGCTGCTGAGCACCTTGGTGAATGTTCATCTCGTTGATATGATAGATGGGAAAACTTAAAAGGATCTAGGATTTTTTGAAATTTTTTCTGATATTTAAGATGGAGATATTGAACTTATGGCCAGTATGATAAATTGGAGATTGGCAATTAGTTTTACTTTAGTACTTCCGGTCGATTAAAGCAATAAAAATTCAGCAAGAATTTTTTAAAATAATCATCAGTTTGGTGAGGCAATCAATCTCCTTTTTTATGGTCGACTGATAGAGCAAAGACTAGCGACCAGCGGCATTGCTCATTGAGGCTCCATTGGCTTATCAAAAGAGTTCCAGGCTTCAAAACCTCTTGGAACAAATAAACTAGTAACTTGTTTAAGCGTTTGTTATCAATTAGGTAATCAGTGAAAACATAAGATGAATGAGTGAACTAAATATGATTGACCAAATTGAAAAAATAATGGGTTAAGATCATATTGTTTATTTGGAATTGAAGAGAGGAGAATGAGTAGATATCGAATGATTAATTTCTATTTTTTGTTATTGTGGAATCCGTCACTAAGATGGATTGCTCTTAAGCAGTCAACAAACTCGTCCTAATGCAAGAGCCTTTTGCGAGCAAATTTGGAAATGAAAGAAAGCTACTGAAAATTGTTGATACTGAATTATTTAACTATTGATTTTAAAATAGTTAACTTAGAAACTGATTCAAGGGAGTAAAATCACGTTTTAAATGTAATGGCCAATATGTTTTTATAGTACTGGCTGATATCTCAAGATTTACCGGTTTACATTAATGTAGTTAATAAGGGTCAAGATTTTCTATATCCTGCATCAATACAGGTTAAGATCTTGCCCAAGATAAAAGTATTGATGCAAAACCAATTAAAAAATTTCTTTAAAGCTCCATAGCATTTGCTATAATCTATACCTGATACTAATAATACCTTTTGTATAGTATTTTGAATGCAGAGAGTGGTTCAACGGAGTTCAAGAGCACCCAGTCTCCAGCATTTGAAAGAAAGAGAACATCTTCACCCCATTCGTAAAACCTTAATGCCTGAGTGCTTGGTGCAATGAATGCCAACTGTTTCTAAGCAACTACTTCAAACACAATATCCCATAAATCATTATAGAGCTAGATGGTACCATTAGCCTGCCCCATCATCTATAAAAAACTGGTACGTGGTAGATTCACACCTCTAATCACACATAAGGGTGCTATCATGTTGAGTCAGGTCTGTGTTTCTGCTAGCCTAGTATTGAGCATGTTGGACTCCTAGGATTTACACATTTAACCCAAATTTTATCCATCCAAGAATTGGTCAAATTCAAGTTCGCGTTGGACTGAGTCAGGAAGGAGTTGGCTTTAGGTTCAAGACCTGAGTTGGATTGGATCTGATTGGGACTATGCCATTTTTCCGAATGTTCATTTCCTTCATGCCCTTTAAAGGAAAGGCAGGTGGTTACTGTTTTTCAGTTTTCTTTTTTTTTTTTTTCAAAAATTAAAGTCAGTTTTTCCTTTTCTGTTGAATACCAAAAATTTGAAACTCGTCAGGTGAATAAGGTTACAATGGTGGAGAAGGTGGTCATGTTGACAGGCAGCATTAGGTGGTGTTGGTTGGCAGGCAGCACTAATATCAGTGATGGTCACAGATGATGATGACCGGTAGAGGCGGTGTTGGGTGGTGGCGGTTAGCAACAGTGGCCAGCGATGGCCACCGTGAGTGGTGGCGAGCGCTGGTAAATGGTTGCAGGAGGCAAAAGGTGGCTGGTGATGGCCGACAACATGCAAAGCTAGCAATCAGCACTGGCCAGTGGTGGGCAATGCTGGTGGTTGGTGGTGGCTATAATCTCTAGAAATTGGTCTCCAGTTTACTGAACACCTGTTTGACCTTGGCTTCCATGTTTTTGAAATAAAAAGTGAAATAGGAAACCATGCCAAAACGTGCGTAAAACTATTCTCAGATATCATGGTCCCAAAGGACAATTAATAAGCTTGATAGGAAACATGGGGAGTATAAAGGTAAAACCAACATTATATACAAGGTAAACTTCATGGTTTGGATTCAGTTCGGACTCGGGCAAGGTTAATGCAAGATATGACCCGGTGAGATCAAGGTGGCATTTAGTCGAACCAAACCATAACCGAAAATGTCATATGAACTCATAGCTAACCAGTAGACCTACAAGTCAGATTGCGGTCGGCGTCAGTTATCATTCCGCAGATATTGGTAACAACCCTATAACTATCCTAAGAAAAATGTAATTCATGCACCTGCTTCTACAGCCATCTCTAGTCTTAACCCTCTTGAAATCCCTTTTACTTTGAGCCTGAGAACAGCAAGCCTCTACCACTCCTTCTCGACATCTTATATTAAATGATCAAATCCAAAGATCTTAACTGCTTTTCTTGTAGCTAACATAATTACTGGACTCCAGCACTAATCCTTCATCCATGCACACTCTTGGCCTATCCTAATATCCAATGCACAACATTTATAATCTTCTACATTTCACAGAATACAACTACACTTTTAGAAGTCCCTTCATATTCCATAGCCTCTGTAGACTAATGTACATCATCTTCTTCGCCATCCTCACCCTTCATCCTAGAAGATACAATCCTACTCATACACCCATCACATCCTAATCCTCTTCTCCTAGTTAATTCTTCGCACAGCTGATAAACTGAGTTTCTCTGAGACTCAGAAAAGAGATCATTCTCTTCTTTCCTCCAGACTTTTTCACTCAAAATCCTTGAGCCCTTTCTCCCTCCATTAAAGGAGGAAAGAAAACTTAGCGTGCTTACATATAACCCATGTATTTTCAGAACCTTAGGTTCCCAACCAACTTTTCAAGAATCCTTTACCTTATCCTTACCCTAGTATCAAAGAAGAAAACTCCATTACAAAAAGAAGACAAAATCCACCCAGTTAGAGCTTGAGAGTAGTGACTCTTTAGTTTAGGGGCTGAGCTTCTTTTCAAGCCTACCGAAAAAGATCTTCCTTAGTGTTGGCAATGTATAAATGCGGCTATGCCTTTTTGCTCTTCATCTTTTTCATTTTACTTGCCTCGCTTGCTTTCATGTTCTTTATTTCATGTTTTCTTTCCTGCTTGTGTCAACTTATTTACCTTTTTCTTTTTCTTCCTTGTGTCCCTAGGTTTACTAATCTCCTACTGAACAATCAATTGTGAGTACTAAGCAGATTCAAATTTACTATGATGATGTACAGTCATTCTTGTATGAACATTGTTTACATTAACAGAAGTGGCACGATAACAACCAACCTGAAGAACAATGCTTTTTTTTTTTAATGTCATTCTAGCTTGGGGCATGAACAATCCATTTTTGTCTCTCCAACACTAAGGGTACAACGAAATGAGCCTGCTACCTCAGTTGATTGAGAATTTTAATGAATATCTACATTCTAAAATCCAACACATATACAGCATTGTTGGAGAAACAGGCTGCTAATTTATCACCTTTTTGGTTCCAACACACTTCACAAAATTTCACTTCCCCACTGTAAGTCTTCACAGCCTTCCCCTTTCTTTCAGGGACCATATGTGTACACATTGATCTGAGCCAGGAAGTAAACACTCACCGTTTGGGCTAAATGCAACAGATTATACGGGAAGCCTGACAAATCACAATATGTTGTTCATAAGAAAAACTAAAGACATTACTCCAATTAAGCATATACAAATTTGTGATTCATCTTATGAGTTACACTTCATTACCTATGAGCATTCAAACTGTACAGAAGCCTTCCTAGTTCCGCATCCCATAACTTGATTTTTGAGTCAAACGATGCACTAGACAAAGTCAGGTTCGGTGATCAATAGCCATTTACAAAAGCTAGTGGTAAAAAAAACTATAATTTGAATTCACATGCAACAAGGGGGAAATTAAAAAACATACAAGACATACAACATCCAAATTACACAACAAAAAAGTTATTTCAAATAATCTTCCATACATTCAAAAGTTCTAAGTTTGAGATTTAGAGTGTTTAAATAATATCATTGTTGATGATTCCAGCTCACATAAAAACATATTTTGGTGCGAGAGAGAGAGAGAGAGACAAAAAGAGTGTGTGAACTTTTGTTTGACAGGTACTCTCCAAGTTTATCCATACATAAGATACCATAACCATTATAACATGATTCATAGCATGACACATATTTAAAGCTACGTCATATCCATTTTACATGACCTTCCTGTTTTCTCCCATCATCCCCCCTTTTCTCGTAAGAGTAAGACTGCCCCCCTCCAGCTATTTCCCATTGAAATAGTCATATCCATCTTTGACATACCCAGACATCCAAACATTGCCTTTAAGGTCCCTTCAACCTTGTCTTTTATTATTAGGTTCCCTATAGGTTTATTTCAATGCTTAACCTTCACAATCCTTGAAGTCATCCTACATAGGAAAAGATCAGTAGTAGGATGTCTACAGATATCCAACATGTGCTTAGCTAAATGAAATTATACACGGAAATTAATAGGTCATACAACTGGTTCCACTTCAAACTGATTAGACGAATGCAATAAACAAGTAAAATATTGGCTTCACTTTCAGAATGTTACATCTAATAAGATAATTTAGCAAGTTGTTTGTGGGAAGATGAAAGTAAAGCTACCTCACTTCACAAGGGGCACCATGAATGAAGTTGGCACTCAAGTTTTGGGAGAATTGTTGAGACTTAGGGGTGATACATGCAAAGGAAATGTCTGGAGTTCAAATAGTAGCTTTTCTTGACAACAGAAAGGTTGAGGTGCAAAGGAGCGTGCAAAATCATGATAAAAGAGTAAGAAGGATTGCAACCCAGAG
Source organism: Phoenix dactylifera (assembly GCF_009389715.1). Taxonomy (NCBI): domain Eukaryota; kingdom Viridiplantae; phylum Streptophyta; class Magnoliopsida; order Arecales; family Arecaceae; genus Phoenix; species Phoenix dactylifera. Next base: position 14,020,652 of record NC_052397.1, read on the forward strand.
CTTATATTAAGTAAGTACTTTAGCTTGTTCCTCTGCTAGAAGCAATTAAAGGATTTCTTTTCTTACTAGTATACATGATAACCCAGCTTTTCACTTCCCAAAATATCCCTAACTACTCTTTTGCTTAAACCATGGACCCTACCTTCATCTACGGTCATCTATCATCACAAATGACTAAGTTGCTAGAGCCTCTGAAAAATTTGGAATTAAACATAAAATCTGAAGGACTCCAACAACTAGCTCCATGCTACGTCCTCTTTCCCATTCTCTTAATTTTTGTACGAGGAGTTAAATGTTTAAAGTGGACTTCTTTGTCCTGCTTAGACTTTTTGATATTGCTCCAAATACCCTTAAAGATTTTAACATATCATACTTAACCATAAAAACTCAAAAACTAGATTTTCTATCATAGTACATGCATCGAAGGAAAGCCTTGTTTCTTAAGGAACAAACAATAATCAATAACCAACATTAATATTAAAATTATTTTGAAGTTATTTATTGTAAGATCTCCATACATGAATAATTATATTTCACGCACTTATTCATGTGGCTTACAGCTAGTACCAAGAAAAGTTGCTACATGTTTCAACTAAAAGGTCTACTTCATTGGAGACCCAGTCAAATAAGTTTTCTACTCCATCCAGGTCAATCTAAACCAGAGTCCAGACACAAAGGATTGCTAGAAAATTGAAGGGTTCTAGAGATTGGTGCCTGGAGTCAATAGTCTAAAAATATGTTGGTTAGCTTTTCACACTAGTTCCCAATCTAGGAATGAAAATCCAGATCTTTTGCTGTTTCATGGCCTTTTAGGTAGGTTTTTATTCTTCAACCTAGCAGGACCTGTAAAACATTCTACTTTTCAATGGAGCTATTAAAGGCACAGCTTGGTGATTAAGATTGGCTTTATAAAGTCTAATGATATAAATCATGCCCCAAATTTTTATTACTTTCTTATATTCATGAAAGCTCTAAATAAATAGCACGATAAGATTGCAGAAAATAGAGTGATATTACAATGGTTAACCTGAGAAGCTTTGAGATTTTGGTGGACCTACCATGCTGGACTTGAATCCCACACCCTCTAAATCCTTCTCTTTTTCTTCCCCATTGTTTCCTCTTTTTACCCTTCTTTTATATATCTTCTGGAAAATCTATATGCGTTATTTGAGGTTCGAACTTAAGCACTCTATACCAAGGTCCGCCGTACCGGTACCGGTCAGCATACCGGTGGTGGCCCGGACCGGTACTGTACCGATCCTGTACGGTTCCGTACTGGTATGACAGTCGTACCGGCCGATTTTCCAATAAAAAGCTCCCGGTACCGGATCCCATGCTGATCCGGTACCGGTCCCAGCCCGGACAGGTTCGGACAGGCCCGGACCGGCCGGTACGGCATACCCTGCTCTATAATTTAGACCTTATTCTCTTGACTACAAGCAAGTGCTTTATCAGCTTAATTTTAGGTATGATTTTTCCTTTACCAAGTGCCTCTTGGTTAGCAACAGATAATAGGACAAAAAGATGATGAAATAATGGGAGAAATATGAGAATTCAATATACAAAAATTAAGGAAAATAGGTACAACATACTAGGGAAATTTACGTATATGATTAAAAGAGAACAATGTTTTAACCAGAACACATAACTAAGGCTAAAGAAATTAAAGACATCGATCTAAAAATAGTAAACTAACAAGTGGAATTTACACAATGTTGAACCAAATAAAGCCTGGATTGCATTTGTCAATATAATTGCAGCTAAAAGAAAACATACCTACAAGAAGAAATACTGATACCCATCTATTATATAAAGAAGAAAGACATTCTAAATGCAAGTAGAACCATAGTAACAATATTTGGCGAGTTTTTCAATAATTTGTGAATTATTCATCATATGATAGTTAACCAAATTATTCTGACTTATCCACTGGTTTGCGAATGGATCATGATTAAATCGTAAATTTCATTGGTATCATGAATAATCACAAGATTATTAATTGTTTTGACTTACTATGCAGGGGGAAAACAATGTGGACAAGACAAACAGAAAAAAAAGAAAAAGAAAAAGGCATCCGGGAAGAAACGGAAACAGATCGAAATAAAGGTCCATGGCTCCCATGCATGAATTTCCTCAAACAAGTAATTTGAGTTGATATCCATATCTCACCTTCACATGAATTAAAATTTTTTTGGCTTCCTCCTTTATTTTGCTTCTCAATTTTTTTTAATATCAAGATATCTCCGGGACATATTCAATGGGAAGTAATAATAAATATATTAAAAATTTTAGATTTTTATCAATTTTTATTATCTATGAGCATATATCTGAAGTTGTTGTTGTTGTTATTTTCTGAACCTTTTCCTTATTTTTTTCTGACTGTACCAAATTAGTTCCAAATTCTAAAGTTTCCAACTTCATTGAACTTGTGACTATGAGTATAGCAAAGAAAATGAAGGTAAGTAGCTAAGATAGATGCAGTAATCACCAAGGACACCAACCCTTTTTGGGCAAGGAAATCATCCTGACTGGGCCCTCAAAGTTTTCAAAAACAAAAGAAGGGTGATATGAGAACGGAAGAGCCCAATTGTAGCCTAGACAGTGTCTATTAAGATTTAAAAAGTTTGTTTTTAGGATGATAGTATCTATCTTCAGCTGTTTTTATCAAGGTTTTCTTCACCCAACCCATACTGCCTGGTATCGAGCAACATTGTATAGACCTGATAAGGTACTATTATGGTACAGGGACTCGATAAAATCTTGCACCGACATATGGTACAACTGCTATCTCGCCTCCAGCAACATACTATGTCTTGCTATGGGGGTGTACCGTACCGGTTCAACCCATACCAGTAAGATACTAATACAGTGTCTAGTACCAAGACTAAAAACCTTAGTTTTTATGTTCTATGAGAACTTCTTCCTATTATATGAATTATGTCCAAGGTTGGATATAACAAGAACGATATTGCTTAAAAATAGTTTTTTCCCCTAAAACCTCTTCACCACTGCATTTTAGAAGATAGTATTTATCTAGATGTTTTCCTAAAGTTCTTCATGCATCTATCTCCTCTTCTTATGCTCAAAGATTTTGATAACAAAACTATGTCCTCATCTAGGAATTCATTTATGGATAGAGAAGGCAGTTTGTTTTAGAGTTTATCAATAATTCCTCTTTTTTTGGGCATAGGAGCTTGCTCTGGTACTACTATATAAAGTTTTCTAATTACATAACCATTTGACTGTCATGAAACCATATAAAGGTTAATGAAAGAATCATTGAAAGGTTTTCAATAACCTTTTGACTGTTTTGACAAAGGTAGAGATATGTTAGGACCAACAAAGATAAAGAATAGAACTAGGGCAGTTAGTGCAAAAGAAAGGTGTCCTCCAAGGCCAGGGATGACTAGTGCTGGCTAGAGAACCTGTCATGTAATTATAATTCAGAGAGAAATATCAGGATTAAAATTCATCAGTCTTAAGCCAAAAGTTGAAAGATTCACCCTCATCAGTGATAAGCATAATGACAATAAATTTACATTGTCTAACACTGCCATAGCCGTCTTACAATCTCCACATCTTCTCGTTGTTCATTCCAAATGAATTCAGGTAATAGTAAACGATATCAGTACAAAATTTATTAATGAAAACATATCTGTTCTTTTACCAGAGCATCTAAAAATGAAAAAAGCTTCAACAGCTAAAACTGGTTTAGGCTGCATCTATAACTCTTTATGTAAATCGTGTATTTTAATCAGGGAGAGGCCGACTTGAGCTTGGACTTCATCTAACCAGCTGGTCCTTTTCAACTCATGGACAGCAGCATATAAAGAAAAAGGGCCACGTTATGGTCATTTATGTCAAATCATATTTCCCTCTGTAGTTCAGATCCCATTGTGCTTGTAAACCAGCATCACTTGCATATAAAATGGCAAAGGAAATACCAAAAATAACTGAACTGAATAAAAAAGGAAAGAAATATTCAGATATTACCTCCAGAAACTCCATCTGCACTAAGTTTAGCTTTTGTCATATCTCCATGATTTTTTGCAATATCTTTATCTTGGTGCTCCTGTTGTTGCATTTCCTTTTCCTTTTCTTCCTCATTAACCTTTTTCATTTTCTTATCCTTTTCCTGTTCTCTATCTGTATCCTGTCTTTCTCTTTTGCTTTCACGTTTATTATTATTTTCCTTTTCTTGCTCATTTTTAATTTTTTCTTTCTTTTCTTTGATCATTTGTTGTACTTCATTGATGTTTTTTGTCATGAGGTAAGAATTACCCTGCAAAGTGGAACAAGGGATCATAAGCTAATACACAAAAGGTATTCAATAAAATATGAAATATCATGCTTTAGACAAATCAAGTGCATAGTTAAGTTATCAACTTGCTTAATAGTGACGCAAAGACACTTACGTTGCCCAATTTTTCCTCCAATTCTGTGTACAGAAGGCCCTTTTGTACAATTGCAACAAGAGTACCTGGCGGAATTAGATCTTCCTCAATAGGAATTCTATTAATTCTTGACTCATGTCCAAAAGCAAATGCTGCATTTGTGAAACCTAAAAGAAATAGGACATTAGGTTTTCATATAGCACTAACCTTATAATCATGTGAGATTTCTTCCTGGAAATAAGTCGGGTCAGATGAAAGCAAGATGGTAAAATACACAACAAACTTAGGCCGATTCTACAAGACAAATGAACTAAGAGAATGAAGCAGAAAGGGAAACAAGACCACCATAACTAATACCACAATTTTCTACTTGGCATCTGAAAGGAATAGCAAGCCTTTAGGAACTAAACACATGATTGTGTCATCAGATTACATCTTATATAGATGAGATTTAACATTGACTTTCAATGTAAATCAACATATTTGTCATGACACTCAAGAAGTCAAACACTGATTAGGTTACAAAGTTCGAGTCAAATGCAAAATGTTTAAAGTATTCAAGCCTATAAGTATATTTTATATGGTTTGTGTATTTAAGGTCTTTACGCAGAGGTAGATGGTACTCGAGCATTATTTGAAGGCAAGACAAACAAAAGATGAAACAGGCAGACTTCAGATGGTCATCCCACAAGAAGCCAATTCAGGTATGATTTATATTGACTTGAGCTGTTCAATAGACACTATTGATTTATATCCTCAGCTTAACCAGAATTTTCATTACCACACAAGTTGCACTCTGATTTTTTTAAATCCATTCTCATCCTTATTTAAAAGTAAGAAAGCCTGAACTCAGAAGAAGAAAAAATGACAAGATAAACATATGAAGATGTTTCAGCTAGCCCCTGACAATCCAAGAAAAGGAATTACGAGATTACGAGAATACTTCAGTACCGTTCTTTTGAATAGAAATGCTAGTAAAACATGTACATTTAAATCTGACTAGTGCCTGACTCAAGTTGGATCAGGCTCATAACTGAAGTTGAAACAAATGGCTCTTGTACAGACTGCCAACTGAGAGTCTCGCATCTGGACCTGATCAATTAAACTTATATGGACCTGACTAGACCAATAAATGTTGAATGAAAGATTTAGATTTAATATTTTGGCTTAATAACTGATCTAGAGCAAACCAAAAAAAAGGAATCCTATCTAACCTGACCTGGATGGCTGAGATTTGGGTCTAGATCTTAAACTCAAATCACATTCATTCATATTTAGGACAAGCTAGACCAAGACCCAAAACTGACTCATTTTCATAGCTAGTTTTAAACAACTAATTGAAAAGCTTGTTCTTAATCCTACTTTTAGTATGAAATGTGCTGACATAGAGGAGGAATCGTTAACTGCAGTTAACTTTGAAGTGATAGAGTTGAGACAATTTTGGTGATTCTTTATCTTTAAAGATTTAAAATGGACCATAGAAAATAGAAAAATCATCGAAATGATCAAATTCTTCAAGCTAAAATTTGATTTTGTACATTACTTGGGATCTAATCACACTTGATCAATTAAACTTATGACAGTGGCAAGCTATGTTTCGACCAAGTGTTGAGGCAGGTTGGAAAGCATGGGCAATGGGTCCTATAATATTGCCAAAGCTCCATATTATCCCTAGCCTAGCTGACCTCCCAACTGCATGCCCTTAATAGTTGATAATAGATTTCCCTACCTTGTCTTAGTTAACTCACCATTGATAAAAACAATGAAGTTTCTTATGGCAGTGGAATCCTTTTTTCATGCGTCAATTCTCCAACCATTTCACTCTTGATCATCTGAGGAAGCCCCTCTCTCTTTTAATGCAGTGGCGAGAGACATAAGCCCTCCTCATTTAAGTAGCCCCCACAACTCAAGAAAGAGCAGACACAGAAAAAAATGAAGACCTGAGAACTTTAAGACTGAACCCCCCAACTGAACGAAACCTAAATACCAACTCTTGTTGGTATTTATCTTTATGCGTCTAGTTGGAGAGTAATAGTCTTTCTTTCAGCTACACGTCCAACCTTGATACAATAACGTATTTATATCTACTTAACAGAACTTAAAAAGAAACAGTCCCCCACTATCCTCTTTTGTTTCTCCCTCTTTACAACTTTAATCAGGTTTTCCTACCATGACCATCCTTCAATACAGGTCAATTTTTCTTGCCATTTAATGGAAGTTTGAATTTGAGGCAGAAAAGAAAGGATAATTTTCTACTAGCATCACATTGAAACCAGCGTGATTAACAGAATTTCACAACCAAACTCATACATGAGCCACAAAACACTGTTCAAATGGCAAAACAAGGGATCAAATTCAGAAACCTTTACAACAAAGCATTAACGTCAAGAAAAAGTGGGGAAGAAAAAATCTAATCAAAACCATAAGGCATCACGAAACCCTAGAGATCTAGGAAACGTGAAATCCAAGCAGAAATCAGGGCAAGATGATTAAGAAAAGCCAAGAAGAAGAAATTTCTCGACGGACCGGACTCCTGGAGGTATCGGATGACGAGGTAATTGAGCTCATCATTGGACTCCATGGGATTCCTCGCCATCCCTCGTGACGGTGGCGGGGACGAGCGCCCGGCGGACAAAAAGAGAAGACGTGACGAAACCGAGGAGGAAGCGGACGGGAGCTTTTTTTTTTGCTTTTGCTTTCCGCGTGTCCGGCTGGCTTCCCCTTCTGGTTCCGGCTGCTGGTATAGTGTGCCGTGCGCGTTGACGGTTTTCCTAAAAGAAGGGGCAGTTGACGAATGATTTATTACCCGCTTATGGTAGCGCTGTTTGGTGGGCCAAATCGGATACCTGATTACTTAGTTCGGAATAATCTGATTTTTTTTTTTTTTTTTTATGGTTTAACCGTTTAAGATCTTCAGTATCCCATATTTTAGTGATGGAAAGTTTTCAGATATCCATTATTTGGTTAGTATCATGTAGAAATCCAACATAGCTCAACATATAATACCAAAATCATCTTTTATATAAGTATATACAATTATATTTATTAATTATATAAAATATATTATAATATTAATATTTTATGAAAATATATTTATTAGTCTACTCACATCATCTTTGATTTTGGGATTACTGTCACGTACAAACACGATGGTGCAACTAAAAACGGTAATCTCATTGCTTCCATTTACGTCATTTTTGGTTTTGTAATAATCACCTATGTGAAACACCTCCTATATTGTTTGTTGCGGTGTAAATAATATTGTGGAAAAAATATCATGTGTAACGTTAAATGATTCGATAAAGGCATAAACCAGAGTTTTTCATTGAATGGGTGAGGGCAGATCAGATGTCTAGGCGGCGAAAAGTTCACATGGGCACCAATTAGTTTAGTTGATAAATTCACAAAAGGGTTGGTTACCGACAATTTGGACCCTGACTCATAGTTGCACTATTTTAAAATTTATTGCTTTGATAAATTGAGTGGAGATTGCAAAGCACTGTGGCACAATTGATCTGTCAATGTCTTTTTCGTTGGCATAACATTAGTCGGGTTACAAAGAATAATTTCTAAATGCCTTTCATGGGTTCAACTGATATCATGTTGTAGATAAATACAACATGCTAGCTATTTCATAGAACTTTTGTACAAAGCAGTCCACCAAATATTTTCATAGCATTTAAGCTACCTTTAGCCGCCAAGATGTGGAAATTATAGGGAAGTAGCACTTTGAAGATTCCAGATTGACTTTTTTTTTTATGAATACAAATTGAAAAATAAGTACCTCTCTCTAAAGATAATTGTTACAAGGTGGCATGTTGCTTATGCTATAGCTCTCGCTAAGCAGCTGCTAGCACGTGCCTGATGCATGATATGTGAAAGTTCTGTTTTGAGGCAAGGATGAAATGACAAGCTCCTGGCTTGCGTAAAGCATTTGCAAAGCACGGCGGCGGTGGGGGAAGATCCGGGACTTTAGTCCCATATTGAAAGAGTAGCGAAAAGGATTGTGCCTTATAAGAAGGGGCCACCCTTTTCCTTCCAGAGGAGAGGGGGGGAAGATCCGGGACTTTAGTCCCACATTGAAAGAGTAGCGAAAAGGATTGTACCTTATAAGAAGGGGCTATCCTCTTTCCTTCCAGAGGACCCTTTTAAGAAGAACAAAGCCGTGAGAAGAATATTGCCCATTAAGAGTTGCAGACGACACACGTCGTGCGATACGTACGCATTTCCCCAAAGCAGACAATACCTCTGATCGGGACGCAGTTATTTTCCTGCTCTAACAAAAACAATAGCGTCATACACAAGCTTTTTTTTTTTGCTGAAACGAATGATTCATACGGTTTTAATACGGATACATCCAATAAAGTCACAAAACAACATATCCCGAAGCGCTCTAGGCAGCTCCCATTCTCTAACACAGAGTGTCTCCAGAGTGACTAGCCATCCAGTCCATGGCCCTATTTGCCTCTGTGAAAATATGCTTAGTCTGGAAGTTATACACAAGCTTTAGATTTAACATAAGACATTGCTTTGATTGAACTTGGTCTTTGAGGCATATGATTGAGCCTAGTATAGGTGGTCCTTTGGTTGATCTAAGATGGGCTCCTTGGCTCTTCTTGTTTCTTAGCCAGCCATGGTAGCTGGCCATTCAAAAACTTTGTTACAGTAACTGTGTTTATATTTTTGCTTATGCAGATTCCTGTAAAAGAAAAATAACGGATGCATTTATTTCACATAGAGAATACTAAACCTGAATGCAAAATGCAAGTGAAAACCACCTATTCTCAATGTAACCCACAGTTTTCTGACCTGAAATACTGAAAAATGTGGTACTAACATAACATAGAAGCAAATGACCCGCACAGCATTTAAATGATTTCTTCTCTCTTTTTGAAAGAAAGAACAACCAATGGCTATCTAAAGTACATCATCTTTCAACACCATATAAAATCCTGTTGATAGTTGCACAAGCTATGAAATAATCTACATTAAACAACCAAGCCTACTGTGCATAATTGAGGAAGTTGAATGTTACAATGTTCAAATGCTTTTCCTCATTGCAAGAGCAACAAAATTACTAAAATGCATTATATAGAAATTGAGATTTAAGAGAGGGTGAACTAAAAGCATCACTAAATTTGTGGATAAGCCAGACAAGGCAGGATAAAAGTCAAAATCATACGACACCTAAATCCTTAATTTGGGTCTAATCTGGACCAACAATGACCCCGAAAAGCCAGGGCACAATCTAACAAAACTACCAGAAATGCTAGCTCGAGCCAAATACTAGAGTGTAGCAACAACTTCTGTAACTTATGACAAACCAAGTCCACTACCTGCAGGACGCAAGCTAAAATTAGGAGGAAAAAGTTACTGATACAAGATCCTTCAAACTGAATTTTATTTTATTTATTTATTTATGTTTTTTCCATTATTCATTTATAATTTTTCCATGAGGGAAAGAGGGGTCTGATAAGCTGAAACATCACGCTTCTGTAGAATGATATGACAATCACTTAACAGAATGGAGCCATATGAGGAAATGATGACAAGTATGATTTCTACAGCGAATCCTCGGAATGACTGATGTTGTCAGGGCTAGGAGGAACCTGTACATAAGAAAGAAGCAACTAAATATTACATTCATACGAATAATTTTGTAACCAAACACAAGAACAAATAAAACTTACGTGCATGCTATATCATGGCTCACCCCATCCTATGATGTCATGCAGGTGGTCCTGGTGGGGCACCTCCATCCCCACTCCTAAGAAGCGCAACCAACTGGAGTTTTATATCTTTGATCCTCTGCTCTAGCTCACTGTACCTTTTTCCTAACTTGATGTACCCATCTATTTCCTGCATTTTCTCTCTCCACATGCTCTGCATCTCATCAACTTCCATTGGAACTCCATTTCTTTCAGCCTCCAAGGGCATCTGCTTGCCCAGGTTTGCTTCCAACTCCAAATTTTCAAGGCCTTTCTCCACAAGTGCGACAAGAGAGCCCGATAGAACCAAATCATTCTCAATAGGTATTTTGTTGATCCCTGACTCATAATCAAAAGCAAATGCTGCATGTGTGTAACCTAATAGAAACAATATTTGTATGAGCATTTCATGTAGCATGAACCTTACAATCATGTGGTGTAACATCCTAGATATGAATAGTGTTGAAAATACATGACAAACTCCATTCAAAACAAGAGAAACACTTGCTCTGTAGGAGCACAAGAGGGCAACACTACCAGGCACTTGACAATTAATACCACATTTTTCTACCAGGTGTCTGAAAGAAATAGCATGTCTTTAAGAAATGAACACAATATTGAGGTAACCAAATTAAACCCTATACAAAACGAAATTTAGCATTTAGTACTGCATGTAAGATGAAATATTTGTCTGATGCTTAAGAGACTTAAGTGCTCTACGCCACAAGGTTCATGAAACAAACATAAATGAAAAATGTTCAAATTAGCTATGTACATTGGGATCTCCAAATTGCTTATAAATTCAGAGTTTGATGACATAGATGATACAAGAGCATTAATTTTAGGCACCGTGAAGCAAAAGGAAAACAAATGGACTTCAAAAAAGTAAGATATGCAAAAGGATTGGATCAAAAGCATCTTTAGACCTTATTTCCATTAATTTGAGTTGGGCTATTAAGCTAGTGCTATCAAAATTTGGATAAGCTCAGCATTCACTGGCCCTTACCCCCCATTATTAGTCACTGCTATCACTTAAGAAGAAATATGATAAAAGAGAAATGCATGAAGTTGTTAGCTATAAAGAGACACGTAGCCTCCAACCAAAAAAAGAATGCATAAGAATCCTCTTACACCTTTCTTTGAATAGTTGTGCAAGTGGTTGAAGTTCAGAAAACGCCTCCTGTAAAGACCCCAAACTAAGATTCAACTCAGACAATTAGACCTAACTGACTGGACTTGGTAGAACCTAATTAGACATGACAGATCAAATACATAGGTCAGATCTTTTTGCTTTAAACCTAGCCAATAGCCAATCCAGGAAGGGCCTGTCTCAACCTGACCCAGACAGGTGAGATATAGGTTTAGATCTGCAGCCCAAACCTTGTTGAATCATATTAAGATTAAGTTAGACACCAACCCAACTAACTATAAGCAAATCTACTAAATGTTATTAAAAATAAGATAAAGTCATAAATCATAGCAGGGTTCAGAGTAGATCAAATTATGCTTTTCTTATTGTACTCAGAAATTTTAAAATTGTTAAAAAAGTTGGAAGTTAATTTTCAATGGTTAAATTTATCAGCCAAATGATTCTAATGGAAGACTAGGGATGAAGCTGGGAAATTTCATTACTATACCCTGCTTGACCTTTACACCTTCCACATAGACCTTTACCTATCCAAGTTGCCAAAGGCTCAAGGCAAACTAAGGTGCTATAGTATCTTGGAGCCTAGGAGCAAGGCGCAATGCAATGTTGCACGCCTTAATGAAGTGAGGTGCAAAAATATCAATAAACATATAAATAATAATACATGTCTGTAAACACATCAAATAAGAATTATCAATTTTTGAACACAATGTAAATAAAGAAGCATTGAAATTCAAATTTATACATATACAAAGGGCATTGCATGTCAAATATTGAAAAGTCAAATATAATAAGACAATAACTGACAATAGCAAAATAACTTCTAGTATATAAAGCCATCTAAATCAATAACCCTAATGTTAGAACTTAGACAAGCTAACTAGTATGAGATAGAATAAATTAAAAGAATTCTTAATACAGGACCAATCAATCTAATTAAACATGCTTTGTTGTGTTCTGTTTTTGATGGACCAACATAATAGAAGCTGCAATGACCTGTTTCTAAAGGACTGGCAGCAGGGGATGGGCTTTCTGATGGACTGGGAGCAGGGCGAAGGAGAAGGAGGAGAGGAACGGCAGCAGCGGCAGCAGCAGCAGCAGGAGGACAAGAAGGATGAGGAAGAGGCCTATTTGTCAGCCCTAGACCTTGTATCTGTCCCTTGTTGTTGTCCTTGTTGCTCTCCTTTGGAGCCCTAGATCTCATCCCCTTTATCTCTTTTAGTCTTTTCTTTTTTCAGGCCAAGAAGGCCTAAAAATCCGATAAAAATCAAACAATTCTGACTGAAAAGAGTAAAGGGGTGCTTTTGTGAACCTGGGCTTGGTTCAAGGCGCAAAAAAGGTGTCTTTTTTAATTTGAAAAGGGGAATAGCATTGAATAAGTGAGGTGTTTGGGGTTGGCTTTGTTTGCACCTTGCGCCTAGGCATGCCTTTGACAACACTTGAACCACCTAAAATGATGGGTCAAATTGGACCAGAGATGAAAGACGTGGAGTTGATCAATGAAAGATGTGAATTATACTCGGATTTTCCCCATGTACTTGCCAAATTAATGAAATAATCTGACCTCTTTGGATGACTCTCATGTCACATGTATACGGCAAGAGGGAGAGCATGTTGCAGATATTTTGGCTAACATCATCTGCTAGCACTTTCAAGAAAGAAAAATTTGTTGCATATTTTGCTACCCTTGGGGCAGTTACCTTCATTATTGGAGGTGATGGGTATGGGAGGTAGTACACCAAAACTTGAAATTGTATCATCTTGTTCACTACATAATGAATATGCAGTTACCTTTTAAAGGAAAGAATACAAAATTAGTATGCACTAACATCTTAATTTAGTTTTCTACAAAAATAACCCACATATAGCATATCCAATGAACAAACACCATACCTGGCAATTCAATCTGTTTATATGGTGCCATATATAGTGCAGTCAAAACAGAAAGAAGACTGGTCCATTCAGGCCCTGCTGGTTCCCTAATCACTGCAGTTGAAGATATACTTGGCTGGTCTTTTGCTTTTGAAATGCAGGTTATTATTAAATCTCTCATGAAATCTGTCACTTCTAAGTCATTCTAGGAATCTTTAGGTGTCCAAATCCAAGTGATTCTAGATTGACCGAAATGTAGTCCCCAAAAAACTAAGGAATTTTTTTCTGAAGGAAAATGGTGGGGTATTCATAGATGATGAAATGGTTATCTCAGATCAGAGACCTGAGTACAAAGGAAGGGCTGAACACAAAACCCTAGAACAATTTGATTTTTTAACCTTCATGGTTTGAAGTGGAGTTGGAGCACCATTGTACCAGCATCATTCAATTATGAAATTTATGTCACAAACTATTTAAATTTAGGAGATAACAGTTGGCTTGTCTAAAGACTTATTATTTCCTTAAGGGTCATACTACATGCATAATTGTGGCTGATCGAGCCTTTTAAAAGGGTACTAGGTCGGTTGTTTCATGGTGGTGTTCTACAAGGTTCTGATGGACAATAACTCAAGGGCAGCAGGCCACTTTTCCTCCTCTATATCTGTTCTTCTTTTGTTGTTCCTCTTTTCTATATCTTATTATTCTCTGTAAAAAACCTGCTTTTATTACTCTCCTCTTCAAATTAGAAACTGACAGGCTCTTACTTAGAGAGGGAGGGGGAGGGATAAAGGAGGAAGGGAGAGACAAAGCTTTGTTTGCAGCAAATAATAGCCCTTGGATATGACTCTTGATAGTTCTTTTTCCCCAATTCGTAGATTCTGAGTCACATCAATATATGCCCATATGATATCTCAAGAAGTTGATCGATTTTCCATAAAAAGACTAGAGTATATCTTATCATACTTGTTTTCCCAGGGGAAAAAAAAACTACTGAATTTGATATGCTAAACCACCATTATTTCTTCTGTTTCTAAGGAAGTGAGGAACTACGACACAAAAGGAAGGAGGAAAAGCTTCTTGTACATCCTACAGCAGAACCTTTATAAGGCATCACAAATTGATCTTCATGTTCCTACATACCAAGTAAGCAATAAGTTTATATATACTCAACAAAGAACAGGAGACAATCATCCTTGACGATAGAATATTTTAGGCAAAAAGGAATCAAGTTTCAGCAAATGGCTGCAAAAGTATATTGATTTGCCACTTCCTTGTGCTCTAAAATTTCCGGGTTAAAGTCTTCGAAGGAATTGCTGATTTTACGAGCTAGAGTTCTTGCTAATGACAATTAACTCTAGAAGCCAATAGTTCAAATAGGCATTCTAGAAGGCAAGATATCAAATAACATCATAAAGATGGAGTTTCTTCTTAAACGTACAAAACATGATCCAGTTCAAGCTTATCATCCAAGTGAGGTAAATGATCTAATAAGGTCAAGATTTTCATATCCCCTATGATTCCAATCCAACTATGAGATTAGATTAGTCAGGTCTTTTCTGATTCACATTGTAACATCTGAAATGTAAATCATAAGGTCATGACAACCATGCTCCATGGCCTCGCTTTTGCACAATTAGTTAACAAGTATGATCTCCATCTTATTTTTAGGCATAAATTTTACCAAAAGAGAGGATGAATTTATAGTTGTAATCAACTTGTGGCAAATGTATGAGACCTACAAAGATTACATATTGGAATAAATTTAAACTAGTGAAAATAATAATCAGCATTGCTAAATTTCCTGTGCTAAAATTTAATAGGGTTTGGGATGAAGTTACACTTGGATCACCCCACGAGTTCAACTTATGCCAATGGCAAGCTGGGCTTAAATTGAGATATGTTGAGGTTCCCATCAGTTTTGCTGTAGAAAAAAAAAAAAAAGAATGTACAAGAAAAGATACATTACAAGGTATATCTACATAGCAAGAGGCTGCTGATACTGCATCTCTCCAACACTAGCCGTCAAAATTAACAATCAAAACAGACAGACATCGAATTCAAAAACCTTCACACAACAAAACCCCGGCTTGCCTCAAAAAGGAGGTACAAAAACTCATGGCCACAGCAAACCCTAGAAAGCTAAAGAAAGTGAAATCAAAGCAGAAAGCAAGACTAAATGATGGAAATAGTGGCTAAGAGAAGGAAGAGATATTCTTGACCTTTGTCCTGGAGGTAGCGATAGACGAGGATGTCGAGCTCGACGGGGGTGACCGAGTTCAAGGCCATGGGATCCCTCGCCACAGCGCGACAGCGCACTTCCGGCGGGCGCTCGTGGTTCCGGGCGTGACCGATAAGCTCCCGGTCTGGCCGCTGATATAGTGCTCGTCGAGTGCCGACGCCTCGCGACGATTTCAGAGAGAATTTTTGACGGGGCACCGAGTCGCGCGGGACCGGTGACTCGGGGTTGGGGGCGAGCTGGGTGAGACCTGGCTCGGCTTCTGTTATGAAGCTCAACTCGCCAGTCTCGTTGATAAATTAGAGCTCTCACCAAGCTTGCAAAATATAAATAGAAACTTTGATGAGTCTGTCCCAGTAGCGAAGCTGCGAATGGCATGAAAGGGCCTCGTTCAGGCTAGAGTGCACCTGAGTGCTCGGCGAGTCCTACTAGAGGGAGACTCGACTATAGTGGTCGACTGGATTCGGAGCGGCGTATCAGGCCAGACCTGCACCCTCTTGTTTATGATATCTGCCATCTTGTGGGGGAGCTGGACTTATTTCGAGTTGCGCATGTCTTTCGGGAGGCAAACAGTGCGGCGAACTAGATTGCCTCTTTTGCAGCACACCACTCTGGGGTATCCTCTGAGGAAAATTGGAGCACATGCTGGTGGCACTAGAATGTATTTTATACTGTGACCACTTTGAGCGTACTCACGACTGATGTAGTAAGTCGCCGGTATGCCAAAAATAATAATAATAATAATAATAAATAAATAAATAAATAGAAGCTTGATGCGGCTCAATAGCAGCTAAGAATCTTATTCAAACTTGGCTTAACTCACAGTCGACCCGCATTTAAACACATATCATTTATCAAGCTTGTCTCGAGTTCAAGTATCCTCTCTTGGCTCATTTAGCGATAACTATATCTGCACTGCAATGAAGAAAATAAGTTGATGACTCTATACGTCAACATTTTTTTTTCAAACATCATGAATAACTTTTTAAAACATACTGCATGTTCGAGACAAAAATTTGCAAGCTGTTTGCATTTTTGTTGTCTAGTACATCTAGAAAGCTCCAAGCAAGGTCTACCATCTAGGTCAAGATGAAGTGTAGCAGTCGATAAAAGATTAAAAGCTCTAGTTTTAAAATAAAACTAGCATATATTTCATGATGCACAAGATGCCATTTTATTTTCTTCTTTTCTGATTGCTCTTGAAATGCAACATAGCAATGTAACACGTTATAATAAGGACAAATCTTTGATAATATTAAGCAATAATTTTTAATGATAGCTGAGATGAAACTCTCGTCGATAATTATACAACATGGTAAGCGAAGAATTCTACATAAGTTGAGCCTCTGCGGAAAAATTCTTGTCATTGTTATTAGCATTATAAATATGGATCCTGTGTATGCAATTTTTTCTTTTTTTTACTATTCTTAAAATATAATATAATAATATAATAAATTATAATAAAATAGAAAATTTTAATAGCTAAATTTTTATTACACATTAAATAATGAACTTTAATGATGGTCGAGCAGAAACTCCTATAATTAATACTAGTCTTCATGTGATATAGAACTTTACATGAGAGTGTCTATGCAGAAACTCACGCCATTAATAGCACCAACCGTGCATGAAAATATATTTTTTTTCTTTTTAACTACTTAGATGAACCCCTTGAGTGAAACGAAAGCTAGAAAAGGAAAATATGATATAATAGCTTAACAAATTATAATACATAAAAGGATTCAATAACCAAATTTCTATTACACTTTAAGTAACGAGCTTTAAGGATGGCAACATATTAATACCATGTCATTAATATTTGTTACATATTAAGTAATAAATTTTAATGACGACCAAATATATTAATATTGACATCATTCATAATGGTGTCATATAACATCTGGAGAGCTCCACACAACGGAGCCTCCATTTTAAATATATATAATGTATTTGAGTATAGTATTTAACAAGGTAATGCTAGTTACTTATATATAATTTCAATGTTTGAGTTGTAACCACAAGGAAAATAAAAAAGAAAAAAAAAAGAACCACAATTGAGAGTTAATCCCACTTATCAATCAAGTTTTTCTACTAATATTACTGTTGATTTTTCAAGCAAGTTTTATCTAAATAACTTGCTCGTGCACAAGTTAGAAAAATATTCCCAAGAATACCTTTCACCTATTCAATTTTTCTACAAATTAGTTGCAACAATGGTGGGATAAGGGAGAAGCACATAATGGATCACTCTGTTTGTTACTCCAAGTGCTATTTGTTTGTAAAATAGCATTACCATATATATAACATTTGATAAGAAATATTCAAGTAGTGGACAAAACTAATGGCATGTTTGTAAAGCCAAGGTTTGACTCGTACAATTTTATTCTCGTTCTAGCCTTAGTTTTGTTGCTCTAGTTCAACCTCGTGCATGCAATGGAAACCTTTTCAAAAGAAAAGTTTTGTAAAATAATTGAACTTTAAAACATTATTTTATTAAATGAATAGCCAAGTGACAAATAATAGTTGTTATTGTATTAATGGACCATTATAACACTAATAATGGCAATTATCTTTTTTCCATCATGAAGTAATACAATGAAAGGGGGATTGGAATTGTTGTAATGGCTGCTGTGACCATGTAACCACAATAATAATTATTATTAGGAGAATTTTCTGGGATGCCTGTGGTGTGCACGGGAAAAGAGTTATAAGAGCCCACAATATTTATTAGTCATTAACTAAACTACAATTAAAACTTGATGAACTTTTTGGGTGCACCCAACTGGCTCCAATTGCTATTTTCAAGTCTGAGGACCGGACCAGTGTACAGTGAGATCCTATGTGCAGCTATGTCACTTTCTACATAATAGCTTCTACAAGCATATTTATAGAGCGGCTAATGGTCACAGTCCTAATATGTTTATAGAGAGGCTAATGGAGCCGTAAATTGGATGGCCTTATATATGGCCGATCACTTGATGGGCTCGAATTAAAAAGAAGAAGTTGCCTAGAGTATTTAGAGATATTATTTTTTGATTTTTTAAAATATATTTAGACTAAAAATGTCTGAGTCATCGGTCATAGTTAAAAAAAAAAATCACAGGGGCAATCTTGTGGGCCATGGCCATGGTCCCACGCACAGGTCTCGCTCACACTGTGCATGTGGGATGCAACTCAGATTGCTGGCCCCCACCGCGTGTCAGCGTAGTTCGTTGCCACGCGAGACTCGCTTTTAGGGAGGCGTTACAAGTTCTAACTCTCAACCTCACTTTCGCCCTGACATCCAGATGACGAGTGACGACTCTTCTCTGTCTCTTCCGTAGTCGTTCTTGTCCCAACCCGTCACCATTGATGAGCTCAACTTCCTCGTCTCCTACTGCCTCCAAGAGTCTTTCAAGTCTGGGGACCCAAACAGCGTGCAATATTGAGATCCTATGCACAGCCATGTCGCTTCCCAAGAGCTTCTGCGGGCATATTTATAGATAGATTAAAGGTCACAAACTGAACGAGAGGCTAATGGAGCTCTGAATTGGAACGCCAGGGGAGCCGAATTAAAAAAAAAAAAAAAATTGTTTAGAGCATTCAAGACTTGCTATTTTTTATTTTTTTTATTGTATTCGTATTAAAAAAATCAGCGTACTGGGGCTATCCTGTGGGCCGTGGCCATGGTCCCACCCACATGTCTCGCTCACGCCGTGCATGCGGGATGAGATTGCTGGCCCCCACCGCGTGTCAGCGCTGTCCGTTGCCACGCGAGACTCGCTTTCAGGGAGGCGTTACAAGTTCCAACCCTCAACCTCCCTCCGCTCGCTCTCTCTCTCCTTGGCCTCGGGATGGCGAGCGACGACTCTCCCCCGTCACCCCCGCTGTCGTTCCTGTCCCGACCCGTCACCACCGACGAGCTCAACTTCCTCGTCTCCCGCTACCTCCAAGAGTCTGGTCCGTCTTTCACCACTATTTCCCATCGAAAATTCTCTCTCTCTCCTTCTCTCTCCTTTTATCTTCATCATCTCGTATTCCTTTATGTTTTCCGTTCACTTTCTAATCTTTTTAGGGTTTATTGTCGCTAAAGAACCTTTTTGAGGTCTTTATACGCTTCTGTTTTTGTTTTTTGATGTACGAGAGTTTTTGTTTCAAGGGTTCTAGAATCCGATCTCTCGCTTTTTGCCGTTTTGCCGTTTTGCCAGTTTTAGTGGTGAATTTTAGATATGATAGTCGCAGGTTTTTGGTTTTCCGAACTCTGAACGAAGAACATATGGAAAAAGTAGTTTAAAGAACTTTCGTAGGGTCTTTGTACACTTCAGCTTTTGTTTCAAAGGTTTTGGAATCCGGTTTCTCCCGTTTTCTATCTTTTGAGGGGTGCATGTTAGATTGAGATAGGTAGTGTTGTATTTTGAAGAGAAAGAAATTAGATGGTACATTGGAAAAAAGAACGACTGGAAGAAGTAGATTAAATAAAATGGCTGAACACCTCGTAGAATCTGATTTGGCCACATTGACTAGATCTAGACCAGATGAGAATGTTCGCAGGAAAAATAGGAATGAAAAGCTTGGGGCCTGCTTGATATTGTTGCTGCTTTTGTACTTTTTGCTTCTTGAAAAATTAGTGAAATACCGCATGGAGATTGATGCTGAAGACAGTATTTTGCACAAATCTTTTGCTATTTCATGCTTTATTTTCAACTTTCTTTTGAAGCAATCAAAAAAAAAAAAAAATCATTGCTGCAAAAAGTCGGCGTTTGATTCAGCCATAAAGTCTTATGCCTGCCAAATAGCATTTGGAAGAAGGCATAACTGAGGAATAGTTTTGCCGATCAAACTTGCTTATGACAGTCATAACTATTCTAGGGAGAGCTGTCATAATTTATTCCTTGGCGTAAAGGAACCTTTTATGCCTTTTTTTTTACTATTTTATGGACAAAAAGGTCATCATCCAAAATTTCAATATTCAAAAAGGTGCCTTTTTCTATCGAAAGTGAAGCCAGATACAATTGGCATAGCTTATGACATAACTATTCCCATAGGCATACCTTTCACTATTCCCATTTTTCTTATTTCTAAACCAAATGCAGTTTTTGATTTTTCAAACGATTTCAGAAAAAATGGAAGGGTCTCATTATACGTGTTGTTCAGTCTAGTTTAGTTTTCTTCTTGGGGTTTTGAAACAAAAACAGAGAATAAAAGCAGTACCAAACAGGCAGCAAATCCTTTTATTGTCTTGCCCAACAGCTACTTGAAATTCACTTTCCCTTGAAGCCGAAAACTTGGGTTGAAGGGCTTGAAGGATTGGCTGTCAGAGGAATTTATCTTAAGCAGTACGCGGAGTATAATTGCAATTACATATTATTCCTTGCTCTGTAGGACTTTAGCATATGCTGCACTTTTAATGCTGGAAAGAAAATGTCATATGATGGCAATGAATTTTGCCAGAATCCTATGTGAAATTGCATGAAAGAAATGGAGGAAGGCAGGGGACTGGCTCTTTTAGTTTTGTTCTGTGTTTTTCTATTTTTGCAGGAAATGTAAGACTTCATGGAAGTATGGTTTGCGGTGCTGCAGTTCAATGAACTACAGCTCCAGAAAGCAGTGTCTTAGTTGTTGGAACTGAACCATCATTTGGATGTTTGTTTCATAGTAAGATAGACATGGAAGTCATGGTAGATTGGCTTAAGCCAGGTCTAACTGAACTAAGCTGGGTTAGCTTGATTCTGGTCAAAATTGATTTAGTTGGATCAGGTTAAAGGTGATTCAGTTGCGTTGGGCAGGAACAGGTCGTCTAGTTAAGTTTGATTGGCTCTGGTCTTAGTAAAACAGGTTCAAATACGTATGACATGCCTAATTTATGATTAATAGCTGACTTGCTTCCTCTGAATTTGACTTTGCCTTGGCTGAGGTCAGGTTTAGTATTTTGGGGCTGCCAAAAAACCACACTCTCCCAGTCCACGCTCACTTAACATAAACAAACACTTAAAACTGCACATATTTGGGTGATGTTTTTTCAAGGTCCTCACTTACCTGAAATACACTAAGTGGCCAGATTATTGTTCTATAAAGTAACGGCCGAATTCTAGTTCATAAAAGAAATTATTTAGTCTATCTAGTTAGAAGCATAGGAAAAGGATAGAACATATTGGAGAGGATTCATGGTGTGTTTTTTAGAACATCATGCAGAACTGGCTGAAGGGTTGAGACTTAGGTGCAGGCAGTTTTAATCTATTTTCTATAGTCTTATGTTTAGCAAGGGTTGCCAGTCAATTTTCTTTTCCTTTATTTTTTCCAACAAAGGGGTTTCTTTTAGTTGGAAGCTTGAGGCTTAAAATTTGTATTGATCTTAATTCTAGATTTTTTGTAACTCTTTTTTGGTTTGGAAGTCACTCGTTCGGAGAGGGGGCTTATAGTTTTGGCTGACGAGGGGGAGAGAGAACATTAGGGGGGGGGTTAAGAATGGAGGAACATTGAACATTAGGGGGTCTTGGCTAGGATTGCAAACAAACCGAGCAGTGGATAATTACTCATTTGAGCTCGGCTGGGATAAAAAATGTGCCAAGCTCAAACATCTTTTTAGAGACGAGCTAAGCAACAACCAATGGGAAAGCTCGGCTTAGCTCGACTAAATCTTGTCTCAAAGCTTAGTCAAGTCGAGCTTGAACACTCCATATAAAGCTTGGCTTGAGCTCAAGCCAAGCTTGAGAAGCTCCTTTGATGTACCAAGCTGAGCCGAGCAACCTGATACTCGGCTGGCATGGCTAATTTGCACCCCTAGACTCTCTTGGCCATATGGGGATGACAGCTTGTGGCAGAGCTCTATGTTAGATCTTTCCTCTCTGTTCTTTGTCCACCATGAGTTAAATATAATGCTTGTTTCCTTCTTGAGTGTGAATTTGGGGAAGTTTTCTAATTAAACATTATAGAACATGAGTCGAACATGTGACCAACTATCCAAGGTGCATGTTGGGTAGATTGGGCTAGGCTAGAGAGTCTTGAATTTAGGCCACATTATAAAGCTTTCTTCCAAGCTTTTGCTGCAATTAGCCTCAATATGTCTTAGCCCAAACCCACATCCCCATGCCATAAGCTGAATCTTTTTAAGCTATACTTCAGCTAGCATTCTGCCTTGCATGCTCCAGGTGCGATTCATTCCAAACTCTGTCCAAACTCAATTGTTATAGCATGGACAATTGAAGCTTGTCAATTTATTTTTTCCTTGTAATAGTAATTTAAAATTATGCTATTAGGAAATTGCCTGTGGTTTTCTTATGTCTGTGATCTAGAAGTCAATTATAGCTAACAGGTTATCTTTAGTTTTTGTCATGATGATGCCTAAGCAGGATGGAGAGCATACTTGGGCCCCCCTGATTGCATCAAAGTACAGTTGCATATGAGCTAGGTTGGGTTAGATCCAGATTGAGCTTAGACTTAACATGCTTTGGACCTTAGATTTAGATCTAGATTTGATCCATTCAGGTCAGGTTTGGCCGGTTCCCTTTTTCAGGTTGATCTTAGATTAGGTCTAACATCAAAAGCTTAGACCCAGACAGTTGATCTTATTTTTGTCATTTTGGTTAGATATAGTTTTGCAAGATTCATACTGACCCGGATATAAGTTAGTTCTCAGTTTGGGATTATACCAGAGCCATATGTTTGAACTTGAGGTGTGAGTTTGGTCCAAATTGGGCAAGTACTGGTTGGATCCAGATCTGCTTACACACCTGCACGACTATTGAAAAAAAGGGAGGTGTGGAAGGTTTCACATGTTTTCTCTTTCTAGAGTATCAGAGGCCTGGTGTCTCATATAGCTAACAACTTTATATATTTCTATTTTTATCATTATTTCTTTCTTCTGAGGTTGGTCTTCGAGACTTGTAAGAGATGCAAATAGGCTGGGCCAGGGTTGGGTATAGCTGATTATATAAATTTTTGATATGGTCAGCCAGAGGAGTTGGCTTGGAAGAATATAAATCAGGCCTGAATTGTTTTCTGTTTTGGTTGGTTTTGCAACCATACTCTTTAAACATTTTGCACTTATGTCTTGAACTTTGTGACCCTTTGGAATATTTGATTTCATGAGTTTCATCACAAATTAATTTGTCTGATAAGCATTTGCAATGCTTTAATTTATTTGTAAAAGGTGTTATTTGGTAACCTCAATGATGGTTCATTTCTTAAAGGCAGCTTATCATTCCTTTCAAATACTTGATTGTTATTTGTTCTATCGATCCAAAGTGCTTGTTTGCCTTGCCTCTCCATGTTCTTTATTCATGTCTTTCTTTAGTTCAGTCCTAAGCTTTTTTTCCAATGTATTTTTGAATGTTACATTACATCCATCTGACACTAGTTATATGTAGTGTGATATGGAATGCTAACATATATGATGTATCCTGTTTCTGTAAGGCTTCACAAATGCCGCATTTGCTTTCGAATATGAGTCTGGGATTAAGAAATTTAATTTTGAGGATAATTTGATTCCACCTGGTGCTCTTTTGACTGCTGTGCGAAATAGCATTCAAAGCATAGAGCCTATGATGGAAATCATAGAAGCTAGAAGGACCTGGGAAGAGCAGAAGAATATGTTCATGAACCGGTTAGAGTTCATCGAACAGAAATGCGAGTTACTTCAAGCTCAAGTTGCTGAGGTCTTGGCAAGGTGTGGTCCAACACAAAAGTCCCCCGAGGGACGCCCATCTGATGATGCAGAGACACAAGAAACCAGACAGGTAATTTCTGATTGGACTCAAACACAAAATTATGCATCTGAATGTAATACATATTTTCTATTGCTTAATGACAGTGTCCTGGGGCTCCTAATGATCCTGAAGTTTTACAACATCAGGTAGTACTGTCATCTTCTGGTCATGCCATTGCACCTGTGCAGGTGACTATTTTTCAGAAGAAACAATTATGTAGGTTTTGAAAAATATAACTTTTATTGCTATGGAATTTATTTTTCTTCTGTAACTTGAGTTTGATCACTTATTTTCACATTGGTTACTCTTTTTCTCCTTGATGTTGATCTCTTTAACTGCAATTAGAAGGTTTTTCTTTTAATCATGTCCCTTGCAAACTGGGGTTTTGTTTATGTTCAAATTTTCAAAAGACAGTTATGTTCACCTTAGTTCTAACATTAGTACTAGACCTTCAGTGAACTGGTTCCTTTTATATCAAGGTTTATGAAGGCTGATATGTCAGCCATCTCAGCAGGTGATTGATACCTAGGTTAACTAAGATACCAGTTTCTCTTGGCCAAGATGGAAGGTTGGAGAATTTCAGAAAGACCAATATATTCTGAGATCTCAGCTATTATTTAATGACCATGATATCAAATTATCAGTTAATAGTTAAGAAATATTAACCACAGTTTTGGGCCTGAACTTTCACATGTAGTAACTAAAAAACCCATTTAATATATATAAAGAAAAACTATAGAGTGATACCATAACAGCTGATATCTCAGGATATATCAGTTTGTGTTGTCCAATACAATAAGCTCCAATGCGAAAGCCTTTAGATCTTTGTTTCACCATGTCAAATTAATTTCTTTTCTATAGCAATAGTTGTAAAATTGAAGTACCATACTTGGCCTACGAGAGATACTTCTACTGAGACAAATTTCCTAACTTGGCTCTATTTTAAGTTTTGGTTAGCTTCCATTTCTATGCCAAGTGATGGTTGTTTCTTATGTCCATCAAGGTTGCTGTCTTGCAACTAATAAGATTTTTTTTAAGAATTCTCATAGAAATCTTATCAAATGTGAACAGTAAGATTTGCTGTACTAGTTGGTATCGGTGTGTACCGACCGTACTGTACCCGTATCAAACCGGTATGCAGTACAGGAGGCATGCTGAGTGTTGGTATGCCGAACCGATCTCTGTACCAGACGTACTAACACAATAATAGGATGGTGCCAATAGGGGGTTCGGTACCGAGATAGCGAACCTTAATGAACACTATGGTATTTATTGGGCATTCTCTTACCGATCCTTCTTATTTGTTGTTTTATTGATTTAGTTTTTTGGGTCCTTTCTTTTATCATATACTTAGCTTAAGGTACCTTTTTTAAGCTACCAAGATCCCCTTTTATTGGTTCAAGTTTCTGTAAAAGGGGATGCAGCAGTGATCAGCCTCTTTTTTTGGGGTAAAATGTAAGCCTCTCTATTTTGCAACTGATAAGATTTTTCTTAACAATTCTAATAGAAATTTCATCAAATATGAACACTATGGCATTTATTGGACATTCTCTTATTGAGCCTTCTTATTTGTTGTTTTATTGATGTAGTTCCTTGTGTCCTTTGTTTTATCAAATACTTTATTTAAGATACTTTTTTAAGCTGCCATGATCCCCTTTTATTGGTTCAAGTAAGGTATGCCGAACCGAACCGGTGCCGACAGACAATAGTACGGTACAGCATATGAAATCGGTTCCATACTTGTACCGGTGCAAACCGGGCCATCCCGAGCGAATTTTTCCCGCGGGCTTGTGCATGGGGAAGAGCGCCCACACGGGGTGCCCATTTAACGCATCCGCACACAGACGCGTAGTTGTTTGTTTTTTGGGAACTGCGCGCGAGCAGCGTACCCACAGGGGCTGCCAGCCCGCATGGGCCATTTAATGCCACAAAGTGGCACTGGCTTTTAACTCATCCGCGCGCGGACGCGTCTTTTTTTTTCTTTTCTTTTTTGTTGACGTCCGCGCGCGGTCGCATCTGCGCACGCCTCTCCGGTTCGAACCGAACCGGTACTGTACCAATACCGGTGCTCACCAGTACGCCGGTATGGTCGGTCCGACAAATCTTGGGTTCAAGTTTCTGTAAAAGGGGATGCTAAAGTGATCAGCCTCCTTTTTTGGGTTAAGCTTTAGGGCTCTTTCAAGAACCTAAATTGTGACTAAGTTTTACATCAAAAAAAAAAACAACTACTTTTAGGGAGAGAATGGAGGTTGGTTCTCATGCTTGGACCCTTTAATGGAATCTGTAAATTTTAACCTTGTGTATTCTGGGAAATCTAATCCCTTAGGCACAACCATCACTCTTAAATAGTCTTACATGATAAATATTTCATAGAAAGTATTGTTTTATGATCTGAATTCCATCATGTGCCTCTGAAAAAATCCTGCAATTGAGTTCATTAAAATAGATCAAGAGAGAGCATATGGAAGGTACGATGAGTCTTTCAAGACATGTCATGTGCCTTCTACATATCCGTTCTTTACTTGACAACACAAGGTCATATAAAGCAGAATTCAGTTTGATTCTTTCGAAGAAGAAATCTATCGGTGTCAAGAGCTCGGATATTAGGAAGATGATTCGAACATCTCCTTTCGCAAAATGCAAGTAAACAATGGGAATTTTTTTTATCTTTTCCATCATTTTGATGGCATTGAATATTCCTCGCAAGCGGACTTACCTTTTATGTTCACTTCTTTCTTTAAATCCATTTTTCTTGAACCTGAGTAGGCACCAACCTCTGTAGATTGGGAAAATTCTTTTCTTGTGCAGCATCTTGCACTAGATCATCTTGTAGACCCTTTCACTATGAAAGAAATTCAAAAGCCCATCTTATCTTTGGGAAGTGAAAACTTCCCTGGCCCTGACAACCTTCCCCTTCTCTTATTTCAAAGATATTGGAACCTCCTCAAATCTGATTCCTGACTATCTTTAATGGCTTCTAGTATGTTTCAATACTGATTATTGCCTTCAACTCTCCAGATCCCAAGACATATCAATTTGATTATCTACTCTCAAAGACTACAAATGTATCAATTTGATCCATGATGATGTTAAAATCATTTCCAATATCTTAGCTAATAGGTTGGCTTCTCTTCTATTTGATCTGGTTGATCCTGCAAAATTTGCTTTTATAAAGGGGGCTCGATTCTCCACAATTTTCTTGGTGCCCATGAATTATTATCTTATTGTTAAATTCACAAAATAGAGGGCATCCTAGCAAGTTAAATTGTGAAAGAGCCTTTGATTTTCTAAGCTTTGAGTTCCTTTTAACTTTTCTCTCTGTGTATACTTTATACTCTTTGGAGTTTGGATATCTTGTTTAAACTCTCACCTGCACTTGAAAGGTGGCAGTGCTTGTTAATGGAGAGGATGGTAATTGGATAAAATGTTGCTGAGGTTCTAGGCAAGGAGATCCACTTTCCTCCTTTCTCTTTACCTTAGCAGTGAATGTTCTTAGCTAGGTTGAACATGAAACTAGAGTTATATAGTGTCTTGGGCCACCTATATTTGAGCATGAAATTTGCAACCTACAATTTGTGAACAACACTCTCCTCTTCTATCAACATGAGGTTGAACAAGTTTGATCATTAAAAGCCAATCCTCTACTCTTTTGAGTTTCTTCCAAACTCCAAGTTTAATATTTCTGAAAGATTTTTTTTCTCTTGGCACTAATATATATAGGAGTTTCTTTTCCCTAAATGCTCAACTATAAACAGGGTCCCTTTCATTTTGTTATCTGGGACTTCTCCTTTTCAATTCAAGATTCTTTAAATTAGACTGGTTTTCTTGTTGAGAGATTTGATTAATGCTTGGCCAGTTGGAAAGGGACTTACCTTTCTTTTGGGGGTCAACTAACTTGAATAAACTCTGTTTTATCTATTCTTCACAGCTACTACTTATTAGTCTTCAAGTTCATTGTTTGGGTAGTAAAACATATTGATAGACTTCATGAAACTTTCTTTGGAAAGGATCACTAGTAGTTATATGCTTCTTTATTAGGGTAAAGTCTGTGAAGCCAAGGAGGACGGGGTTAGGAGTGAAAAACTTGACTAATACGAACAAAGCCATGCTTGCAAAATGGTGCTGGAGATTCACTCAAATGATAATTATATTGGGAAAACAATGGCTTGACTGAACTACTACAACTACTGCTGTTTTGGTCCAAGGACTAGAAGAACTCAAGCTGCTTCTCCTATATGGAAAGTCTTAGCTTAATCTTGGATGCCTTCTGGTGTGGTCTCCCTTTGTCTCTTGAAGGAGGGCTATCTATTAGATTTTGGAAAGATGATTGGCGGGGCCACCTTCACCTTGGATCCCTCTTCATGCTTCTTTATGCTACTTTTCTAAAGCAGAATGTTACAATGCTTTCTCAATGGAATGGGTGGCTCAGTTGCTGGTATGTGAAACTAAGAAGTGCCCTCATCTTCAGGGAAGACTTATAATTGGTTCACTTCCAAACTTTGTTGATGAGTTTCTTCTGTTTTCTACTATGTATATTCTTTCCATACCTTCCTTAGGAAGGGTGGAAATATTCATCTCGTCTTCACTGCACTTCGAAAAGCAATATTATGGAAAAGGTCCATATCTTCATGCGGGTGGCCCTCGACAACAGGCTTAACACTGGCATATGTTTGCAAGAAAAAATGGATTTACCTCTAGACAGTTTGGAGAAATCAAGAATTGAAAAATGGCAACTTAAGCATGCTTGGAACTAGTTGATTTTGGCTATTTGTTGGTGTATTTGGAAGGAATGTACTACATTCCTTTTCCTTAAGAAGGCAACTTCATAGGATGCCAATTTCGCCTCTGTATTAGTCCTCAAAGAGTGGCCTTCCATTGTTCTATAAAATATTGTCTTAGTTATTATGTTGTTTCTAACATCTTCTTTAACTCCTTTGCTTCTTAATACATGGCACCTCCCATTCTTGTACTACTCCTACCTTCTTCCTTCATTATTTTATATATTGTGTCTTTTTTATTTTTATTTAATAAATGGGTGGACCCCCTCCCTTTCCATCTAGAAAAAAAGAAAGAAAAGTAGGGATGTGATTAGGGAGCAAGATCTAAAAGTACTTAGGATGGTGTTTTAGTGGTTATATTTTTTGGAGTTGAGACTATTATGGTGTTTAAAGGGTTCAGTGTAATAGGATTTCATGAACCGATACTGAAGGGACAAAGTAGTATCGAGCAATGTGGACCAATATAGAATGACACTGGCAAATTTAGCAGGAATGTAGGAGATATTAATCTATACCATCGCGTTCACTGTTATAATTATGAAACTCCTTTGACTCGGCTATGAATCCTCAATGACCCTGATTGTAGGAAATTTCTGCAGCCATGCCTTTCAACTAATAATAGACTTGCACGTGGCACATATTACATGCAGTCCTAGTAAGAGTTTAGAAATGCCAAGAAGCCTATACAAACATGATAATTTAAAATTCGATGCTATTACACATCTCCATCCAGTTACCCCATCTCACTACCCTTTCTTATATTTTATTTTATCAATAAATAAATATAAATTCTCAAAAAATAAAGAATTTTTTTTTGGATTTTTTCTCTTCTCTCCATCTAGCTAGCACCGGTCTTTGTACCACACTCTTGTTGGAGTCCATCATGAAAACTCACTGTAACATGATCAATGCCTATGCCTTATGGTATCCCTGAAGTTCCATTCTATCCTACAGATCTTCACCTATTGCTCATGAGGAAAAGAATCAATTAAAATGGAGGTAAACTACTTCTAGTTTGTCTCTCTCATATGTTATTGAGGGGATCACGAGACTCGAACCTGGGATGTTGTAGAACTTCTTTCTCCTTATAATGTATTATGCTTCATGACCCTGCTTTTGAGAAAGTTGATTTTTATCTCAGTTCTTGCAACTCTTGGCTGTATGGTTTCATCGCTTTCCTTATTTTGAAACTTGATTTTGATTAGGTTGGAAATCCTACCCGAGGAGAATGACAAGATCTATTTGACTCAAATGTATTCACATGATGATTTTTCGGTCCATTAATTTGATTTTGAAACTTAGAGCAATTACCTAAGTTCATATGTTCATCTATTCATTGTTTTGAAAGAAAATTTAATTTTAAACCTCTATCAATATCATGAAGCAATAGAAGATTCTGAGAGATGCTTTCTTGATTGTTGATGGGTTTTGGAATTAGATTTTTTAGTGATGGTGTCCACACTAATCTAGCGAGTTTCAGTGATAGTCTCTCAAGGGATAACTAGAGCAAGATGGATGTCTGTCCCATCTTCCAAAACAAAATAGCATGAGGCATAGGGGAGATATGTTGTAGCATGGGCATTAAGATGTTAGTTTGTTTGGATCTATCCGCTCCAAGATAGTGGAAGAGAGATTGGTGTCGGCAAGATGGTGGAAGCGAATAGAGATAATTAGAACTTTATCCAAAAGAAATAAATATTGGAGATGATAATGGGATGTAGACACACGATGGCGTTAATGTTACCACATCCTTCTAAACTCCTATGTGAGTTGTGCATATATGTGCACGGGAGTCTATTATTGGTTGAAAGGCATAATCTGCTTGAATTTTTTGCAACCAAGTTTGTAGAGGATTTGCAGTACCCCCAACCTATCCAAGAAGAAAGAGAAGGTAAAATAAAGATGCTCTTTGCCACATTTGCCTAATTTAACACCCTTGTCTCTACTTTTGGTATAATAGATTATGGGAGTGGTCTTTCCTTTTGGTTCTGGGAGGGTTCGACGGGCAAAAGGAGGATTATTCAGAGCAGGCTCAATGGACAACGGGGTCAACTACACCAAAGTGGAAGGGCCACTATCTAAGCTATTAGTGAGCCCTCCTTGGGCAGATTGCTTTTCATAGCGTAGTTTCGTAGCTTTGCTCCGGGAAGGAGACTTGCCTTATCAGACCTCGTGTCATTTTTGAACACAGCGATCAGCAAGTAGCAAGCGGGGGAGAGTCAAGTAAAGTACAACACAGGACTTACGGGGTGGGGCGCGCCAAAGCAACCCGGGACCCCCGGAGGGGTCACTACTAAAATGCTGGCGCCTTCTTTTGAAGGTGAAAAACGGAGGGGCGCATCTTCAAAACTAACGCGCTACGAAAAAGAAAACGGCTGCGCTAACGCGCAACGGCGAAAGCCGTTGCTTGTTCTTTCGCGTCTTGTGCTTAATCCGTAGCTTGTTCGCCCTCGGGCGCGGTAGCGCACGGCGGCTTAGCTTTAGCTGCGGGTGCGTATGAAAAAAGTAGGGATGAAAGCCCATTTCCGTACCATTCATTCGTAGAAGGGGCGGCCACTTATAAGTTTCTTGCTAAAAGAATGATCATGTCAAAGGTGAATTGGTTGGTTGAAGGTGGGGTGGGGAGTGACGGTGAGTGGGACCGCAACTCTCCTAAAGTCCACGAACTTACTTTGTTTGGCAAGAGATGCCCTCCTAAAATAAGTGGACTGGCCTTATACACTAGGCATGGCACCTACTAAAAAAATTACTTAATGAATGAAATATTCTTTCCTAAAAATTAGGTGATTGATCTTATTTGGTCCAAATAAGGAAATGAGGTTTCACTTCTTCACTTCAATTTCATATCCATCTCCACTCTCTCCATTCAAATCATTTCTCTTAAGATTCATCGGAGCCTATGCAAAATGGATACAATAAAGCATTGATATGCCCATTAACAAATCTTGAAAGTAGGCTACAATGCAGCTAGAATACATCAATGGATAAACAATTTTTTTTACCGTATGTATAAATAAGCATGATAAAGCATAGTAGGTTATTGAAATAACATTATTCATGCTTTATATAATAATATTAACATCCACAAACTTCATTTAGTCATTATTCAAATCAATAGACCATAATCCATACTTTATAGTCCATACGCTGTACCGACCGTACCGACATACTGGTGGGCACCGGTACCGATACCATACCGAACCGAACCGGCACCGTACCGGTTCGGCTGGTTCAGGCCAAAAGCCAAAAAAAAATTGAGGTCGGTACAGGCCGGTCGGTACGGGCCAGTACCGGTTCGGTCGGGCCGATACTGACCAATACGGGTTGCGAATAGTCGGAACCAAAAAAAAATAGCTGTACCGTACCGGTTCCGTCCGGTACCGGCCCACCGGTACGGGCCGATACTGACCGATACGGGTTGCGAATAGTCGAAACCGAAAAAAATAGCTGTACCGTACCGGTTCCGTCCGGTACCAGCCCATACCGATCGGTACGGCAGACCATGGTCCATACAATAATATCATTGTCATAAATGCCAGGATTGACCATTTACCATAATAAGGTTAATGTTCATTAAAAAAGAAATAAAGCCTTGGCCCTCATCTCTAGTGATATAATGGAAGTATCCCAAGTGTCTAAGAAGTATTGGAAGTCCTATTTAACTTTTGAAATAGGATACTTGAAATAAATATTTGAAATATTTCTAGAAGTATCCAATAAGTATTGGTATTTCAATGCATATATGATATTGGCATGCATTTTGAAGTATTCGTGCTTTTTTGATTAGAGCTTTTACTCATCTCTCTCTCTCTCTCTCTTTCTTTTTAACCTTGAGCATTTTAGAACTGTACAAGGGAAAGGTGTTTTAACTTATTTTCTTGAATTACTCTTCTTTTCCTTAAATACATCCCTTCATATTTCCTATCAAAATTTTCCTATTTAAAAAAAATTCTCTTAGAAAGAGAGAGGAGAATGGTTCTTAGATGTAGGGGGGTAAATGAGTTGAACACGAGAGAGTGGGGCTCTATTTGAGCTCAGCTCGAAATTATGTAAGGTGGGCTTGAGCGGTGCTAGAGCCCATGACAATAGTGGGTGGTGCAACGGATGAGAAGGGAATGAGATTTAAGGCCTTTGCTTGCTAGTTGTCCTCCATGCCGACAACGAGGAGATGGTGGGGGAGAAGGGAAGGAAGGCTAACGATGATCTTCTTTGCGATGGCGAGGAGGCAGTGGTGGAGAAGTAGAGGAAAATTGGATAGAGTTCAAGGGGGAGAATAAGCGATAAACAAAGAGGAGGTGGAGGGGTGAGAGAGAATGGAAAGTAAGGTGGTGGGAGCTAAGAGGATGGGATTATGGGAGCCACTTAGTGTTCTCAATTTGGTTGTTTGATCCAAATCATATCGTTGAACTTTCAACCATTGGATTAAGATCTATAAGATCTAACAGCTAATTATAAAAACAATGATATATTAGTTATTTATAATATTATATATATTTAATTTGTATTATATATTAATAAAATAATCTTCAAGCTATTCGAGTTGAAATGGAGCAAGCTAAGCTCATATGAAGCTCGGCTCATTTAATAAATGAGATCAAATATCCAGCTTATGCTCGGTTTGTCCACTAAACAAGGAAACTGAGATCAAGCTGAAAATCAAGTTGGACATGAGCTGGCCTGCAAAGAACTCGTTCGTCTAACAACCTTAATCAGATGCACTCCAAAATGTTGGATCATTGCTAGCTATTGCACACTCGTTCCTCTTAAACTCTTAAATAAACCACATGCATCACATTTTCAACACTAACAAAGATGCTTTCTTGTTCTTCCAAATTCTTTTCCTACCATTGCAAGGACTCATAAATAACTCCTCTTATTATGTCAGCTAGACTTTTGCATCCAACTCTTGGTATCCTTGTCAACAGTGTATTCAAATTGGATAACACTAAATGCTTAGATACTTACCATATTCTTTTGTTTGTAGCTTTTAGAAATTGGTCTAGAGTTGCACTGGTACAGCATTAACTTCAGCCAGCTATACGAATGTTAAAAGTAACATTTAATTATTTCCCATAAGATTTGTCGTACTGTCTTGTACCATCTTATATCGACTATACCATATCGTAACTGGTAAGATATCGATACATTACTAAGATTTTGTTTGGTATATGAGACATACTAATGCAAACAAGCGGAATCACCCCGAACCATCTGGTTTCAAGCAGCATGATGGCTGAGAGAGAGAAAAAAATTTTAAGAGCCTATCTCGATATTGGGTGCATATCGTGTTATATTGACCTTACCCCACCGAATAGTAACATACCATACGATTCTCAGTGTCGGTTTTGCAGACCTTGGTTTCTTATATTGGCCATGTAGGTACTAAGATGGAGATGACTTTGCAAAATGTCACTTTCTGTAAAATCCTTGATCTAGCCAGTAAACAGATTAAAAAAATATATATGTAAGAGATCTGAAAATAATATCTTTCAATATTTGAGTTAAAATTATTTTTTTTTCATGTATTCTTGTATTTCATTTTTCCCCTCTTGCTAAGTCAAGCACTGGATGATATATTTGAATCCGATTCTTGTATTTGTCTATGCAACACTGCTTTATTAATCCCCATCCTGTTGTTAACATACTATGATGCATTATCTTAATTATCTTAATTTTATAATGTCAGAATTAGAAAGAAGTTTATTTTACTACGATAGTATGCCTTTGAATCAAGGATGAAAATTTGATGGTTTTAGGGAATCTTAATGTATTAAATCATGTTTAATTTGTTGAAACCTTTTAGGCATGCATGCTATGATATAGATAGTTAAAATGAGGAGGAGACATACATAATACTTCTCTTATGCTTGATCTGGAACATTTGTCTAGCTGATATTTTCTACTTTTAACCTGTATTAATTATCATTTATATGTTTGATCTTTGTTGCTTGTAAAGTAGGACATATTTTTTAGTTTAAAATCTTTTGTTGCTTATTGAAATATATCAAATGGCCTAAGAATTATTATTTTTGGATATGTATTATGACCACTGTGATTTTGTTATATAATTGAGATAGCTGCGACTAGGTAATAGTATGCACGATTTAAAATATGAAATACAGTATTCAAAAGTAAATTTCTTAGAATGCCATTATCAATTTATGTTAATGGTGTAAAAGCTATTAGTTTCTCCTGCAGGTAACAATAGTAACTACTATAATGCATCAACAATCAAATTTAAAAAAATATTTTATTTATTTCATCCTGTTAATTGTTGATATTAGATTTTGCAATTGCTTATATTGGTTTAATACACTATCGAGACATTGGTGTAACCATGTTGTCTCCTTTGTCCTTTTTCCCTTCTGTGCATTTGACCTCCTAGGCCCTATGTCTGCCCATGGATGATGATGTTGAATGATCTGTTGTCACACATTGTAATCTCATATAATATTGGTATATATGCTTCTATGAACAAAGCATAACTGGAAAATATATTAATCAAATTGCAGGGACGCAGAAAGAGGGGGAAGACGACCCACATTGGTCCTTCTGGCAATGTAAATCACATACATCTATGTTCTTATTTTGTGTTTCTATATCATTTAATGCTGTCAGATATGCAGTATGTTATAAACAAATGGACATTGCATGTCCAATTGTTCTTTTTTTTGTTGTTGTTTTTTGACAATAAGGGAGGATGGATGAACCACCCACTTTGTTCCATCTGTTCTTTTTTGAAAGCAAGACTTAGTTTTTTTTCAGTAAATGGAAAGGGAGCAGAGCCCCTCCCTGAATTTATGGAAAGGGAAGATTTAGTTTGTAGGTTGGAGACGGAGTTTCTTAGAATTCCAGAAATTTTGATGAAACTATTTTGGCATGAAGAAGTCTGTTAGGTGCCAATTCTTCCACATAGTGAGCAGGAAGTTAATAGGGCCTAATTCTAAGAGGTGCAAATTGATGTGGAAACTAAGAAAGTAGTGCCCTTGATTTCCCCCTCCTCTTATTGGCCTTTTATTTTTTACACTTATTAAAGCTTCTGTTTGATAATGCATGAAACTGATATCATGACTACTAATTCTCTGTCTATTCTTTGCAGGTCAGTTACAAAAGGAGATGTTTCTGTGAGTGATATTTAAGACTTGTCAGCATGTTTTCTTAGCTTTTAGTCTCTGTGGACTGAGACATTTGGAAAATGCATCTCTGGTACTTAATAAAATGTGCATCGCTTGTATGCGGACAAGTAATTTATATTTGATGTTTGAAACTTTGCTGCATGTTGTTTAATTCCAACCAAGTGCTATGTGATCATGTTAGGAAGTTCTTTATTTCTACTTATGGTCGATCTTAGATATCTATGACTGTTTTTTTTTTTTTTGGTATTTTCCTTAGAGGGTTTTTTTTTGGCTGTAACAACCACCACTGAAAAAAACATTGACAGTTAGAAGCAGTATGAACCACTTCCACTTAACTAGTTCTAGTGGAAAAGAGTAGCTGTCTTCTTATCTATGATGGATGTTAATTCACATATCTTGAATTGCACAGATTGCTGATTGGATCACTGGGAAGGGATCCAACAGCCAAGATGATGATCTAATCTAGACTAAAGTTTTTCTTCTGAGCGGTGACTTTTTGCCCAGGTCAGTGGCATCTCTGAAATGTGTCTTTCTTGAGTAATTATATGGGTGGATAGGGAAGCAAATAAACCGAGTTTTGCAGCGTTCAGTTCGGGCCATCAGGTTGTGACATGAGGATGTGGAGAGGGCAGGGGCGGCCCAATACATTTGGGGGCCTAAGGCAAATCCAATGAATGAGGCCTTTTTTTTTTAATAATAAAATTTTTTAATAAATATAAAATATTTAAAAAAATGATATAGAAATAGATAGCTATCAAATATACTATTTCAACAAAGATATATAAATTTAATAAAAATAGGTAAAAAACTGTTTTAATTTAATATAATTTTTAAATGAAAGTAAATAAAAGTAATTGCTCGAAAAGAAGGACCATGAAACTGATTAATTAACTAAGATAATGCTTGACAATAGTGTTTACCATGTCAAGCAAAAGCCCAATAGGAAATGGTTATCTCATGGCACTTCATTGTCAAGGTAATAAAAAAATTGAAGAGAAAGTAGGGGCATTATGGGAAATTCACTCCATCCAATAAATAAAAGTCCCATCCCACCGTCTCCCCTTCAAGGGAGTACCCAAGCAGCAACTGCAACATCACAGCACAGCAGCCATTCAACTCCCTCTAGCTCCTTTTCTCTCTCTACCACCCAAGAGGGGAGAAGAAACCGAGAGGAGAAAATTAAAAGAATCTCCACCCTCCAAGAAGTCCATCTCCGAACCCCCTATCTTTCTTCTTTCTTCCCGATGGCCCAGCTGGATCAGGAGTAATGTGAGGGAAGGAAAACCAAGACCAAAACCAAAAAAGAGAAGGGATGAAAGATAAGAGTGGAAGACGAAGGGGGGAAGACGAGAATGGAAGGAATGAGTGTTTGTATAGCTGCAGCATCTTCCGGTGGGGGCCTTCCCTGGGCCGGGGGCCTTAGGCGACCGCCTCAGTTGCCTAAGACTCGAGCCGGCACTGGGAGAGGGCAAGGTAGGAAAGGATGGACTCCATGAGTTTAGTTGTGGGACGGAGAGAGAATACTCCAAGTGGATCTTTTGATAAGAAGATGGATGTATTAAGGCCCTGTTTGGGGGAGCTGTTGGAAGTAGAGCTGTTGGAAGTAGAGCTGTCTGAAGTAGAGCTTTTATGAAAAGCTGTTTGCTGTTTGGTAACTATAATTCTAAAGTGCTGTGGTACTTTAACATGTGTTTGGTAAATAAACTGAGAAAGTACTTTTGTATGACAAAATTACCATAAAGGACATTGCATGGTATTATACAACAGAGCCTAATAAAATATAACATATATTAATACATAATACACGATATAGTATAATATTACTGTAATGTAAAATAATATTATTATAATAGAGTAATATGACATTGCATAGCTAGCATAATAGTAATATAATTATTAGAGTAAATTAATTTTCCATAATATAACATAATATTAAATTATTTAATATAACATATTAATGTATTATGATATAATGTAATATATATTATATTTATAGTATAATACAATAATAAAGATATAAAATAATATAATTATTAGTATAAATTAATATCTCATAATATAACATAATATTAAATTATTTAACATAACATATTAATGTATTATGATATAATATATTATAATATTATATTTATAGTATAATACAATAATAAAGATATAAAATATTATAATTATTAGTGTAAATAATTAATAATGTAAATTTTTTATCTTATTTATTTATTCATTCATTCATTCATTTATATAAATATTTATTTATGCATTTATTTATTCTTTTTTTCTTTTCTTTTCTTTTCTTTTTTTCTCTTTTTTTTCTTTCCTTTTCTTCTTTTTTTTTCCTTTTCTTTTCCTTTTCTTTTTTTCTTCTCTTCTTCTCCTTCCTTCCTCTACCCCGTTCTCCTTTCTTCTCCTCCCGCACGGCCGGCAGTGCCGGAAGGGGGCCACGCCGCGGCGGCCGCGGGAGGCGGCCGAGCCATGGCCGGCGGCGGCTGCGGCAGTCTCGGTGGCCACGGCTGGCCCCCTGGGAAGAGCTCTCCTCCCGCGAGGCCGACGGCGCCGGAAAGAGGCCGGGCCGTGGCGGATGCGGGAGGGGGTGGGTCGTAACCAGCGGCGGCCGTAGGAAGGGGGAGGGCGCCCCCTTCTTCTTCCTCTTCTTCCTCTTCTTCGGCACCTCCCCACCGTGGGACCTCCTTGTTCGGCGCCTCCCCTTTCCATGACGGGGAAATCGTGGCCGGCAGCCGCCGTGGGAAGGGGAAGACCACCCGTCTTCCTCTTCTTCGGCACCTCCGCACCGTGGGAGAGGGAGGGGGTGCGGCGGCGGGGGAGAAGGAGAGGGTGCGGCGGCGGGGGAGAGGGAGTGGGGTTCGGTGGAAGAGGAACAGGCAACGAGAGAGAGGTTTTTGGGAGGAATTTTTTTTTTTGAATGGGGGTATTTCGGTAAAAAATACAGCTTCCCGACAAAGTTGAAAACAGCGTTTTCGGAAAGCTCCAAAATGGAGCTTCTGCCAAAAAGCTGTTTTCAGCTTCCCGCAAAAGCTGAAACAGCTTTTCCAAAATTTTACCAAACACCGTTTTTTTACCTAAAAGTACTTTTGGAGGGCCAGAAAGTGCTTTTTGGCCCTCCAAAAGCTCCCCCAAACAGGGCCTAAGTGGTTAGACCATGATTCGCCGTACTGACCTAAACCAGGCAGTATAGCATGTACCATACTGCTAGAGATGGGCATTGGGCCGGGCCGCCCACGGCCCGGCACGGCACGGCACGAAGCGGGCCGTGCCTGGCACGGCCCGCAAGCTACAGTGCCGGGCCGTGCCTGGCACGGCCCCTTTGATAGGGCCGTGCTGGGCTAGAGGGTCCTGGCCAGCGGGCCCGTGCCAGGCACGGCCCGCTTCGGGCCTGGGCCGGCACGGCCCGGTCTAGGCCCGCGGGCCAAGCACGGCACGGCCCGCGGGCCAGCACGGCACGGCCCATAAGGGCCTGGGCCGGGCTGGCACGCGAGCCTGGCACGGTCCGGGCCTGGGCCCGGCTCGGCCCGATAAAAATTAATGCTTCATAAATTTTTTTAATAAATTAATAAATATTGAACACTAAGAAATCTTGATTTATGAATATAAAGCCACCTTAATGGTGGGGGGTTTGGCATAGACCCCTACCAGTTTATTAATTTAAATCAAAATGGTACATGAAGGGAGGTTTGGACCTTGGTCTGACCTCTAGAATACAATAAGAAACTAAGAAAGGGCCGAGGTTTGGACCTTGGTCTGACCTCCAGAATACAATAAAAATGTACAATTATAAAAAATTAAGAAATCTTACTAATCATCAATGATTCAGTGAATCAGTATTCACTCTTCAGTCTTCAGTCTTCAGTCTTCAGTAGTGTTTGTATCATCATCATCAGAGGATGTTGTATTATGTCCACCTTTATCTTAAAGTCTTGCCTCAGCATCCAGCCAATCCTTGAAGCAGAGAAGCATCTCCACCGTTTCGCCCGTCATCCTACTTCTCTTTTCGTCAAGAACACGCCGACCTGCACTAAAAGCGGATTCCGATGCTACCGTGGACATCGGCACAGCTAAAATATCGCGTGCAATTGCAGACATAACAGGATATTGATTTCTAACACTCTTCCACCAAGATAATACATCTAGATTCTCTATTTGATTTTCATCATATGCAGAATGAAGATCATTTCGTAAATAAAATTCTAGTTCACTACTTAAAGATGAAGAAGATGAAGAGGAACTTGAAGCATGTGTGTGTCTTCTCTGTGCAATGAATGAAAAAATAGATGACGAACGAGAACTACTAGAAGGAGGAATAGAGGTTTGTATTTGTGTTCTAGATCCACGAATTTTTTCATCATATATAGCATAAATATCATAAAGAAGTTGTCTTACCTCATCTTTAGCAGATTCAGCATCTTGATTCATATTTTCAGAGTATGCATCAAGTAAAATTAGCACGCCATTTAATTTAACTCTAGGATCAAATACAGCAGCTAAGTTATGCATAGGACATATCCTGTCCCAATACTCATTCCATTTAGATTCCATTAATTCAATAATAGGCATTAAAACATCATCATATCTATGTTCTGCAAATTTTTGACTAATTATATATGCTTGTTGTAAAAATGAACATGAAGTAGGGTAATAAATACCAGAAAGAACATTGGTAGCATTATAAAAACTAAGCAAAAAATCTTCCAAAATTTTTCCTTTATTCCAATCAGTTTCAGTCAATGTAAATCCTAATCCACGATCATTAATATATGCACTTAATAAATTTTTATATGGGTATGCATCATGTATCATGCTATATGTGGAGTTCCAACGAGTAATTACATCAAGTTTAAATTTTTTAAAACGTTTACCATGATTTATGCATAATTCCTTAAATTCTTGAAGTCTTGATCTAGAAGCATGAATAAAAGAAACTGCATTTCTAATTTTTGAAATCACATCTTGAATCATGCCCATGCCAGCTTGAACAGAAAGATTTAAGATATGACATGCACATCTAATATGCAGTAAATTTCCATCTAATATGGGATGCAATGAGTCTTTTAATAATACAACAGCAGAATTATTATTAGATGCATTATCAAAAGTAATAGACATAATTTTTTCATTAATATTATATGAACATGCAGTTTGATAAATTATATTTGAAATTTGTTGCCCAGAATGTGGAAAATCAAAAGCACGAAAAGCAAGAATACGTTTATTTAATTGCCAATCATTATCAATATAATGAGCAGTAATGGCAATAAAACAATTACTACCTACAGATGCTGACCAAATATCAGAAGTTAATGAAATTTTTACATTTAAA
Source organism: Phoenix dactylifera (assembly GCF_009389715.1). Classification (NCBI taxonomy): domain Eukaryota; kingdom Viridiplantae; phylum Streptophyta; class Magnoliopsida; order Arecales; family Arecaceae; genus Phoenix; species Phoenix dactylifera. The sequence goes on from NC_052397.1 coordinate 14,061,936, forward strand.
GTAGAAAGTGTTTCAATTAAATTTTGTTTCATTGCTAAAAAATTGGTCATAGCTACTCTTCTAAATGTACGCCTACTAGTTCTTTTGTAAGCAGGTTGTAGGTTTAATTGAACATATTCTTCAAAATTAAAAGATTCACATAAACTAAAAGGTAATTCATCCTTAACTATCCATTTTACAAGTGCTTTTCTTTGATTTTCATGATTATATGCAAAATTACCTACAAGTAATCCCCCTTGTATATTAAGGCTACTTTGAGTTTGAGCATGAGAATCATGCATCCTATGACTCTCTTGATGTCTTTTTAAATGCCCTGTTCCCCCACTACTACTACAACTATAAAGTTTGGCACATTTTTTACATCTAGCTTTCCAGACTCCCTCAACCATAACTCTATCAAATTCATTCCATACAGTACTAGTCCTCTTACGAGAAGAGGTTTGACCTTCACTCGGTTCACCAGTTCTAGAGGAACTAGGAACAGGGGGTTGGGGATTAGTTTCTTCTCCCTCAGAAACAGGAATGCCAAACTGACTTTCCTCAAAAGATGACATATCTATGATTAATTCAAAAAATAAAAACTAACCGCAAGGAGGAATTGAGTAGAGGGTCGGAGGGCAGAGGCAGAGCCGAGATTCCGAGCTTCCTCTTGTGCTCTCAACAGAAGCGACCTTCTCTTCTCAACAGGAACCTCCTCTTGTGTAGCACTTGAACAAACTAAAAATTAAATTGCTAGAAGAGCACTTTAGAAGAGAGAAATAATAGCAGTAGAGAAGGAGAGAATGAGAGGTTTGGTGTGGTGAGAATGAGGGAGGAATGGGCTATTTATAGAAGCCCAAAATTTTTTTTTTCCCAAAATACCCCTCAATTCAGCCGTTATTGGACTGTTGGGAGGGGTAAAAGCGTCTTTTTCCCGAAAATAGCCGTTGGAAACGGCTATTTTCCTCCCCCTCTCCAGACGGGCCGTGCCAGGCACGGCCCGTCTGGAGCCGTTACGGGCCGTGCCGGCACGGCCCGTTCGGAGCCGTTGCGGGCCGCCCGTTTGCGCCCGTTACGGGCCGTGCCTGGCACGGCCCGTGTCGTGCCGTGCCCGGCCCGGCCCACCAATAGAGGGGCCTGGGGCCGGGCCGGGCTGCAGTTCCGTGTTGGACGGGCCGTGCCAGGCACGGCCCGTTTAGTCTTTGGGCCCGGGGGGCCTGGGCCGGGCCGGCCCGGCACGGCCCGTTGCCCAACTCTACATACCGCTCTGATTCGATATCGGTATATGGTACAGAAGGCGTTCTGATCTTTGATATGCTGAAAAGATTCTGTACCATACCGAACAATACTAGTGTGGCACCAGTACGAGGTTCGGTATCGAGACAGTGAATCTTGGGTCGACGGCCTTTGTTTTCATCTTTTCAAGATCAAGAGAGTGGACTTTGAGTGGGGGTTGGCACCCAGTTGTTCTATTGGTCATCAGCATGATATCAAGGGTCACGGTATAGCCTGCATGACCATTTCATGCTCGTTATCTTCTCTTATCGAACTTTTAAATGAACAGATCCAGTCTCCCAGTCACAACCATCTTGGCTGCAAGATGATTACCATGAAATGCAGAGGACCTTTATTTTTTCTGGGTAATCTAATGGAAGGGATGCCTCTTTTAGTTAGGGTTAATGTTAAATTACGTTACGGTTGGAATCAGTCCCCAAGGATAGGGTTGGGTATAAGGTGAAAAAGGAGAGGATTAATCCCTTCTAGACTTCTAGTTCTAGTCCCCCAAAAAAAGGTCTTCAAAGATGAGAACAAGAAGGCGAGTCTCTTGATCTTTCTTCTCGTCCAACTTTGATTCTCCAGCACATGAAGCCATCATAGATATAAGGAACCAAGAGCAAGAAATTCAGCCGTTAGGAGTGGTACGAGTTGATATTAGAGGCATTAAATAATAACACAAGGATCACATACATAGAACATAATTTGCAGAGGTATCAAGAAATCTATGACTGTCTTGGGTTTGGAATAAAAGAAAAGCCAGCAACCAAGTACTTGCTGCAAATACCTTGGTTAGCTTGCTCCCAAAATATGATTCTACTGTAGTCACCGTAAAGGAATTTTAAGATATCTCTTTCTTTCAGTGTACATGAATTCATGTGTTCTCTTAATTGCCTTCTATGCTTATTATAATTTCTTCCCAATCATGCGTGAAACTTATATCAATCACTAATTTCTGTTAATTTTCTCTCTCTTCTTTTTGCATATCAAATGCAAAAGAGATGCTTTTACTAGTGATATCTAAGACTCGTTAGTTTCGATGAGCTTTTAAGGCCCGTTTGGATTTGAGAACCACCCAGATTAAACTTCCTATTGATAAGGAGGTGAAGAACAAAACTTGGAGTCCTTAATCAAACACTCGATCCCTAGATTCTTTACCATTTTATGGGGATAATTCATCAGAGAGGGGACTTATCTTGTCCCCGAAAAATCGGCATTTGGGAAACAAAAACACCTCCATGTCTCCAACTTCATCTCCTTCTTGCTAATTGTCTTCAACTACAAAATCCCATTAGTGACATATTGTCCGAGGATTGAATGTTCCGGCATCCAGACAGCTCTTGGTGTTTCCTCGGACTAGTCTGAAACCTTGCATGTTGTGTGCAATTAAATGTGCAATGACTTGTATATTGACAAGTAATTTATATTTGTTAGGGCTTTTTGTATGGCTACCCTTCTAAATATCGGATTTTGCACGGATATCCTTCCAAAATTGATATTTGCATGTATACCCTCGTAAAACTCTATTATTGTACAAATGTCTCTAATATAACGGTTGTTTTAACGGTGTTAAGAAAAATTATATTTATATTAATTAAAAATAAAATAAAATTTTGAAATTATGCTATTGTCTCTGTCTTTTTTCCTACCATCGGGATCTCGATCACGATCCCTTATAAATGTTTCCGTTTGTACGTTTACCATTTAAAAGTATTTTAGTTATTTTAATTTGAAACCGTTAATTTTTTAATGGTGTTAGATGACATGGGTACACATGCAAAAATAAGAATAAAAAAGAATAGAATATCAAAACAAGTATTTTAAGAGAATATACATGCAAATATCAATTTTAAAAGAATATTCATGTAAAATTTGATATTTAGGAGGATATTCATATAAAAAATCCTATTTGTTATTTGAAACTTTGCAGCATATATATATATATATATATATATATATATATATATATATATATATATATATATATATATATATATATATATATATATATATATATATATATATTGTTGTCTAATTCCAACCAAGTGCCCTGTCATCATGTCAGGAAGTGCCTTATTTCAACCCACATGGAAGGGGAAAAGAAAAATCTCAAGGCACAGTGTATGTAGCTTTTTTCTTTTTTCATGGAGGCTTTTTTGCAGCAAACAAACAATTCGCAGCAGAATCCATATAGAAAATTAAATTATGGTGACTAATAAATTTTTTTTAAAAGTTTAAAATTGAACTGTAACTAGCCCAAAATTTAAGGAATATCTCTATAATATTTGTCAAAAAAAAATAATTTAAAAGAAATTGTTTTTTCATTAAGTGTAATCAAGACAACAAGCTCATGAATTATTTGATGGCTGGGAAAGGGATATGTCTCGAATCCATGACATGGGCATCACAAGGCCACAGAGATGCCACTAACACAGGTTGAAACCACAAGCTAAAAGAAAAGTCTCCAGCTAACCACAAGCTGACGACTCGGCCAGGAAATTAGATAAAATTAGACAGACATCGAGACTCTGACCTCCTCCTTTTTCGTACAAGATTTCTATAATCTAATTCTTAAATTTCTTGTTGACAATCTAGATATAATTTTTTTTTAAACAGTAGTTTATATAGTTTTACAATACAACCTGCCAAATTACGGAAAAGTAAAAAATATAAACAAAAATATATATTTACTGTGGATGTTCGAATTTTTTTTTAAAATATTAAGCAAGACGATCCAATTTGCTATTCTGTTTGTCTTCGTCATCTGAAACATGCATGGCTCAAAGCCGTCCAAGAACCTCTGCCGTGCTCTGACGCGGCCGACACATCGCCACGAGGGGAATAGCCTTTGGAAGCGTCACCGCGCTCCCTTCGCTCATGTCCACCTCCTCTCCTCCCACCCTTTCCCACTCAAAACATTGGATCATGGCTCCCAGCGCCAACCCCGTCACCCTCATCGCAAGCCCTTCCCCTGGACACTTCCTCCTCCCCATCCCAAAGGGAAGCGCCATCCCACGCTCCGCTCTACCTCCCAAGAATCTCTCCGGCATGAACTTGGTCGGCTCCGCCCATACGTTTGGATCCCTGTGGATGGCCCATGCGTTGACCAATAGTATCGCGCCACGGGGAATGTCGTAGCCTCCGAGGACGGAGTCTTCCTGCGATTCGTGAGGTAGTAGGAGTGGGGCGACAGGGCACAATCTAAGCGTTTCGTTGATGATCCCGTTGAGATAAGGAAGCTTGGGGAGGTCATGTTCTTCCAGCAAGCGCTTTTCCGCTACCCACGCATCAATCTCCAGCCTGGCCTTCTGCAGTGCCTCCGGATTGTTTAGCAGCAGCGACATCGCCCACTCCAATGTCTCTGTCGATGTGTCGGTCCCTGCAACGAATAAGGTCTTCTTCACAGGAACACAAGGGGTCAGTGTCCGTTTTTCAGTTTCCGGGATTTGCAGCAAAAGCTACAGAGCGATGCTTATGTGCATGCGTGCGTGTGTATGCACGCGTGTGTGAGACGGGAGCCGGATTGGCTTACCGTGATGAAGGACTTGATGAACTGGTCGGTGTAATACTCGGGATCTTTGTCTTGCAAAGAGTGCAGAACGCCGATGATGGTCTTCTTATTGCTGCTCTCTTCGCCTTCACCGCCGCCCTTCCTTCGGTGCTCATCAATCAGTCCTTGCAAGATCTCATCTCTCTTCTTGTCGAGTCTATCGATCCTCCGGTTCAGCCCCTGGAAGTCTAACACCCTCAGTATTGGAAGGAAGTCGGCGAGATTCGACGCACCAACCACCGCCAAGAGCTGCTCCACCATCTCCATGAACTGTGCCGACTCCTCGGAGCTTGCCATGTTCTCTCTATAATACTTCTTCCCGGCGATGGTCCTCATCATCACGTTCAGCGTCAACCCGAACAGCCTCGGCTTGAGCTCCACCTTCGCAAACTCGGCATGCCTGCCACCGGATTCGCGGAACAGCCGGCTCATCAAAGCCCGGACCTCCTCGGCTCGGATGTCGGAAAGGGATTGGAGGCGGGCGGAGGAGAGGAGCTCGACGGTGGCGATGCGGCGGAGGTTGCGCCAGTGGGGACCGTAGGGGGCGGAGGCGAGTGTGGTGAAGTTATAGGTGAGGCGGCGGTTCGAGGGGAGCTGGGGGCGGTTGGCGAAGGCGATGTCATTCTTTGTGAAGCACTCCTCGGCGAGGGGGGCGGAGGAGACGACGACAACCGGGCGGGAGCCGAAGCGGAGGAGGAGGGCGGGGCCGTACCGGGCGGAGAGGCCGGCGAGGGTGCGGTGGAGGGGCTTCTTGAAGAGGTGGAGATGGCCGATGATTGGAAGAGAGGAGGGCTTGGGGGTGATAGGTTCTTCTTTGAAGAAGGGGAGGGGAAGAGGAAGACTTTGACAAGGAGAAGGAGGAGGAACGAAACGGAGAGGGCGAGGGTAGGAACATATGGACTCCATGGGTATGGTTTTGGATGGAGAGGGAGAACGGCAGAGGGGATCCATTTATTATTATCAGAATGATTTCTTATATTATATGGTCGTGGGTGGTTGTGGATGTAGTCAGATTTTTCTTTTGGAAATTACTTTATAATTCTATGGAGAAACTTTTCCTCCCATTCTCCTCAAAAGGAACGGCGCAGGCTTGGCTGTACTCATGCTAAGTATATAAGTTACTATTATATCAAAAAAAAAAAAAACAGACACTAAAAAACAAAACAAAAAAATAATTTATTTTGTTATTTTTTTATCTATTTTTCAAAAAAATAAAAAAATGGTAGATTCTTTCTAATAATAGAGTGGTTAGTCCATAATTAAAAAAGTAAAAAAAAATCATACAAGGCTTTTTTTTTTCTTATTTCTATTGTATACTTTTTACTGATATATACTATATAGGCAAGTAATATATATCAAGCAAATTAGTCATCTAGTAAGCTAATATATGCATTTAAATTGATACAAAGTTTTTAGAACATGATATTTACTAGTACACAATATATAACTAAATGATACACAATTAGCAAATTAGTCATCTAGCAACTCAATATACACCTTCAAATAAATTGATACATATTACACGGTCGGTGATACATACTCGTCGATTTTCTTGTACACACTATAAGCATATTTGATACCACTATAAAAATTTATGCATTTAGCTATAAAAAAATATTTCTTGCTAAAAAATAAATTTCGGTCTTAAAGTATTTGGTGACAAAAAATTTTGCCGCTAGATTCGTGGCCAATGCTCCATGGCCAAAAGTCATCTAGTAATTCATCACCAAATATTCAATATTTTGTGACGAAATAAATATTGTCGTTAACACATACATAATTTATGACAAATAATTCATCACTAAAAGTGCGTAAATGATGTTGCCTAAATATCTATTTTATCACGAAAAGTTTGATCTAAGAATCATGTGCATTATTTTTTGCCACAGCAGTATAATTTCATTGCTAAAAATACTACTTAAATGATATTTCAAGATAAATATTTTACTTTGTTGCCTTATATATGGTACTTAATTATTAGCGACAACTTGTTATTCGTAACAAAATATTTTGTTGTTGATTGACCATTTTCTTGTAGTGTTCATACCCAACAATAATCCATACATACCTCTAGGTAAATCAATACACAATTTTTAGACTATATTTTTTACCTTGACATATTACATAATCAGGTGATACACACCAAGCAAATTAATCATTTAGCAAGCCAATATATATTTTTATATAAATCAATACATAGTTTTTCAAAATATTATTCATGAGTATTGGTATGCAGTTTTCTAATTTTGTTTTAAAATAAGAAATTATATACATACGATTCCTTAGATAACAAACTCCTACGTGCAAAAATTCTAGAAAAAAAAAGAAAGAAGAATTTGGAGGAAGAAAAAGGGATTAAAAAAGAGAAGAAGGATTTTAGGAACAGAATAGACAACTTGATATGAAAGAGGATAGGTTGAGACGCTTAATAAAAAGAAAAAAAAAGAATGCATGTAGTCTTTTTTTTTCGTAAATAGTCACTTTTCATGGGCGATCTCTTTTAGCATGTATAATATTTTTTTATTTTATTTTTGAATTATAAAATTAATGAATTCTGTTGCTGGAAGGAGTGATATTTTTATTTAATTTTTGGATTTTTTTTAACTAGTGCTCCAGAGGAACCGTTCCACCCCAAATAGGGCCCGCCTTGCATGATTTTTGTTCATATCGATCCCATCCCACGGATACGTAGGGGGTGACGTAATTGATGGGCCTCTGCATTGTGTGGAGGCTGACAAAACCCTCAAAGATATAGAATAATAGAAACATTGGCACCTTTTATCTGATCCACGCCCTTTTATCTCTCCCATACCTCACTTCCTTGATTTTTTTTTTTTTTTTTTTTTTTTTTTTTTGCACATGTTTTTGTAGTTTAGAAGTATGAGAGGTGAAAATGGAGAGCATGTGGTGCTGACGAATGAGAAGAAAAGATGTCGACATTACTCAATTGGAAGCCTTATGATGGGATCACGGATATGATATTTGATTCGCTGAAAAAAATCATCAAAATATATTTTTAAAAAAAAAGCCTATTCACAAAAATATAATATTTAAAAAATAGTTTTGATATTTTTGAAAGATAAAAAAAATATTTCAGAATAATTTATATTTAGTTGAGCACCACTTTTTTTAAAAAAATATATAAATTATCTGTTATATTTTTAATAGAGAGAAATATTTTATCCATAAATTTTGGTGGCTTAAAATAGTTTTTAGAAAAAATCTAATTTCCAACCGGTTTCCTCGTAGGTTTTTTTTTTCTTTTGGAAACTCCAATTAAATAAAAAGTTTTTTTTTATTTTTTTGTTGATAAATTTTTCTTTTTATTTTTTGCAAACCAAACAAATTCTGACAAATTCTCATGAGAGAGACAGAAGAACCTGCACTAGTCTTATTTTGGCCCATCAAATATAATAGTTATTATTGGTTGCAATATGAACTACATTATATATTAGAAAAATATATCATGATACCACAAAAAAAATTTATATAATTAAATGAGATATTACTCACTAAGCAACAATAATTTTTTACAATTTAATCAAGTAATTAACAAACAAAATAATCAAACAATTCAAGAGCAACACAATTTTTTGACATGAAAAATCTTTCAATGTAAAGAAAAAATTCATAAAACCTAGTCCAGCCAAAAACTTCCACTATTTAGAATAATGAGATTATAATATTTTTTTCTAATTTAACTAGAAACTACACAAATATTAATAAGATTTAAGTTTTGGCAGATTTCAACAATAAATATTAAAATAGAGAAGGTATCTAAGCATTAATGTTTCAAATAGTTAACAAAGAAAAATTTTAAAAAATTCGTTCAATCTGTAGCTGTCAAAAATAATATACTAAAATTATAGTCAAATTATAATAAAATTGGACCATGTAGACTCACGGACTCACCGGTTGGTTTCTTCGCCATTACCTCACCTACCGTAAGCAGCGGTTTCCTTCTTATCCTATATTTTTTAAATTTAAATAAGATGAGTCCCACGTAAGGAGCTGTAAGGTAAGCTCTGCATGGCGGAAGACGTGACGTGCACCAGCCGCCAACTAGAAATTAAGCGGGAAGCAGTTGGGTGTGTCACCCAATGAAGATATTAAATATATATCTTGGATTTTCATGCATGATTTCGGAGATTCTCTTAGAATCTATATATTAAGAACGCTACAAGAGTACAAGTATGTCCGATTTCGAGCATATCTTATTGATATTTGCCAAAAACAATGTCACAATACTTTTCGTTTAAATTTCAGTAATGCCATAATCTCATAAAAAAGTAGCTCTTCTCTTGAAAGGATATATCAGTTGTTATATATCATTTATTTATTTTCTAGAATTAAAATATTTGGGAGTGAAATAATAATTATTATGGCAAAAATTATATTTTCATATTATATGCGATCAAATCTACCCAGCACCATGTTCTCACTACAAAAATGAAAAAAGGGTTAGGGAGTATGGCTACAAAGTCTTTGCATAATATGCATGTGATTTTTTTTTTAAAAAGAAAACATATTCAAGAAATACTTATGATCATATGTTGAAAATCTTGAGGCACATCAATTCCATATAATTTTTTTGTTTTTCTCTCTTTGATGTGGAGCCTAAAACGGATGGCGAGGTTTCATGCTTTTGAAGATCGACCAGCTAAAAAACCAAAAAAAAATGCTATTATTCTTGTTTTAAAATTTTTTTATGTAGTTGGAAATTTATTATCCTGTCACTCCTGCCCTTTAACCACTACAACAATATTTTTGAATTCAAAATATCCATAATAATTTAAATTGCAGTAATTATTTGTTTTGAAAGTGACAAATCAAAATATCACTATTTTTTTTTAATGTTATCTAATATTATATTGTTGCTTGCAAAAAACAAGTAACATAACCCTTTGATTAAAACAATGTACAACAGCTGTCATCATTCATCGTTATCGTTAATTAATATGATTTGCAAGCTATTGTTATCATTACCTAGTACACTTGCTGAGTAAAAATTCTAATAAAATTCAATTAACAATAAAATAAATATATAAAGGTAAGGAAAAATTTGGCAGTTGACATTCATATACTTTGCTTTCCTACCCAACGAGCATGAAATGGCAAGTAAAATCTGTGCATGCGTACTACTTTTTTTCATACAAGGCGCCTGAAGGAAGTGAGCCATACAATGGGGGATAGCACCTCCCAAGTATCCCTAACCTCAAACACTGATGAAGACCAGCATTTGATCCCTAGGGTTGCTTGATCCCAATTGCCAAGGACCACTTCTTATAATCATAGCAGGTAGCAAAGCATATAATGGGCAAAGCTATCAAATATGCTCAGATTTTTCCAAACATTTATACAAACTAACTCGAGCCTTCCGAGTTGAGAATATTAGGAATTGTCATAGGATTCTTCATCCCCATAATAGAATGAGACCATTGTGACCTGTAGAGCTCTAGCAAATGATTGTTGCTTCTATAGACAGAGGATCATAGATTCAGTTGGCAACAATCACCATATGTGCATACATGCACACAGAGTAATATACAAGGTTGTAGTGGTGCCACTTAGACCTTTCAAAAACAACACACAACTAAGCTATCAGAATTTCAGAACAAACCTAACAATACAAATACAAGAAAATTGTGCCCCATTCTTCAAAAAATGTCTCATGCATCTAAGGTCAGGGAGTCCTCTTTAATTTTAAGCAGAGAAAATATCCTCATTCTCCTGATGTGCCCACTGAAAAAGTTATTGGAGCAGGCTGAACTTTAAAAGGCATACTACAACTCATTTATAGGTAAATCTGAAAATTCTAGAATAGTGGCACAATGTCGATAACTACCAAGTTTTTCTCCAATAAAGCAGACCTAAGAAGAAGCAGAAGATATGGTCATTTTGAAATTGTCCTCTCTCTCTCTCTCTGGCTTTGCGCGCACGCGCACAATTGTGGAAAATCATGATAAAGGTGTTATTTTTTGTAATTGTCCTAATTTTACCATGCAATCCACCTCTTCAAAGTTCTACATGATGCATTCTATATGGCTAGACCCTTGTCATCTAAAACTTGGCAACATTACATAACTTACTATTTATATTACACAAAGTCTTTTAAGGTTTTGTGGTGTTCTCATAACATCTAGTGAGAAGAGGAACTCTCACTTCATCCACATTAGTCCAACTATACTGTGATTCCTTTGTCTATCTGTTCATTATTTTCTAAACAAAGATCCAATTAAGAGGCAATTATCATACCGACTTTCTTGTGCCATCAATTTGATCTGAACTTAATTTTTATTTCCCGTTCCTATCAAAATAGGCCAATGCATGATTTAGAGATATTGGCTCCTTCCCAACCAAAGCCATATACCACAGTGCTAATTTTAAGAGCAATTTAAACTATGCACAGATTCTATTGTTTAGAGTAATCACTATTATTACCACAGTGCTAATTTAAGAACCTCCATAAAAAAAAAATTGACAGTGAATTTATTCAATTAATCCACATTGTGCTTTACAACAATTTGCACACATCATGCAAAGATGGCCACGAGCCCATGTTATACAATGCTCGAGCAAAATATGACATGAAAACTCCTATCAAACAATTGCAGACTCTCTTTCATGCAGAAACAAGATCTAAATCCATGAAAAAGGCACAAACTGAAGGATTAAATACATGGATAAAAGGGGATTGGAGCAAAAGAGAGTACCAGGGTACCAGCTACGGGAGCTGGAGGGTCTTTGTTCGCCAAGAAAAACGCAGGAATTTCAGTTGATTTCGCAAGTTCTCCGATTTGAGTCGCTCGAACACTTCCTCGAAATTGGAGACGGTCCCACGACGGTTTTGAGAGGCATGGTTTTCTTACTCTGTTTACAAACGGGAGCTGGAGGGATCTCTCTCTGCTTTTTTCTTCTTTTTTTTTATTTGGGTGGGGGGGGGCTCAGATCTGCACAACCAACCAATGTGGGACTAAAAATCCTCCTCATGTTAAGATCCATTTTCAAGGCATCCTCATCAGGTCAAGATCATATTCAATTGACACGTTTAAGTCTGGCAGCATCATCAAGTTTAAGAGTCAAGATTCAATCAACATATGTGTGATGGAACGAACACCTAGTCAGGTTAAGAGTCCAGGGCATTCCTATCATGTTAAAGAGTTGAAGTCCATATTTTAGGGGCATTCACATCAGTTAGCAATCCAGGTTCAATCAACATGGCTTACACCTTGTCATCCTTGACAAAGTTGAATTTGGGGGCGCCTTGTCAGATTCCAAATTCAATCAACAAATTCATGGAATCAAGATCACCCTTAGGTTAAGAGTCTAGTTTCAATCAACATGTTTGGGCCTAGATATCCTTATCAGGTTAAAGGTCCATATACTAGGCATCCATTAGGTTAAGGTTCACTCTTGTATGGCTCCACATAAGCCTCGGGCATGCTCTCCTCAAGTTTAAGACTCCAAATCCAATAAATACCTACAGACTAAAATCCTGTTTGGGGAGCTGTTAGTAGTAGAGCTTTTGGAAGTAGAGATATTGGAAGTAGAGCAGTCTGAAGCAGAGTGTTTATAAAAGCTGTTTGCTGTTTGGTAACTACATTTCCAAAGTACTGTGACACTTTAATATGTATTTGGTAAACAAATTGAGAAAGTACTTTTGTGTGACAAAATGACCATAAAGGACATTACCAGTATTATATGAACAGAGCATAATAAAATATAATATGTATTAAATACATAAATATATGATATAGTATAATATTAATGTAATATAATATAATATTATTATATATAGTACTATAAACTTATGTATTATAGAATAATAATTTAATATAATATTAAATTATTTAACATAACATATCAATGTATTATGATATAATGGTAAATATAATATTATATTTATAGTATAATACAATAATAAATATATAAAATATATATTTATTAGTGTAAACTAATTTTTCATCCTTTTATTGACCATTTATCTTCTAACAAATTTTCTAGCTAGGTGATAAAATTGGTTAAATATTTACTAATATTTTTATTTATTTATTTATTTATTTATTTAGATCAAATTATTTGCCACTCACTCATTATTTTCTTTTTCTTTATTATTTATTATTTTATTTTATGAAATATAGAGGGGTCGCCGGCCATGGGTGGTGACCGGCATGGGTGGCTGCCACCGTGGGCAGCCATGAAGCTCCCAAAACAAAAACAAAAAAGAAAAAAAAAAAGAGGAAGAAGGAACACAGGCGGCGGCTTTTGAGAGAAAGAAGAAGATAGAGAGGGAGAGGGAGAGGGAGAGGATGGTGAGAGAGGAAGAGGGCGGGAATGAGGGTTTGGGAGGAAAAAAAGTGTGATTTAAATGGGGTATTTTGGGTGCCAAAAAACAGGCTTTCCGACAAAGCTGAAAACAACGTTTTCGGAAAGCTCCAAATTGAAACTTCTCCCCAAAAAGCTGGTTTTCAGCTTCCTTCAAAAGCTGAAACAGCTTTCCAAAAATTTTACCAAACACAATTTTTTATCTAAAAGTACTTTTGGAGGGCCAGAAAGTGCTTTTTGGCCCTCCAAAAGCTCCCCCAAACAGGGCCTAAGCCGTTACTCGCATAAGTGCTTTTCAAATCCGGTGTCTTCGCTAAGCTAAAGATTTAAAATCAAATTAAAACCCTATGGAATTAAACAAATACTCTCATAGGTCTATTTTAAGCTTAGCATCCTTGCCAAGTTAAGGACCCATATGCAATCAATGCATGTCTAAGCATCTAATTCTAATTAAATCCAATCACAAACGCTTGCACGATTTCATTTAAGTCTCAATATTTTTTTGCAGCCGAAGTATCAAAATTCTATCAAATCTAATTACAAATACCATGATTGGTCTATTGTCAATCCTAAAAATTTCCATGCCTACATTATTCTTAGTCTACATGAGCTTTGGATTGAGTTTGCATTGATATTACTTTTAATATCTCCAAATATTATCTAAAAAGTCTAACTAAAAAATTATTATTTGAATTTTTTAATTCTATACAAATATTCATAATATCTCCTGTATATATTATATAATATATATATATATATATATATATTATATATATATGAATTAGGATGATGGAGTCTCATATCCATATCCATGGATCCAAGTTCGGAGCCCAAGTTCGAACCCGGTCGGCAGTTTCGGGTATGGTAATTGTTGCTGGAAATTGGACCCGGGGGCGCCGCGAACCGAGGAGGAGGAGCTCCGGGCGAACACTGACGGACGGCGATCCGTCGGCGAGCGGCGTCCTCCGGGGGGACCTGCAAGAAGCCGGTGGCCGGGCTTTTCCGGCGCCGGCCCTCCAATGCCTAAGTCAGAGGAGGGCTTAATTTTGGAGAAGAGAGAGGACTGTATGTGAGGTCCGAAAAATCCCCTTGGGAGGGAAAAGCCTCTTCTCTTTTAGAGGGGAGAAGCTCCCCTTTTATAGGGAGAGTGGGCAGGGTTTACCTGTGATGTGACTGGGGCGAATTAATGGGTTACCGTCACGATTGGACGTGGGCGTGAAGTAATGAGTTGCCGTGGATGGGCCCGTTTCCCCATCATGGGAGGAGATGGGTGCAGCCAGAGCTTGCTTGAGGCGCGCAGTGCAGTACATTCTTGGGAATGATGAGGCGTTGACAGTCGTAGCAGAGTATGGTTCCCGATTAATATGTCGTGGCGTGGCCGGCAAGTAAAACATGGTGCGGGTAAGGGCCGGTTTGCAGGGCATGGCCGCAGCATATAGACGACGAGGTCGGCCTTCTGAGGTCAGCTCAGCCTTCTGGTCTCGTCCTACTGTGCTCGGCCTTCTGTGCTCGGCCTTCTGGTCTCGGGCCTGCTGTGCTCGGCCTTCTGTGCTCGGCCTGCTGTGCTCGGCCTCTGTGCTCGCCTTCTGTGCTCGGGCCTCTGGTCTCGGCCTGCTGTGCTCGGCCTTCCTGTGCTCGCCTGCTAGTCTCGGCCTTGCTGTGCTCGGCTCGGGGGGGGGCCTATGAGTTCGAGCACTTGGATGAGCTCGAGAGCCGGAAGAGCCCGAGCACTTGGATGAGCTCGAGAGCGGAAGAGCCCGAGCACTTAGATGAGCTCGAGAGTGGAAGAGCCCGATCACTTAGATGAGCTCGAGAGCGGAAGAGCCGAGCACTTAGATGACTTGCATAAGCTCGACCTTCTGTGCTCGGCCTGCTGTGCTCGGCCTTCTGTGCTTGGCTTTCTGGTCTCGCCTGCTGTGCTCGACAGCCTCTTTGCTCGGCCTGCTGGTGCTCGGCCTTCTGTGCTCGGCCTTCTGGTCTCGGCCTCTGTGCTCGGCTCGGCCTATGAGCTCGAGCACTTAGATGAGCTCGAGAGCGGAAGAGCCCGAGCACTTGGATGAGCTCGAGAGCGGAAGAGCCCGAGCACTTAGATGAGCTCGAGAGCGGAAGAGCCCGATCACTTAGATGAGCTCACATAAGCTCGGCCTGGATGAGCTCGATCTTGCTGACGGATTGGATGCTATAATTGCATTTGTGGGGTGGTCCATTTTTCCACCAACACCTACCCCCCGACTTCCGAGTTCGAGCTGCTTTTTTGGCTCGGACGAAGGAAGTAGTCCAGTCGTCGATCATCCTGTAATATATGCCCAAATATGTATAGAGATGTACGTGCCAAGTAGGGTGTACCCTCTCATGCAGTTGGAGTTAAGTGGCTCCAGGTTGACTCACGGCCTTCTTTGGCCTTGTCTGTTGGCGATCAAGCCGAAATCGAGCCGAGCTCGATATGTGGAGATCGATGGCCGAGCTGATATTCGGGGAGATCGAGGCTCGAATAGCGATGGAGATCGAGCCGAGCTCGAATAGTCGATGGAGATCGATGCCGAGCTCGAATAGTCGATGAGATCGAGGCCCGAGCTCGATTAGCGTGGAGGAATCGAGCCGGAGCTCGATAGACCTCGATGTCGATGATCGAGCCGAGCTCGATAGTGGATGGAGATCGGCCGGAGCTCGATAGTCGATGGGAGATCGAGCCGAGCTCGATAGTTCTATGGAGATCGAGCCGAGCTCGATAGTTGATGGTAGCTATACGTTAATCCTTTAACTGGGGGATCCGAGCTTGGTCGGGAATCCGGATCTTGAGACATACGGGAGATGACTTCATTCGTTGGCGATCGTGCGCCCTTATTTGGAGCGGGCGACGTAGGAGATAGAGATACCCGTAGTCGTTTTTTGATTCTCCGACCTGAAAATAGATAAAATATTGAAATTATTTGAAGCCAAAAGTGGCGTCCTGTACCTTTTGGAATATATTGATGGCTCATGAGCTCCAAAGTCCCTCAGGACTTGGGCTCAGCACCGGCCTTCTTTGGCTCGATTTTCTGGGGAGGTGTTCTGCACTCGGGCTTCTGAGCTCGACGGCCTGCTTGAGCTTGTGGGCCTTTCTGTGCTCGGCGGCCTTCTGAGCTCTGGCATTCTTGACCTCGGCAGCCTGCATGAGCTCGGCCTGGAATGAGTCTCGGCGGCCCTTGCTGAGCTTGAGGCAGCCTGCATGAGGCCTTTCGGGCCTTGGATGAGCTCGGTCTGTCATGAGCCTCGGCCTGTATGAGCTCTGGCGGGGGCTTTTGTGATGGCGACGCTCTAAGGGGGAGCAACGTCGGCAGGGCGCTATTCCTAAGAACTTACGCCCTGTGAGGAGGGAGTACATGCTGGTTTCTGCTTGCTTGCCGGGAAGACAAGAAGACTTAGAAAGAAATGGATTGTTAATGGCTGTACCCTTTGTCACAGAGGCTTACCAATCCCATTTTAAGCTCCATAAAACTCCTCTTCTTCCCAGAGCCTCAGCTTTTTATTTCCTTTTCCCCCCCAACTCATTGACGGTGAGCTTTAGCACTACTTATTTCTCACTTGGTTTGCCCTCACATACGTCGTTGCAGCGGGAGCCATGCCTGATTCGAGATGGCTCGGGAGTCGGGAGAAAGTTTCTTCCTCTGCTTAACATGATCCCGTGGAGGCGGCACAGGAGGGGCCTCCACTTGTTGCAGGCTTTGGGCTGCAATGGCTAGCGCTCGGACTTGCTGCACTAGCGCATCGAAGTGCTCGAGTTGGACTTGTGGAACTTGATCTACCGGAGATCTTGGTGGTGAATTCTGGACTGAGTGTTTGGAACTTGGAGCATGATGCTGAGAGGCGTTAAAGACTCCTCTGCTCCTTAGTTTCATGGCCGCAACTCGGGCCCTTCCTCTAGCGCCAACTGTTGCTGGAAATTGGACCCGGGGCGGCCGCGAACCGAGGAGGAGGAGCTCCGGCGAACACTGGCGGACGGCGATCCGTCGGCGAGCGGCGTCCTCTGGGGGACCTGCAAGAAGCCGGTGGCCGGGCTTTTCCGACGCCGGCCCTCCGATGCCTAAGTCAGAGGGGGGCTTAATTTTGGGAGAAGAGAGGAGGGACTGTAATGTGAAGTCCGAAAAAATCTCCTTGGGAGGAAGGAGGCCCCCCTTCTCTTTTAAAGGGAGAAGTCCCCTTTTTAGGGAGAGTAGGCGGGGTTACCTGTGATGTGACTGGGCGAATTAATGGGTTACGCGTCACGATTGGACGTGGGCGTGGAGTAATGAAGTTGCCGTGGATGGCCCGTTCCCATCATGGGGAGGAGATGGCGTGCAGCCAGAGCTTTGCTTTGAGGCGCGCAGTGCCAGTACATTCTTGGGGAAGTGATGAGGCCGTTGACAGTCGTAGCAGAGTATGGTTCCCGATTAATATGTCGATGGCGTTTGGCTGGCAAGTGGTAAAACAATGGTGGCGGTAAGGCGGTTGCAGGGCATGGCCGCAGCATATAGACGACGAGGTCGGGCCTTCTGAGGTCAGCTCAGCCTTCTGGTCTCGTCCCTGCTGGTCCTTAGCCTTCTGTGCTCGGCCTTCTGGTGCTCGGCCTGCTGTGCTCGGCCTTTGTGCTCGGCCTTGCTGGTCTCGGCCTGCTGTGCTCGGCCTTCTGGCTCGGCCTGCTGTGCTCGGCCTGCTGTGCTTGGCCTTCTGGGTCTCGGCTTCTGTGCTCGGCCTGCTGGTCTCCGGCCTGCTGTGCTCGGCTCGGCCTATGGAGCTCGAGCACTTGGATAGCTCGAGAGCGGAAGAGCCCGAGCACTTGGATGAGCTCGAGAGCGGAAGAGCCCGAGCACTTGGATAGCTCGAGAGTGGAAGAGCCCGATCACTTAGATTGAGCTCGAGAGCGGAAGAGCCCGAGCACTTAGATGAGCTTGCATAAGCTCGGCCTTCTGTGCTCGGCCTGCTGGGTGCTTGGCCTTCTATGCTCGGCTTTCTGGTCTCGGCCTGCTGTGCTCGACAGCCTTCTGTGCTCGGCCTGCCTGTGCTCGGCCTTCTGTGTTCGGCCTTCTGGTCTCGGCTTGCTGTGCTCGGCTCGGCCTATGAGCTCGAGCACTTAGATGAGCTCGAGAGCGGAAGAGCCCGAGCACTTGGATGAGCTCGAGAGCGGAAGAGCCCGAGCCACTTAGATGAGCTCAAGAGTGGAAGAGCCCGATCACTTAGATGAGCTCGAGAGCGGAAGAGCGCGATCACTTAGATGAGCTCACATAAGCTCGGCCTGTGATGAGCTCGATCTTGCTGACGGATTTGGGTGCTATAATTGTATTTGTGGGGTGGTCCATTTTTCCACCAACAGTAATTATTCCAAGAACCAGCCGACAATGCAAGATTGGGACATCTCGTTGCCACTCGGCCGGAGGCAAATCTTTGTAACGGTACTGTTGGGGGGAAAAATGGACCACCCCACAAATACCAATTAAAGCACCCAAATTCCGACAGCGAGCCGAGCTCGGAAGGCTGCCGAGCACAGCAGGCTGCCGAGCTCAGAAGGGCTGACGAGGCCGAGCTCAGAAGGCTGCCGAGGCGAGCTCCGAAGGCTTGCCGAGCACAGAAGGCCGAGCTCATAGGCCGAGCCGAGCTCAGAAGGCTGCCGAGCACAGAAGGGCTGCCTAGCTCAGAAGGCTGCCGAGCTCAGAAGGCTGCCGAGGCCGAGCTCAGAAGGCTGCCGAGGCCGAGCTCAGAAGGCCGAGCACAGAAGGTCGAGCTGACCTCAGAAGGCCGACCTCGTCATCTGTATGCTGCGGCCATGCCCTGCAGCAGCCTCACCACACCATGCTTTGCTTGCCAGCCACGCCACGACATATCAATCAGGGAACCATACCCTGCTACGACTGTCAACGCCTCACCATTCCCAAGAATGTACTGCACTGCGCGCCACAAGCAAGCTCTGGCTACGCCGCCATCTCCTCCATGATGGAACGGGGCCATCCACGGCAACTCATTACTTCACACGCCCACGTCCAATCGTGACGGTAACCCATTAATTCGCCCCAGTCACATCACAGGTAACCCTGCCACCCCTCCCTATAAAAAGGGAGGCTTCTTCCTCCCGAGGGGGACGGCTCCTAACTCTAATTTTTCTGGCTTGGACTGCTACATACGAACTACATCTCCTTCTCCAAAATTAAGCCCCCCTCTGACTTAAGCATCGGAGGGCCGGCGCCGGGGAGCCCGGCCACCGGCTTCTTGCAGGTCTCCCGGAGGACGCCGCCCGCCGACGGACCGCCACCCGCCATTCTCGCGCCGGAGCTCCTCCTCCTCAGCCGACGGCCGCCCCCGGGTCCAAATTCCAGCAACAGTTGGCGCTAGAGGAAGGGCCCGAGTTCGCTACCATGAAGCTGAGAAGCAAAGGGGCTTCCAACGCCTCTCGACGTCCTCCACCAGGCCCAGAATGTTCCGTTCGGAACTCGCCACCCCCGGTTGAGCCAGCACCTCAAGTTCAACCGGAACAATTTGATGCCCTGGTGCAGCAAGTGCAGGCGTTGGCTACCGCCGTCCAAAGCTTACAACCCAGGGGCATCCCAGCAGCACCGCCTCCCCCGGCTCCAGTTCAACCGGAGCCCCCTACAAGCGGGCTTCCTCTTCGAGGTCAGGACTCTCAAGTCCAGGCCTCCCTCTGGAGAGAGCACCCAGTCAGAGATCACGGAGGCTGGCCACAGCCTTCAGAAGCTGAGTCGGTTCCAGGGCAACCTGCACCCGAACGGACCGCTGCAGCGATCCCCCAGAATGATGAACTCGACAAGAAGGTCGAGAAGTTGGAGCGCCAAATCCAGGCACTCCACGGGAGAAAATCAGGACGTGATAACGACTTCGAGTTCACTACGAAGTCTCCCTTCTCCCCGGAGATCGAAGATGAACCGGTCCCACCACGGTTCAAGATGCCCCAGGTGGAGCCCTACAACGGCAAGGCTGATCCCCTGGACCACCTGGAGAGTTATCGGGCCTTAATGGCCCTACAAGGAGCCTCGGAGCCATGATGTGCAAAGCCTTTCCAGCAACGCTCCGAGGACCGGCCCGGCTTTGGTTCACCGGGTTGAAGCCGAGTACTGTCTCCTCCTTTGAGCAGCTCGGCAGGCAGTTTGCCAGTAATTTTGCCGCTAGCCAGCCCCAGCGGCGGACGTCGGACTCCCTCCTTGACATCAAACAAGAGGAGGGAGAGTCCTTCAAGGAGTACTTGGATCGGTTTACTGCCGCAACATGGGAAGTCCGGGAGCTGGACCAGTCAATCGCCATGTCGGCACTAAAGACTGGAGCCCGGTCTTACAGGTTCCTCTTCTCTATCGAGAAGAACTTCCCTGCGGACCTCACCGAAATGTTGACCCGAGCTCGCAAGTACGCCAAGGCTGAGGAAGCCATGGCCTTTCGGCGGGAGGAAGCCGAACGACCTGCCAAGATGCAGAAGAAGCACCAGGAGCACTCCCAACCAAGTAGCAGATTCCCCTGGCATGAGAAAGAGCCTCCTTGGCCCAAGAGCCTAGCTCGCCCGGGGTCTCCCCTCCAAAAATTTCAGACGTACACTCCTCTCACATCCACCCGAGAAGAAATCCTCATGGAGATCGAGGGTCGGGGCTACCTCCGACCTCCATTGAGAATGCGTCCGACAGAGTCGCGGAAGCACTCGAAAAGTACTGCCGCTTCCACCGAGATCGCGGCCATGATACGGAGGATTGCTACGAGCTTTGTGATGAGATCGAGGCACTTGTCCACCGAGGTCGGTTGAGTTATTTTGTCCGTGATCATGCCTACAGGAGAGAGCCCGAGGAACAAAATCCAGTGCCGCATAAGGAGCAGAATGACAACTGACCTCTCACGGGCATCATCAATACCATCAGAGGGCGGGCAACTAGAGGCACCAGAAGCTCCGAGCTCGGAAAAAGAGCTTCCTCAAAGCATCCGTGCACTGTGAAAGTCACATCTCCTTTTCTGATGAAGACCAAAAGGGTGTTGAGCCCTCTTTATGACGACGCTGTAGCTATTTCCCTCATCATTGCAAGGCTTTAAAAAAAGGGATTTTAGTACATAATGAAAGCTCGGCTGATGCCTTATTTTGTATGCCTTCCAAAGGATGAGCGCTCCTCTGGCTAGATTCATAGGAGATTCTACCCCAAGAAAGTACTATGAAGCTAAATCCTTTCATGGTCCAGAAGGCTGCCGAGCTCAGAAGAATGCCGAGCTCAGAAGGCCGAGCTCCGAAGGCCGCCGAGCTCAGAAGGCCGAGCTCCGAAGGCCGCCGAGCTCAGAAGGCCGAGCACCAAAGGCCGCCGAGCTCAGAAGGCCGAGCTCTGAAGGCCGCCGAGCTCAGAAAGCCGAGCTCCGAAGGCCGCCGAGCTCAGAAGGCCGAGCACCAAAGGCCGCCGAGCTCAGAAGGCTGCCAAGCTCCGAAGCCCGAATGCAGAACACCTCCCCCAGAAAATCGAGCCAAAGAAAGCTAGTGCCAAGTCGGAGAATCCAAAAAACGACCAACGTCGCCCCGAATAGGGCGCACGATCGCCAACGGACGAGGTCCGTCTCCTGTATGCGTCTCCAATGATGCTCTAGCTAAGCTCGGGACGCCGATTCGACGCCATTCGACGCCATTCGACGCTATTCGACGCCATTCGACGACATTCGACGCCATTCGACGCCATTCGACGACATTCGACGACATTCGACGACATTCGACGCCATTCGACGACATTCGACGCCATTCGACGACATTCGACGACATTCGACACATTCGACGACACTTCGACGCCATTCGACGACACTTCGACGCCATTCGACGACATTTCGACGCCATTCGACGCCTTTCAACGCCATTCGACGCCTCCTACGACAAGCCAAAGAAGGCCGCTGAGTCAACCTGGAGCACTTAACTCCAACTGCATGAGAGGTACACCCTACTTGGCACGTACATCTTTATACATATTTGGCTATATTACAGGATGATCGACGACCGGACTACTTCCTTCGCCCGAGCCAAAAAGCAGCTCGAACTCGGAAGTCGGGGGGTAGTGTTGGGGGGAAAAATGGACCACCCCACAAATACAATTAAAGCACCCAAATCCGACAGCGAGCCGAGCTCGGAAGGCTGCCGAGCACAGCAGGCTGCCGAGCTCAGAAGGCTGACGAGGCCGAGCTCAGAAGGCTGCCGAGGCCGAGCTCCGAAGGCTGCCGAGCACAGAAGGCCGAGCTCATAGGCCGAGCCGAGCTCAGAAGGCTGCCGAGCACAGAGGCTGCCTAGCTCAGAAGGCTGCCGAGCTCAGAAGGCTGCCGAGGCCGAGCTCAGAAGGCTGCCGAGCTCAGAAGGCCGAGCACAGAAGGTCGAGCTGACCTCAGAAGGCCGACCTCGTCATCTGTATGCTGCGGCCATGCCCTGCAGCAGCCTCACCGCACCATGCTTTGCTTGCCAGCCACGCCACGACATATCAATCAGGAACCATACCCTGCTACGACTGTCAACGCCTCACCATTCCCAAGAATGTACTGCACTGCGCGCCACAAGCAAGCTCTGGCTACGCGCCATCTCCTCCCATGATGGGAACGGGCCATCCACGGCAACTCATTACTTCACACGCCCACGTCCAATCGTGACGGTAACCCATTAATTCGCCCAGTCACATCACAGGTAACCCTGCCACCCTCCCTATAAAAAGGGAGGCTTCTTCCTCCCGAGGGGGACGCACCGTTTACCTCTACTCTACACGATTTGCCCCCTCCCTGACTTGAGCGTCGGAGGGCCGGCGCCGGGAGACCCGGCCACCGGCTCGTGTGCAGGCACCCAGACGGAGGACGCCGCCCACTGTCGGATCGTCGCCCAGCCGCGGGAATCAGCCGCTCCTTCTCGCCGATCGCCCCAGACGGAGGACGCCGCCCGTCGACGAACCACCGCCCCGCCGTGAGTAACCACCTCCCGCTCCCTCTCCTCGACCGAAGATTGCCCCCGGGTCCAATTTCCAGCAACAGGTACGTAGCTTGACGTGGCATGGTGTGAACCGAATGCCCCGGCTCCTCCACCCGGCTCAAGTGTCCCAACCTGCAGCCACAAACCCACCGCGTAGGCGGCACGAGCCACGTAGCCGAAGTCACGAGACCTCTCCTCAGTCCCCAGCCCTTGGTTTATACTTAATACTGGAAAATGCTTGACTGTTTATGTTACTCAACATGGTAACTAAAAAGTTACTCATCTGGCGCGGTTCATTCTCATTGTTCCCCTTGAATGGTTCAAGCAGTGTTCCATGAAATGAAGCGAAGTGATTGGTGCAAGGCACCTGGGTGACTTTTTTGCGTGTGTTTCTGAGTTACCGTAGAATTGCTCGTAAATTCCTCTTTTTTGGGTACGTGGCATCTATCTTCTAAATCAAGAAGACAGAAACCAACGACGACGCCAAACTTATATCCACTCATCCTCTCCTGTGGCCGGGGTTCACCACCTTTATATCACCCGGACTCCCAAACTCCAAACGAAGCCTTCTCCTCCGCAAGCCCAAAAGATGGACGACGTGTGGTCGTGGCTCACTCTTCTCCCAGCCCTTCCGACTGGCCCTCCACCCCTCCCTCCCTACTCCTCGCAGCCTCCGCCGACCGCTCCATCCTCCTCTCCGCCGACCGCACCGCCGGCTCCAACTGAGGCCCTTGCCACCTTCTCCATCACCCTCCATGGCTTTCCCCACCCCTCCAACCCCGTCCACACCCTCTGGGTCTCCGATCCCTTCCCCTCTCCTCTCCTCCTCCTCCCGCCTCCTCTTCCTCCTCCAACTCCTCCACGAGTCATGTCCCTCTCCCCCCACCTCCTCCCTCCACTTCGACAACTCCGCTATAAAGCTAGACATGGAGCGCATCTCCGACGCCCTCGACGGCGCCGAAGCGAGGCGGCGGTCTTCTTCGCCCTTGCGCTCCTCCTCCGGCTATTCTGGCTCTGCGCCTGCGACGCCCCGGCCGATGCGGCTTCCTCTTCTTCCGGGCCCTCGGCCCGGTCCTCGAGCGCGCGCTCGACTGCCGCCGGGCCCTCCGCAAGTTCCTCCTCGCCGCCGGGCCAGACGCCGAGGAGCGCTTCATGCGCTCACTCGGCTATATGCTCGCCAAGTGGTCCTCCTCCGCGAGCTCCAGCCCGCCGCCGGCCACCGCCTCCCCGCCGCCTGCTGCCCTCCTATGCGGCGGAAGCCCACGGTCTCTGGGTCCTCAAGGGCTTCGCCCCGTCCCCGCCATGGCCCGGGTTGGCACCGGTTCTTCTAGCACCCATCTCGAGCCGAAGGGGTCGGTCCTCCGATATGCGTTGGCCCACCAGCAACTGGAAGCTGTGGTCCAGCTAGAATACACGGTCTGCATGCGGGACCCACGTTTTATCAAGATTGGAGTACGTGTCGATAATATAAGGCTCCACGTGGTGAGGCTCCGGTTCGGAGGAAGGACGAAGAGGATGAAAGCGCTGACGTGGAGGACGAGAGGCACTTTCCGTCGAGGGTCCGGCTTTGGGTCGGACCGGAGGCCGGTTCGGCCTACGCGACCGGTCCCAGCCTGGCCGGTCGAGCGGGAACCCGGGCGGGAGTGGAGACGTCCGGACCGTTGTAGGCGGCTCGTGGCGGTGGGTCGAAGCGCCGGGAATTAACGCCAAGGCGCGGGCTTCGGTGAGGTCTCGGGGCGGAGCTGGCGGTGGGAGCAGGAGGTGGAGGGGGAGCCGGGGTGTTCGATGGGTGCTGTGCGACTTGTCGACAGGGGCGGAGGTGGCGGCGTGGAGGCCGGCGGGCGGCGGCGGAGGAGGAGGGATCCGAGAGGGGGATGCGGAGGAGGTACAGCGGGGCGGGAGAGCGTTTAGTAAGGCCGGCGGTGTGTGGTGGCCGCGACGAGCTGGCGGAGGGGGTGAGTTGGAGAGTGGGAGGGAGATGGAGGGGAGGGTGTGAGGTGGAGGATTGGGGGAGGGTGTGGGTGAGCTATTTTCCCATGAGGTGAGACGAGTTACTATGAGACTAGATATGTCGAGTGGGGGAGGAGGTGGAGTTGCCTCTGGTTGCCGGAGGTGAAAGTACCCGGACGTGAGCTCATAGTATTATAAGACATCATACATATTTGTCATGATACTCTCTTTTCTTTTTGTTTCCACTGTGGGCCACCTTTTGTTTGGAATATTCGGACCTGATGTGGCCTTTCATGCCCCAAGTATGTATTCAGCCAATGGAGCCATAGATTAGATGATATCTAATGTAAAGTATTTGTGAGTTGAAAAGGGGGAGTTGCTTAAGCTTTCGAATCTTTTATTTTTTGACTTTGTTAGATTATGTATATCATATATGTATAGAAAAAAAAAAAAAAAAAAAGAAGGCAAGCGTTCACCAAATTTGGCTCATAAGAAACTTAAACAAGGACATGCATATAGTTTTTTTTTAATTTCACACTCTTGTACTTGAGGAAAAAAAAGAAAAGAAAAGAAACCTGAACTCATTATCAATCACACGATGAAATGATATTGTTAGTTGGATTCTAAAAGTACATTGCTATGTAATTTTACATTTCTTAGCTCTCAGTCTTGACGTATATGTAATGTTCTGCTGGAGTTTGATGGTGCAAATTTGCTGGGACAGTGGACTATAGATTTCAACCTTTACAGTCATCTGAAGTCACTCATCCTCAAACCTTTCTTGTAAAGCATTGCATGGAATTAGATAATGATACTTTTAGGATGCACGTACAGAAACTACTATTATGGCAATAAATCTACTACCTGCGCTGCCTCTCAGAAGTCAGAACCATCTAGGTAGCCTCCTTCCATATGCTTAATTAGGTGTCACATTTCTTATGGCAGCACACTATACACTAACCAATAGTTTGAAGCAGAAGACAACACTATGATAGATCATAGACCACATTCGTGGGTTTGATGTCTAAAAATACCTATTTATGTGTTATGGGGAGTCCGATGTACTTGAAATTACACTACTGATCTCTATAATTGATCATGTTAAATTAGTAGAACATTTGAACTTGATGAATTTGTAAGCTTTAAAGCGGCTTTGGATTAGCACCATACGCCTATATAATTTCATCCAATCCTTCCAAAGCTCTTGAATCTACAGAATTGGACGCTCCCCAAGTCAACCTACTCGTAGGCCGGTATCTCCTAGCCTACTGCCCTGCCAATGTGATAGAGTTGATAGATTCCTGGTGAAATCTATTACCAGGAGCCTCGGACCAGGCCATTCTTGGGAGTACTGCAAAGAATCCATTGGGTAGTCTTGCGAACGCTGATCCAGAGTACATACTTCTGATCTTCTCTTTTACTTTCTTTTAGCAGGTCGGGCTCTGGTTCCTAGCTCAGCATCCCGAGTTATTCCCTGCCTCTCTTTTTCTCTTTGCTACGTGCTCTGGTTCCGCTCATTGTTCTCTTCTTTTGCTACTACTGGTGAGAGGAAAACAGAGCATTCACAGAAGACACTGGCGCTAATTCCAGTGAAAGGAGTCTCTTTAGAGTGAGAAGAAGAAGAATGCAACGTCTTTTGCTGTTCAAAGTACTCGAAAAGGGAAGGGATGGAAAGAAAAAAAGGAATAGGTGCTATATACGCCTTTTTTTTCATGCTGCACTTCCTGCTGCAAAGCGCCACCACCCCTGCCCCTGGTTTGCGATAAAACGAGGACTGAGAAAGAGTGGCTAGCTTGTTATCCATGGTGCAGCCTATAACGACTCAATTTTAAAAGCAATGCTGCAACTTCTAGTATTAATACTACCTATCCAGGAGGACCAGGGCAATTAACAACCCAAGGAAGATCCTAGTGGCCAGCCACTCTGCTAATAAGCATTTTGTCTACTTTGAATAATAATTGAAAAAAAAACTCATCCAGTACTTTTCGGAGGGTCATTCATCTTAGTATTGGTTCATATTTTCAGAAGGTCATTCATCTTAGTATTGGTTCGTATTTCAGAAGGTCACCCACCTATCCTAGTACTGCTTCACACCCAAGTGAATGATGTATGCCCATGTCCATACATAACATTCCATAGAGAAAATGTATACCTGTGACATGAGTCTTACACTACACTCATCCATAGTGGGCTTCGAATCATACAGGCAAAGATATATATATCTTTTCCAGGAAGGAAGAAGACTTATTTGTAGCTACATGGAGCTTCGTTCCTAGTGTTGATTGCTGCAGCCTACTTCAACTAATGGTTTGGTTACAATCCTTTCAGTCATAGACCGGGAGACGGTAACATTTCAAAATATTTCCTGCAAATCATAGAAACTACAGTATTTACTTGCGCAGGATGGAGGAGATGCAAGCAATACAATTATATAAATTTCAATGATCAGATACATGATGCGTCGATTTAGGCGCATGGGTAACTTGGCATGTGCCCATTGCATGTGGAGATAGAGGAAGAAATGTGAAGCTATGCAAAGGAAGACGTATTATTCAATTTTCATTCTCTCTCTCTCTATCTCTAGCAATACCTGATCTAGTGTATGAGTCAGAGGCTATAGAACTCCCAAAAATTTGCTGTGACATTCAGAGATCTTATAAGCGGCACCAGAAAGATTTAGAAATACAGCATATACCTCAGTAACCCAACGTAGCACTAAATAGTTCTAAGATTTATGTTACAAGATGTCACATATACAACTTAGTTTATAATAGTCGCCGGACAAGAAGAAACAAGAGAAGTTAGCGATTGTGGAGGGGGTCGGAGGTGTGAGGAACTGTCCTCTCGCTATTCCGGAGCAGAGCCCAACAGAGAACGGAGGCTGCCGCCTTGGACCCGGATCAAACACCCGTTCGAGCCCCTCCTCGCGTCCCCCGGCCGCCGCCTTCTCGCCCCCTTCTCTCCAGAAGCCGAAACCAACAAGAAGAAGAGACGAGAAGAAGGGAGAGGAGAAGCTTCGGCTTCCAAACTCCATCTCGTAAAGGCTCTGGAAGGATGAAAGAATTACTACCATCTGGCCGTAGGCGCGCGGGGTTAAGCTGGTTGGTGGGTGGAGCTGGGAATTGATTGGTGCGATGGGTGCGAGGTGGTGCAGACGGAGAAGGGGTAGGGAGGTGGCCTGCAAACAAGGGACGCAGGTTCCCAGGAGGGGAAAAGGGGTTCTCCGTATTATTTGCTGCCGTTCTCTCTTGCTTTAGGCTCCGTTCTTCCCTGAAACAGGGGCCCTGTACTGGGTACGTGGCATATGGCCTTGGGTTGGGAGCCTCCTGTCTCATATTCTCATGGACATGGTTGCGTCGGCCAGCCAATGAGCTGGGAGTGGGCAGAGTAACACTTTTAGACATTAAAGAGTCGCACTAAATTTAACCAAGAAAGAAAAAGGTTGCACTAAAGAAAAACCGTGCACAAGAGTGCAGCCAGGGCATGTTCATGGGAGAGGGAATAGCTAAGTTAAATAGGCAGAAGTTTAGGCAGGCTAACCTATTGCCTACACAGCATGCATGCACGGGCATCATCATGCATGCATGCAGCAATCATGACCGCTGGCTACTAATGATACTGCACTGAGATAAACACTTGGTGTTGGGGCTTGTAGAACTGGAGGCAGTTATTGGTTGCATCAGCATAATATGATGCGCATAATGTGGCAATAGTTTCTATGTCATGCTGCTACTGAGAGATTGCTTTAGTTAAGCATTGATAGCTAAGTACTGTCATCAGAGGGTCGTTGATGGCAATCAAGTTATGTCCTTGAGCTCTTGGGTTTGGCTTCGTGCGGTTATTTCATTTGAACTTTCAAATGATCAGGTGGTGTTGCGATTTTTCTACGTCTGTTTGCTGTGTGTTGGCCCTTGCTTGTGCTATTATTTCTGTGCAGGCTAATTTATTATGCTATTATTTCTATGTAGGCTAGCACATTCTTCTTTCTTCTTCTTCTTTTTGGGTACACGGCTGTCATGTAACCCTAACGTAGGTGCAACTAGCAGAATCAAGAACAAAAGATGACACAACCCTAGAAGAATGGCCTCCTAGTTTGTCCAAAGAGCCTCTCCTGAATGCTTGGCAGCATAGGCGGTGATCCAGTCGGCAACTTTGTTCTTCTTCTGGTTCATGTGCATGCCCAGAAGGTGCCGCAGTCCTCCACCATCGACGAAGATCGCGGAGCAGGAGGTTTCCATCCCCCCTCCTCCTCTTCTCCAAAATCTAATCGATCACCATCATTGAGTTCTTCTTGAGGAATCAAATCCTCCTTCATATCTGAGCTGCCCGTGGGCAGCATTAAGGCATGACTATGGATTCCTCCATATTAGCGCATCTATCACAGTTTGGAGTATTCTAACACTCCTCTCTGCTAAATGCTTCTGTCGGTAAGCATCTTCAGGCCACATTTCATAAGAGAAGACCAACCAGGGATGAAACGCATATGCTAAATTCATTTACCCTCCATCTGCCGAGTACTCTTCTTCCACCACTCATGTAAGTCCGTAGTTCAGAATTTTTATAGTGCACTTTTTGCACTATAAAATGCTGTGGAGCACTTAATAGTCATCATCAGAAATCGGCCATTATTAAACAAGATAAGGCCATCTTGTTTGATGGTCATCTATTACTAATGACGGCCATAAATGTTGCACAACACTCAATGGTCCAACCGCGCACGGCAGGGAAACTTGCACTGATGATGGCTATGATGCGCTCCTTCCTTTGATTTTGTTCTTGAAAGGCAACTACAAATTTCCTTTCTCCTTGCTGACGTTGGGTTGTGCCCATCTATTCCTTTTCCTTTCCTTCCATTTTTTTACCTCGTTTTTCCTTGTTCTGTCTTTTGCTTTCATTTTTATTTCTAATAAACAGAAGGAGAGTAAAGAAGTCAGTCCTCCTAAAGAAGCTGCCAAATTGAATGGGATAATTTGTTAGCCCTCCAACCTGGTCAGGCTACAGTGACCTCACAAGTCAATGACTTGGATTTGGATTAAATTCCTATATGTATAGGATTGGGCAATAAATTAATGAGCTTATCTTAAGTAAGCCTAGATTTGGAGCGTCATCGGGAATTCAGACTATGAATCAGTATGATTCCTATTAGTGTTTTTTCGTTCTTTCTTGATAGGTATGGAAGCAAACTATATATTCCCATAGGGCATGGTCCTCTAACTAGAAGCACAAAAGATGTAATTTTCCCATCTAGTCCATATTTCCAGTCTTGGCTTGCCTAAAGTTCCAATTTTTAGTTTATTATACTGGATCGTAAGAAATTTTAAATTTCTTGTATTATTTAAGTGTAATTTGAGTATAATGATGAGCCAAACATCTTATATTTGATGGCATATAGTTTTTACTTTATTCTTCCAATTGTATTACGAGCGGAGTATCTCATATTTTAGAATGTCATAAAGTTAATCAAATATAGAGCCCAATATGTACAAGATTGTATGGCATCAAAATTGCATATGAGTTTAGATGTAGTAGCCTCCTAGAAGGGAAGCATATGTTTATAAACTTTCTTGAAGAACTGGAATAGTCTATTATAAGGTCTTGTTGCTCAAAGAATAGCTTCATCATAGTGCAGTAGCCTATGATTTAGTAAAAGGGTTGCATTAGTATGCCTATGTGTTCACCAAGTTAACCGATTTGGTCAGTAATTTGGATTTGGTTTGTGTGGCTTATAGCATGTATATTAATTATAAGCAAATATATTTTGCACCTTGTTTCCTAGTGTTGTTTCTCTTCTGGATGGCATATCCTCTATTAATTATTGAATGGATCAAATTTTAAAATGGAAGTTAAAATTATTTTCACATTAGAGTTCACGGATTTAAACTTGACATTTATCAGGACGGTCCTTTTAATTAACTCGAAGATTATGTATTAATTTTAAATGCAGCAGAGGAGTAGTTCTTATCTATGACAGCATTGGCAAGCACCCTAATATCCGAACTCTCATCCATAAGATATGGTGGTCTACTGATGCACATGAGCACGTAAGACCTAAAAAAATTATTGGATGCTAAATGTCTACATCTGATAGATTCGGTGATTAGTGCTGGTATGATCGACCAACCGACATGTTCTTATTCACTTCATGCCCAATTTTGTGCATGCTACATATGAACCATCCAAAACTCACCATGGTGTTGAAGAAAAATAGTCCATAAATCAACTTCTAATCATGCATGTGTAAGACAGACGAAATACAAGTCATATTACAGGAAAAATTATATCCTACAGTGAGTGCACCAGTACAGCGTGCACTGTGTTTATGAGCATGCCTCTTCTACGGGCCGATCACCATAACGATTGGAATGGTGCACAACCATAGTGCATACGGTGCAGAATATAATATCACCTATAGGGCTTGGTCCAGTGACCAACAAGCATGAAAGCCTATGATTTTCTTACTAAGTTTTGGTCTCCATAAGTTTTCTATTGTGATTCAGTTCTTCTTTGAAGTATGGATCCCATGACATATATAACAAGATCTATCATAATCATAAGATGCGGCCCTTAAGAATATTTTCAATTATTCTTGCAAGTGTTCTCTTAGTGGTGAATAAGAAAATTACTATATGTAGCATTCAAGAATTTTGGATTGTACTATATTAAACTCTAAAAGAAAAGGTACTTGTATATTCGTGCAGCCTGTTTGAATTCTGTTTAGAACTTGGTGATCCAACTCAGAATCGATCGATCTAATAGGATTCCTAGTTGGATCGAGGGAACAATCCAATCCAATATTTGGTGATCCAGCTTAGTAATTGGAAATTATTAAGCTGGATAAAAAATCATTTTAGCATGTTCCGCCAACAATTCTTGCCTTCATACATTGTGAGCAATGAGTGCTCGGATTACATAAAAAGAAAAAGGAAAAGAATGAACACCAACAATTAGATTCTTTAATCTAGAAAATTAATCAATCCCTAACCTATCCAATGCTTGGACTTTTTAATTAGATCCTTCATTCATCTCACATCTTTTGATCCATCTCACAGCAAAAACGAGGATGTACAGAATTATCATGTACTTTTGTTCCCCTCTCTCCTTATAGTCAAATCATGCACACTTTTGAACGAAGAGCTGTGCCTTGGAGAGAGTGACACGGTGGCACCAGACGTGGGGTGTAATAGTGGGTCTGCGGATGCCGGTGATTGTGAAACTCCCCTTTAATTTATAAAATTTCAATTAACACGCAATTACTCCCGCTAATTAAGTGTATAATTGTTTATTCCTTCCTAATTGATCGCATGCTATAATTTCCCGCTTGGCGGTGGAATAGGGGATGCAACCCGGAGAAACAACCTTGCAATATTCCGACACCCACCAATACAAACCCATGACTGAAACCAAACGCAATCGTGGGGCCCAGAACTAAATAAAGCTGTTTGCGGGCCTAAAGTTGCGACACGTTGCTTCGGTTAGAAGTTAAATAAAAGCCAAGAAATACGGAGAGGGTTTTAAATCGGACCATCAGAGAAGAAGGTTCGCGGCCATGGCGGAAGAGGCGAAGAGCGAAGGCCCAAGTTGGCGGAGAGCCCTTCCAAGGCGGCGGAGGAGAGCTCCGGCGAGGCCAAGGCGGCGGCGGGGGGTGTCTTCCCCTCCATCTCCCTCAACATCTGGCCCCCTCGCAGCGGACCCGGGAGGCGGTGATCCAGCGCCTCGTCCAGACCCTCTCCCACCGAATCTGTCCTCTCTAAGCGCTACGGCGTCCTGTCCGCCTCCGACGCCTCCGACGCTGCTCGCCGCATCGAGGAGGAGGGCTTCGCTACCGCCTCCGCCGCGGCGGCAGCGCCGCGTCCGTGGACGACGGGATCGAAATTCTCCAGATCTACTCCAAGGAGATCAGCAAGCGGATGCTCGAGACCGTCAAGGGGAAGGCGTCGTCGGCCTCCGGGTCCGCCCCGGAGGTCTCTCCTCCTTCCTCCGATGGCGGCGCCGCCGTGGATATTGCTCCCTCGACCGCGCCCGGTGAGGAAAGATCCGACTCTTCGCCTGCTTGACTGCACTTCGATTTAAAATAATGTGATGGTATCGCCCTTGTTCTGCTTACTGGAATCTTGATCTGGATGAAATGGATTTGGTTATCTGCTAGGTGTTCTTGCAGAGGGATCGGTCTTTCCATATATCTCTAGGTTTTAAAGATTGAATCAGATAGTTTGTTGTCGTTGTTGGTGTATGATGATCTGTGGGATATGGTACCTGGTATATTATATTTTCAGCACTCTGGAATACTGGAGTAATTGCTTTGTATTATACTTAACTCTCTGATTCCAGTAGAAATCTCAACATTACTTTGGAGGATTGGTTTCTTGGAATGCACGAGATTTTTATTATATGGATCTTTACCTCTCTGATTACAGTAGAAATCTCAAAATACTTCGGAGGATTTAGTTTCTCGAAATGCACATTTTGTGATATAGCTTTCTGCAGCACAGATGCATATTATCCTATGGGTAATGTAGTCTGGACTTGTTGCAGCGATGCTATTCTGCGTTCATCAGATATGCGGTGTGGAGTTGTTTACTGTTGGAACTATTTCCATAGGAGAGGTACAGTGTGAGCTGTTGTGAAGTCATGTAAGAAGTTGGTGAACAGAACGCAGGTCACTTCTTAAAAGTGTTTCCAGGCTAGGAGAATATTTTTTTAATTATTTGTAGTAAATTGAACTGGCCCCCGTTTCTCTCTATTGTGAAACTGAATTGAAGGGGTTCCATGTGAACATATGACTAAGTCAATATTTATGTTCATCGAGAAGGAGAATTGGTCGGATTTTTATGTTTTCTGGTATGCTGAAGCTTCTGTTTTAGTGTACCTATCATTGTTGTGTCAGGCTTACCTCCTCAAATGATAACTTGATTTGGTGAAAAAAGTTTAGAGTTTGTTTAATAGTACTTCTGTCACAATCTGTTTGGCATTGAACAATAACAGGGTTGTGATTATGGACATTATTTGTAGGGGTTAGGGAGTCATTTGATGATACGATCCACATTCCTACTCCGCGTCATATCACGAGGGCATTGTGATTTTTGAACAGTTTTATCGGCATGCTCCTACCAACTTCTAAGCGAAGACCTTGATGCCCTAGATCCAGAGGGATTTCATGGTTAAACATATCTGAAAGATTTTATTTTTGTCCATAAAAGAGATGTGCAATATAGGTTAATGTAACATTGAAAAAGAAAATTTTGAAGAATCAAGGTTTTAGGAAATTTGCACGTAATTGCATCAGGATTTTAACTCATACTACAGTGAGGGTTAGTGGAGATTTAGTTTTTTATGGAGTAAAAGAGCGATCAATGATCTGTCATCAGACCTTGGATATGAGTCTGAGGAAAATGAAGCCAAGAAGGTTGCATGTTGGAGGTTTAAAATGAATTTTTTGATGGTTGATGTTTTGCTTTATATCATGTTTTGGTGATACATCCTTATGTTTCTGGGGAATTAATAATTGAAATACCATTCTAACTTTTGATGAGGAACATTGGGGGAAATGGTATGTAATATGTATCTTGATGGAGTATATGATTGTGAGAATCTTGCAATTTTTGGTTTCTTGTTCAAAGGTCTAAATGGTTCTTTCGGATTTTATCTCTTCTTGAATGAAATAAATATTGTTGATGGCGGAGAGGATGCACCTCATTCACCTATGTAGTAGATGAGCCTATCGAGATGGTTTGTTAACTTGCTCCAAACATTAAAATAAAAGATGTATATGTGGGGCCTATTTGACCAAGTTGAACCCTTGTTTTTTTAGCGACCTGATATTCCGACTTTGCATAATAACTTAGGACCATGTTCGGTAAAGCACGCATTATGGAATGCCATACTTACAAAGAATAGTTTTAATTTTTATATTGTATTATGACGTCGAAGCAAGGATGTTTAGAAATTGTTTTGGCTATTAGTTTTTCAAATGAAGGGCATTGGGCTATGGGAGTAGTTTGATGGTAAAGTCGAAACATTGCTAGCTTTAATAGTGTACTCAAGCTTGCTACTACATCACCAATTTATGTTTAGATAACTATCAGATCAATAGTTTATCATTTAAGAATGTACATTGATGTTTTAATAGTGTGGATTTGAAGTCTGAATAGGAATTATGCATTTAGTTTCGAGAAGTATATCGAATGCAATTATTGTTGGAGTATTGATTTGATGTTTTAGTGCCTTGACTGTGTAACTTAAGGCTTAAGTGAGATGATTATTTTTTTAGCTGGGATATGAGCATAATGTATCAAGTGGAAATGTGCTACTTAAGGGTTGTGAAGTCATTGCATCATATGCGACATAAAGGAAATCTTCCTTGCAGATCATTTTACAGATGAACATCAGGTTCCATGGAGACTTTATGTGCACAAATGAGGATGACGGAAGCTTGATGTTTAATTCAGATATTTGATTGAAAAAGGAAATCTATATTCATCCAAGATAATCCATGTGTAGTCTGATAAGTGAAACTGTTCAGGGATTGAAGTTTTGAGCAAGCAGCGAAAAGACAAGACTAGTCTGACTCAAAAGGTGTTTAAGCTGGGTAAAGGAAAGCAAGGAGGTGATGGCTTCCTGTGCATGTTGGTAATTATGGTTGTATTTGCAAGATGATTACATCTGGCTGTAATTTGATTTCCAGTGGAACTTCTTCAATCACAAAAGAAATTTACATTTGGAGAAAAGATGATAAATATTCGAATGTACAAATTAAAGGGAGTGAATCCTTAGCTCAAAGCAAGATTTATTGAAGAAGTATGACGGTGGAAAAATAAACTGTACAAGCTAGAGTTCTCAATTAACTCTGCAAAATGCAGAAACTTCCCATAGTCGAGTCTCCATCAAAATTATATCTGAATTTACAAAACCTAATTCCTTTTTATCCTTAATAGCTAAATGTACATCTTCTTTTATTAATTTTCTCAATTTCTTGTGTCCTTCTGTAACTCTTTTTATTCTTTATCTTGGGATCGTCAACTGAATTCTCGACTTGTGCATAATACAATAAGTGACATCTGACCCTAGCAGTCCATGAAATGGGTAGACTTGGTTCTCAAGTTCTTCTTGCACATAACAGTAGTTGTTCTCTATCCTTAGGACCAAAGAATTATTCCTACTTTGGGTCTATTTATATTTATTGTAGAGACTGTTGCTCTAGACTAGACTGGAAAATAACCCGATGAAACTGACCTGCTTTTCTTTTCTTCATCGGCTCTATCTAATCCAATATATTTTGTGAATGGGTCTCGAAGGGGTATGAAACCTTACCCCAAGGCACGAAGTACTCTAAAATGGGTACCTGAGCACAATACTGAATAGGAAAGACTTCCCGGATGTACCGAAAGATGGAGATGCTGCAAAGTAGTATGTGGCGGTAAATCGAGCAAATCAACTCAAGGGCTTCTGTTGGCTCATGATGTATGTACCCACGAGAGGTTTCTAAAACCTCAATACGATAAAGTACCTCAAGTCACCAAGATCTTTCATTCTGAACTGTTTCTGAAGGTGTGACTTAAGAGATGAAATTCCCAAGATATCATCTCCTGGTTTCATAATGTTATCAACATAGACCAGCAGTTATTCGAATCGGGGGCTTTGAATGTAGGGGCTGTTCTTATTTTATCCGAGGGGTTCGAATCACCCCCCCCCCCCCCCCCCCCCCCCCAAAAAAAAAAAATCGTATTTCTCCCGCGCTTCGCCTTAATTAAAAAAAGTCAAAGCGCGAAAATATGTTTTGCAGCGAGGGTCTTGACATAGCTACCTGAAGAGTGAGTTCATGAATTGGATATGGCTGGATTGGAATGAATATTGTAACATGACTGATAAAGCTGACTCTGTTTATCCTATTTCAAGTTCTGATTGAACCCGTGCTCATAAATCTGCTATAACTAGAATTTCCATCTTGTAATAGATGATGGCATCCGTTCTAATTAAATGCTCGTGTATTTGATTGAAATCCAAAAAAAAAAAGAACTTTGCAATCATGGAAGCAAGCTTCAGTATAATTCACTCAACACGCTATTACAAGCATCACGAGGTCGTACAATGTTATATAGAGTAAAGTTTGAGAACTTTCAGGGGTCATATCTAGATACAGCTATTTTCCTTAAAGGACTTGTATTGGAGTGTAGTAGATACAATACTGATAATTATCTCAGATTGTTGTGCTGCTTTCCTAGAAAGCTGTGGTCTTTTTGAGCTGTTTCCATTAGTTAGGGTGCTTCTCAAGTTGCGAGGTTGATCTGTTGATTCTTGTCATAGCTGAGTCCGCATAAACATGGATATTAGTCGGGAATGTCTAGCTATAGACTTCTTAACATCTTTGACATGATATAACTGGAGTAGCAGAGTCTGCAAGGTTCAGCATTCTTGGATTTTGAAAGTATTACTTTTTTAATTTGAAAGTATTACTTGTTTAAATGAGGTTGAAACGCTGAAACTGCAATGGAAACACCAGACCTGGAATTATGCATTTGATCATTGTCCAGAATATCTTTTGGTGCATGTTTTGGCTTGAAGTATGTGGGAGAAGTTATCCAGTTCAGCCGGTTGCTGCAACCAAGGCATCAGCTTAAAAAATATGTCAGGTAGTCCGGAGCCTTATACATTTGAAGGGGACGTTGCTACTGTTTTTGTTTGATAAGTTCAAGACATTCTCCTATCCAAAGGTTCACACCCCAGTTCAGAATAACTTCTCTCCAGATCCATCTTATTAGGTTCATAGGGATTACTTTCTTAGTTCAGAAGACCACAGAACTCTCCAGATTTATGATGACCTTTTAGGGAGACCGCATCATTTTTGGACAGCCCATAGGAGATGTCCCACATCCTTACAAGGTCTGAAAGCTTTGTATTCCTTCACGAGTGGTGATCGAAGTTGGGTCACACTGTTTCAGGTCGTCGTCATGGTTTGATGTGTCGCCTAGTGTGTCCGGGATAACTTTGACTATCTTGTTTTCTTCGAAAGTGAGGCTGCTATCGCCTCTGCAACCCTGCCTCATAGCTCTTGTGAAGTGACTGATAGGCACCGAGGAACCAAGGCGTACGTGGACCCTCTTTTATCCTTGAGAAACCCAGTAACAGTTAGAAACATTCTGGGAATTGGCACGCCCTGGTCCGGTGCGTTGGATGGAATTGGCTGTTGGTTTGGTTTTGGCATCGGAGAAATCAGGTTTATGCAAGAGATATGACGCATCTTAATTCCATTGCGGAGAGGATCAAACGTTTTGAGAAGTCTTGGGAGATCTAGGGTGCTTCGCTTGGAAGGAAAGGATTTAGTAGTGAGCTTTTAAGTCAGTCGAGTCCATTTGACTAGGCTCGGAAATGTACACAAACCAAGAATGCAAGGAGACATACTCTCTCTCTCTCTCTCTCTCTCTCTCTCTCCAATTTATTTATTTTATTTTATTTTATTTTTTACAACGGCAGCTCGCATGATGGATGTGGGTGAAGTAAGCAAAATCAAAAAGAGAAGATATTACAAAGGATAAGGCATTGACACATAGTCTTCTCAGGTAAAGCCTCTATAATGGTGAGCTACAAAGAAGGCTACCCAGTCAGCAGTACTATTTACCTCCATATAGACATGTGTGGCTCGGTAAAGACCACACTCATCCAAGAGTATGCGGATGTCGTGGAGTAGCGGTATAAAGCCAGCGCTGCATTTCCGACCCCAAATCCACTCGATCACCATGGTCGAGTCTTTTTCGAGAAGGATGCAGTCCACATCCAGCACACGTCTTGCATAGATGATCCTCTTGCATACAGTTCTGAGCTCGGCACTGACTACAGACATGTCAAATATCCGTCGACTTTCGGTCGCTATCAGTCTAGCATCATGGTCTTTAATGACGAATCCCACACATCCGGTGAATAAAACTTGGATAGAGTTAAATTAGCTATTCCTGCCGGAATACTTGAAGGAAGACCGGCGAGCTAAAACATACCAGCCTCTTTTATTGCCAAGCAAGTAGGAGGCTCAA
This sequence comes from Phoenix dactylifera, assembly GCF_009389715.1. NCBI lineage: Eukaryota > Viridiplantae > Streptophyta > Magnoliopsida > Arecales > Arecaceae > Phoenix > Phoenix dactylifera. Next base: position 14,100,952 of record NC_052397.1, read on the forward strand.
GCCAAATACTGGTTTTTGTTTAAGCTAATCCAAGTTTTCCCCGTTTGTGTTATAATAATAACTACTTAAAAACAAAGCGCTGGTTCCATCTAGATCCCGATTGTAATTCTATGCAAGCACCCTCCAGGGACATTCCCTACTTCGGCTGTCACCTCTTATATACACTCGTTTTTTTTTTTTTATTCGAGCAAGACGAGTAAAAATTACATTAACCAAAAACAAAAAAAAGGAAAATGAATCTGTATCAGATGGAGCGATAGCTATCCATTTCATGAAAGGTTGCATAACAGCAACCTTCTATAAAATACTTAAGACTGAGGCATGTTTGTTGCATGTTACAAAATCCATGAGAGCGGAAGATTGCTAGCTCAATGCTAATCTCCTAAATATTACAAATTGACGATATTAAAACCTTCCATTAAGCACTCTTAGTCTCGATCACCTGCTGAAAGCTAGTGGTGTGTACATTATCATGAACACATGGAAGTCTGTAAATAATGTCTCCGAGTTCACCAAAATGTACATATTTCTAGGCCTACACTTTTCCTATTCCTGGATAGCTCTTGCCTCTGGGAACTTTCAATCTGACCAAAACAAGGACACAAGGAAGCAGCAGCCCAAGCAAGAGGCTATGGAGCCAAAACAAACAAAACAAAAAGCAGAGACAGAACAATGCCCGAGGAGGAGGAGGAGCAACGCGCGAGAGAAGCGAGAGAGAGAGAGAGAGAGAGAGAGAGAGAGAGAGGGTTAATAAAGGAGACCTAGTGCTTGGAGCTGGGAGGAGGAGGAGGTTTTGTTGTTCCCCATGGGATGCGACCAGATATCGGCGCCGTTGCTGCCGGCCACGTCCTCCGTGCATGACACGGGGACCAGACACAGCCCTCGGCTTCTAAGTTCGTCGTCTCTCGACTCCTCTTCATCCCCACCATTCTCCTACAAATTTATTATTAACTCTTAAACATGATTAATGGCAGCACAAAATCTAATCTTAAACAAAAAAAAAAAGAAGGGGAGAGAGAGAGAGAGATATTGTCATTACAAGCTGGCGTTTGGACGTTGTCAGGCGTTGAAGGTACGGGGAGCTCAACACCTAATTAAAACAGGTATGATTAGCCTGCCATGGTAATTCTAAGAAACCATTGGAAAATTGGCTGGGCTCTTTCTCTCAGAGGACAGAGACAGAGAGAGAGAGAGAGAGAGAGAGAGAGAGAGAGAGAGAGAGAGAGAGAGAATTCACCTGAACTTGGTCGTGAAGGAACCTGATATATCCCACGGCTTCGTCAAGAACAGAGGCCGTATCTGACTGCCTCCAGTCCAAAGCCAAACAGTTCCAGAAGGACACATGCACTGCTAATGAGTGAGATTCTAATATTCTCATACGCACACACAGATAGCGAAAGAGGCTAAGAGAGAGAGACCTTGCCAAAGGGAGAGACCAGCTGCTGTAGTGCGCTGATACGCTCTCCTAGCTTCTCCTTCTTAACCTGATCATTCCTCTCCATCACAAGCCAACATGTAATTAATTAACACACAATATTAACGTTCTATATAAAATTTACAATAAAAATAACGACATGTATTATTAGATAAATATAGAAATTGTAAGACCCCTAAGAAGAGCTTACGTTGATCCTGCTCGGAGGACTCCTACATGCTGTCTTGGTCTTCTTGCTCGAGGTGGCGGTTCCTCTCCTTCCTCCTCCTCCACTAGCTGTCTTTTCTTTCTTCACAGTTTTATAAACAGCCATTAACCAATAATCCTCCCACCAAAAATAAAACTAGAGAGAGAGAGAGAGAGAAGCATACCCTTGACCCCTTAGACTTGGTGCATTTGGTAGTGGAAGGAGAAGAGAGAGTGGATAATGAGGAACCACAGGTTATATAAGCAAGCTCATTTAGAAGGGGGTCCTCTTCAGCTCGACCAAAGCAAAGCATTCGGGGTACTTGTAGAACAAGTGGAGGAGGAGCAGGAGGAGGAGTTAGTGGCGGCGGCGGCGGCGGCGGCGCCAATGGATGAGAGAGAATAAGGTAGGCAGAGGACGAAGCCCTCCTTTGGTTTGACTACCTCATCCTTCTTTATCTTAGGAAGAGCACCATCCCCTGCTCCCAGTAGCTCCAAAAAACTCTTCCCTTTTAGTTGCTCCAAATCTTCCTCCTCATCTTCTTCCTCCTCCTCCTCATTCCTCCTCGACTCCATCCTATGATCGCCGGAGACAGCCAAAGAAAACAGCTTAGATGGTTGGAACACAGCAGGGTTCCAACCTAGAGCTCTCCTCTCTCTTAACCGTGGTTAGAGTAGAACGTTGATGGTCAGAAGGGTGGAAGTAATTAAAGCTCCCTCACTTCCAAAAAAGTAGACGGGATTGATTCCAGTCCTCCGTCTGTTCGGCTGATCGTTCTCATGGCATCGCCTCGTCTTTGATGGACGAATCGACGGTGGCGATGCGTTGCATGCGGCCGAGGGGACGCGGTTGGCTTTGGGGTAGTTCTATATACACCCCCCCAATTGCTCAGGACACCCCCCAAAAACCAAAAAAAAATACCCAAACTAACCTTTAGTGTAATTACCATATTGCCCTTGAGATTTTCTCATACACCCCCCTTCCTCCTCCTCCGTTTCGTTTTGAAAAGAAAAAAAAACCCCCCCTCAAACCCCCCTTAAACCCCTCGATTCATTTACATCGTTTAGGCGATCTTTGAAGGAGATTTAAGCCCCATTCGAAGCATGGACAAGCAACTAGTGATTTGGAACGAAGAATCGGCCGCAAAGGTACGTGTTCCACCTTGTTTCGAAATTTTTTTTTTCACGGTTCGTGCTCCGTTCGGCACTGGATCGCCGAACAAAAGGCTTCTGTTCGGCTGAACAGTGCCGAACAGAAGCCTTCTGTTCGGCAACCCTCAACCCGAACAGAAGGGTTCTGTTCGGCTGCACGGTGCCGAATAGAAGCCTTCTGTTCGGCACTGTGCAGCCCGAACAGAAGGCTTCTGGTGCCAAATCGCGTGCCGTGCTGAATTTTGTGCCGAACAGATCCTCTGATTCATTAATTCTTGGTGATAAATTATTTTATATGTAGGGCTATGCTACAACCGAATCGAGTATAATTGGATCAGAATTTGTACTGGATTACACAAGCGAATTTACAACTTACGAGGTATTATAATGTATTGTGCAATTTTGTATTAGTTTAGCGAGCTATTTTTACAACTGTGTACTTACATAAATTGTTTAATGTATAGATCTTCAAGAGTAGAGAGGACTTGTGTAATTGGTGTCGTGAAGCTGGGAGACGAAATGGTTTTGTTGTTGTAATCAAATCATCTGATGCAGGTACCATTTCTAAGAAACCCAGAATTACGTTAGGTTGTGAGAGGGGTGGGACGTACCGAACCAAAAAGAAAAGCGAATAAAGACTGCATGTGGGACAAAGAAGTGTGGATGCCCTTTTGCATTAAGAGGAAAGAAATTGGATACTGCGGATGATTGGATATTACTGGTCGTATGTGGAGTGCACAATCATCCCGCTGCAGAGAATCTGGAGGGGCACTCATATGCAGGGAGATTATCTGAGCAGGAGACGGAATTGTTAGTAGATATGTCGAAGAGTTTGGTTCGTCCAAAGGACATATTATCCACATTGAAGGAAAGAGATGCCCTCAATGTTACGACTATCAAGACTATCTACAATGTACGTCAACGGTTTAAGGTTGCAGAGAAAGCCGGGAGGTCTGAAATGCAACATCTATTAGGTAAATTATCAGAGGCTAAATATATTGAGTGGCATAGGAATTGTACTAATACGGATGTTGTGCATGACTTATTTTGGGCACACCCTGGCAGCATTGATTTGTTCCGTGCATTTCCCCGTGTGTTGATAATGGATTGCACGTACAAGACGAATAGGTTTCGTCTTCCGCTCTTAGAGATTGTGGGGGTGACATCTACTGACATGACATTTTCAGTTGCTTTTGTATACTTAAATTCTGAGGGGGAAGAAAGCTATACTTGGGCATTAGAGAGATTGCGCAGTGTCATAGCTGATGATGTTTTGCCTGAGTTGATTGTTACAGATAGAGACTTGGCTTTGATGAATGCAATTCATAGAGTATTTCCTACTGCTAGACATTTATTATGTAGATGGCATATTAGTAGGAATGTTTTGGCCAAGTGCAAAAAATTTTTTCGAATTGAAGGAGAAATGGGATAAATTTATTATGAGTTGGAATGTACTAGTGCTGTCCTCCACGGAAGACGAGTATAATGATCGCTGGGAGTGCACTGCAGAGAGAGTTCGGTACCTATCCAGATGCACTACAGTATGTGTCAGATACTTGGCTGAGCAAATACAAGGAAAGATTTGTTGCGGCGTGGACGGATACATGCAGGCACTACGGAAATGTGACGACAAATAGGTATCACAAATAAAGACTCACTTAATTTTAATTTGCCTCAGTTCTTATATCTAACTTTCATTTGTTTACTAGGGTCGAGAGTGCACATGCAAAGCTCAAAAAGCAGCTTGGATCAAGCCAAGGAAGTTTCGAGTCATCTTGGACTAGAATACATGGATTGATTGAGTTGCAGCACAGCTCCGTTAAAGCCTCATTGGAGAAGAGTTTATTGGTAGTGCAGCACAACTTCAAGCCAGCTGAATTCAAAGAGTTGCGAGGTTTCATATCTATAAGTGCGTTAAATCATGTCCTCGCCCAATCGAAACGAGCCAATTCAGTTGGGTTTGATGATTCAAATTGTGGGTGCGCTATTCGACGCACACATGGTATACCATGTGCTCACCAGATTGCGCGGTACAGGGTGGAAGGTCGGCCCATTCCTCTCGACTGCATAGATCCTCATTGGAGGAAACTTGATATTCTGCCTACCCCCCCCCCCCGTGCAGCCAATTCAGTTGAGTTGTGATGCAGAGTTAGATTTGATTGCGCTACGATTCAAGAAGTTAGATGGGGCTTCTCAATTGCAGATGATCAAGAAGTTACGAGAGATTGCAAGTCCAGATAGTACACCTCTTTTAGAGCCTGCAAAACGGAAGACCGGTTCACGTGGGCGCGCTTCAATGAAGGTTGATACGTCTACTCGACGTGACCCGTCTGCGTTTGAGTTGGTTCTATCTGGACAGGATAGTTATTCACCTGGTGTTGAGAAAGTTACCATCCGCAATCCATCTACTCAGATTCAAAAGAGGCGGCCCAAGCAAAAGGTAAGTACCAAATATTTATTTCCTTACAATAGGTATCACAACGTCTACGGGACGGTCCGTGCCGTGCCGGTATGTCATGTGCCGATACGGGACATGTCGGGACGTGCCGTGCCGAGATGTGCCGATACGGGACATGTAGGGACGTGCCGTGCCGAGATGTGCCGATACGGGATGTGCCGTGCCGAGATGTGCCGATACGGGATGTGCCGTGCCGAGATGTGCCGATACGGGACATGTTCTGCCATTGTTACATATTTTCTATCATTTGATATTATTTGCAGGTTTTTCGTACTAGAGCCCAGTCACATACGCCCATTATCTATATTGATGCTATTCCTTCTGCCTTGAGACCATACATCCAGCATATCAAGGATGTAAAAGCTGATGGGAATTGCGGATTTAGGGCAATAGCTGACTTACTGGGATTTGGAGAAGATGACTGGGTGCGTGTTAGGAAGGATTTATTGCAAGAGTTGCAATGTCATTCGGACCACTATCGCACATTATATGGTGTGGAAGGGACGATTGCTGAGATCACTCATGCATTATCATATTATGATGATTGTCCACCATATGACAGATGGATGACTATGCCGGACATGGGTCATCTTATAGCATCCTGCTATAATGTTGTCCTATACCATCTCTCGTTGCAACAATGTCTGACCTTCCTACCTCTCCGTTCTGTGCCAGTACCTCTTCTATCCCGCAAAGATATCGCTATCGGATTCGTAAATGGAAATCATTTTGTTGAGGTACTACGTTCACAACACTTGCGAATATTTAATTTTGCTTATTTAATTTTGCTTATTTATAATTTTGTAGCTATTAATATTTTCTTATTTCTAATTTTGAAGGTGTTCTTGTTGCCGGGACATCCCGTTCCGCCAGTAGCGACCAACTGGCGAAAATATCATTTTCCTTGTGCTACTGGATGGGAAAATTCATATGAAGCACGGATTCAACAGTTCAAAGAGAGCATCTCACCTAATGTTATAATTAGCGAGACAGTAGAGTTAGATTGATTATTTATATATGTACAATTTTTGAAAGTTGTAAATTTTTTTGGGCTCTTAGAGTCATGTACTGTGAAACTCCATCATCAGCTGGGAATACATATGACGACTGTTGTTTCCGTTGAGATTTCAGATGTAAACAGAAACATACTTAAGAGCTGGTGGGAGCAAACAAATCAAACAGGGGAACTAATAGACCTTTCTGATGTACAAGAACTTAACGGTGTGATACGGAGATACCACTCCATGTATCCCGGTACGCTGTCTGGATGGCCGGGTAACTGGGTGGCTCCTGCTAGCCTGGCTCAGCACGTGGTCCTCCCACCGCTCCCAAAGCTGATCCATATAGGAGTAATGTATCCGGTACGAGCCTGCTGTGGAACCTCTGTTGGCTCGCGTAGGGGCTAGTGGCGCTCGAGGGATGGTCTGAATACGACCAAACTGTCTAAGAACCCTTTCTGGATGATAGGGTTCTACGATATCAAGGCACTTGATGGAGCCACTAAAAAATGCGACGGGTATATATGGGCGATCTCCCCGAAGCCGATGATGGGGATCCCAAATAACCTGTAAAACAAAAGGTCCATTTCAGTTTTATACTATATCGCATATTAAAAGTACTGACAAACACAAGCAAATGGTAATATGATACGTACCTCATCGATGCTCAAAAGGTCCAATGACTCACGTAGAACCACTAAATGGTCCATCGTGGTACGGGATGGAGTACCGGGCATCCAGCGGTGCACGCGGGGACTGGCATCAGTATACTCGAGCGACGGGTGAGGACTGAGTGCTGGAATATGCTCATAAATCCATGCCTGCAGAAGCGTCATATAACCACTGATCTGTCTCACTGATGACCTCGACGCAATCCCCAACTGCCGATACAAATATGCTAAGGCAGCTGTACCCCAGGCATATGTGCTCACCCTATCCAGATCCCGCAGTAAACACAAATACGCTATAGGCACCCTGGTCCCACTCTTATCAGCAAAGAGTGTGCAGCCTAACAAAAATAACAAATAGGCTCGTGCTGCACACTCTATCCTCTGCTGCCTGTCTCTATCAGATACAGAGTGAAACTGAGTCCTCAGCCACTCCATCCTCACAGACTGACCGCGCGATGACAGTACCTCCTGACGCGCGTCTCCAGCTGACACCCCCAACAACTCCACAAGTAGCTCCTCAGCATCCCGATCACTCATCCTCTCAGGAGAAACTGATACTGAGGAACCTGCGACAGGAATCCCTAAAATGGCGGATACATCATCCAACGTGATAGTGATCTCGCCAAATGGTATATGGAAGGTGTTCGTCTCGGGCTGCCATCTCTCTACGAAGCCCGAAATCAGAATCTTATCGATGAATCGATAAGAGCACTGTACTAACTCTACGAGGCCCGACTGCCTCAATAGTGCTCTGAACCTGGTATTTGGTTGGTTTGAAGACCACCACTTCCATTCACCAACCTTGGCAGTATGGTTCATGCACTTTAGTGGAGCTCGTTCCTGTAATATAAATGTATAATTACTACTATTTTATAAAACATCAATAAACAAAATATAATGCTATAACAAATAAACAATACCTGTTGCCTCCAGATGGAAGCTGCTATATGCGTCCTGAAACTGATCAGGACGGACTCATCCTCTGGACCTCCTGGACATGGTCCAACGGACTCATCGTCTTCGCCCCTAGCGGGCATATCATCATGCTCTGACTCAGGAGAGTCCGATGGCATATGAGCAGGCTCGGGAGAAGCAATCCTAGCACGACGTCTCCTAGCTGACGCCGTAGGTCTAACTCTGGCGGGACGGGGATCCATGTCTGAAAATATAGAAATTCAATGTTAGGCTATATCAAAGAAAATAATTCAATTGCATACATAAATGTTCGGCACAAAATTCAGCACGGCACGCGATTTGGCACCAGAAGCCTTCTGTTCGGCTGCACAGTGCCGAACAGAAGGCTTCTGTTCGGCTGCACAGAGCCGAACAGAAGGCTTCTGTTCGGCTGCACGGTGCCGAACAGAACCCTTTTGTTCGGCACTGTGCAGCCGAACAGAAGCCTTCTGTTCGGCACCGTGCAGCCGAACAGAAGCCTTCTGTTCGGCACCGTGCAGCCGAACAGAAGCCTTCTGTTCGGTTGAGGGTTGCCGAACAGAGGGCTTCTGTTCGGCACTGTTCAGCCGACAGAAGGGTTCTGTTCGGCGATCCAGTGCCGAACGGAGCACTGGAGGCGGGGGGGGGGGGGGGGGGGGGAGCTACCTCGAGGTGGTCGTGGAGGCGCCGGCGAGGTGCTCGTTGCTCGGGAGATGGCCGGGGAGGTGGTTCCGGGAGAAGCCGGCGAGGTGGTCGGAGATCGGGAGAATGCCGGCGACGAGAGGGAGAAGGGGGAACGGGGGGGTTTTGGGCGTTGGCGAGGTGCACTGCACCGACCGGCGACGAGAGGGAGAAGGGGGAGACGGAGGGGGTTTGGCCGCCGGCGAGGTTTTTTGGGCGGAAGGGTTACGGTGTTTTGGAGGGGAAGAGCGGGGTGGGGGGGGGGGGTTTGGGGGTGTAGAGAGCAATTTAGGTGAGGGGGTGGGGAGGGTGGGGGGTAATTTAGGTATTTTTAATTTTTTAGGGGTGTCCTTAGCAAATGGGGGGGGGGGGGGGGGGGGGGGGGTGTAGAGAGTATTTAATTTTTTTTTAATTTTTGGGGGGTGTCCTGAGCAATAGGGGGGGTGTATATAGAACCACCCTTGGCTTTGGGATGCTCCTGGGGGTTCCATTACTTCGTGTCTGCTGTCCCGTCAATTCATTGATGTCTTGAAGCAAAGCCTAACGCACCAAAAGCGGGGAAAACACAAGAAATATCCCTCGATCCTTTGAACTCACCGCAAGAAAATCTTATGCTGCATGAGAGACGATCTAATGTATGTAAGACCCGACCTTTCCCAAGAGACAGAAACAGCATCGTAGGGGAATTAATGATACCTGGTTTGGCTGTGCTTCAATTCTTAACACACATAATTAGTATTTTATGTTTACTGCAATACATGATTAGGCCAGTGTTTTTCCACAGAGTGGTGCTTTCTCTACATAATTAAATCTTTTTTTTATGTAATTGTATGTAATTATGTAGGTAATCAGGGAAGAAACATAAAATGGTTATTCAAATTAGATGACAGGAATAAAATTTGTAGTCAACATGGATAGAATATTACATGCAGTAAATCTCAAGAAAGATATCAAATAAAAATGTGTACAGCTTATAGCTGTTAATGAATATCTAATTGCGTAGGTGCTGATTTATCGAGCAAGTTCTAATTGATATGGGATCGTATCTCGCCTCGACCTTAGCGGTATTTTGAGCTTAGCGGACGAAGGTCCTTCTACCAAAATGAATCCCATTAATCACATGAGATTTCACTGTGTAGCTATTTTCAGAGGTATGGATACAGGTATTTTCGGAGCACCACATGGAGGTACCATGTAGTTATTTTAAGTTGGTTGCCTGAAAATGCCTACGCAAACTTGTTTGTCAATAGACCATAGTCATTTACAGGGGAGTAGGTTAATCAATTTTGACTAGGGCTACAATACTATAATTGGAGAAATTATACCCTACACTGCATGCGCCGACATCGCTATGCACCATGCCAATCACTGCTTCTCCTTGCTATAGGCCAATCATCGGGACGAGCGCATGATGAATAGGGCCCATAGAAGGAGATAGAGTAATTGGCATGGTGCATGGCCATGTGGCGCACACAGTGTAGAATATATTTGCCCTAGAATTGCTTATCTAGGTGCATCCAAATGTGGTCCAGGTCAATCAAGTCTGAAACGATCGATTCTGTATCCCCAAGTTCTATAAATTTCGTGCATGGCCATAAGAAAATGCAGCCCTGCGGAACTTGAAAACAATTGAACCTAGAATAGATCCACCATGAATGCTCAAAACTATATTGTCCCAAAGCCAACTACAACTTAAAACAGTTTCATTCTTTGTATCAAGATACATCAGCAACCCACATAACACATGAAGCATTTTGAGCTCTGGAAGTAGTCCTCAAAAATATCGGCAGAGCTTTTAATTCTTATAATTATTTTCAAATGCTTTACATAAAAAAAGAAGCATCTAGATTTTTTTTGTGATAACATAAATATGCCCTCTCTTAAGAACATATATAAGCATAGAAGTGTCATGAATGTAAATTACAAATATTCTCATTGAGACTGAATAGTGCAGCATCAGATCATTAAAATGCATTACGGTTGCCCTAAGCTGCTGTCAAGATTGCAAACAGATGAGGTCAGAGCCTCCGCAGTATGGTAACCCGGTGACGTTGGGCTAGAATTTCGTTCATTAGTGCAATTTGATGCAGCAGTTGGTTTATCCTCTGCACAAGACAAAGATCATATTAGTCTTTTGACACTGCTAGGTTGTTAAAGCAAAATGCATCACAAGCAAGCGTAGATGTCCACAAGCCACAAGGAATGGCCATGCTGTGCCTCAAAGAACAAAACAGGGGGAGAAAAAGCAGAAATGCTTAGCAACATGAAGCAGCAGTAATCAAGGCATTCTTCCAGAAATTCCTAGCAACAACCACAAAGAACCATGACTAGAACATAGAGCCATGTCAACCTGGATAGATGACTTATTGCTTGTTGACCTCATCAAACATTGATGAAGGTAAACTCACAGGTGATCGCATATGTATTGTAGATCAGATCTTCCAGAAAAAGGCTCAAACATGAAAAGAAAATTCTAGATTGGAGTAAACATAAAAGATGTCGAAACTACAACAGAGGATACTAGTCCTCAAGCTAAAATCTTCACAAAGAAGAGTTGTGAAAGGGAAATTGATTTCCATCAAATTCTTGCCTCATATACACAGGGGCGGCCCAATACATCTGGGGGCCTAAGGCGAATTCAGTAAATGGGGCCTCTTTTTTTTAAATAATATTTTTTTAATAAATATAAAATACTTAAAAAAATGTTATGGAAATAGATTGCTGTCAAGTACACTATTTCAACAAAGATGCATGAATCTAATAAAGGTAGACAAAAAGCCTCTTCAGTTTAATATAATTCTTGAATGAAAATATTAAAAAAAAAATACTTCAAAAAAAAGGGCCCATGAAACTGTTCTTGGCAATACTGCTTACCATGTGAAGCAAGAGCAGAATAGGAAAAGGTCATCCCATGGCGCTTCACGGTCAAAGAATTTGTCCAGAAAGGGACCTCTCTATAAGAGAAAGTAGGGTCATTATGGAAAATTCACTCCATCTAATTAATAAAAGTCCCATCCCACCATCTCCCCTTCAAGTGAGTACCCAAGCAGCCACTGCAACATCACGGCACAGCAGCCATTCAACACCCCCCCCCCTCCCTCCTTCTCTTTCTCTACCCTCCTTTTCTTTTGTTAAAGACCATCTCCCCCTTCAAGTGAGCACCGAAGCTGCAACTGCAACATCACGGCACAGCAGCCATTCAACCCCCTCCTTCCTTTTCTCTCTCTACCACCCAAGAGGGGAGAAGAAACCGAGAGGAGAAAATTAAAAGAATCTCCACCCTCCAAGAAGTCCTATCTCCAATCCCCCTATCTTTTTTCCTGATGGCCCAGCTGGATCAGGAGTAATGACTTGTGAGGGAAGGAAAACCAAGACCAAAACCAAAAAGAGAAGGGATGAAAGATAAGAGTGGCTTCAGGCGTGTATCAAGCCAACCAAATCCCTCCTCTCTCTCTCTCTCTCTCCACCCAAAACAAAACTACTGTCCCCAACTTCCCCAATTGCCCCTCTGCAGGCCAAGAAACCCTCCACCTCCCTTCCATCAAGGGGGAAGACTCGTAGCCAGCTTCTGCTCCCGGAGGCCTTCCATTGGCCCGAGGCCTTAGGCGACCGCCTCGGTCGCCTAGGGCTCGGGCCGGCCCTGCATATACAGCAATCTTCTCCTCATTGTACGACTAGAGACCAGCCAAACACCCTTACTTTTCAAAAAAATTTAATCGAAATGATATATCTCTACCTAACATTTATAAAGAAATGCAGTTCACATTTTTTTAATTATGTTTGATCTATCAGTTAATTGAAGGAAATGGAAAAGAAAAGAAAGTAATGAAACAACTAATTTAACACTATGGCGAGTTGACCCTTAAGAGGTGCCTACCTAACTAGAAATCAGCCTGCTTATTTAACTAAGAGCAACGCTAGGTCATGACCTACTCAGTCATATGAAAATTCTTCCTGCCACATAGCATGACAGGATTAGTGTTATTTGTGAGAATTGGTACAATAGACAAGGCATTGATCAAATAATAAGTTGCCATGATATCATCACACAGGCCCAAGGAAACCTTTGTCTCTGACTGCTACCCCCCACAGCATTCGAGTGCAGTTTAGGTCCACCGTGAAGTGGATACATTAGTTACCACTGTGAACCTGCCTGCCATATACAGTGGACTTTGACGTTGAAAGACGGTTCCATGATATTTTTTTTTGGGTAATGCTTAACATTTGATGACAAACATGCATCTCAAACTCTGGTGTGCATGGTAGGCAGGCTCATAGTAGAAACTAAATCTTCACTTGGACGTGGACAAGCATTTTCCTTTATTTAAATCCTTCTGCATGGGATCTTACATTTTCACCTAAATATGTGAAGAAATACAAAAGAAGATGCAAAATTTGATACCTGGTCTAATAAAGTAATATCTAAAAACCTAAATTCTTCTCTTCACAAGCAAGTACCAAGCTTCTATTTTTCATCCAAATTAGCATTCCTGTAAGTGCTCACTTGAGTGGGCTCACTTTATTACTAGAACCTCTCCTCTTATAGTGGATCCCCAATTGACCATAAAAAACCCAAAATCTATACCATATTATTAAAGAGAAAGAATATACCATTTTAGATTTTATCTATCCAATTTTGGGACTTAAATAGCCTCACTTCCTCTTTTCACCAATATCTACAAAAAAAAAAAAAAAGATTAAGTAGTTAGTCCACGTGCGCCTTTATTTATTCCTCTATTTCTCATCTACATGGTTCCTCCTAACATCCCAAATCAAATGGATTTTATTTTTTTTAAAAAAATCTCTATCCATTTCCACATCTGGAACTGATTGGACTCTTTTTAAAATTAAAAAGAAACAAAAATACCCAATTTTTTGAACTCTTTTTTTATTAGTTTATTTTTTAACATGCATTTGCACATGTTCCTTGCTAGTTTTATCCTAAAGTACCAGCAATCACAGGAAAAATAGTTTCATAAATTTTTAGAAAAATTGCCAGACTAAATTCTAGTTCACCACCTAAAGCTTCAATTACACAAAGTTGTCATGACTATTTTTCTGATAAAATTAAATTTAGCACTTCTCATGATACCCCATTAATTTTATAAAACATTATAAAGCAACATCACATCATCTACAAATTGAATAGACCTGAAGTTCCAGTAGACACTTCATCCCCATAAGAACCCCTTCCCTCCTTTACACATGCTTCAATACTTCGTTCATGTAATAGGAAATATTACCAAGAATCCTTTACTCTATTCCCTCTTGCATTTCCAAAGTATCCATTGAAAGACTTGCTAATAAGAATGAAACCAGGTCCATGTACATCATACAGCAGATTCTCCTAAACATATTACTGGATTATCTCATCAAAGTCAATTCATATCTTTTCCAGAAGTCCAGAAAACTTCAGAAAAGCATAAAAGAAAAAGAGAAAAAAATTGAGTAGGTGTCAAAGGTTATGTCTAAGTAAGGCTCATAGTAGCAAACATTAGGAAGAAAAAAAAAACCCTCACGAATAGCAAACTACAGAAACAATTTTGCTTTCCAAAAAGGACAGGCCACTACTGTTTCCCATGGCCCAGACATCCTCATTCGTCAACTGATCATTATTTAAAATTTTAAAACAAATCCAATCAGATATAAGAGATCCTAACACACACAAAAAAAACTGATTGCTAAATACAGTTATTCATTCAGAGAGATCTGCATGCCACAACCCCCTGCACCACACCCAAACAAAAAAAAAAGGAGCACACAATCTTACAACTCATACATGGCACTCCCATATGCTCCTCTTCTATGGCAACTTCACCCACCCCACCTCCCAGACCCATGGCAATGCCTGCTTTATCTCTTTTTGTTTGAGCTAATCAATTTTTTCTCTCTCTTACAAAACAAGTTGTATTTATCCACAGTTAATTTGTCTTCCAATATCTTGGCTCCGAACTTGCGGCACATACATGTTTTGAGTGGGTCATCCAAATGATTGCTTTACTTGAGTGGGCTTTCTTGTAAAATTTGGGACTGACATTGCAGGAGTTTCTAAAATGAATTTTTAGGACTGTAGGTTTAGTTTTTTTTTTTCTTGGACCTATGGTGCTGATTGAATGCATATTGTTGCAATGGTCAGTGTCTAACACTCAACACAAACTTTAGGACTAGTTTGCACAGACATTATAAACATTTCAATCCATCTTAGAGATCACCTCTTAATCAGATCAGTCCAATTCCTAGTATTTTAAAATAATTTCAAAAATATTTAAAATACTTTGAAGAACCATGCTCATGCATCTATGCCAATATTTTTCAATGTTTATCACTTTAATACACGGAAGTTTTATAAACAGGACCAAAATTGAAAAAATTAATATTGCATTGTCTGGAAAAAATTGAGAGGATTTGGCAATGAAATTATTCCTTGAGAATAGCTAGAAATGGACCACATAATCCTTAAAGAAAAGCCTTTCACATGAAGGTTGCTGCTATGGGTAGAGTATGTGCATTAGATAGTAATGGTTGCATAAGATCTGTGTAATAATATCAGCTAAAAGCTCCTCTTTCATTTTCGAGATGAATACTTGATGTATGGATGTTCTAATAGGTTTGTAACAGATAACATGCTAAATAAATCAAAGAACACACCAAAGAAAAAATAGGCATACTTTGTGCATCGTAAGTGGATTAGAGCATATTTTATCATGAGCATGATTCTATAAACATACAAGAATCCTCTGGTTTAAATGTTATCATGACATCATCTCTTACGTAAAATGGAGAGCTCCCCCTTTCATTTCTTGTGAGATAATCAAGATGGAAAATCCATCAGAAAATTACAAGAAGTTCTGTTATTAAAAAAAAACATTTGTGTAACATCCTTTGTAAAATACCACTGAACTTTAGTTCAGTTGGTACCACCTCTTGTCACTTGGGCAAGAGGTCGAGGGTCTGATTCTGGTTGGGGTGACCCTCAAGGGGTGGGCTGGAATAAGGATCATGAAAAAGGAATAATAAGATAAGGAATCCAGGTGAATTCACCAGACCCTACCTACAAGATTCCTCTGTTCGCTCGCTATGTAAAAGGAAACTAGCATTTTCCTTAACTGCCTAACTTACAATCTAACAGAAGAAAACGGGGAAACCACTAAACATAATGATCGCTAAATTTTTGTCATCCAAGAACGAAAAAAATTATCCATCCACAACATGTTCCTCCTTAATTTCTCCACAAAATCCAATCTTTTTCCTGAAATCCAATCTATTCACAACATGGGATGAAAGGATATTGCATTCACAACATGGGATCAATACTGAAATAGAATCATAAACGACAATACTAAATTACAAGCCAGCCAATAATTACTGGATCAAAGACGGATAGAAATGGAATCAGGCAAAGCATGGTACCTGGTCCTTCTCTTGAACAAGGAGCAGAAGGAGCTCGTTCTCTCTCCGATACCTTCGCCTGAGGTACAGCAAAGCCCCCACAAACCCAGCCAGCGCGGCGACCGACCAAACACCCCCTCCAATCACACAATCCAATCCCCCTCCTCTCCAGAGACAAATCTTCGAATGGATCACCTCCAACCCCGAACCGAGCAAACGCCTGGCCGAATCCGACATCCGCCGTCGCATCGCCGTCGTCTCCTCCCCCTCCCCTCCTCTTCGTGCCTCGGCTGCCGAGATGAGGACTCGCCGAGACCTCCGACCGGTTCGCCGTGGTGGTGGGGAGGTATTAGGGTTGGATTGAGGTCGAGATCGGGTCGGAGGTGGAGGCCTTCGTGGAGGCTGGGGGGGAAGATGGAGCAGTCGTCGTTGGCGGCGGCACCGACGGCGACCACTTCCCAACCCCTGCCGTTCTCCTCCGCCGCAGGCGGCGGCAAGGGGGGACCCACCGGCTCCCACCCATCACCATCGACGGCGGCGCCGACGAAAGAGAACGGCGACGCCCCCTCGTCCTCCTCCATTGCCCGCCGGCGGCACCGAGATGATGCGGCTAACGAGACTTTGTCGCGTCTAACGAGACTTTGTCGCGGCGGTTACGATTTGGTCGCCGTTTTGGCGAGGCTTTTAGTCGCGTAAAGCTTGGCGCCGGTCATCTTCTGGAATGGATGGGGGATTAAAATGGGTGAAGGGGGACCTGGTTTGGGAGGTAGATATTTTGTGGATTAGATGATGAAGTGGATTTTGTTTTGCCACTCATGGGATCTCGCTGGCTCCAATGGCTTTTTCGAAGATATTTTCTCCTGCTGCTTGGATATTTCTTGATTTCTTTCAATGAAGATTTTGATATGGTCTCCTTATACTTGGGTGACCTTAAAGATTGCTAAATCAAGGTGTGGAGTATGGATTGGTTGTTATTTTGTTAAATGTGAAATGTGATTTTTTCTTTTTTTAGTACACCGGCTCCTCATATAAGTACAGCTAATAACTTAAAAAAAAAAAAACTGACGAAGAGATAAAGAACATCCGTCTGATTCACCCATATGATCTTGACAAGAGAAAAAGTGAGCATGTACAGTGATATTGATATGTATATATTTGAAAGTATCTACACAAAGTGGAGGTTAGGAAGTTGTTATGGCCATGTTCTTGTGACCAAATTCAAATTAATAAAGAGCAAAAGGCCTTAAGCTACATTTGCTAAATTCTTGATGTTACAAGATGAAACCTATAGTTAAATGTGATAGCAAAGATAGCCAACAACTAAGGTGATGACTATTAAGAGGCGCAGTTGGTTAATTTATGTGAATTATAATTGATGTTAGGTGAGATTCACTATCAAGGGTGGTGTTTTATTGATAAAATTGGAGAGAAATTTTTTTTGAGGATGTCATACTAATAAAAGCCTTTTGCTACTTTTGCTGATGAATTATTAATTTTGTTTCTGTCTCGAAGGTTTGTGTTACGGGGGAACTTAGCCACCATGCCCCACGTGACCGGCACGCGCGCCCAGGAAGACTACGGCAGTCCCTTGATCCAGCAATCCGACCCCGAGTCGGATATCTTCGGCTCCGCAGCCCGACCCCGAGTCGGCTGCCCCCTGATCCAGTCATCCGACCCCGAGTCGGCAATCTCCCGACAACGACAGGCTGTTCCCCTGAGGCACGCCGCGGCCCCCTGCTCCACTACTCCCTGCAACGGTCGCATCCGGCGCTGCTCCACGATCCCCTGTAACAGCCGTACAAAGCGGAGCCCCACTACGCCCTGTCATGGCCGTACCCAGCGCTGCCCCCACGACGCCCTGTAACGGCCATGCCAGTGGCAACTCCATCGTTGCCCCACGATGACGAACCCCCCTGAAAGACCCCCCAGCCTGGTATATATGCGGCTGGGGGGAGGAGGGGGGGAAGCGAGAACTTCCAGAGCATTCTCTTACTTGCTACTATTATCTCTCCTTCTCCTCCAATCTCCTCTGACTTGATCGTCGGAGGGCCCCCACTACCCCAGTGGTGGTGCGAGGCTTGCTTGCAGGTTTCCCGGTGGAAGGTGGAGCGCAATCAACACCAACCAAGGCAACTCAAACGGAACCCCGTTCACACCGCTGTGCCAATCGTTCTCGGTTTGGACCACCAGCAACAGTTGGCGCTAGAGGAAGGGCCGAATCTCAGAGCGATCGTGATGGCACGGCGAGGTGGTCGTGGAGCTTCCAATGCCTCCGGTCGCGGGGCCTCTCGCGCCTCCGGCCGGGAGGCCGCTGCGTCTCCAACACATTCTCAGCAACACTCCACCGCTCCACCTCCCATTCAGATGGTCGAAGCCGCTCAGTTCGACCAGTTAGCCCAGCAGGTTCGCACCCTCGCGGAGGCAGTGCAGAACCTGCAGGGTGTGATGTCTCGGGCGCCGCAGCGGGCCCAGGAGCCGCTGTTCCCTGAGCGCTCACCTGTCCTCCTCAACCCGCGCTCCTTCCTCTCCCATGGGGAGGAGCGCCGGCGCGAGGAAGATTCTCGAGCACGGTCCATTCTGCCGGGACCTTCCCATCGGAGCTACGCGGGGTACGAGAGGCGGGCCCGGGCGCGTTCCCAGACCCCCCAGTCCTCAAGGAACCCGCGCTCCAGTCGGTCCCCCTCTCGGTGCTCCTTGTCTCCCACCCATCGGTCGCGCTCCCTGGACCGGCGGGTGGACGATCTCCACCGACAACTCCAGGTCCTGAAGGGCCACTCCAAAGATCCCTTCGCCGACTTGGAGATCTCCTCCCAGCCGGCGCTTGCCTCGAGGATCCTGCGGACCCCGAATCCGCCGGGGTTTAAAATGCCGGCGATCGAGCCCTATGACGGGGCGGCGGACCCGCGGGATCACGTCGAGAGTTTCAGGACCCTTATGCTCCTCCACGGAGCATCAGATCCTCTCCTCTGCAAGGCCTTTCCCGGCGACCCTCCGTGGCCCGGCAAGGGCGTGGTTCGCCGGCTTGGAGGCTAACTCAATCCAGTCCTTCGACCAGTTTACTCGCCTCTTCATCACCCATTTCGCCGTCAGTAGCCGGCGGCGACTGGTCTCCGACTCCCTCTTTGATGTCCGGCAAAACGAGGGAGAAAGCTTGCGGGATTATCTTACCCGCTTCAACAAGGCTACGCTGGAAGTCCGGAACCTGAGCCAGGAGGTGGCTCTTTCAGCCCTGAAGCGTGGCTTCCGAAAGGGCAGACTCACCTTCTCCCTGGACAAACGCCTGCCGCGGAGCTTCCCGGAGCTGTTGTCCCGGGCGAACCAGTATGCGGACGCCGAGGAGGCGGCCGCCCACCGGAGCAAGGAGGCCGCCGAGATCCCTCCAAAGCTCGGAAAGAAAAGGCGAAAAGAGGCACGCCAGAGGAGGAGCCCGACGCCTCAACGTCGGCGCAGAAGCCTGTCGCCGGCGAGGAACCACGGCGCCCTACGCCCTCGTTCTCCGCCCCGACGTTTCAACCGGTACACTCCTCTCCTGACTCCCCGGGCCCAGATCCTCATGGAAATCAAGGGGCGGGAGGACCTCCCGGGTCCCGAGACAGATGAAGGAAGATTCCTGGGAGGAGGCACTCTCGGGCGTACTGTGAGTACCACCGGGACCACGGCCACGACACCGAAGACTGCTTCCAGCTTCGGGACGAGATCGAGGGCTCTCATCCGCCGAGGGCGTCTCGGTCGATATGTGAACGACCGACGTCCCCCCGCAGACCCGCGTCGGCCGACCCGGCCCCTCAGGAGCCTCGGGAGCGGAATCGACCCGTCGCGGGCGTGATCCACACTATCACTGGGGGCTGCCCCCGGCCCGAGAGGAGCGCAGGGGGCTCGACTGAAGCGTCAGGGGCAGCCGTCGCAAAGAGGCAAAGGGTCGGTAATGTAATCACTTTTGTTGATGAAGATGTAAAGGGGGTTCAGACCCCCCACGATGACGCCATGGTGATCTCCCTCACTATGGCAAACTATGATGTAAGGCGTTGTTCTTGTGGATAGTGGAAGCTCAGCTGATATTTTGTTTTACGAGGCCTTCCAAAAGATGAGCTTGTCCAGGACAATTGTTGCACCAAAACATCCACCCCCCTCATAGGATTCACTGGTGACGCTATCTCGGCCGAAGGTGTCGTTGAGCTGCCTGTGACTGCGGGCGTTGCACCCGCAGAAGCCACGGTGCGGCTCGGGTTCTTGATCGTCCGTATTCCCTCGGCCTACAACGCTATCCTCGGACGACCCGGACTGAACGCCCTTCGCGCGGTGGTCTCTACGTACCACTTGCTCATGCGGTTCCCCACGGCGGCCGGGATTGGAGAGGTCCGAGGTGACCAACCGACCGCAAGGCAATGTTTCCTAGCAACTCTCAAAGGGAAGAAGCCCGTAGAAGCCTTAAGCGTCGAGTCCCTCGACGCCAGAGACGAGGTGGCCTTGCGGCACGGGGAGCCGGCCGAGGGTGTGATCGAAGTTCCCCTCGAGGAAGGTCGCCCGGACAGGACGATCCGGGTCGGCGCCAATCTCGACCCGGGAGCTCGGGCCCGGTTGGTGGAATTTCTCCGAGCCAATGTCGATGTGTTTGCCTGGTCGGCGGCCGATGTACCTGGGATCGACCCGGAGGTCATTTCTCACGCCCTCAACGTCGACCCGACCCACCGACCGGTAAAACAGAAGAAGAGACACTGTGCCCCGGATCGGATCCGAGTGGTCGACCAGGAGGTAGACAAGCTCTTGGAGGCAGGATTCATAAGGGAGGTCAGCTACTCCGAATGGCTGGCAAATGTCGTACTTGTCCGGAAGGCGAGCGGAAAGTGGAGGGATGTGCGTCGACTACACCGACCTGAACAAGGCATGCCCCAAGGATAGCTTTCCGCTTCCGCGGATAGACCAACTGGGTCGACGCGACTTCCGAATATCAGCTGCTGTCTTTCATGGACGCCTTCTCCGGCTACAACCAGATAATGATGGCTCCACAGGACGAGGAGAAAACTTCCTTTATAACAGACCGGGGGCTGTACTGTTACAAGGTAATGCCCTTCGGTCTGAAGAATGCTGGCGCCACTTACCAGCGCCTCGTCAACAAAATCTTCAAAGAGCAAATCGGCCGGAACATGGAGGTGTACGTGGACGATATGCTGGTGAAGAGCCGCCATGCAGACCAGCACATCGCGGATCTGGAGGAGACTTTCGCCACCTTGCGGAAGTTTCGCATGAAGCTGAACCCAGCGAAGTGCGCCTTTGGCGCTTCGGCCGGGAGGTTCCTCGGTTTCATTGTCAACCAGCGGGGGATCGAAGCCAACCCGGACAAAATCAAGGCCATCCAAGATATGTCCCCTCCGACCAAAGTGAAGGAGGTTCAGGAGCTCGCTGGGAGGGTCGCCGCGCTCGGACGATTTGTGGCAAAATCGGCCGAACGCTGCCAACCTTTCTTCAAGGTGTTGAAACGCCCGAAAGACTTCCTCTGGACGGCCGAATGTCAAGCAGCATTCGACCAGCTCAAGGAATACTTGGCGTCTCCTCCCCTGCTGTCCAAGCCGCAAGAAGGGGAGATGCTCTACCTCTATCTGGCGGTCTCCCCAACCGCAGTCAGTGCGGTACTGGTTCGGAAAGAGGCAAAGCTCCAGAAGCCTGTGTACTACATCAGCCGGGTCCTACGGGATGCCGAGACGCGGTATACGAAGGCTGAAAAGATCGCCTTCGCGCTGCTGACCGCGACCAGGAGGCTTCGCCCCTATTTCCAGGCCCATTCTGTCACCTTCTTGACCGATCAACCGCTGCGGCAGATCCTCAGCAATCCTGAGAATGCGGGACGGCTGGTGAAGTGGGCAGTAGAACTTGGTGAGTTCGACATCCGCTACCAGCCCCGACCCGCCATCAAGGCCCAGGCGCTCGCGGATTTCCTCGCTGAGTGCACGGTGCAGGAGGCGGAACCTAGGTCGCCGGAAACACCCAGCCTCGACCTCCCGATTTGGACGCTTCACATCGATGGGTCGTCGAACCCCGAAGGTGGAGGGGCCGGGCTGGTCCTTACCAGTCCTGATGGAGTAATAGCCGAGTATGCCTTGAGGTTCGGATTTCCAGTGACCAACAACGAGGCGGAGTACGAGGCCCTAGTCACGGGACTCAAACTCACCAAGAAGCTCGGCATCCGGCGCCTGAAGGTCTTCACCGACTCCCAGCTGGTGGTCGGGCAGGTCCGTGGGGAGTTCGAGGCCCGGAACCCGACCATGCAGAATTACGTCCGGAAGGTGCAAGCACTCATTCCCGACCTCGGCAGTGTCGACATCCAGCAGGTCCCAAGAAGTGAAAATGCCAGGGCCGACAGGTTGTCCCGCTTAGTGGGCGCAGACGCGCACAACTTGTCGAGGGCGATCTACCTGGAGACCCTGGATGCCTCGAGCATCGGCGAGGCTGGAGCGATGATGGCGATTGATCCGGAGCCGTCTTGGATGGACCCGCTTGTCGCCTACCTCGCCGAAGGGATCCTCCCTGAAGACGAAGATCAAGCTCGGCGACTTGTTATGAAGTCCGCCCACTACGTACTCTATGAAGGGAGGCTGTATCGGACCTCGTTCACCGCCCCCCTCTTAAAGTGCCTCCGCCCCTCGGAAGCGGCCTACGTCCTTGGCGAAGTTGATGGGGGCTCACGGTCCAAAGCCCCTCACCAAGCCTCTTTTCCTTGCGCTCCTCGCGTGCGCCTCCAAAATCCTTTGATGGTGGACCGATTGTAGGTAACGCCGGTGGATTAACTCAATGAAAGAGATCAACAATGAAGAAAACTTGATTTGTATTCCACTAACTTGAAGAACGAAGAACAATAGAAAAGAAAGCAAAGGAAATCTAGAAAGAGATTGAAGAGATCTCTTCCTAGCCCAATCTAGTGGAGATTGATGTATCTACCACTAGCCCAAGTCCTAGAACACAAGATCTAAGACCGAACTCGGCACAAACGCCGCCCAAGCCTTACGGCCGACATAACCATGACTCTCAAAAGAACTCTTGATGGCCTCCAATGGCCCCTTTACATCTCTTTTTATACCCTAAGCCCTAGACAAAACATGGCACTATGGATCCAAGGCTTCTCCTCCGTTGATTGGCATGATATGGATGGCTAAAGATCACCCAAGAAGGGCCCTCCCACGGCTGAACTTTGGCTTGCTTCTTGGCCCTTGGATGGAGAGGGATGGAGGGTGGATATGCTTGAGTTCCGCGGACCGGACGCACGGGACGCGAGTCCCGGTTGACCGGGTCGCGCGTCCCGGCTGGGCGTGTCCCAGTCCGGGCGGGACTGGGACTGGGCGCGCGCCAGGCGGGCGGGCGCGCACGGGCGCGCGCGTGGGCGCTGGCGCACGGGCGGGCGCGGTCGGCTGGCGCTGGCGCACGGGCGGGCGCAGGCGGGCGGGCGCGGGCGCGCGGGCGGGCGCGCGGGCGGGCGCGGGCGCGCGGGCGGGCGCGCGGGCGGGCGCGGGCGCGCGGGCGGGCGCGCGGGCGGGCGCGCGGGCGGGCGCGCTGGCGGGCGCGCGGGCGGGCGCGGGCGCGCTGGCTGGCGCGCGGGCGGGCGCGGGCGGTCGGCCTGCTGGGCGCACGGGCGGGCAGGCGCGCGGGCGGGGCTGGGCGCGGGCCTGGGCGCGCGGGCGGGGCTGGGCGCGGGCCTGGGCGCGCGGGCGGGGCTGGGCACGGGCACTGTAGCACTGTAGCATGCGAGGTTCTTGGCCAAGAACCTCGCTGCACTGTAGCAATGGCAGGATTGGGCTGTGGCTTGGCTTCGGCGGGGCGGTGCGCGCGGCGGGTTCGGCCAAGGTTGGGCATGCTTGGCCATGGCTTGGGCATGCATGGGCACATGTTTGGCTTGGCCGAGGTTGGGCGTGCTCGGCCGTATGAAGGTGGTTGGCCAAGGCTTTCCAAGCAAAGTAGTTGGCCTTGGCTTGACCCTCCGTTGGCCTCCTTGTGGTCCGATGGCCCTCTTTGGTTGGCATGGCTACTTTGGCCTTCAGTTGGTGTGCGACTGTTGCTCCTCTTGCGGCGTGGCTTGCGGGGGTCCTCAACATTCCTCCTCCCTTGAAGAACATCCTTGCCCTCAAGGATGAAGTTAGGGTACCTCTGAGAGACCTCGTCATAGTCCTCCCACGTAGCATCTTCCTTGGGCAAGCCGCCCCACTGAATCAAGACTTGCCAGATTTTGCGTCGTTCTCGGCCTCGTCTCCATATGCGGTACTTGAGAGCTTCAACTGGTTGTAGAAGTAGTCGACCCTCTTCGTTGAATATGGGAAGGTCTGGTGCAACTAATGTCGGGTCACCAACCTTCTCTTTGAGCAACGACACATGGAAGACTGGATGCAGATGAGATGAGGCGGGTAACTCCAGTCGGTAGGCAACCTCTCCGATGCGTTCTATGATTCTGAACGGTCCATAAAATTTTTGAGATAGCTTGCGGCTGAACTTGTCTTTTAATGATTTCTGTTGGTAGGGCTTCAGCTTTAAGTAGACATACTGGCCAGGGTTGAAGACAACTTCTCGGCGACCTTGGTCATAGTACCTCTTCATTCTTTCTTGTGCCTTCTGAAGCTCTCTTTTTGCATTTGCTAGGACTTCGCCTCTTGTCATTAATTCTTGTTCAACTTCCTCACTTCGGGCCGTGCCTCTCTCATATGTAGTCAGTAGTGGAGGGGGCCTCCCATACACAAGTTCAAAAGGACTCAATTTAATGGATGAGTGGTAGGAAGTATTATACCAGAATTCAGCCCAGGGTATGAAAGCTTCCCATCGTGATTGTTGCTCATGGCAGAAGCAGCGCAAGTATTGCCCCAAGGTCCTGTTGACTATCTCTGTTTGTCCGTCCGTCTGCGGGTGGTAAGAGGAACTGGCTTTCAGTTTGCTTCCTTGCAAGGTGAACAGCTCCTTCCAGAAAGTACTCATGAAGACTCGATCTCGGTCGGTGACGATGCTCCTTGGTACTCCATGGAGTCGAACAATGGTCTCCACGAATGCATGTGCAACTGACTTGGCTGTGTAAGGATGTTTAAGAGGTATGAAGTGTGCATACTTACTTAGCCGATCAACCACCACTAGGATCACTTCGTAGCCTTTGCTTGCTGGTAGACCCTCGATGAAGTCCATGGTCAGATCCTCCCATATCATGTTCGGAATGGGAAGTGGTTGCAGCAGTCCGGTGGGTGCCCGTGGATCATATTTGGTCTTCTGGCATGTCTCGCACTCGGCCACCAAGATTTTGACGTCGCGCTTCAATCCTTCCCAATAGAAAAAGTGCTTCACACGAAGATAGGTGCGAAGCCATCCTGAATGGCCACCTTCCTTGCTGTTGTGGAAGTGGTCTAAGATGTTTCTTCTCAAGTCGGGGACGTCGGGGACATAGATATTTCCCTTGTAAAAAATCAGACCATCACGCACCTTAAATTCTGCAACACCCGTAGCCGCTGCATCAAGTTTCTCTTGGATTTCTTGTGCTCGTGCGTCAAGCTTTGATGCTTCACGAACTCGGTCCCAAATCCTCCAATCAACGCCGCTGATTGCTGCAAAATTCTGCGGCTCATCCATGTCTTCAGCCACCCACAACATCTGGTCGTTCTCCCTTCGCGACAATGCGTCAGCCACTTTGTTTTCTTTGCCGGGTTGATAGATGATGTCGTACTCGAATCCCAGCAACTTGACAAGAAATTTTTGCTGCTCGGGAGTCACTATCTTCTGTTGAAGTAGATGGCGGAGGGCTTGCTGGTCTGTGATGATGGTGAAGCGCCGGCCGAGAAGGTATGGCCTCCAAATCTTCACCGCATGTACAACCGCCAACAATTCTCTTGCGTAGGTGCTCCAAGCCTTCTTTCTTGGCCCTAATGCTTTGGAAATAAAGGCCAAGGGTCGTCGTTCCTGCACCAAAACAGCACCTATACCTTCGCCACTAGCGTCGGTGTAGACCTCGAACGGTTTGGAAAAGTCGGGCAAGGCAAGTACCGGTGTTTGTGTCATAGCTTCCTTGAGGTCTTCAAATGCCTTGCGTGCTTGAATGGTCCACATGAAACCTCCTTTCTTCAGCATGGTGGTTAGTGGCTTTGCAATCAGCCCATAATCCTTTACGAATCGTCGGTAGTAGCCTGTTAGCCCCAAAAATCCTCTTAGGGCTGTGATATCCTTCGGCCATGGCCAATCGAGCATGGCCTGAATTTTTCGCTGATCCACACGAACTCCTTCGGCTGAAATTATGTGGCCCAAGTACTCGAGCTCCGCTTGTGCGAATGCACACTTTGAAGGCTTGATGTGAAAGTGGTGCTCCTCCAAGGTGCGTAGAACAATCTCCAAGTGCTCAAGGTGCTCGTCCATGGATCTGGAATATATCAAGATGTCATCAAAAAATACTAAGACAAACCTTCGCAAGTGGGGTCTGAAAATTTCGTTCATGGCCGCTTGGAATGTTGATGGCGCATTGCATAGACCGAATGGCATCACCAAGTACTCGTAGTGGCCGGAATGTGTCCTGAAGGCCGTCTTGTGCACATCCTCCTCTTTCATTCTGATTTGATGGTAGCCGGCTCGTAAGTCCAATTTGGTGAAGAACTTGGCACCATGCAATTCATCGAGCATCTCGTCCACCGTAGGGATCGGAAAACGGTCTTTGATGGTTGCTTCATTAAGAGCTCGGTAGTCGGTGCAGAACCTCCATGAGCCATCCTTCTTTCTCACCAATAGGACGGGTGAGGAGAAGGGACTCGAGCTATGTCGGATCAGCCCCTGGCTAAGCATTTCATCAACTTGACGCTCAATTTCTCCCTTTTGAAAGTGTGCGTACCTGTATGGTGGAACATTGACTGCAGCAGCCTCATCTTTCATCCGAATTGGATGATCAAAGTCTCGTTGTGGCGGGAGGGAAGTAGGCTTCTGGAGGACACTTTGATGAGCCTCTAACACCCTCCGGATTGGTGGTGGCAGCCCCTCAAGTGCTTGCTGCTGCTGCTGAATTTCTGCATCATCTTGGAGAGGACCTTCTTGGTTCGGGCTAGCCATAACAACGGCAAAGCAGCTAGCCCCTCCTTTGCATAGTTTTTCTATCATGTTGGCCTCGCAAGGCCGTACTTCCTTGCTGCTCAAGGCCGTCCATGTCCTCTTTCGGCCACCAAGTTTAAACTCCATGGTCATCGCGTCGAAGTCGGTCACCACCCGGCCTAGACTGCGTAACCATGCATTTCCCAATACAATGTCTAAGCCGACTAACTGAAGTACATGTAGATCGGCTTTAACTCTCACCCCTTGTACATTCATCTTTACATTATTAACAATTTCAGCACATAGTAATTTTTCACCACTAGCAATTTTGACGTCAAACGGTGAAACCGGTGTACCTTTGAGTCCAACCTTGCGTACGATTGCTGAGTTGATGAAATTGTGAGAAGAGCCGCTGTCCACTAACAAGGAGACTTCATGCTTGCCGATCCAAGCCATGAGCCTCATTGTCGAGGGTTTGGGTGCGCCGCAAAGTGCATTGAGTGACAATTCGGCTTGCTGATTTTCTGCACATGGTTCGGTCTCTTCGGGGTGATCTTCCTCCTCACTACTGCTATCTGAATTTTCAGATGCAGCGGGCTCTTCGTCGCTGCTTGCATCAAGGACGTAGACTTGGCCGGTCTTACAACGATGCTCCCGGCTCCACTTTTCACCGCACTTGAAACATAGACCCTTTTTTATGTAGTCTTGCAGCTCATCACGTGACAACTTCTTTACCTCCCTTTGCTGATTTTTGGAACCTGTTGAAGTTATCTCTTTGGATCTGAAATTTACCTTGGATGGTTGTGGTTTGGTGAACTTGCTGATGGCACCATCCTTGGTTGGACGTCGTTCCGGGTTGTAGCTTTGGTCTAGGATCTCCGCCATGCGCATTGCCTCTTGTAGCCGTGTTGGTTGTTTGAGTTTGATCTCCTTGGCTAGCCATGGTTTGAGGCCGTCGATGAAGGTACCAAGCAAGGCTTCGTCGGACCATCCGCTGACCATAGTTTGTAATTGCCGGAACTCATCGATGTAGGTCTGGACTTTGCCTTCCTGTTTAAGTTTTGCAAGTTGACCATGGTGATTGACAACGGGAGATGGTCCCCATTGTTTCATGAATTCATCCATAAAGGCCGTCCACCCCAACCTTCTCCCTTCTTTCTCATACAAGGCCCGGATCCACCTCCACCATCGGCTAGCCCTACCCTCTAAGTGAAAACTGGCTAAGGTCACCCGATCAGCCCGTGGGATGTCATAAACGTCAAAGTACTGATCCGCCTTGTCAAGCCACTCATACGGGTCTCCTCCACCAAACTTTGGGAAGTCAATTTTGGGTTTCCTAAGCCCTTCTCCTCTAGGCCGTGGACCCCTATAGTCATCATCTCCAAAGTCATTACCTCGCATGTTTCTTCCTCTCCTTGCCATGGGTTCTCTCCGGCCATAAGGCCTTTGAGCATGGAAGGGGCGTTCTTCGGGTTCACTATCGGCCTCATCATGATTGTTATGGCCATTACTAACCCGCTCATCATCAAGCCACCTCTCAAACACTAAGCCTTCGGCTTCAATCCTTCCTCCCATTCGCCCATGGTGCCTAATGTCATGATCTACATGGTGTGTACCCTGAACACTAATGGCATCGCTCTCATACCTTGCCCGGCCCTGCCGTGCGGCATGCGACCTAGGCACTTCTTCTTGCACCCTCTTATGTTCCCTCTCTAGCATCCTCCTTTCCAACCTCTCCATGTTGGCATTGTTTTCTCTCCTTATTTCAGCCATATTTGCAGCCATAGTATTGGACAAGGTTTCCAAGGCGCGGTTAAGGTTGGCTGAACTAACTTCCAGGGCTTCTAACCTCCTATCTTGGTTGCTATAACGGGGGGACTCCATCTCCTTTTAACCCTCTGTTTTAGGACTCTAAATCCTTGAGACAACAGCCCCTCAAACTCCCAAAAACCAAACCACTCAAGCCCCAAAGACTTGCTGCAGAAAATTTCTGGGCTGCAGAAAATTTCTGCGGCAGTCCACAAACTTCAGCAGCCAAGATCTCCCTCAAAACAGAACCAAATCAACACGTGGGGATGCCTATTACAGTGAATAATAAGCTCTGAAACTCTCCACCAAAACTCAAAATCAAAGCTTCAGAACCCTGTTCTTAACACCCAAAGCAAGCACCTAGTTGCAGAATTTTTCTGCAACAAAGGAACTTCACAAACCAGCCCCCAATCCTCCTGCGGTTGTCACCCAATGGATGAACCAACCCACCTCACGTGTACACCACTCAATCAGCCTCCGACAGGGGTTTTACAATAATAAAAACAGAAATTAAACATCCCCCAATCGTATACAAATTCGAGCCAAATATAGGATGCAGAATTTTTATGAACTTCCCCAAAATCTATGATCTGAATTTTAACTTTAGATCAAACAGAATATGCAACGAAAATTCAGATCTGGAAGATTGGGATTCAAGCGTTACCTCCTTGAGAGGACCTCTCAATGAAAGCACCAAATTGATGGGGGCTCACGGTCCAAAGCCCCTCACCAAGCCTCTTTTCCTTGCGCTCCTCGCGTGCGCCTCCAAAATCCTTTGATGGTGGACCGATTGTAGGTAACGCCGGTGGATTAACTCAATGAAAGAGATCAACAATGAAGAAAACTTGATTTGTATTCCACTAACTTGAAGAACGAAGAACAATAGAAAAGAAAGCAAAGGAAATCTAGAAAGAGATTGAAGAGATCTCTTCCTAGCCCAATCTAGTGGAGATTGATGTATCTACCACTAGCCCAAGTCCTAGAACACAAGATCTAAGACCGAACTCGGCACAAACGCCGCCCAAGCCTTACGGCCGACATAACCATGACTCTCAAAAGAACTCTTGATGGCCTCCAATGGCCCCTTTACATCTCTTTTTATACCCTAAGCCCTAGACAAAACATGGCACTATGGATCCAAGGCTTCTCCTCCGTTGATTGGCATGATATGGATGGCTAAAGATCACCCAAGAAGGGCCCTCCCACGGCTGAACTTTGGCTTGCTTCTTGGCCCTTGGATGGAGAGGGATGGAGGGTGGATATGCTTGAGTTCCGCGGACCGGACGCACGGGACGCGAGTCCCGGTTGACCGGGTCGCGCGTCCCGGCTGGGCGTGTCCCAGTCCGGGCGGGACTGGGACTGGGCGCGCGCCAGGCGGGCGGGCGCGCACGGGCGCGCGCGTGGGCGCTGGCGCACGGGCGGGCGCGGTCGGCTGGCGCTGGCGCACGGGCGGGCGCAGGCGGGCGGGCGCAGGCGCGCGGGCGGGCGCGCGGGCGGGCGCGGGCGCGCGGGCGGGCGCGCGGGCGGGCGCGGGCGCGCGGGCGGGCGCGGGCGCGCGGGCGGGCGCGCGGGCGGGCGCGCGGGCGGGCGCGCGGGCGGGCGCGCGGGCGGGCGCGGGCGCGCTGGCTGGCGCGCGGGCGGGCGCGGGCGGTCGGCCTGCTGGGCGCACGGGCGGGCAGGCGCGCGGGCGGGGCTGGGCGCGGGCCTGGGCGCGCGGGCGGGGCTGGGCGCGGGCCTGGGCGCGCGGGCGGGGCTGGGCGCGGGCCTGGGCGCGCAGGGGCCTGGGCACGGGCACTGTAGCACTGTAGCATGCGAGGTTCTTGCCAAGAACCTCGCTGCACTGTAGCAATGGCAGGATTGGGCTGTGGCTTGGCTTCGGCGGGGCGGTGCGCGCGGCGGTTCGGCCAAGGTTGGGCATGCTTGGCCATGGCTTGGGCATGCATGGGCACATGTTTGGCTTGGCCGAGGTTTGGGCGTGCTCGGCCGTATGAAGGTGGTTGGCCAAGGCTTTCCAAGCAAAGTAGTTGGCCTTGGCTTGACCCCCCGTTGGCCTCCTTGTGGTCCGATGGCCCTCTTTGGTTGGCATGGCTACTTTGGCCTTCAGTTGGTGTGCGACTGTTGCTCCTCTTGCGGCGTGGCTTGCGGGGGTCCTCAACAGAAGTCCACGAAGGCGTTTGCGGATCACACTTGGGGGCTAGGTCCTTGGCGCACAAGATCATGAGGCAAGGCTATTATTGGCCTACCTTGTTGGAGGACTCAAAGGATCATGTACGGAAATGCGACGCCTGCCAGCGCCACGCCAATGTCCAAAGAGTCCCTTCTGTCCCCTTGGCACTAATCACTACACCCTGGCCCTTCGCCCAGTGGGGAATGGATATCCTCGGACCATTCCCCGTCGCTTCAGCTCAGCGGAAATTTTTGATTGTTGCAATCGACTACTTCACCAAGTGGGTGGAGGCAGAGCCGCTGGCCACTATCACGGAGGCGCAAGTCCGGAAGTTCGTGAAGAAGAACATCATTGTCCGATTTGGGGTACCTCGGGTCCTCATCTCGGATAATGGTCGACAGTTCGACAACAAGCATTTCCGTGACTTCTGCGAGGAGTTCGGGATCGAGCATCGGTTCACATCTGTGTCGCATCCCCAAACCAACGGCGAGGCCGAGGTCACAAATCGGACAATCCTCCAAGGAATCAAAGCGCGAATCGGTCGGACGGGGCAAGCTTGGGTCGAAGAACTCGAGAATGTCCTTTGGGCGTATCGGACCACGCATCGGACCCCTACCGGGGAGACGCCTTTCAGCCTAACCTATGGCACGGAAGCCGTTGTCCTCGTGGAGCTCGGACTCCCCTCACCTCGGGTGGCCGCGCACCGACCCGCGGGGCCAATCGGAGCAACTCCGAGGGAAACCTGGATCTCTTGGAAGACAAGCGAGGGAAATGGCGCAGCCGTCCCGGAGTGGGCGATGTACAGCGGAGGGGGGGCACCGACTATTACAAACTCCAAGGTCCGACCGAAAGCTGTTCAGAATCGGAAGATCTGGTGCTAAGGCGAGCTAAAGCATCTACAAACCTGCGGAGAGCGTGGGAAAGGCTAGCGGCCAAATGGGGAAGGGAACCGGCGATCTATAGGGTTCGTGGGTAAACCGACCTAGCTCCTACCAGTGGAGGGCCCTAGGCATCGGTCGAGAAATTCCAAGGAGCTGGAATTCCGCTAACCTGCGGATGTATTACCAGTTAGAACGACAATGCCAGAAAGACAGTTCAAAAATGTATAACACTTTCATTTCAATAATTTCTGGTTACAATGGCGTGCTCGTGTGATTACAAGGAATTCCCAGAGGGGAATTAGGGTGTAAAGAAAGTAAAGAAGAGGTGGAGACTCCGAGGAGCTGAAGATCTGGGATCCCGAAACCTCTATCCGAAGCAGCTGCAATCCCATCGGAAGTGGGTGCTTCCAACCGGAGGCGCCATCGACGTCTCACGAAAAAGACGAAGAGCCAGCGCGGATGAAGAGAAGTGGACGAAGGAGAAGTCCACACTGCTCCTACCCAGAGGCGCCATCCACGCCTCACGAAAAGACGAGGAGCCGCCGCAGAAGAAGCTCCCACTGCCTCCAGGGGAACGCCACCTCCAAGGGATATTCCGGTCTTCCCCAGTGTTAGGGGAGAGAAGGAATACAAGGGAGAAGAGCATATGGAGCGCGGTCCCGGATCAAGCGTCTGGCGCGGAGCTCAATCGGGAGGCTGAACTTCAAGGAGGGGAGACGTGATCCCGGATGAAACGCCTAGAGCGGGAGTTCCGCCGGGGAGAACCTCCTTGTTGATCCCAGATGAAACGGCTAGGTTGCGGAAGTCGCGAAGGGCGCGCCTCCCGTTCCTTCGGTAGGGGTCTCTCAACCATGCGCCGGAGAGGAGGCCCACGATCCATGGCAACCTGAACAGCTCCAGCTTGGCAGGCTCCATCGCACCTGCACCAATATTTATAGCCAAACTGCGGCCCCCCGGTCGTTCCGATGCGGGTGGCTCCAATAAATGCGGGCGCATTGAATCCGGAGCCGATCCGGCTCTCGAGGCGTATCTTCCCGCGATTTCCTAAGCGTTATTCTCCTTAATCGCATTCTTTGTGCAGGACACTCCGGGTGGCCTGTACCCCTAGGTCTACATATCTCCGCTCGCGCCCAGGCCGCATCCGCCTCGAAGAACGCGCGTATCGCGGCCGCTTAACTGACACTCGTCGCAAGCAGCAACTGGCGATCCGATTTTCCAGGTAACCCCTCAATTAGCATTTAATGCCCATCTGGTGTTCCCCAGGCGACGCTTGGAGAGGAGGAGAAACACGATCGCAGCTGGCCACGGAGAAATCCCGTCGGGCGGCAAGCGACAGGCGCACGACCAGCGAGCGGAATTTCCCGAGGCTCGGCCCTCGGATGCCAGGCTAACCCGATGATCATCCCGGGAGCAGACTAGCCTGAAGCCCCGACCGGTCGCCTCGGCTTGCGCCAGCCTTGGCCGACCAACGAGCGGAATTCCCGAGGCTCGGCCCTCGGATGCCAGGCTAACCCGATGATCATCCCGGGAGCAGACTAGCCTGAAGCCCCGACCGGTCGCTTCGGCTTGCGCCAGCCTTGGCCGACCAACGAGCGGAATTTTCCGAGGCTCGGCCCTCGGATGCCAGGCTAACCCGATGATCATCCCGGGAGCAGAATAGCCTGAAGCCCCGACCGGTCGCCTCGGCTTGCGCCAGCCTTGGCCGACCAACGAGCGGAATTTCCCGAGGCTCGGCCCTCGGATGCCAGGCTAACCCGATGATCATTCCGGGAGCAGACTAGCCTGGAAGCCCGACCGGTCGCCTCGGCTTGCGCCAGCCTTGGCCGACCAACGAGCGGAATTTCCTGAGGCCTGACAACCCTCAGATGCCAGGCTAACCCGATGATCATCCCGGGAGCAGACTAGCCTGAAGCCCCGACCGGTCGCCTCGGCTTGCGCCAGCCTTGGCCGACAACGAGCGGAATTTTCCGAGGCTCGGCCCTCGGATGCCAGGCTAACCCGATGATCATCCCGGGAGCAGACTAGCCTGAAGCTCCGACCGGTCGCCTCGGCTTGCGCCAGCCTTGGCCGACCAACGAGCGGAATTTCCCGAGGCTCGGCCCTCGGATGCCAGGCTAACCCGATGATCATCCCGGGAGCAGACTAGCCTGAAGCCCCGACCGGTCGCCTCGGCTTGCGCCAGCCTTGGCCGACCAACGAGCGGAATTTCCTGAGGCCTGACAACCCTCAGATGCCAGGCTAACCCGATGATCATCCCGGGAGCAGACTAGCCTGAAGCCCCGACCGGTCGCTCGGCTTGCGCCAGCCTTGGGCCGACCAACGAGCGGAATTTCCTGAGGCCTGACAACCCTCAGATGCCAGGCTAACCTATGATCATCCGGTAGCAGACTAGCCTGAAGCCCGCGACCGGTCGCCTCGGCTTGCGCCAGCCTTGGCCCGACCAACGAGCGGAATTTTCCGAGGCTCGGCCCTCGGAGCCAGGCTAACCCGATGATCATCCCGGGAGCAGGACTAGCCTGAAGCCACCGACCGGTCGCCTCGGCTTGCCGCCAGCCTTGGCCGACCAACGAGCGGAATTTTCTGAGGCCTGACAACCCTCAGATGCCAGACTAACCCGATGATCATCCCGGGAGTAGACTAGCCTGAAGCCCCGACGGTCGCCTCGGCTTGCGCCAGCCTTGGCCGACCAACGAGCGGAATCTCCCGAGGCTCGGCCCTCGGATGCCAGGCTAACCCGATGGTCATCCCGGGAGCAGACTAGCCTGAAGCCCCGACCGGTCGCTTCGGCTTGCGCCAGCCTTGGCCGACCAACGAGCGGGAATTTCCTGAGGCCTGACAACCCTCAGATGCCAGGCTAACCCGATGATCATCCCGGGAGCAGACTAGCCTGAAGCCCCGACCGGTCGCCTCGGCTTGCGCCAGCCTTGGCCGACCAACGAGCGGAATCTCCCGAGGCTCGGCCCTCGGATGCCAGGCAACCCGATGGTCATCCCGGGAGCAGACTAGCCTGAAGCCCCGACCGGTCGCCTCGGCTTGCGCCAGCCTTGGCCCGACCAACGAGCGGAATCTCCCGAGGCTTGGCCCTCGGATGCCAGGCTAACCCGATGATCATCCCGGGAGCAAACTAGCCTGAAGCCCCGACCGGTCGCCTCGGCTTGCGCCAGCCTTGGCCGACCAACGAGCGGAATTTCCTGAGGCCTAACCCTCGGATGCCTGGCCTAGCGCCGGAAGAAGTTCCTGAGGCCTAACCCTCGGATGCCTGGCTTAGCGCCGGAAGAAATTCCTGGAGGCCTAACCCTCGGATGCCTGGCCTAGCGCCGGAAGAATTCCCTTAGGCCTAACCCTCGGATGCCTGGCTAGCGCCAGAAGAATTTCCTGAGGCCTAACCCTCGGATGCCTGGCTTAGCGCCGAAAGAAGTTCCTGAGGCCTAACCCTCGATGCCTGGCGTTAGCGCCGGAAGAAGTTCCTGAGGCCTAACCCTCGGATGCCTGGCCTAGCGCCGGAAGAAGTTCCTGAGGCCTAACCCTCGGATGCCTGCTTAGCGCCGGAAGAAGTTCCTGAGGCCTAACCCTCGGATGCCTGGTTAGCGCCGGAAGAATTTCCCTGAGGCCTAACCCTCGGATGCCTGGCCTAGCGCCAGAAGAATTTCCTGAGGCCTAACCCTCGGATGCCTGGCTTTAGCGCCGGAAGAAGTTCCTGAGGCCTAACCCTCGGATGCCTGGCTTAGCGCCAGAAGAAGTTTCTGAGGCCTAACCCTCGGATGCCTAGCTAGCGCCGGAAGAATTTCCCTGAGGCCTAACCCTCAGATACCTGCTAGCGCCAGAAGAATTTCAAGAGTCGGGAGTCAGCGAGACGCTACCAAGAGTTAAAAAGAAGAAGGACGAAAGTAAAATGAAGAAACTCTATTTGCATTAACTTCATTGTTCAGGCCGAGACCCATACAACTTGGCAAAACGCCAACACACAAAGAAAAGAACAAAAATACAGAAGGTCAGCTTGGAGAACCCCCGGGTCGGAACGCCGGGCACGTCCGCAGGGGGTAGGGAGGCGGTTGGAGAATCAGCAGGCAATGGCGCCGGAGAGGAGTCTAGAAGAGAGACCCCACTCAGGTCAATCCCGGGGTATTTGGCCGACACCCTTGCCAAGCCTTCATCGAAGCCTAAGACAAAGGAGTCGGACCCCGCATCCGACATGCACGGCACGAACTCATCGGACCGACGATAGGCCTGTACCGCCTCCGACATGTCGACGAATGAACTCGGCGGACTGACGATAGGCCTGTACCGCCAGACGCCCGATTTCCGCGCTCTTCTCGGCCAGCGCCGCCTCTGCTCGCTCCGCGTAATCTGAGCTTTTGCCTCCATGACCTTCGCCACAATTCCAGTCGTCCGCCTCGGAGGAGACCCTCAGCAGATCAGCCCGAGCCTCCTTGTGCTTCGGCCATCGGCAGCAATGCGAGCAGCCTCGGCCTCCTCCAAGCGCGAACGAAGCTCCTGGTCGCTCGCGCGGGACTCCTCCAAGACCGACTCCAATTCGCCCAGCTTGGCTTCAAGAGACCGGGTTCGGTTGCGGGGCGTTGTCGGCTGACTGCCGGGCCTTCTCCCACCTCTCCCGAAAGTCGGCAGCCTTCCGGGACTGCTGTTCGGCCCGCTCCTCGCCTTCCTGATCTCGCTTTCGAGACCCGAGGCAACCTTAGTTGCTCCTGAGCCTCAACAGTTGGCCTCTCGAGGGCGACGAAGCCGAGTGCCCGCTCTTCGGCACCTGGAGCCTCGTCTCGAGGTCCCTGGTCGTCCTCCCCGCGCAGGCCTGGCCTCCCTCCTCTACTGCTTTCAGTCGGCTCTCGGCCCTCGCCAGGAGCCTCGCCTGTTTCCTCGTGGCTCTCCTCCAGACGAATCATGTACTGGGCGAGCTAAAGATAGGAAAAATGAGAGCGTCAGACGGGGAATCAATAGAACTTATAAGTGGCAGAAGCGACCAAAAGAACACTCACCGACATAAGACATGAAAGTGGGGAGTCTCCACTCCTACATGAGTTCGGGTCCTATTAAAATAGGGTGACACCATGTATAACCTATCAGAGCACGCATCTCTATACGCCCCCGGTGGAGAGCCACGCTTCGTCACACGATCACGCGTGAGAGTTCCCGGAAATTGGATAGTCTCCACTAATCCTTTGCTCTGATACCACTGAAAGTGAATCCTAGTTCTTCGGGTGTAAGCATGCGGATTTTTTTTTTTTTTTTAAACCATGGCTGAACCTGATCGGGTTGCCTACGTACCCCTTCAATAAGGGGGATCAAGCCATACGTAGTTCTTTTTAAGTTTTTAAAACGCAGCGGAAAAATCGAATCAAACAATTTAATTCATGCATGCTTACAAGAT
This sequence comes from Phoenix dactylifera, assembly GCF_009389715.1. Lineage (NCBI taxonomy): Eukaryota > Viridiplantae > Streptophyta > Magnoliopsida > Arecales > Arecaceae > Phoenix > Phoenix dactylifera. Next base: position 14,138,120 of record NC_052397.1, read on the forward strand.
CAATCTAGAAATCAGCACCTTAAGAACACATAGGATTATGCCGGAATCGTTAAACATTATGCTAAAACTTTCATGCATGATTAACTATCAGATCTGAAACTTAAGAACTCTATTCCGATTAATCTCTGAAAATCCATTGAATGGATTCTGGAGATATCTCCGTGAGGAGCCCCAAAAGAGGGTAAAACCTCGGAGAATCAGACCTAGATCTTGACACCATAGTAAAAGATTAATGTAGGATTAATACCTTTTATGATGGATGAAACTTGTGGAATCTGATCCTTGACTTCGCAGCCACGCACACGAATGGCCTCTACGAGAAGTCCACGCGAAGTTCCTGAAGAGATCCATCCTGCGGAAGTGCTAGCTTGCGCAGAATTTCTTGAGGCTGAAATTTGATCTTCCAAACACTATCAACTTTTGATCCGCCTTCTTGGAAGAACTTGGAGGAAAGGTTTAAAGGGGATTGAAGAGGACTTAGATCTGATCTAAAGACTCTTATCAGGGACCCCTAACACTAATGGCGCGATGGACTTAGAGAAGGAAGAAGTCAGCTAGATTGAATGCAGAATTTTTCCATGCATGAACTAGGGTTCCTCTCTTTTCTTTTCCCTTTTTTTCTTCTTTTTCTCTCTTTTTTCCTTGAATTCGACCACCAGATGATGGAGGTCCTTTTAATGTTGCTCTCCTACCTAACTTCATGCCAACCATCCCATATTTGTGGAGGATTTTGTGGGGTTTTGAATTTTGAATTCAAAATTCAAGTTCATGTGCCATTACATGATGAAGCTTGATCTAATCTAAACCATTCATCATGTTGCCACTTCCCTCTTTCCAATTTCGAAATTTCCATGCCCCTAATCAGATTAGAGGGTCACGTGGTGATTTTGTGGTGATTAAATTCGAAATTCAACCTTAATTAGAAGTGAGATAAAGATAAGGATGGCATATGTCATGAAGAGAGAGAATTTGATCTTATCCAATTCTTTTCATGAATTTATCTCTCCATTTCGACCCATCTAATGATGAAAGAGGTCCCTGATGTTGCCAAGTGTCCCATGGCACCATTAAATAAATTAAATTAATTTTTAATCATATTAAAAATCAATTTATGGCGCCATGCATGGATATGTGACAAGTGGATTTCAAGATCCGAATAGTTTCAGATCAAACCCATTTAATTTAATTAAATCCTAACAATTAGAATGATTCAATTACCATGGGTTGAACCTAATCCAATTAGGTCAATCCCTAATTAAGCACAAATTTAATCTAATTTAATTTGGTCAGCCTAAGTCCTCTTGATTCAGACCTAATCCAATCAGGTCAAAACCCTGATTGAGCCCAGAATTGAATCTAATTCAATTTGGCTCATCCTTAGTCTAATTACTCAATCCAATTGAGTTCATTAGCAATCTAATTACTAATTAATCCTCCGATAATTACTTTAATTATTTTATAAGATAATTTGTCCATCGAATTGACCAAATTACCCCTGAATGATTCTTAATCATTCATCAGCCTTCTTGATCAATCAGGAATCTTCTATGCGTGTGACCTCATAGGTTCGAACTAAGCCGGTAGTATAGGAACGACTTCTACACTAATCGATGTGACCATCTAGCAATGGTACCCGACGTCCAAATAGGCCGAATATATGCGAAGCAAATATTCTGGAACCCTGAACTATGGTTACTGTATAATTCAATCCCTTTGACTCTTAATGCCAGGATGACTTAGAGCTCACTGTCAACCCTATAATTAGTACATCCATTATGTGATTAACTTTAGATATCCCGTGACTCCTCACTGAGATTACCCTGGCCAAGGTTTTGCTAAATTAGTCACAAGACATTATCTCCTGTTTGCAGGAGGGGTCAATTCCATCTTGACTCACAACTGACTACGCAAGTTACTTGACTGCACCCAGTGACCTTCCGTCACTGAATTAGAAATTCATGTAGTCCGGTACCAAGTACAGTGAGTTGCTTGCTAGTCACAGGTTGCGGTCTCAGGTCAGAGGGCCAAACTTATACCCATATCCACTCGGAACATCTCTCGACAGTAGAGCGTTCCGGAATTGGTCACGCTCAGTGAAATGTACTCCTACACTTCACCTGTATGGCATACCAGTGTCTCCACACTCCTTGGTTAAGAGGACAACCAACGTATATGTCACACAACGACCTAATCTCGATAATGTTGTCGTCCTAGTAACAACATATCATTTGGTCGCGAACAAGTTTAAGGACTCAAAGATAAATCCTCCTTTATCATAACATAAGTCCTAAGGACTTCATCATATAAGAGTTCATTTGAAGATGAAATGATGAATAATGCCAAATAATACTTTATTAATTTGTCAATTTATTTACAATATTCATCATCAATATGCTGACGATTGACATTTAGGATACAATTCCCAACAACTCCCACTTAGCCTAAAGCCAATCGGCACAGTATCTAATACCCATCTTCGACTTGTGTTCGTTGAACTCTTTGATGCCGAGGACTTTGGTAAATGGGTCAGCCAGATTTTCTTTTGTGTCAATCTTCTGAAGATCAATATCACCTCGTTCTATAATCTCTCGAACCAGGTGATAACGTCGCAGAATATGCTTGGTCCGCTGATGTGCTTTAGGTTCCTTTGCCTGAGCTATGGCTCCAGTGTTATCACAAAATATAGGAACTGGACCATCAATGGAAGGTGCCACTCCCAGCTCGGTGATGAACTTGCGCAACCATACGGCTTCCTTGGCTGCATCAGATGCTGCAATGTATTCTGCTTCACATGTAGAATCTGCCACTGTATGCTGCTTGGAACTCTTCCAGCAGATGGCCCCACCCTTAAGAGTGAAAGATATATCCCGACACGCTCTTGCTATCATCTTGATCTGACTGAAAACTTGAATCGGTATATCCCTCAAGTTTTAAGTCAGAATCACCATAGACAAGCCACTGATCTTTAGTATTTCTCAAATACTTAAGGATGGTTTTGACAACCTTCCAGTGGTTGCTACCTGGATCAGACTGGTATCTACTCCACTACTCCTAGTGAGTATGCCACGTCTGGTCTAGTACATCTCATGGCATACATTATAGATCCCACTGCCGAAGCATATGGAATTCTATCCATAGTCTCTCTTTCTTGAGAGGTTGTCGGACAATCCCTTTTAGAGAGGTTAATTCCATGGCCCATTGGAAGATAGCCTTTCTTGGAATTAATCATACTGAACCTTTTCAGTATAGTATCAATGTATGTGGATTGGGATAATCCAAGCAATCTTCTAGATCTATCTCTATAGATCTTCATCCCTAGGATGTAAGATGCTTCTTCCAAATCCTTCATGGCAAATTGAGATGATAGCCAAACCTTTATTCCTTGTAATGCAGGAATGTCATTCCCGATTAAAAGAATGTCATCCACATACAAAACAAGAAATATAATAACTGAACCATTTGCCCATTTATAAATGCAAGGTTCCTCTTCATTCTTAATGAAGCCATATGATTTGATCACCTTATCAAATCGTATGTTCCAACTCCGTGAAGCTTGCTTTAATCCATAAATGGATTTTTGAAGCTTGCACACCTTAGACTCATCTGCAGATATAAAACCTTCAGGTTGCATCATATACACCTCTTCTTCTAAATCTCCATTTAGAAAAGCGGTTTTAACATCCATCTGCCAGATTTCATAATCTAAGTGTGCTGCTATCGCAAGCATAATCCGAATGGATTTGAGCATTGCCACAGGAGAAAACGTCTCGTCATAGTCAATACCATAACGTTGACGATATCCCTTGGCAACCAGACGGGCTTTATAGGTCTCTACTTTTCCGTCTGCGCCCCGTTTTCTTTTGAAAATCCACTTACACCCTATGGGTTTAATCCCTTCGGGTGGGTCAACTAATGTCCATACATCATTGACCTTCATGGATTCCATTTCGGATTGCATGGCTCCAAGCCATGCATCAGAGTCATGCCTCTGCATAGCATCCATATAGGTGATCGGATCCTCATTGTTTTCATCAAGTTCGACAGGATCCCCGTCCTGGACCAAGAAACCGTAGTATCTGTCCGGCTGACGTGGTACTCTACCTGATCGCCTTAATGGTGCATCTAAGATGGGTTCTGGATCTGATCTAATCAAATCTGACTCAACTAGTTCAGTAGATGGTGTCGGATCTTCTACATGTTGAACTTCCCTAAGCTCAACATTAGAGCTTTTAGTTCCTTCACTAAGGAATTCTTTCTCTAAGAAAACAGCTCTATTGCTTACGAATAACTTTTGTTCTTCAGCAAAGTAGAAGTAATATCCTTTAGTTTCTTTAGGATAACCAACAAAGAAACATTTGTCAGACTTGGGTTCAAGTTTGTCTGTCTTCAAACGTTTGACATATGCTGGACACCCCCAAACCCTAAGGTGAGACAGCATTGGCTTACGTCCAGTCCACATCTCATGTGGTGTTTTATTTACAGACTTACTTGGAACCTTATTTAGAATGTAGCAGGCTGACTCAAGTGCATATCCCCAAAAGGATATGGGCAGACTTGCAAACCCCATCATGGATCGAACCATGTCTAACAGAGTTCGATTTCTTCTTTCTGATACACCGTTATACTGTGGTGTACCAGGAGGAGTCCATTGGGAGAGAATCCCATTCTCTCCTAAATATGTCAAAAACTCATTGGAAAGGTATTCGCCTCCTCGATCTGATCGAAGAGTTTTAATACTCTTTCCAGTTTGTTTTTCTACTTCATTACGATACAATTTGAACATTTCAAATGCTTCAGATTTATGTCTCATTAAATAGACATAACCATACCTAGAAAGGTCGTCTGTAAACGTAATGAAATATGAATACCCACCTCTAGCATCTGTGCTTATTGGCCCACATACATCAGAATGTACAAGGGTCAATAAATCACTGGCTCGTTCACCTTTTCCGGTAAAAGGTGATTTGGTCATCTTACCAAGAAGACATGACTCACAGGTTGTCAATGATTCACAATCATTAACATTGAGGATTCCCTCTTTACTTAACCTGTTCATCCTGTTCTTGTTAATATGACCTAGCCTATGATGCCAAAGGTAGACATCCGTGACATTATCTATTCTAGGACGCTTACTTGACGTGTACATTACATTAACAGGTTGTGATAACAAGTAGATGCCATTGCTCAATTGTCCATTCATTACAGTAACACCATTCATAATGATATCACAAGAATATTTCTTTATTGAAATTTCATAACCGTTCATGGCCAAAAGGCCTACGGAAATTATATTCAATAAGAATGCAGGACAATAGTGACAATCACTCAAGACAACTACATGAGAATTGAAAACAAGTTTGAGATTTCCTAAAGCTAGAACTGGAACAGATCTTCCATCTCCAACATTCAGGAATCTCTCGCTGTTTTCAAATCTCTCATTGACCTGAAGTCCTTGCAATGAATTGCATATATTAAACGGACTTCCAGTATCTAATACCCAGGTTGAATTATCACATATAGAGAAATTACAAGGTGTTATCATATAAATACCTTGATCAGCAACTGATTGCCCTTTTCTCTTGCTTAGCCTGTTCGGGTCAAGTGAGGTAAGGTACTGAGGACAATTCCTCTTCCAATGCCCCTGCTTCTTACAATAGAAGCATTCTGCCTGACTTTGGTCATCCTTAATCCTTTTGGTCTGACTATGCTGAGTTTTCAGCTTTCTATACCAATTATTGAAGTTGGGACTAGTCAACTTGTCATTATCCAATAATGAGCGAAGTGACAAACTTGTGGTCATTTCTACATAAAAGAAAATTTGGCTATTAGTATATGAATTGACTAAACACAGTAGACTTGGACTTTAGTCTAAAGATACTCCCACTATTTTATACAAATTGGTAGCCTCTACCTCCAATTCGAAAAATTACTCCTAATTCTTTAGTGGGCACTAGAACCCAATAGATCGCATATAGGCCCGAGTGTGGCTCGGCTAACCCATATGCACCTATTGGTAGGTTCTAAACCAGTTGCTTCACCAAGCAACTTCTAGTGATAATTTTGCCCTAGGTTCTTCGGCAGGCGTGTGGCGCCTCCACCGAATACCCTAGTCAGGTCCAACCATTAAATGATAGGGTTAAGTCTAATCAACTAATAGACGACCAAGCCCGAGTGTGGCTCGGCTCACCTGACCGCCTATTGAAGGTACACTTAACTCATCATATATTGAATGACAATTCCAATGCTTGATAAGTACCAGGCGTGTCGCGCCTCCAATAATTATCAAAACATTGGACCCATTATCACCCAACTTAATGGGAGGCTATGACCTAGTTATCCCCATAACCATTTCATTTTAAGGACCTAATAATTTTAGAGGATTTCATAATTAGGATAGATGAGAAGATCCGGTTAGTCTAATTTCTCCCACTGACTTCACCAAATCAGATTAGACTCAAACCGGTTAAGGAGACACCTAAATCAGTCAAACTGATTTTCCTTATAGGCATGGGCTAACTCGAATCATTAAGTGATCCAATCAAAATGTGATTGACCATGTCGGCCAGGTAAGTGAGATCGGTGGAAGGGATATGCCATTAACTCGGCAAAGACGAATCAGTGCGAGTAGCTCCCAATTAAAAACCACCGGTCAAAACTGCCAAACTTACCTTAGACACCGACTGGTTAATCAATTTCGATTTGATTACTCAAATGACTCGGGCTACACCTCTGAGCCTAAATCAAGTTCCATCTTGGTCTAATCAAAGACATGGACTTGATCCATCTACAACTATTGTAAATTGATCTAGAATTTTCTTGACCTAATCTAGTTACTACTTAATTAGATTTGATCAATTAATTCTATTTGTCCATGTATGATTCTAACCTTAGGTCTAACCCAATCCTAGGAACTTGATTCAAGCTAACCCATATGCCCAAAGAATTATGCAATGTCAATTAATTGAGTTACAATTCTATTTCATAACACTTAATTCTCAATTAAGTTTAGACTTATGAAAGTTTTGATCATTGCATATTTCTTTTTAATTACATATTAATTACAATCTTTCAGTTCTTAAAACATATTTTCAGATCTGAGTTTTTGTAATTAATCACATGTAATCAGATTAAATTCATGTTTAAGTCATTATATTTAATGTTCATGCATCACATATACATAACAACATGAATTAATACAAACAACATACATCTTATGTATTTGTTTTTTCACTTTTATTTTCAGATCTGATTTGTTCATTAAAATCAGAGATCATATGAATCATAAATTTTATTTAGATCTAATCTAAACAATATTATGATTTCAGATTTATTTATGTTACAAATCTTAACACAAACATGCATCATATGCATTCAAAATTTCAGATCTAGTTAATCATGCATAATCAGCAATTAAATCAATCATAAAAAATACTTTAGATCTAATCTAAGCATGCTCATGATTTCAGATTTAATTACAAGAATTAAAACATAAAAGTTTAAACATGAACCTGGCTCTGATACTACTGAAAGTGGGGAGTCTCCACTCCTACATGAGTTCGGTCCTATTAAAAATAGGGTGACACCCATGTATACCTATCAGAGCACGCATCTCTATACGCCCCCGGGTGGAGAGCCACGCTTCGTCACACGATCACGCGTGAGAGTTCCCGGAAATCGGATAGTCTCCACTAATCCTTTGCTCTGATACCACTGAAAGTGGGGAGTCTAAATTAATTTTTAATCATATTAAAAATCAATTTATGGCGCCATGCATGGATATGTGACAAGTGGATTTCAAGATCCGAATAGTTTCAGATCAAACCCATTTAATTTAATTAAATCCTAACAATTAGAATGATTCAATTACCATGGGTTGAACCTAATCCAATTAGGTCAATCCCTAATTAAACACAAATTTAATCTAATTTAATTTGGTCAACCTAAGTCCTCTTGATTCAGACCTAATCCAATCATGTCAAAAACCCTGATTGAGCCCAGAATTGAGTCTAATTCAATTTGGCTCATCCTTAGTTTAATTACTCAATCCAATTGAGTTCATTAGCAATCTAATTACTAATTAATCCTCCGATAATTACTTTAATTATTTTATAAGATAATTTGTCAATCGAATTGACCAAATTACCCCTGAATGATTCTTAATCATTCATCAGCCTTCTTGATCAATCAGGAATCTTCTATGCGTGTGACCTCATAGGTTCGAACCTAAGCCGGTAGTATAGGAACGACTTCCTACACTAATCGATGTGACCATCTAGCAATGGTACCCGACGTCCGAATAGGCCGAATATATGCGAAGCAAATATTCTGGAACCCTGAACTATGGTTACTGTATAATTCAATCCCTTTGACTCTTAATGCCAGGATGACTTAGAGCTCACTGTCAACCCTATAATTAGTACATCCATTATGTGATTAACTTTAGATATCCCGTGACTCCTCACTGAGATTACCCTGGCCAAGGTTTTGCTAAATTAGTCACAAGACATTATCTCCTGTTTGCAGGAGGGGTCAATTCCATCTTGACTCACAACTGACTACGCAAGTACTTGACTGCACCCAGTGACCTTCCGTCACTGAATTAGAAATTCAGGTAGTCCGGTACCAAAGTACAGTGAGTTGCTTGCTAGTCACAGGTTGCGGTCTCAGGTCAGAGGGCCAAATTTATACCCATATCCACTCGGAACATCTCTCGACAGTAGAGCGTTCCGGAATTGGTCACGCTCAGTGAAATGTACTCCTACACTTCACCTGTATGGCATACCAGTGTCTCCACACTCCTTGGTTAAGAGGACAACCAACGTATATGTCACACAACGACCTAATCTCGATAATGTTGTCGTCCTAGTAACAACATATCATTTGGTCGCGAACAAGTTTAAGGACTCAAAGATAAATCCTCCTTTATCATAACATAAGTCCTAAGGACTTCATCATATAAGAGTTCATTTGAAGATGAAATGATGAATAATGCCAAATAATACTTTATTAATTTGTCAATTTATTTACAATATTCAATCATCAATATGCTGACGATTGACATTTAGGATACAATTCCCAACAAGACAGACGCAGCTGGCAGCCCCGACGTCAGAGATCCTCATCTGCCGGACCTGCCTACGGTCCTTCTCCAGCAGCACCGTCTCGATGAGGTTTCGGGCGCCGGCGAAAGTGAAGGCCGACCCCGACTTCGCCCCGGAGCCGGACGGTGGTTCTACAGCCTTACCCTTACCCATCGCTTGGGGAAGAGTCATGCTGACCGTGCTCGGGGCGGGGGCCGCTCCAGGAATCGACAGGGTCCCGCTTGGCCGGGGCCTCGGCGCGCCCCTCCTTCTCGTGTCATCCGAAGCCGACCGAGTCGAAGGTCGGGTTGGGGACCGATCGCGTCCAACCCGGCCGTCTCGGGCACGCTCGGATGACACCTCCGGAATAACGGTAGTCTCATCACCGGAGGGCTGATACAGCGCCAACTGTCGGTCCGATCCCGCGGCGTCCCCCTGATCGGTGGGTCCGGACCCGTCTGTCGGCGTCGGAGTCGCCTGCTGGCGGGACTTCTTCGCCGGTGGGACCCCGCTCGGAGGAGTCCGTTTCTTCCTCCGGACCGCTTCCAGTAGGGACGTCCTACCAACAGCCATCGCCTTGTCCGACCGCATGACGTCGTCGATTTCTGCAAAAAGGACGAGATGGTCGAAGACTGAGAAGCTGATGGAAAGAAGAAACGAAAGAGGAGAAAAAAGCTAAAAAAGAAGTGGTGGCGGGCTCACGGTCAGCGGGGACCGAGCTCAGGCCGACGTTCACCAAGGTGTCCTCAGAAATAAGGCGAGACACCGGGGGGAGCCGGCCCTCGGCAACCAACCCCTTCAAGACGGCGACGCCTTCGGATTCCTCCCTCGACAACCTCGATAGGCCGATCGGGGACTTCATCGGCGTCTCCCAGGTTGCCCTGATTCCCCAAGAGGGATCTACGTCAATGAAAAAGAAACGCTCCTTCCAGCCGTGAATGGAGGAAGGAGCCTCCTTGACGAGGCCGCACCCTCACCGCGCCACAAAGCACCACCACCCTCTGTCCTGGGGGTGGCCGTTCAGGCCGTAGCATTCCCAAAAGACATTCAGGGTGGCGGGAACCTCGTGCATGCGGCAGAGAACCTGGAAGGCCGTCAGGGCGCGCCATGAGTTCGGCACCAGCTGCGTCGGCGCCACTCTTAAACCCCGAAGCACCTGCACAACTAAGTCCGAGGGGGGAAAGCGGAACCCGGCCTGAAGAATGCCCTCATTGATGGCAACCTTCCCTGGAGGAGGATGGGACATCCTCTCCTCAGGCCCCGGGAGCGTAACATTGCAGGCCTCGGGAAGGTGGTATCGAGCCACGAACCTATCTAGGTCTTCGGCGACCAGCTCCGACTTAATGCGGTCTGCTCTCACTTCGCCCATCCCTAATGGCCAGTGAATCTACGGTCAGGACGGGGTCAAGAAGGGGGAAAGGACCGGAACGACTGGAGTACACTAATACAAAAGGAGAAAGTATGGAGAGCCTTAAATTGAAGAATGGGGCAACTCACCGGAAGAGAAGGAAGAACGGCTCCGAGAGCGTCAAAGGAGGAGCGAGCAAACAGTCCGACGGCAACGACAGCAGCGCGAGGGAGAAACTCGAAGATGCCTGCGAAGAGAAAAGCGGACGGGGGAGGGCCCCCGATTAAATAGGCGGAAAGGCGGGTGATGCCTCGGTGACGTCAGAGGACGCCTGGCTGCCGAAGGATCGCTCGCGCCCCAAAGGCGAATCGACGCCATTAAGGAAGGATGTCCGCCGAAATCCGCAGACTGCCAGATCAGCGACAACCGCTATACGCCATAAAGGAGGCGGGGAGCTCGAAGTGCGCGCCTTTCCGAGGGATGGCGGCAATCTCGAAACATCACTCCCTTCACCCGTTCCCCTCCTGGTTCCAGGCTCGGAAGTGGGGGGCTACTGTTACGGGGGAACTTAGCCACCATGCCCCACGTGACCGGCACGCGCGCCCAGGAAGACTACGACAGTCCCTTGATCCAGCAATCCGACCCCGAGTCGGATATCTTCGGCTCCGCAGCCCGACCCCGAGTCGGCTGCCCCCTGATCCAGTCATCCGACCCCGAGTCGGCAATCTCCCGACAACGACAGGCTGTTCCCCTGAGGCACGCCGCGGCCCCCTGCTCCACTACTCCCTGCAACGGTCGCATCCGGCGCTACTCCACGATCCCCTGTAACAGCCGTACAAAGCGGAGCCCCACTACGCCCTGTCATGGCCGTACCCAGCGCTGCCCCACGACGCCCTGTAACGGCCATGCCAGTGGCAACTCCATCGTGCCCCACGATGACGAACCCCCCTGAAGGACCCCCCAGCCTGGTATATATGCGGCTGGGGGGAGGAGGGGGGGAAGCGAGAACTTCCAGAGCATTCTCTTACTTGCTACTATTATCTCTCCTTCTCCTCCAATCTCCTCTGACTTGATCGTCGGAGGGCCCCCACTACCCCAGTGGTGGTGCGAGGCTTGCTTGCAGGTTTTCCGGTGGAAGGTGGAGCGCAATCAACACCAACCAAGGCAACTCAAACGGAACCCCGTTCACACCGCTGTGCCAATCGTTCTCGGTTTGGACCACCAGCAACAGTTTGTATCTTGGATGTTACACACATGCACACAAAAAAAAAATAAAGATCTTAGAAATAGCTATGAAGTAATGAGAATATTAAAATAGAAGTATTGGTGATAAGAAAAAACATGCCACTATATCTCTTGATAGTTGGTACGTTAAATTGCAAATGTGATACAAAAGCATAGGGGATTAAGAAGTTATCACAAATAAGTCAAAACTAAGAGAACTAGAATTTTATAGCTTAAAACACAAGTTTGCAACATACAACCATGAAAAAGGAGAAAAGGGGGGGGGGGGATTTGAGAGCAATTTAAAAACAATTAAGAAACATTAATGAAATATTTGAATATTTGCTTTAACATTGAGAGATGGATGTGGAATTTAGACATAAAACATGAAGTGAGTTAGTTTCAAATGCAAGAATTGATGCAAATAAGCGTGCCTAAAACAAAAGGAAGCATGAAGAAAACCAAATTAAAACTTATTACTAAAACATTCCCTAGCTTTTCATACATTTTTCTCATCCTTCCTAGATTTTCCATTATTGTTAAGGCTTTTCCTCATGTTTCTCAACCATTTGATTACTTGTTGGACCGATTTCAAACACTTGGTGGCTTGAAAAACTATTTTCTACAGCTCATAATTTACAGTATTGCTACTATTTCAAATATGTAATATGATTTTGGAGAGATGTATGTGTTTTTAGGAGGTATGACTACTTCATCTCAAAGAGGTAGTGGAATGAAGAAGGAAATAGAAGCTTTAATACTTGGAGAAACAAATCCAATCAAAAGTCAAGTACATGATCCCGGGTACCAAATAACTTAGTTGATAAAGTAGCTAAGGATTAATATTAATGATCTAGGTTGGAATCCTGTTTGCAGTTGGTTAGGGGTTGGTAAACTTCTTCTCATTTTTCCCCGAAAAAAAGAAATATCCATCAGTATATGAACTTGCATTAGCCTTGATTAACCATAATGCCTCTCTTTGCTTGATCCTAAAATTTATTAACAGCATTGCCTGTACAATCTAAAATAACTCAAGAAATCTGGTTCAACAACCAGATTTAGACCCTTAATATAGTTGGTTCAATAACTCAACGAATCTGGCTGGACCTAAATATATATAGACTCCAGCCTAGAGCAGCCAAAAGAATCTTACATAAAGAAGCACATCTAACTAGATGTGATCGACTTGGCCAACTTAATCTTTAATTCCACTGTGCAGATTTGAATATCGACCTTCTCCCATGGAAAGAGATGTCAACCTGTTGAGCTTTAATTTTTTTTTTTTTTTTTTTTTGAGAAAGAGGAGAGAGACTCAGCTATATTTAATTATCTATGTCTGGCTAAATACTTGAAGATGTAACACTCAATATTTGAAACTAAAATCTCTAGTTCACTAAATCTAGTTGATTTAATAATGGTTAAGCCTATTATGAAACTTCTTCCATTCAAGAAAAGAAAGAGAATGAAAGAAAATGAAAAAAAATGAACTGGTTCACATGTCGGATGAGAATACTCTAAAGATCATAAAAATCAATAAGAACTATAAAACCCCAATTAAAACAGCGGTAGAGAAGACATATAAGAATTAGAAACAAAAAATGAAAAAAAATTGAACGAAAGCAACATATTAGAAGAATATAGAGGAGCTGGAAAATATGCAAAAAATTGAAAATAGCTTTACATAGGCTTGGTACAGGTAGTATTGGTGCGGTCAACAAGACCTTCAGCCAAATTTTATATTGTTTGTGTTGGATGATTGGATTGATCCTACTGAAAAGTGTTAATTGCAAATATTGCCACCCTGGTTTTCGTATTTGGAACTTGAGGATGTATGCTTTTCGTATTTGAAATCTATGGATGTGAGAACAGTCTTACCCTTGCTTATATGATAAAATTTATCCACATTTTATCATCATTATTTCAGCTTGTGTTATCTTTTTCAAGACATAAGAAGGTTTCTATCACTATTATTCAGCTTCGCGCCTTTTTTTTTCAAAAAATATATACCCACCATGTTTAATGAGGATATAAATACGGTCAAAAAGCCGAGTCTAGTTTCCCTTATCTAACTTTTATCAGCTCTGAGAACCATCTCCGCCGAAAATAATCCATGCAACGTAACAAAAGTAATAGTCTTAACAGAAGTTGATGCGCAGCGGGTACGAGCATGCATGCATGGCTACAGAAATAGCTCACGTACTTTCATAAAGAAGGTCAAAACATAGTTTGGTGATTTAAGAATGATGGGAACAATTTACAATTACCCAAATTAAGAAGGTATTTACGTATCAAAATATATATGCAACAATAATCGAAAAAGGCATGCCGGCCAGAATAACCTAGAAAGAAATCACACCAAACATGAACAAGAGAACCCCATTACTTATTTGAAAAATTCTCCAAGAAGGAAAAACTATGTAATAAATTCAAGTAAAAATTCATCATAAAATAGAAAAATGTTTATAAGCTCTCAAACCTCTCGCCTAGGTTTGAAAAATTCTCCAATAACAATTACGAGCATGCTCTAAATACCTTCACAAACAAGGTTAAAATATTATAGTAAATTTAAGAACGACGAGAATAGTTTACAACCACCCTCACTAAGCATTTATAACTGAAAATATTCAGCAATATCAGAAAAAATATGCATCAATAATTTAGAAAGAATTGAAAGGACTAAGTCTAGTATTACCGGTCCCTCCTATTTACGTAGAAGTTTATGAGGCCTATATCTCGATAGTTAGTACAAATTTATTTGGCTGCAACAAAGTAATGGAGCTTAGGACATGGGCCAAAGTTTTCTTTTTTTCTTTTTTGATAATATTTTTTTCCATCAGAGAAAAGGTCATAGATGCATCTTGTATGTCTTTAGGACCTATAAATAAGGGAGGAAAACAAAGCATAAAACCAGGTATATACAGAGATCAAAGTAATTCATATCCAATACCTAAATTAAGGCAGCGAAGTCTAGAAACAAAATGACTATTACACCAGGTAGATAGATTATCTAAATCTAGTATATAATTAAGTAGTTATGATATGAATGTATCAAGTTATGGAAACATAGAGCCATTTGTCGACCCACTTGCAACTCATCCTAGCAAAGTTCAAATTGTCCATGAGGCTCTTGTTTTTCAAAACTAATAATAAAAACATCTTTTAATTCTAATGAGAGAAAAGTTACATTGCTGGGTTTGCTTAAGCCTTTAAACAAGAGGCAAGTGGTCTGCAGCCACTAAACTATTGCTTAAGCTTTGGCTCTCAAAAAATACGCATACGAATTAAACAGTGCAAAATGATTTGTTGAAATGAAACCAAACTTTGTACCAAAAAAAAAAAAAAACCAAAAAACCAAACTCAAACTTGCTCTAACCCCTCGCACCAGCTTGTTAAACCAATATAGTGGGTTTGGATCCAAATCTTAGACCCCCAAGCAAATTTTAGCAAACTCGAACCGATCCACTTGCCCCTCAACATGCAGATATGAGTTGACCCACGTCATTCTACTCCCCAGGTACACCAAAGGAGGAAAGTATACCTCGGTTGACGTCCAAGCTGTACCTTAAAACCCATGATGCTACTAATCATTCACCTTGGAAGCTTCACACAAAGTTTCCAAAGGTGGTTAAAGACAACATAAAAACACTCATAAATTGAAGCATAAACAATAAACCCAGATTTTCCTTCACCAGGATGACGCCAGATGAGACGCTTACAAGGAAACAAGCCCCAAAAAAGAGGTCCAAGAATTGAAGACCAAGAGAAGAAAGAAGAGGAGGAAGACAAAGAGAGTAGTGGATGTGGGTTGGCAGCCTCCGAGTACTCCAAAAAAAAAAAAAAAAAACAGCGAGTAGAAACAAGCTCAAGGATCAGGCATTGTGTCCGGTGCGTAGGTGTACTTCCTCTTGTTTTCTTACGTACTCGGCAGGGGAACAACGGCAGGGCGGCCTCCCGTCTCCTAGCGAGTTGGGACCCGCACTTATATTATGTTTCATGTGGCTGTCTTAGGGGTTAGCTTAAGATACGAGTTTAATACTTTTAACCTTTTCATTATTATTTCTCGTCCATGCTTCTTTCATTTTTTTCATGAAGGTGATTAGGCAGCCATGCATGCAGTCAAAGATCACCTATTGTGCATAGAGCTCCTCCTAGATGGATATAGATCCCCTCAAATTGGATATTGGGAACAAAGGTACATCATAATACTAGATATTGCTAGTTATTGAGTAGGTTGAAGGGGAGTACAGTTACTGACATTTTAAAAAGGCTTAAATTGCTATTTAGGTAGTTTAGCATGTCTAGGACAAAGCAAGCACACAATCTAGGAGGCAATTTTTGATGAGCAACCTAGCAGATGCTTGCTTAGCACCTATTTTCTGTAGTCTTCATCTAGAATATTAATCATGATACTAGATATTGCTAGTTATTGAGTAGTTTGAAGGGGAGTATAGTAATCATCATTTTCAAAGCCTTAGATTGCTATTTAGGTAGTTTAGCATGTCTAGGACAAAACAAGCACACACAATCTAGGAGGCAATTTTATGATGAGCAACCTAGCAGATGCTTGCTTAGCAACTATTTTCTATAGTCTTAATCTAGAATATTAATATTTAATCATGATACTAGATCTTGCTAGTTATTGAGTAGGTTGAAGGGGAGTACAGTTACTGACACCTTAAAAGGCTTAAATGGCTATTTATGTAGTTTAGCATGTCCAAGACAAAGCAAGCACACAGTCTAGGAGGCAATTTTAGCAGATGCCTTAGCACCTATTTTCTATAGTCTCCATCCAGAATATTAATCATGTTGCTGCCAAACTCAATTGACCCTCTTGGGACCATCAAAATGTTAGAACTAATATGTATATAAAAGGAAACATGGCCATACCCCAAATATTAGTAGGCTATCAAATCAACCATTAGAAATCAACTTTTCGTTAATTTGCTTTTGTATTTATGCAGTTTCCAAGAGCCATCTTGCCCAACTAAGCAAGGAATACGAAGCACTGCTTGTGTAGAAATAATATAGACATCCATCATAATATGATCCGCTCAAATTAGCTAGCCAATCTATATATCTGTCATAATTCCTTCTGCCCACCCATCCACCCCTACTACAATCTTCTAGAAGTTTGAACTTGGATAATGGGCAGTTATAGGTATCAATTCCACATCAATGTAAGCTTTAGATACCATGGTTAGAAACTTCTTCATTAGTAATTGTTGGAAGATGACCATAATCTAAGCAAAGCTACATCCAACCCACTCCTTCGATGGGCTTCAAGGGTAAAAGGAAGCAGAAGAGGGCAATGCTTGATCTATTTTACTTGATTTAACTTGTTATATAAGAGGTTGGATTACCTATTGAATAAAAGGGTTAGATTCGAATTTAAATCTTTGATTCGTTTAATAAATAAATTAAATTCAGATAGATAGATTTTTGATCTAATTTTAGATTCAATCCAATCTGACCCGTATCTATATTTGGTCTCATCCGTATCTGATACGACCCGAACCTGATGGCAGTTTGCCACTTTGGATATGCTTTTCCGTCTCTTTCTGCGGCTGTGGCCTTGTTCTTGTCTCACCCTCAACTGCCGCCATCCCCCTCCTGCTGCTGCAATTGAAAGAGTGACGCGGTAAACGGCGGTAAAAAATAATCAAACAAAGAGAGAATAAAAGGAGAGGCTTGGCTCGTGGGTCGTCGGGTGGCGGAGAAGCGAAGGACACGTCTCCCCGCTCCTGGCCGCGTGTTTACTGGGGACGGAGGGCCGACCACGCCACGACGCCATCCCCCTTCCCAATTCCAACTCTAACTTCATCTCAAATCTCTCCTCCTCCTCCTCCTCCTCATTTTCAATGGCGGAGTCCTCCAGGCGCCCTGCCGGCGAGCCCCGCGAGATTGAGGTGGAACTGGAGGAGTTCCGCTGGGTGAGAAATCCCGCTTTCCCTTCTCCGTGCTTCGTGTCTTTTCTCTCTGTTCTTCTACTTGTTTTTGGCTTCACTACTTGTTGGGATGGGAGGTGGTGATGTTGCGGATTGGTTGGAGGCATGCAGGTGGGGGAGGCGGCGATGGGGATTCCAGCGGATCGGTTCGCCCAGGTGTTTGATCTTATGCAGGTCGGGAACCGGGCCTTTCGGGAGAGGAGGTTCGAGGAGGTGAGCACTCTGGATGTGAAAATGTTCCGTTTTGATTTTGTTCCTTTTTTTACGCTTTCTTTCCCCCTTTTTCTATTGTGGGGAGAGGGAGGAGGATCAAATAAGCATGGAAAAAAAAAATGATTTCATGTCATGTGGTCTGGGCCAAGGTTGATTGAAACAAATAGTTCTACTATAGTAAGAAAATTTTGTCCTGAAAATTTCTGGAAATTTGCTAAAACTTTCAAAAGAGCATCTTTTTATATCACTACTATCCTTGAAATGAATTTCAAAAAGACAACTTGGAGCATTCGATAGCTTGAGTGAGGTATGTTAAGTGGTTGAAGAACAGAATAGATGAAGTTGTGTCTCCAACTTTGCATTGTGTTACTTGTACATGGAAGGAGCCATTTGAGAAGATGATAAATATTAGGGATTTCCTAGCTTTTAGCATGTAATTATCTTTGAGTGAACTTCGTAAAAGGGAGGTCCCTTGAGGGCTTGTTACTTGACCAATGTAAAAGATGGTTGGTGACATAGCTTTATTAGCAGCTTGTTGAATAGCCATGGTCTATACAAATTGCCAGGTTAGGAAAGTTATTTGGTTCTACTATCTTTCTTTTATGTTAAGACTTGTGAAAATGGCTCAGTATTTGTGTTGTGTTTTTAAATTGCACTATTATCAAGTAACTCTAGGTTAAGATGATGCCACATATGATCCTTAATAAAGGGCCCCTTTTTATGCTGTTATTTTGATTCTATTGGACCAGTAGATTGTGCTTCTTTAGCATGTTCCTCTCTTTGGTTTTGTTTTGTTCCATTTCTTTGGTAGGGCTTCTCAAATTTAAGACTTGGCATCAAGATACACCATATTGGTTCATATTGCCCCATACCAGGCATACCATACCACACCGGTACCAAACCGATACCTGGTAAGGGGCATACGGAGTGCCGGTACATCGGATAGACCCATAGTAACAATGTACCAACATCGTACCACTATGGCAAGGAATCCGGTATTGCGAACCTTGCTTGGCATCCTTTGGCTGTAGATCATTCTTGAACTTCAGTTCTTTACCGAAATTGACATGGGCATTTATTATGTCATGAAAGTGTACTATTAGGTGACCTTCATGGCATGAGAAAAGAAAGTTAAACTTTGGGTACCAATAAGCCTTCCGACTTAACCATTAGAATTAAATATGTCAATCAATCTCTTGAAACATTTTTCTTTTACTAATGTTGTTTGTCATACACCAAATATATTATGATATTTTCACCCTACGTTACATATATTTCATGCATATGCCTTTATAGAGGATAAAACTGGGTGTATTGATCTTTTGCTAGGTCATATATAGTTTAAGTGAAGCATATACTTGTTGGCTGGGTGAAAATTTTATATATTATTATATAATATATTATTGCCATATACTTGAATTTTTATATGAAGATTGATCATTATCTTAATTTTCTTTATACAGGCATGTAGGTGAAACTACTTGACTTGTCACAATATCCTAGGCAAAAAAGAGAAATGTTGTATTCATTTTCCTTCCTTTTCACATACATACAATCAAACAAAATGCAAATTTCAACTTTCTTTTCTTCTCTCTCTCTCTCTCTCTCTCTCTCTCTTCATACAACCAAACATAGCATAGCAGTAGCATAATCATAACTATCAAGCTTTGTGCCATCTATCCGTACTCATCTTAAGGCATTCTGCTTCACCATCTGCTCCAATTAAGGCTATATCAAATGTTAATTCAAGCTCTTCTAAAAGCTTTCTTATTTCATTTTGTAGGATGCACTTCTTTGCTTTTTTTTTTTTTTTTGAGAGAGAGAGATATAGAGAGAGACCAGCATACACTACAACTACCTAAGTCCCAATTTTTGGGGATGCATCACCTAGGAATCATACCCAGAACCTCTGGTTGCTAAGTAGAGGGTTCTGATCATTGGGATAAGCCTCACTTCACAGCTTTTGATTTCATGTCAAACCAGCCACCTTTTTTCAATCATTCTTCGAACAAAAATAGGTGATTTTGGAACATCACATAAGGATTTTTATGCTATATTTGAAGTGAAAAAATTGTCGTATAAATAACTAATATGCATTTTCCAAGTTACAACCAATTTTAAGCTAGATTTTTTTCCTGTAGTTTTGGTTTTTAAATATCTCTTTTTCATCCTTACATGTATAGGATTCAATTAATTTATTCTCATCTTAACACTTCAAGTGAACTAATGAATCTTTCATTTCTTTATTTAGTTTCCTCAAGTTTGATAAGCTTGCATTTCATGTTTGAATCTTAAGATTATATATTTTCTTGATGTTAGGTATTGTTCCATTCTGCAGATGATTGTTTTTCTCTTTGTTTGGTTTGCCATACTGATATTGCTATCATTTGAGATTCTATGCAGGCCATTGCTTCTTACTCGAGAGCTCAATTTCTAAAACCAGAAGATCCTGTCATTCTAAGTAATAGAAGTACTGCTTTCTGCAGGTGATTTTTTTTATCATTTTCAATAATTTATATTAAGTTCATTGTTTAACACCCATATTACCCTTTAGACTTATTTAAAGGTTTCTGCTGGTATATGTTTCATACTATAACAGGATTAGTCAACTTCTGAGAGAACGACCTGCAGTTGAATCTGAGAATCAACCATTATATGGGCTTGATCCTACAACACATGCTGAGGTATGCTTTCCTATTTACCATATAAATACTCAAAATGGAACCTGAGTACAGTGTAACAAGAAAATCCAGATTTTATCACCAGATTACCTGGCTGAATTTTTGAATTACCTTTTTCAGCTTGCATTGAAGGATGCTGAGAAAGTGATAAATATCTGGAGTAATTCACCTAAGTCATATTTTCTGAAGGCCAATGCTCTCATTCTGGTAATGGTTGTAGCCTTCCATGTTTCGCTAATATCTAGGATTATTGCAAATTTATGTCAATTACTAAATTTCTTTCTCCTGGTAGTTACTGCTGAACAAGTCCATGAGGAAGCACTAATTGCTAAACAAAACTTTTCCATGTTTCTTTACCTTTTAGTTGCACGACATTTAGTTTCATTTTTACTAGGTTAAAGCTGGGCACCTATGCTAGGTTCACTCTTCCCATCTTTTTTTTCCCTAATTTCTGTATTTTAGATGGTGCTGCTTACTGCTATCCCTCTTATGAGTTGCATGTCTTTGTTTAGAAAGTTCATGTTATCTTTCACCTCCTAGATAATGGAAAGATGCCTCTTCTTTTCCCTTTGTTTTATATACTTCTTATCTTTTCTTCAGCAGAGTTCACTATTGCCACTTTCAAAGTAAAAGAGGTTCCGATGCAAGATACTTGAACATATGAAGTCATAGAAAAACATGGAGTTGAGGTTGGGATGTATGGGTTGGAAATGGCTGTTTAGTTTTGACTATTGCATTGCAGTTGGCCGAGCCTTGAGCAAAAACTTTTTTCGGAACATTAACCTTTTATTTTGGGAATCACTTTTTCGGTTGAAACAACACTTTAAAGTTGACTAAAATTATGTGAAAAATGAACTATGAATGTCAAAAAAAAAAAGAAGTATTTGTGAAAAGACGGGATAAAGGTTACTGAATATCTCTATTTGGTCTTAACCACAGCTCAGTTGGTCGAGCCTTGAGCAAACTCTTCATTTAAAACATCAACCTTTCATTTCTGGGGATGAATGACTGCTGGGAACTGAGTATTATTATTTCAGATCTGACCTTTTATTTTCCTTGAACTCATTGGACTTTGTTGCAATTAACTCAGTTATTTGTTTTTATTTATACTTGCTGTTGGTGGTATTTCAATAATGCTCTAAAGATAGTCAGTGCTCTGATATTTCATACCAAACAAATTAAAATTAGAGTAACTGCCACTTGGTTTGGCATGATTAGCAAGCTGAGCAATCAGCTCCTCTCTTGCATGCTTCCTTATGATCAGCGATGCTGCTCATTCTTCTATTCAGAATATTGATTTATTACTTGGACCTATCATGGATATAGGAATGCTTTTGTGGTAGTGTTGTTCATATTGAAAGCAGTGTGACAACCTAGGTGATTTTTCAATAATTCTCTCTCTCTCTCTTTAAGATTATATGATGAATCTAATTCATACGTAAAATTTTATCTGCTTTTCTCTATTCATTTACACTTCGTCCAAGTTTAGGGAGCATTGGGAGGGTAGCTATCCACAAAAATGAGCTTATAGTTGATGTTAAATTGAGACTTGAGATCCAGCCTCATCACATTTCCTAACTCTGATGGATAATACCTTGTTCCACAATGTGGCCTTCTTTAAATGGGATAAGGCTTGTTAATTAAGTCCCACTCTAATGTGACAAGCAGGTTCGAGGTCTATTTCATTGCTATTGATTTTTCACAACTATGCACTACCTCCTTGGCCTGAGAGTAGATTAGTATTGTACTATGCTTTATACAAGATCTCTTTGTCAGTTTCGATGTTTTTGAATATAAACAGAAAAGAGAGGGTAGGCTCATTACATTAAAAAAAAAAGAATGAAAATGAGAAAGAGTTCTCTTGCTCATAATATGCATTCTCGAGAGTGCATGCTACCTAGTGGGAGCTAAAGGTTGATTAAAATAGAACAAGAAATTTATCTTTCCAATTTCTATCTTTTGGATCTATGTGCATAGGTTTGGATGATTTTTTGTATTTCCTTTACAAGATCAATCAACTTTTCTACCCATGGCATTTCCTATTTGCATCAGATCATTTTTCTCCTCCACTGTTTTTACAATATGTTCCTTGCTCTCTGCAGCTTGAGCGGTATGAGGAGGCACGCGAAACCCTTCTTGCAGGTCTTCAAGTTGATCCTCTTAGGTAGGACTTTTAGCTTACACATATTACTAATTATTTTTATTTCTCCTTTTAGTTATGTAATACAGCTGGTCATACTTTGCACACAACATATACAAAAAAAAAATTATAATGCTGGTCCACGACATCATGTGTGACTACCGTCTGTATAGCTATTTGCTCCAGACGTATCTTCGGGATTTGGATAATACTACAACTGCATCACTTAAAAAGGCCAGATGCTGGAAACCGCAGCTTACCGGTGACTTTGAATGCACGCTGTGTCTTAAGTTATTCTATGAACCAGTCACTACTCCTTGTGGGCATTCCTTTTGTCGCTCTTGCCTGTATCAATCTATGGACCATGGTGAGCTTAGAAATATTTCATTTCTTCTATGGAATAATTGTACAATCTTGTTCACCTCATATGCTAAAACAATTGACAGGCAATAAGTGCCCAATGTGCCGGACAGTTCTATTTATCGGTCCTAGAACATATCCTATTAGGTAAAGCATCTTTGTGCTACATAAACTTTTC
Organism: Phoenix dactylifera; assembly: GCF_009389715.1. NCBI lineage: Eukaryota > Viridiplantae > Streptophyta > Magnoliopsida > Arecales > Arecaceae > Phoenix > Phoenix dactylifera. Next base: position 14,161,289 of record NC_052397.1, read on the forward strand.
CCTGTATGAATCTTTATTTATTACTTCATTTTTTGTTTTATAAAATTGTTGAAGGTCCATTGGCCACAGTGCCTTCTTGAGTCTGATTGCAGTATTATGTGCCTTTTGCTTCAGTGTGACATTGAACAGCATTATAGAGAAAAACTTTCCCAAGGAATATGCTGCGAGAAAGTCCGACCATGAAAGTTTGATTCACTTAGGTGCTGACATATTGCCTCTTTTTGTCATGGATGTTGTCCTTCCGTGTCAAAAATTGTCACTTAATATATTTGAACCTCGCTACAGACTCATGGTATGATGATTAGTTAAATGTTTATCTTTTCCAGCTGTTCATGATTATGTTGCATTAATAGCTATTCTTGCTTCTGGGTCATCAATACTTAATGCTTTTAACAGGGGCATGGGCTTGGATTTTTCCTTAGTAGGAAAATGTTAATGAGGAGGATAAGGACTAATATAACCTGGATGAGAGTTTTACGGACCTATTTATGAAATTTGTGTTTAAAATGAATGAAACTTTTGATATGAATTAGTAGAAATTTAATTCAGATTGTTGGTTCAATATTTGTTGGTTATTTGTTTGTGTTTCCTAGATTTAGTTTAACATATACTATTTTTCAGGCATCAGACTAATTTGTCTTCTTTCGGTTTATATCACAAGATTTTCCTTGAATATCATTTCCTTTCTATCTTCCCTACCAAATACAAATTCTTAAGCTTTTTTTTAATATAGAATTCTGAAACTATCAGGAAGATATCCTCAAAGTGCCTTGCTCTGTGTTAAGTTAAGCTATGGGTAAAGCATAATGCTCCAGTGGCTATGCTTTTAGGTAGTCTGTCTCGGAGGCTATATCTGAATATCCACAGATGTTTATTTACTTGAATTGAAGTGGTGCATGTTGATATTATGAAATGCATATAGATTGTAGCACATGGTAAGTTGGTAACCTGGATTTTAATAAGTAATATTGTAATTCAGGCTTAGTTTTATATAAGCTATTCTGTTTATCAAGTTCAATATTTTGCAAGATAAATCAGAAGTCTCCATGTGCCTCTCTTTATCTTTTATATAGTCTCTTGTGACATCTGCGTTAATCCTATTCTTATTCTTCATGTACAACAGGTGAGGAGGGTGATGGAAGGGAATCATCGGATGGGAATGGTCAGATAATGTCAATCCATCTCTAATTTATATATGAGAGGCTGGACTATTCACATTAATCCATATGCTGATTGAATTTTTCAGGTTGTTGTTGATCCTACGACAGGTTCTATTGCTGATTTTGCTTGTGAAGTGGAAATTCTTGAGTAAGTATTGGCCTCCCTTCCCTCCTCCTTTCTCTCTTGGCTTCCTGCAATGTCACACTTATATGATTTTATAAATATATAAATTAGGTGTGAGCCACTCCCAGATGGACGGTTTTATTTAGAGGTAAAACTCAAGTTTCTTCCTTGAATCTCTCACGTTTTGATGATTATGTTTGATTTATTATCGACACTATCATGTATTTTCACTTCTATATAATGTAAATGTATTCCTGGACATATTTTCTTGACATCCCATCTTGTAAAAGCATATCGGTTTATGGTTTGCTAGCCATGAATTATTGCAGCATCATAACTTTCACTTCACAACATTTGCTCTTCAAATTTTGATGCAACAGAGCTTCTGATTGGCTTCTTGTGTGCTTACAACTGACTAAAGTGGCCTTGCATGACCTCATGAATCTAATGTGAATCTTCATTCTTCACTGTAATCAATACACTTTAGCTACATGTTGCATCTTTGTTTCTGAACTATCACCAGAATCTTGTGCCTTTACCATCAGCTGATGTTGGAAGATTGTCAGACTCAAATTAGTTTCCCTTTCCCCCTCAATGTCTGATCTAAAAATCTTAAATCTGGTGAAAAGGTTTCTTGGAAACTAGTTCTGCATTTTTGAACAGAGATACATCAACGGAACCAAGCTTTGGACATGTCAGCTGGTATGCCATGTTGTTATCCTTCAGCTATAGATACCTTTTGCTATCTGTCCAGCCAAATTACCTGATGTCATTTTAGTTGTTCGATATCTTTTCTTTTCTTTTTCTTCCCTTTGGATGCAATAAGTTGTTCAATATCAGCAATATTTGCATCTGTAGACAGGCTGAGATATTAAGCATTTTCTATGGGCAGATTAAAACCTTTTTGTGTTTCATACTGCTTCTGAAATACCTTACAACATGCAAGGTCCCTTAGTTATTGATGAACATTCCTGACCTTTTATTAATTGTTTATTACTTGGTAGAGTTGCATGTTGTATTAATTTACATGAATTATAAACAGGTTTCCCTGGATGATCAATAAATATTGTTGCATATTATATTGGAACTAAGTTACACGAAACTAGATTAAATGTAGCAAGTTTCTTCTATTCTGTTTCCTTTTTGGGCCATCTTGACTTATGTAGTTATCTTGTATACATATAAGAGTATTAATCAATTTTTAAAATGATCCAACTAGGAATCAGAGCCCCACCTTTTGCTAAGAACTATGAGGTCCTCTAGCTGCCATCTTATGGAAACTGCCTTTCTAAAAAAAGTATATCCCTGCTTAAATATTCTAACATGATGTGCATTGCAATGGACCTACTATCATATGTATAATGGTTATCACAGTTGCATAAGGTCTCATCATTCTAGAATACTGGGAAGTGCTATATATAAATATTAAGTCAATAATTAAGTTCTCAATTGTCTATCTATCAGGTAACTCGGTCTTTGTATGCCTTTATATCGCGTGCATTAGTTTCACAGGGAAAAAAATATATTGTGTATTTGTATGTAGGTAGAAGGTCGTAGGCGGTTTCATATCTTACGAGCATGGGATCAAGATGGGTGAGTTTTTCTCTGTAGTCTATTAGCATTTGTTTACCTGTGGCAAGTTTCTAGATTAGCTGTTCTCTATAACATACCATATATTTGGGTGCATTCTTGGATGGGGATTTATGTTGTTTATGCATCCATGCAGGTATCGGGTGGCAGAAGTTGAATGGATTCAGGATATACTTCCTCCAGAAGGTTCTCAAGAAAAAGAGGAAGTGAGCATGATATTATCTTTTTCTTATTCAACCATTTTTTATTCTCATTTTGCAAATTTGCTTTTGTCGCATATAAGAATCATGAATTAGACACTTTCGTTACTTCTAGTTTATAAACATTATATTAAGATTGAAAGAAGGCCAGGCATCATGTGGTTTGGTGACAAACAATATGTAGTCTAATAATTTATGTATTCAGTGTTTTCCCTATCATATTCCTGTTTCGGAGATCCTTACGGTTGGTAGGTTCATAATACGCACTAAGTGTACTGGAGAGGGTCACACCGCAAGTGAAATTACATAAACACCTCTTATTGCTGTTTCCATATGACTTAAAAGCTAAAAGGGTCAATTTGGAATTTCTGCCAATTGTTAAAATCCATCCTTTTCTATGTGCTTGAGCTTCTTGGGTGCATCTAATTCTCCAACGTAATTATTAAAAGATTCCTCCCTGCTTTTAAATGCAGGGGATAAAGCCAAACAGTGTAATAATGTCACCTCTATTGCACATTTGATGACTCACGAGGAATAAGTGACACCAACAATGCCCTGTCAGTGCAAAACCAATGAATATCTAAACCAAGCACATGCAAAGAAACATAGTACAAACATATAAAATGCCTTAAAACCAGAAATCTTAGTTTTCATAGATTTCCTGTGATGCATCAAGTGGCGCAAAATGGACTTTTTTAATGGCAAAATACGAATTTTCAATCTAATCTATGGTTTAGAAGCATCCAACTTAGTGTATATCAGTGTACTACTATGTTGATATTGTCTATACTCTATATTTTATCCCCTTGATGCATCAGTAAAAGACCTCCAAAATATGTACAATTTATTTTTTGTTATATTAAATCATTGGTCATGATTGGTGATATCAATCTGCAATCCAGAATGGTTCAACATTGCTATTGCCTTGATTATATTTATGCTTCAGTCTTACTATTTATTGAGCAAGCACAAAATGAACGGTGAAAGCATAACTAGTGAACAAAAGTGTACTATGGACTATATAATTTGTAACTCCAATCCATTGATCTTTATCTAAATATATTAAAGCACATAGAGACCAAAATTCAGCTTATTTGGATGCTTTAAGACTATAGATCAAACTAAAACATGGTATTGTACCATTCAAATTGTCATTTCCTATCCATTTGATGCATGGGTAAAAGACCTAAACGACTATCTAAATCAACACACGTATGTGATCGATCTTCTGAAAATTTTCCGACTTTTCTAGAGAAAGAGAAAGCCATGAAAGATAGTCGTTTCCGCCCAAAGTGTCCTTACTTTCGAGGGCCAGTCTCCAAGGATTCAACTCGCATTTCACATGAGAGGGAGGGGGAGTCCGCTTGAGTCTTTAGCCTTACTATATTGACTCGAGAGTAAGGTAATGACGGAGCATAGATTCTACGGATGTCTCAGTTTCCCAATTAGCTTATGCCCTGTCATAGTAGGGACGCGTCGTCAGGACAAAGAAAGGCTGATGAAAAAAAAAAAAGTACATTGTCCTCCTCATTGCTGATTTTTCGAGTCAGGGGCAGGGCAGTACCACAATCAAGTGACAGCCGCTAATGGTTAGCTTGACCGATTTCCTTTCCTTGGCACTCGGATTGATGCAGGAATGAAATTAAGAAAAGACCTTTCTCCCGTGTGCCATGTGCCTTGAAGCTCCAGAGTCTATGATCCAGTCCATGCTATTTGCATGATGGAAAATAGTAGGAACTGGACGTCGGAAGAATCCATAGAGTAGTTAGCACAGGTGCCACGGAGAGATATGTTTTTATATCTCGCATTGAAAATCCTCCTTTATTTTAACCAGAGAAAGCGGCGCTTTTGTGTAACATGCTATGGTCTCAACGCCCTTACGAGGTAGTGATGAGTTTCACGCGCTCTAAGCCCGGCCCGCGCGCAGTTAGGAGGATTGGCTGCAATCTGAGTGGTACCACCCATCCTACGACAATTTTTCTGAATAGGTCGAACTATTGGAAGCAAATGAAAAAGGAACGCCGAGTGGGATCAAAGAAACTAGCGGATTGATCACTAAATAGAACCAATAGTTATTCGACCTATCTTTTACTTTCCGAACGGGGTATACCCACGACAAAGTAAATCAGGGAAAGAAAATGAGCGCACCTTCGCACTTCGGCCTAAAATGTCCCCTCAACAACCAACCATAGCTCTCTATAATTCTTCACTTTCTACTCGTACAGGAAGGAGTCTTTTTCTATCTGGACGTTTTTTTTTTCAAAAAATAATGCCTCAACTTGATAAATTCACATATTTTACACAATTATTCTGGTCATGCCTTATCCTCTTTACTTTTTATATTCCTATATGCAATGATGGAGATGGAGTACTTGGAATCAGCAGAGTTCTCAAACTACGGAACCAACTGCTTTCGCACCGAAGGAACAAGATCGGGAGCAACGATCCTAAGACTTTGGAAGATATCTCGAGAAAAGGTTTTCGCACCAGTGTTTCCTATATGTACTCCAGTTTATTCGAAGTATCTCAATGGTGTAAGACCGTCGACTATTTGGGAAAAAGGAGGAAAATCACTTTGATCTCTCCTCAGCTCACTAATCTTGTTCTGATCAAGGACTTTCAACCGCTTATTCGCTCTGCACACGAACGAGACTAAATGGAGATTCTATAGAAAAGCTAGTACCTCGTTAGCATTGCAACAACACGAAGAGATAAACTGAACAAATCTCACCCACGAAAGATGAACCTTTGTTTCGGAGAAATAAGTGGCTCACGAGGAATGGAAAGAAACATTCTCTATTTAGCTCAACCTGTGAACTAAATAAAATCCAACTTCAAACAGTTAATGGTTATGCATGGAAGACAGATTTGTACTTTATCTTACAGGTGACATGACATACTAACCATGACTTGATGTTGGTTTGTCAGCTTGGTGATAGATTATTATCTCACTCACAGTTGCAATTTACATGATCACTAGTTTATGGAACTTCCAGGATCACTCAAACAATGTCATAACATTGCATGCTTTTTATGACTATATCATTTTCCTGATACCAAACTATTTCAATTAAGAAAAATACATCATATTGATGAGTGTTTTGTGTTGAATTCTCAACAGTTGCAGCAACTGGCTAGTGGAGCAGCATCACAGGCTAGAATGTGGATCAGGCATGCAAGAAATACTGCACGAAATGGTGCGTAATCGCATATGCGTTTGTTAGGATACAAGATGCACATGTTGTTGTGCTGTGAAGTCCTGGAATCTGCTTCAGCTACAAACGATCAGATTCACACACACACACACACAAACTCACTCTCATATTTGTTTGGAAGTAAAGCCTTGATTCATTCTATTAACTACCTGACAATGTGCAAAAATTTAGACCACAGGATCAACAACGAACCAAACGGCAGCGGTCTAAAGTTGCATGGGTTAAAGTTCATTTCCAATTAAAGACCTTTTTCTGGTTCAGTGACTCATAAATGTCCGACCTTGCATGCTAGTTTTATGTGGTTCCTTCTTTATTGGTATTCTGTTATGTAATTGTGCTGAAAAATAAGCTTGTCTGTGCACCATAAGTTACAACCATGAATTATATCCAGGAAGGAGGTCAAGGCAAATGGAGCATCGTGAAGCTGAAGGCATGCCTGGACCACAGGATCCAGAGCGATTTAGTTTCTGGGTATTTCTTGTAACCCTGCTTTGGTGTATGTTATATAATTGTGCCATATGTTTGACTCTCATATCTGGGCAGCTTGTTAACTTGTTAAACTTAAGGCCATCAGCAAGGTTGGAACTATTGCGTTTGAGAGACACTCGAGAGGTGTGGTTTAAGGATATATTCCTGCTCATGTCACTGTCTGTCAATGTATGATGACTTATCTTCTTGTTTACTTGATCATCTGCAGAGGATATCACGTGGGCTCACCTTTCTGAGAGCTGCAGAAGAAGGCTGTCAAGTCCAATAACAAAATGTTCAGCTAACTGTAGTATTTCATGATCACAGGTTCATATATAAATGCTTAAGCTTGTTTTTTTGTTATTCATTTTTTTCTTTCTTCTAAAATCTGAAGAACATGTCTGTCAAGTTCAAATACAAGGATATGGCTGCGTTAGTTTTGGCACTGTACAATCATACATATGCTTAAGCTCATTCTTTTAATTTTTTTGATGTATATATTCTCTAATTCCATTCAATCTCAGAATGATAGAAGTTTTGGTTGGATGCTGTCATTCCATGTAACCGTATGGAATACAGAATCTCATGATGTCTATATAAGTACTTGTAGCAATATTGAATATGGAATCTATGATGTCTATATGAGTACTTTATTTTATTGCTATACGTGTTTCAATCATAGTACCAGGCTGGCAAGAAGTAATATAAAAAACTTTTTCATGTCCTTGTGCTTGTAATCTCGCTACTGAACTAATAATAATTTCTCGTCTTGTTATCATTTGCATACTACCAAGTTGGAAGCTTCTAAAAAGATGAGTCTTATGGTTAATAAATTCAGATAACAATACCTTAACAGGTAAAAAGCAAAAATTTGTATGTCACTTGGGATTTCGCAGAAAAAATTATAGTTAGTTTTGCTATCTGTAACCTGCTAAGCCCTTTTTCCCTTTTTTCAGGAATGGAATTAGAATGCTCTTGGCCCCTTCCATGCTGGCATGCCTGCGCATTCTCTTGGTTTAGTAGTTGAAAAATTTTTGTAACTTTTCTCAAATTTTGTGCAAACAGAATTTAAAACTTGTGCAGTCCCAATCAAAAATTGGTCTAAACTTTTAAGCATGTGTTGTTTGCAGATTTATGCAATTGACCTTCAAAACTTATGCATCCTCTATTATAGAACTCTGTCAGCATGGAAGGGGCAAGTATCCTAGCAGTGAAAAAGTCATTCTTGGAAAAAATAAAATGTATAAAGTAGCAAATAAAAACTTGACTATATTTTTTTTTGCACTTCTTCATGCAGATGGATGCAAGAGATAGGACAGATGATTAGGCGAAAACAAGATTTTTTTTTTTAATCTTTTGTTGAGAATTGCTCTGGGACTGTCACTTTCTAATTTGCATCAGAACCTCTCCTTGGTGCAAGTGCTGAGGAGTGAGGAGAGAGGTGCTAACCTGCTGACTGAAGCACCTATTGATAAGAACAAAAGAATAACGAGTCCATAATGAGGGAGGAGTATTTTTCTATAATTAGGATTTATTGGAGGCATAATGCCTTTAATCACCCAACTGTTATGTGAGAATAGAGGGAAGAAATATATTTATAGGCCAAGGCTCAAGTGGACTCATCGATGTTTGGCGCAGTATGTTGATGGGTATGCTAAGCCTTCTAGAAGGCATGATTTTGTGGGAAAATATACTGATAAGAGGCATAATTTTTGAGTCAGCAAGGGCTTATGACTTTATCGTTTTAGATGTGTGGATCTTAAGAAGGCTACTTGGTGCTCTAGTGGCTCCTTTAACCATTATTTGGGAAGTGATATTTACAGCAGGATATAGGGAAGTCATTGGAAGGTTTATTCTGTTACAATATTAATTGAAGATTTATGGAATGGTGAAGTGGAAGTCAACCATGTTGGAGACATTGAATGCAGACAAGAGAGTAAAATCTTTCAAACGAATATTTTGATGGGAGATTAAACCTATATAAGGCACATGTTTTTATGTAAACTGTTGTATGCTTTATATTATAAGAAGGTTATTTCTAAGGAGTGATACATGATCATGAAAAGATTCAAGAGAAGATAGTGTTGAAGAATTAGCATAGCTTATGTAAGGTTATTATCCATGTCATAGCACAATGTAGCTAGCCCTAGTCCACTTATTTGGTCTTTGCCACATTCCGACATGGGCATGCAAAAAGAAGAGTTAAAGACCCTTTTTTCAGCGATAATAGCGCCCATGAATTCATGTGTTGTATTATTTTGGGCAAAAGAGTTCGAAGATGCCCTAGATTGGCATGCACATAGGTGGCTCCTACAGGGCAGGAGACCTTTTGATTTTGTCGAACATGTCTCGCTGGTTTGTAAGACTACAACACAGTTGTGAATACTAATTTCAGTGAGGTTATGGGAGATCAGATGGTTCAGTGTATCCATGAATTCAACCATTTCAATGAAGGCATAGTTCTCAGAGCTTGCCAAGTGGAGACACCACCTAAAGCAACCTTTCCACTTCCCAGCAGTTTCTCCACTTCCAAGCCTGCTGAAGTGGATATGCTGGTCTTGAAGGGGTCAAAAAAAAAGGATGTAGCTTGTCATCAATCAAACACCTACTTTGCCATATGTCTTTCTTCTATCATACTGATTGCCATCTCTCCTTCCCACCTCCACCTAACTATTTGACTTTGGATGAAAAAAAGAGAACTTTTTATATTTTTGATACATTTGACTATTTGTCCTAATGAAAATGAACTATCCTCGGTCTCCATGTGGAGGCAGGCTTGTTGGCTATATTTAATTTGCAGGTGTCCAGAACATTCCTTGGTTATTCTCAGGTTTTTTATGGCTGAAATATTTGACCCTGTTCCTTGGATAATGAAATTGCCAATCATCTTGCACATCATTTTCATCGATTACTTTTGTATTACAGATTCAGCTCTATTTTTGAGCTGCTATTTCTTTTGATCGTCATGCGGCCGGTGCAGATTGTTATTGTGTTAGAAGGCACAGAAGCTAATATTTATTTTAAAATATTTATGTTTTAAATTGTTTCTTTTCTATCCTAATCCAAAAGCTCTACTTTTTTTTTTTTACAGTATGCCTATTTTCTGAGTTTAAACTTCATAATAAACCATTCAACTTTTTCTTTGGCTTTGGTTGGTATAAGGGGAAAAGACTTAGCTTTACGGCCTTTCAGAGGTACTTGGACAACTTTAATGGTGCCAAATGGAGGTCTTATGCGAAGATGCTCTTCTTGTTTGCTCCTTTTGGTCCCAATGGTTAAGCTAGGCATTGATAATAGCATCACTCACAAGTCACAATGCATCTCCCTCCCATCTCTTCATACATACAAAGATCTATATTCTCCTTTTAATATTTCTCTTTTGATTGAAGTCTGATCAAAACAATATAATCTTTCTTTTATATTGATTCCCAACTGTTGCTTCTCTTGGCATCTCTCTCTCTCTCTCTCTCTCTCTCTCTCTCTCTCACTCTCACTCTCACTTTTAAAACACTAGCAACTAGGCACTATTTCTTTAATAAATCTCTCCTAGGGGTTTGGCATTTTCGAGAAGGGAATAGCCACAAACAGACACAAAAAAAGGCAAGCCTCGTCGGCTTTACCACTGGCCTCTTTTTTGTTTTTGGACCACCACATGGTCCCTACTCCCACAGCCATTTCTACTTCTCCTCTGTGCCTTATAAACTATAATCTACTCTTCTATTCCTTATAAATTAAGTATAAACTGCTTAACCGAGGTATTGTGCCCCACAAAACCCTATCATATTAATATCATCACCATTTTTTGTTTGGAAAGATGGATCCTCAATTCATGAAGATTATCATAAATTCCTAATTACCATTGTCTGAAAGTGCCAACTAGGGTGCAATTATGTAGGTTAGTCTGGATCTTGCTCGAACCAACCCAGCATGACTTGGTTTTAGGTCCTGCTTGCATTCCTTGGTTTTTCTTTTTTTGATGTGGTTTTGCTTGCAGTGTAGCTCAAGGGTGATGAATGGTCCTCATGTACTTATAACTAGCTCTTCTGCTCTTGTTGTGCATACATTTGCGACTGAAATAATAGAAAATAAAAGGGGGAAAAAGTCTAATGTCAGTTCATTTCAACTTAGGCCTAAATTTAAGGCTGAGCCTGGATTGTTCCATAAATTTGGGTCTAACCAAGATGGCTTGGTTTTTTAAGATTCCTTTGGCTAGGTAAATTTCGGATCCGGTTGCATCATCATGTCTGAAGAATATAGATCAGCAGTACCAGGTTAGGATATAGTTGTTTGATGGGTTTGGGTCCATCTCATGCATCAGAGTTCTCAAACAATGACATAATCTGTAATTTTGTATCTGTACGTTAATTTATGCTGTTTCCCAATTGCTGCAGCTGCATGCAATCTTGTTTCTCCAATCTCTTTCACCTGGGAATAAACACTGATCAGATGAGTCCAGGAAAATGCTGTTCCTCTTCATCATCAGACAGCTTGCCTTTGTGGTCGAGTCTTAGAAGAGGATGTGTGTAGAATATTAGATTGTGTTTAGTCACCATGTTGTTATCTTTTAGCTCTAGTGGATTATCCAAGGAACATGGTGAGACTCTGAAGAAACCATTGTTTCTATCACTCTTCAACAATGACAATAGCAAACTGATCAACTCAATGTAAATCCATCTGATCGCCGCCTTGGCCGAGTTTTTCTCTCCCGACCTCAAAACGATAGTCATCTGCAAGAGAAACACAGAATTATTCCTGTCTAATATAACTAGCTCTACCCATCCACAACTCATTTCTATCTAGTACAAGTGCAAAAACAAATTTCTCTGATTTATGTTATTATTTATTTTTGTGAATTTTTGATATTTAATATTTTACTGACAGTTTGATGCCAATAAAAAAGGTGTGATTCATGTTTTTTTTTTTTTTGAAGAAAATTGTGCAGAAGATTTGTAATAATACTTTATTTCCACCACTAACATGGTCGCAAGTTTGGCTTTTTCTGAGCATTTCAACAAAAGGCAAAGATGGGAATTTGGAAGGAAAAAAATATATAGAGAATTTGCTAAAAATTCTAAACGAACGCGGGTTATTAAAACTTTTCCTTGATTTTGTAAAATTTTCAAAGCATGGAAGGAATCAATTATAAGTAATAGCGAAAACACCATTATTGTAGCAATCTTAGTATTTGATTGGTAACTCCCAAATGATTCTTTTAGTTGTGAATAAGTCATGAATAAATTCCAAGCTTTGTGAATTGTTGGATGATTCTTGTTTCATTCAATTACATTAGATTAATTTAGAGTAGACTCACCCTAAGGAAAATCTAGAACAATTTGGGAAATATTTTTTTACTATCATTTTAATAAATTTACTCTGGAAATCTATCAGTTTTTCATTATCAACCAAACATGCCAAAAGTACTTTCTCAAGTATTCTTTTTCTAGAAATCTACTGTGCAGAAATCATATTTCTAAAAGAAAAAATAATTTTCGCAACCCAAACAAACCCAAAAATTTATTCACCACAAATGATATGCATGCGAGACAACTACATTGCCTTAGGACAAAAGCAGGCTAAGCACTAATATAGATCATGAGGCCGATAAGACGGAACAACTTGTCGACATGACGACCGGGGCAAACCCGCCCATTCAAAACCAAATAAATAAAGAGGCACCACGCAACAAGACTCTCTCTCTCCCTCCCTCCCCCTCTCTTTCAGCCAAAAACCCAAGGAAACAACAGAGATGGGACCAAGCAGCAAAGTCTTCGTTGCTCCATTTCTTTCATTTGTCCATATATCACCGTCAACCGTTCATATATACTACTACAAATGCACTTTGTGGTGCAATGACCTGAACATAGCATCATCCCCCAATAGGTTCTTGGTGATGCAAGTGAAGGAATTCAAGCAGGTAGATGAGAGTAGAAGATGGTGAGGAAGAGAAGAGGCCTTGTAGCGGTAGAGGCCAAGACCAGCAGCTGGGATGAGGCTGCGATGGAAGCGGCTGCCTCTGGGGGTGCTCGCCGTCCCCAGAAGCGCTTTGTTGGGGTACGACAGCGGCCTTCAGGACGGTGGGTGGCGGAGATCAAGGACACAGTCCAGAAGATAAGGGTGTGGCTTGGTACGTTCGACACGGCCGAGGATGCCGCTCGGGCCTACGATGAGGCTGCCTGCCTGCTTCGGGGGGCCAGCACTCGTACCAACTTCTGGCCATGCTCTCCGGTGTTGCACCGCTTGCCGCCGGCCCTGCCATCCAAGGTTTACGGCCTCCTCCTCGCGAGGCTCAAAGCCAGTAATTCTCTTGCTGCTGACGGTGCTACTGTTCCATTGCCTGAAAACCAGCAGCTACCACAGCAGCAGCAGCAGCAGCAGGAGCAGTGTGGCGATGAAGGACTAGATGACATCGATGACTTCCAATTCGCCGACTTCTTGGATGATCCAAACGTATCAGATTCTATTCTTACAAATGATACCAGGTTTCATGATGATGTATGCAAGAGTGTGCAATCTAATTGCACCAGGGAGGAAGAGCAAGGGGGGAGGGAATTGGACCAGAATATAGTGATGGTGGGTCAAGTTGGTACCGAGGTAGAAGGTGAGGAGGGTGGGGTAGGAGAGGAGGGAGGAATGGGAGATTTGGAAGCTATGGATTTCCGATTCGTGGATTCCTTGGAGGGGTCTTCTTGCCTCTACTCGCCATTTGAGGTTGTGGAGGAGATCATGGAGCCAATCGAACAGGTGAGTGGCGCCGGAGATGAGAAGTGGATGTTTGCATCCCCAATGAAGAGGATGAAATATGAGAGGAGGATCTCTGCGTCTCTCTATGCTATCAGTGGTATATCGGAGTGCTTGAATCTTAGGCTTCGAGGCAGTAAGGAAGAAGGAAGAGGAGTTGATGACTCCACCAGCCTTGGCTTTGCATGTGAGGAACATAAAGGAGATGAGGCAAAGAAGGTAGGGGAAGGTCTTGGAGAATTCACAACACCAGGCCAGTTAGCATCTTCATCCTCTACTTCGAGTAATGATAGTTATAAACTGTATCACCTCAGCAGTTCAGGATCAAAGGTCCACTCATCCCCTCATGACGGATATTTGGAGACCCAAGTCAAGTATGATTTCATATATTGTTAAGCATGTCTTTAGGGAGGTTATAGAGCTGCAGACTGGATAGCTTTCTACATGACAAATCGATCATACTGGCTTAGAGACCTGGGAAACTGCTTTTGCCCTATCGGAAAATTTTTGTAACTTTTTTGTCGCTGATGCAAGTGGATGTATTTATTCAAGAATTTTGTAAACAAACCGACCCAACTAAAAAAAAGTTTATCTATACTAATTTTGCAAATCTCTTCGAGTATGGCTCAATTTATTAGGCTTCAAGAATGCCAATTATCTAGCCATCAATATTCTTTGATTATATAAAAAAGAAGGGGGTTAAGGATACTAAACTTACACTATCATGTCGAAGCTTTTGGAGCAAGTCATTCAAGAAGATATAATATTTTTTTATGTTGTTCATATTTGCTGATGGATTTGGGATTAAATCTTCTAATATTAGTACTTCACCAAAGCATATGCTTCTGAAGGCGTATAATTCTATATGCGGTGTTTGCCAAGAGAAAGCAAGATTATTTCAATATGAAGCCTATATAAAGAATTGAATTTTTATATTTATTGTTATTTTTATTTTTATTTTATTTTATTTTTGGAGAGGGATGCCAATGAGCTAAGCTACTGCTAGTTGACTTAGAACAACATTTTTTGTATTTGACATATGGTAAAGGAAAATAGCTAGCAACTGTGAATTGGTTTGGAAGTCTTTTTTTTTTCTTTTGATGTGAATTGGTTTGGAAGTCATACATTTGTTTTGAATTAGCATTCAATACATTCAATAGATTTATTTCCTCTTCCTAGTTGTTAATACTTGCTAGATACATCATTTGCAGTTAAGAAAAATTGTTGTTTGCTACATATAACCTTTTAGCCATCTGGATCATGGATGATCACTTTAGAATTGCATTTATTTTATTCTTCTGAGAGAAAAGGAAAGGCAAGCCCATCAATTCCTAACTCTAGAATTGCACTGAACTTGTAGGTTTGATTACTTGTCCACTTATCCTAGTCTGCTCTGCGTTTAGGGCATGTATATTGTTCATGAGTTGTGTCTACTTACTTCTTTTTTTTGAGGGGGAAAGGTGTCTACTTAATTGTTAGTCCTATGAATATGGCATGAACATTGGTATGGCTAGCTTTGGTTCCATTCAGCAAATTGTCATCCTAGAATTTGTTTCTCTGCAATCAGAAACTATATCCTGTGGTTGATGCATTATCTACCCTCTGCTTCATAAAATGTTACAAGTTCAATTGTGGTCATAAGAGTTATAATTTCAAGACTGGCATTAGGATAATATGCGCCGATAAAGTAATTCCCTAGTTGTTATTACTTAATGTTATCAGAGTGCGTTGCCCTTAAGCTATGGCTATGATCTTTAATCCTGCATGTAGACTTCTTCTAATGAGCGTAGTCAGCTACAAGTTTCAGTCCATATGAGATTGTTCTTATCATCAAAGTTGAAGACTACCTTATAACTCAAGTGTTTTAAGCTAATAATCTATTAAAGGAGCAACAGTTCAAGATTCCCTTAGAAAAAGTTGGAAATATAGAGGGGAAAACAATAATGTTTTATATAACCACTTTCACTTTTAAAACATAAAGTCCAAGTCAAAGAGCACATTGAAACACAATCCCTATGATGATTTTGCATAAAATAAGAGCAAACGATAGGGATAGGAGGAGAAAAAATTGGGATTCGAGTGGCCTTACAAAGGTGAAGAGCACAAAATAGCATCTCTCGGTTTTGTCTTATTGATCTGGGTCACCTATTTGTAACCACTCCCCATTTTTTTAGGGAACTCCTTACCTTGTAAACTACATCCACTATAGGGAATTATGTCAGCAAGTGACAACTCAGATATTTAAAAGATTTTTCATTCATAAAACCGAAGATTGATATGTCACTACAGGAAAAATAGCTTTCTCCGACTGTGATCTGCCGATGCTAGAAAAAAGTATTGGCAATTTAGTCGCCACGCTAAAATTTGCCGACGCTTTTTAGTAGCATCATCAGAAATTAAACTAAGACGATGCTTATAAGTGCCGTCGGAAGTCAAGAGATTAAGATGATGCTTATAAACGTTGGTATATATATTAAAAAGCATCGGCAATGTCTGATTTTTTTTGTAGTGCGTGTAAAAGAAACCCAATCAAAAATTCCTAGTCATTTCTCAAAATGATGCTGCTTCATCAGAATTGATTTATAAAATTCAGTAAAAGGATCATTTTTTTCAAACAGTCAAGAAAAGATCAACATTCATGCACACCACATACATGAGCTTTCCATGGAAAAACTAAAGCAGTCCTCACTGGACAAAAACATGCATGAATCTTGAGCTCCATGTTTCTCCTTTTCTTTTCAAGGAAAAATGATGACGAGGAGAACCAATTTTCTCCTCGCCATTCATCGTTTGTGCAGTTTAACTTGTTGTCCCCTGGTTTTGTACCTTGGTCCTCCGGAGTGCCCTTGGTGCTAAAGACCCTTTCTCACACCTATCAAGCTCCAGTCATGAGTTGGTTTGGCACCAGCACAAAGATCATGTAGGTCCCTCAATGGCTGAATGGCTCAATGGCACCAGCTATTCTGAAATCTCTAACTTGGCCAAACCCAATAAACTCAACAGAGGTAGACCTATGGGTTTACTAAACCCCTATGAGGTTTTCTTTTCTTTTCTGTTTTTCAGACATAAAGTTTTGGTTTTTGTTTTTGTTTTTTGGTGCGAAAGCGACTAAGCTCATTGTATTATTGATATAGTATAAGTAAGATAGAAACACAACCTAGATATATATAGTATTAAGCAAGACGAAAAGAACAATGAAAATACCAAGGTCATACAGGTGCTACCAACCATGGGGAGCAAAACAAAATTCTACAAAGCCAACTAATCCATGCATGAATATGGACAACTATTGCATTGCAGCTGACCTAGATGACTTGGTGGATGGGGGCAGGCAGAGCAGGAGAGTTATGGAAAACTCCCTGAAGGGCAAAACTCGACCCCTATGAGATCGAGGACTAGATATTGAAAGATTTACTTGAAATTAATCTGGATGGTAGGTCATGGTGCAACTCACGATCCCATAAAATTATGATCCCACTTTATTTTCAAACCTGGTGGCTCGGTTGATTGGCACTCCTGTAGGCTCATCTTGCATACAAATTTTGAGGGTACCAGGTCCTGCATCCACCAAGAACATTTCTTTCCTTGAGCGTAAAGGTAAAATTGAAGATTGTGAGGCATTTCCACTGCATAATAAGAAACTAAAATCAGACAGAAGAAATTAGTCCCTATGCAAGGTGCATCATGTCAGCGGTGTACTACGCCAATCAAATTTTTCGTTCATGTAAGCCCCATCATCGTGCTGCTTGTCTTGGATTTCGCCCTCTCACCTCGTATCGGATTGTTCCTATGGTGCATCCCTGACATGGTGCACCGGATATAATTTCTCTACAAAGAAGGCCTAGCCGTATGGGCCAGATGGTAAGCAATATGCAATTCACTGCATATCATCTGAAACATTAGGCTACTCTATAGCTGGGATGCTTCCACCCATCGGTCCCATCCATGCCACCCTTGTATGCATAAAATGAGGCAAAGAAGTGATGGAAGTTGGGCCAAGCTGCATTAAGTGTAAATAAAAAATGGCTTGGAGGCAATGATGACAAGATTGGTGCTTCCCATATCCTTTCAAGCAGCTTTCATAAAAATTTCTCTCACTTAGGCTCGTTAGTAAAGCAAAATGAGATGCATATACTTGTCGATACACAGGTAAGATGGCGAGCTCAGGTTGGAGTATAGTCATCCACTTGGAAATGTAGCTAACCCCTCATTAAAAGATTCTAAACCTAACACCTGCCAAAAGAGGCTGTTTGTAACCTGCAAAAGAGAGTATGATCGTGCCTCAAGTTCATAATATTTTTATTCGAGCGCAAAGAAAAAGCCAAGAAGCACTTCACATTCATTGCCTACCATGTGGCCGGTGAGGTTCCCTCTATATCTCCTCACCAAATTATGAAGGCCAAGGCAAAACAAGAGCCAAGCTCATGTCCGCCTAGTGGCCATCTCTCATTTATAGGGGCACAACCGAGGGTCCGCCAGCCTTGGCAGGCAAAGGCTGGGCTAATAACAGCATCGACAAGGCACGGCAGAGGCACGTCCAAGACCGCAAACCATCGGCTGGGGCGCCTCAGCAATCGGAACAAGCGTTTGGTCAGAAGGGCCATGTGCAGGCCAAACCGAGTGACCGAGAGGGCCAAACCAAATATCCAGTCGCGCGCATGGTCTGAATGCCTTTGGTCCAGGCCAGTGCGTGCGCGGAGCCACAGGCAAACGACAGGAGGACCGGCGTGTGCGTGGCCATGGCATCCTTGGCTCAGGCCGGCGCACGCGCATGCAAGGGGCAATCGCCATAAGCAACGGGAGGCAACTGCCGGCGTGCACCAAAGACTAGCGCACGCGCATGCAAGGGGCAATCGCCATAAGCAATGGGAGGCAACTGCCGGCGAGCGCCAAAGACCAGCGCATGCGCGAGCAAGGGGCAACCGCCATAAGCAACGGGAGGCAACTGCCGGCGCGCGCCAAAGACCAGCGCACGCGCGAGCAACGGGGGCAACCGCCATAAGCAACGGGGGCAACTGCCGGCGCGCGCCAAAGACCAGCGCACACGCGAGCAAGGGGCAACCGCAGTGAACCAGCCACGCGCGCGGGCCCTTGGCGCCCAAGACCAGCGCGCACGCGCGCCATGTGCAACGGAAGGCAACCAACCGCCTGAGCGCGCGGAAGCCAGGTCTGTGTGCGCGCGGGCGCGAGCAAGAGGTGACCACCGAGCGGCCAGGCGACCAGCGCCTAGGCGCCCAGCGGCCGGACTGTCAGCGCCCAAGCGGCCAAAGGGTCAAACCGCAACAGCAACCGTCTGGCCTAACCAAAGGGTCAAGCGTGGGAAATCAAGGGCGGCCCCTGACTTGCCCATGCCCATGCGCAGTCCGCCAGACCGCGCGCAACAGGGGCTTGGCCAGCACGCTAGGCCCTAGCCACATGACCGGCCATCTGCAGAGGCAAACCCAGAGGAGTGTCAACAGCCAAAACCGACCAACCAAAGGCCTCTGTAGTAGCCAGAGCTTGGCCAACTGCAAGGAACCGCCAGCAACCACAACTGCAGTCAAATGCTATAACAGTAAGAAACTGCAAGCAATTGCCACCAAGACAAGCAACAGCTAGCCAACCACCAGAAATCCTTTGAACCACCGGCCAAACCGTTAGCAACCAATTGGCAACCGGATTAAGACAGCAGCCACTGCAGTGGGAGTTCCAAAGGAGTTGCCAAAGGATCCAAACCGCCAGCCAAAAGGAGAAGCCACTGCATGCCAATGTAAGGGTCTACAAATAGATTCGAATTGAGTGGGGGAAGGGACTTTTGGACATTATATCAGTTAGCCACTTGTAAAGTGCATTCGGCCAAGAGGCTTGGGTAGGCATATTGCCTAATTCGATCCTTAGGGACTTGGGCCAAGGCAGGGTATATCAACCCCCCTTGGATTTGGCTAAGGAAGGGATCATCTTTCCTCCTTAGAATATTTGTATTTCTTTTTCACCATCGAATCAAAGCTACCTTTGATACCTCAACATTCTCATTTGAGTTGTCTTCATTGGCCACCAAAGCTTAAGGTTCCGAAGAGGAGTGCAATACTTCATTCTTAGCCAAGTATAACTTGGAATTGGAAGGAGCATTAGTACGGAATTTCCTTTGGCTGGTGCTATCTACATTCGGTCAAGGATGCACACCTTGTTTAGGCCAACGCCAAGAAGCTAGAAGGGACTCTTTGGTGTGGGAAGTGAGTGACCGACACTTGGTCCCCACCATCATGCTACAGGATAAAGGGGAAGTGCTATAGAATGCAACCTAATTTGCACCATAAAAAAGATGGATTGCTCTGGTTCTCATGTTCACCTCATAAACTAGCTAGAAACTTATTAAAAGCAAAACTCTCAGCAAAAAAAAAAAATAATAAATCAAGTACTAAGCACATCGCATGTAGATCGTACATCTGCATGCATTGTTTTTGGTTGTAGCTCGTTTTCAATCTTGCTAACAATACCCAACTAATACAATCCTTAAATTAGAGCTTTATTTTTTTTTATTTTATGAGATGGATGAGTCATATATGCTCGAAATGAATACATCCAACAAAATCATTAAAAAAATATCACAAAAAAGTAAAATTCCGAAAGAGCCCTTCCAAAATATACCTCTCAGGCGGCCAATAATATAGAATGCAATCCAATCCGCAACTTTATAAGCTTAATCTTTCAATTACACATCTCATAGCAAATTAAGTGCGTTGGAATGACAATGATTTTTGATTTCTTTTCTAGAACAGATCGATGATTTTTGAGGTATCATGCAATTATCATCGAAATAGAACAGAAGATGCCGCATAAGTGTTGTTCAGCTGAAGAAAGAAAAAATATTGTGTAACTTTTGCATCTCTTGAAGACATGAATAAAAATTTTATGTTTAAAAGAAAAATATAATTTTATAAAATAACTATATACATGCTAATGAAAGTGAAAGAGAAGAAAAATAAATGATGAGCAAAAAAGTAATTAAATTTTTGAAACAGCTATCATAAAATTTATTAAGATACGTTTGAATTGTTTTCACCAACGTTCCTAAAATCACTACTTTTGGAGAAGAATCTTTTAAACAAAGTCTTAAAACTATTTGCTTTTCTTCTATTTGAATTCCTTTTTTATTATCAAAAGTTTAAAATATTTTTCTTGGTCCTCTTTTTTAACAACCAAAGAGAGTCAAATGAGTACATTAGAGATGAGGATATTAACTTAAAGGTGTACAGTTATGATACATACAAAGTGTGAAAACCAACTACAAAATTCTATGACTTAAATTGTAAATCAAAAAATTAAACTATTGGATGTAATATGAAAAACTGTTAGCCTATACATCATGCCATCTTAAAATCATTTGTATATCATTTTTTCAGAACTATATGCTTCAAAAGACCTATTAAATAACCAAGAAGTTTCCAAGACCTATAATCTTCTATATATAATTATTTTTAAAATCTCAATATCCTATTCGCAATGATTTAGATTTTAAGTGGGCCTAAATCCCCCTCTTTATATCTATTATATATTATAACCATAACAAATTTAAAAACATGATAAAATTGAAAATAATTGATGATAAATGTGAAAAATGATGACGGTACATTTGCTGATTATTCTTTCAGATGATGAAAGTACAAAAGTTGCAATGATTAAGAATAATTTTAAAGGTAGGATAAACTTGTGAGGATAGCTCGATGAATCATCGATTATCATAGCCACTTATTTCTGTAGCAGCGCACCAAAATAAGCATTTGATGAATGGAGCCCACGAAAATAAACGGCTGTGATTGATGGCGCATGGAGTGCGGGGGTATAATTTATTCTTGAGGGGAGGTAAGTCTATACCTAGGCCCATGGTTTTAGAATGACTTTGTGATCAAAGGCCGAGGAAAGAGAAAAGGGCTAACAATAACAAACTAAAGTGGTGTAGAAGGATAGTATAACACTCATTGGATGGCAAATAACTTTGGTCACCAAAAAACAAAGACCAAAGTGTAGATATACCAAACGCTGGTTAGGATTCATAGCTATGATTATGTTCCACATCTCACAGACAAGCTTTCAGATTAAACCATTTCTAACATATGGCTGCATTTACTTTTAGCTCAGTGAAGAATGCCTAAAGAAGGTTGGTGCACAACTAACTTTTGGAAGCAGGTTGGAGAAGAATAGGAGAAAAGGAAACTTCATGGTGTCATCTGACTATGCGCCCTCAACCCCACAGCCTCCTGTTCCTCTCTCTTCTTTGACTTCAAACATCCAGATTGTGCCAAGATACCTTTTTATCATGAGAGGGGCCACTGCTATTTGTGTGTGTTAAATGCATGCCCTTCAAATAGAATAAAGGGCTGCCCTTTGATCAATGGAGTGCTTGGAAACCTTTAATGGAAATCCCAACACAGCCTCCTCTCTTGCCCTGGTATTTACTGCTGTCATAAACCATCCCCACTTTAAGAATTTAGAACTTCAGAACACAGGACAGCAGCACAGCAGAAAGACAAAGCTTTTGGACCCAAGGATCCTCTCTCTCTCTCTCTCTCTCTCTCTCCCCCTGCCACAACAATAATCACCCCTGCCCCCCTTCTGGCTCCACCCTCCCTTAATCCCTTGTCCTGAGCTCAGCATCCCTGCCCACATCCTCTCTGTCTGTCCCATCCCCTGTACCTTTTTCCCTCATGCTCTCCTTCATAAGTAAACTGGGGAGAGACATGAACTCATAGATATTCTAGCACAGGAGCAGGCTCAGAGAGAGAGAGAGAGGAATCCATGGAAGAGGAGGCTAAGGATGGAAGGAAGAATCCCAGCAGGAAGTGGACACCAATGGAGAGGAGGTCTCATCCCACCACCCTGAGGGAGTTATCCAACTCTAGTCAGCACCCACTCCATGATGTGTACTATTATCAGAGGAGATACCAGGCCTACCCAGCTCTTCTTCCGCTCCCTCTCCCTCTACCTCCCCCAATACTACTTCAGCTCCCTCCAACACCACCTCTCCTCCAGAGCAACACGCCTAAATCAAAACCTCACGGCCAGAAGTCTCTGTGGAAAAAGAAGCCACTTCATGCCGCCTCGTTGGAAACCCAGGTCGCAGTCCTGCCTATTCCTCAGGGTATGCAATGGTCTTTACTCATTCTACATATTTATTTTCTTTTTTTTTGACGTTCGTATCAAAGGTGAGACCTTTTTGTTTCCATTGCTTTTGTGTTGCATTGTTCCATTCTTTGTAGCTTGTAGGCTGTCTATTGAGTTGTTTATTAGGTAGCAATCGATGAAGGATGAAAGGCAAACAAAAAGCTTAAATCTTGATACTTTTGAGGATATCCCAGATGCATTTGTAGATGTTGGTTCTTTTTATGTTTTGGGTCCTTTAAATCCTAATATAAGTGATATAAGATATTCTAGCTCTGCTCTAGATGAACTGAGCCTCCTTGCACATTTTTATTGTGGTGGTGAATGGGAAGGATCCTACAAAGTATTTATGGTACTTTTCTTTGCAACCTTGGAATGGCTCCTTGCTTGGTGGTAGCTTAGGTTTTTCCTACAACTTCTGCTAATCACTTACACTGTCAAAATGTTCAACTTTTAAGCAGCTATGGAGGTAATCCAACAGAAAACTAATCCCTTATCAGGAAAGAAAGGCGCCGCAGCGGATGGAAAACCTTTAAGTTGCCACACAGAACATGTGGGCAGTCCTCAAGCTTCGGTGGCGGCCCGAAGGCCGGATTCTGGCGGCGACGAGGGCTCCTTTATTCCCCTTATTGCCAACCATTTTCCTGTCCAATTTGATCCCTCACAAAAAATTTTCCATTACAATGTTGATATATCTCCATGTCCATCCAAGGAAATTGCCCGGATGATCAAGAGGAAGCTGGTGCAGGATCACTCCGATATGCTTTCTGGTGCGCTGCCGGTCTTCGATGGTCGGAACAATTTATACAGCCCCATTGAGTTCCGAGGTGATAGGCTTGAGTTCTTCATAACTCTGCCAATTCCCTCGGCGAAATCCTTGCATTCGGAAAATGGTGGTAATTTGGTGGAGAAACAGAAGTCTAAGCTCTTCAGGGTAAACATTAGGCTAGCTTCCAAATTAAGTGGCCAGGATTTGAACAGATATTTAAAAGAAGAGGGTGATGGTGTCCCTCTTCCTCAGGATTATCTTCATGCATTGGATGTTGCCTTGCGCGAGAGCCCAACGGAGAACTGCATTCCTATGGGCCGGTCTTTGTATACCAAGTCCATGGGAGGAGTCAAAGACATTGGTGGAGGAGCTGTGGGATTGAGAGGGTTCTTCCAGAGCCTTAGACCAACCCAACAAGGCCTATCTCTCAATGTTGATTTCTCAGTGACAGCTTTTCATGAAAGCATAGGCATCATTCCTTACCTACAGAAACGCTGTGAATTCTTACGAGATCTTTCGCAGAGGAAAACCAGGGGATTGGTGGGAGAAGAGAAGAAAGAAGTTGAGAAGGCCTTGAAGAACATTAGGATCTTTGTCTGCCATAGAGAAACAGATCAGAGGTACCGGGTTTATAGCCTGACCGATGAAGCAACGGAGAACCTCAAGTTCAGAGACAGAGATGGGAAGGATCTGATGTTGGTGGATTATTTCAAGGATCACTACAACCATGACATTCAATTCAGAAACCTTCCGTGCTTGCAGATCAGTAGAAGCAAGCCATGTTATCTGCCAATGGAGCTCTGCATTGTCTGTGAAGGCCAGAAATTTCTTGGAAAGCTTTCCGATGAGCAGACTGCAAGAATACTTAAGATGGGCTGCCAGAGGCCTGGAGAGCGGAAGGACATCATCAATGGTGTCATGGGAGGTGCGGTTGGTCCGACAAGGTAGCTGCTACATACAACTAACTGAATTATACTGTAAAGAAGCTTCAAATTATTTTAGAATAATTCCACTCCAAATCATATTAATTTAGCGTTTCTTCTTTCATGCATACTACTTTCTTCGTCTCGTAACACTTGTAACTTGCACTGTTTCATTGCAGTGGATGCTATGCTGATGAGTTCAAGATCAAAGTTTCAAAAGAGATGACCCAGCTTTTTGGAAGAGTCCTTCAGCCTCCCAAACTAAAACTTGGTGATGGTGGGCATGTTAGAGATATAACTCCAAACAGACATGATCGGCAGTGGAACTTGATGAACAGCCATGTTGCTGAAGGTTCCCAAATTAGAAGGTGGGCTCTGATAAGCTTCGGTGGCACCCCGGAGCAGCGGTCCTTCATTCCTAGGTTCATAAACCAGCTCTCTAATAGGTGCCAGCAGCTTGGCATTTTTTTGAACAGGAACACAATCCTAAGCCCACTATATGAGCACATGTATGTGCTGAATAATGTGTCAACTTTGGAAGCCAAGCTCAAGAGAATCCATGAAGCTGCATCAGGGAACCTCCAACTGCTCATGTGCGTAATGGAGAAAAAGCACAGGGGCTATGCCGATTTGAAGAGAATTGCCGAGACCGGTATAGGGGTGATGAGTCAGTGCTGTTTATATTCCAATCTCAGCAAGCTCAGCTCACAATTCCTGGCCAATTTATCTCTTAAAATCAATGCAAAGCTTGGGGGCTGCAACGTGGTACTGTATAACACTATACCCTGCCAAATTCCCAGGATATTCAGAGACGATGAGCCGGTGATCTTTATGGGTGCCGATGTCACGCACCCGCACCCGCTCGATGACTTCAGCCCATCTGTTGCTGCCGTTGTTGGCAGCATGAATTGGCCTGCAGCAAACAAGTACATTTCTAGGATGAGGTCTCAGACGCACCGACAAGAGATCATCAAAGACCTGGAAGAGATGGTAGGCGAGCTACTTGAGGAGTTCTTCCTTACGGTTGGCAAACTCCCTTGCAGAGTTATTTTCTTCAGAGATGGCGTGAGCGAGACTCAGTTTTACAAGGTGCTGAAGGAAGAGTTGCAGGCCATAAGAGCAGCATGTTCCAAGTTCCCCAATTACAAGCCCACCATCACCTTCGCAGTGGTCCAGAAGAGGCACCATACAAGGCTCTTCATAAATGAGAAGAATGCCTCCTCTTGCCAGTTTGTTGATGAAAACATACCACCTGGAACTGTCGTTGATACCGTGATAACCCATCCAAGGGAATTTGATTTTTATCTGTGCAGCCATTGGGGGATGAAAGGAACGAGCAGGCCAACTCATTATCATATCCTGTGGGATGAGAACAATTTCAAATCCGACGAAGTGCAGAAGTTGATTCACAGTCTCTGCTACACATTTGTGAGATGCACCAAGCCAGTTTCTCTTGTGCCTCCTGCATACTATGCTCACCTTGCAGCATATAGAGGCAGATTGTATCTCGATAGGTCAGACTCCATGCCATGTGCCCGAACTACACTGTCTAGAGCCGCACCGCTGCAGACTGCACCGCTGCCAAAGCTTCGAGATAATGTCAAGAAGCTTATGTTCTACTGCTGATATTGGGTAAGAAGAGTTCATTTCGAGAGCTTCTCAAGCTTTTTTAAAGGTATCTTGTTTGATCTATCAGTGCAGCATAATCAGAATTTTCTATCGCATCGGTTTGATGCGCAAAAGAAGAAGATGACATGCTGAACTTACTGAAGTTTTTTTGATTCCTGGA
Organism: Phoenix dactylifera; assembly: GCF_009389715.1. NCBI lineage: Eukaryota > Viridiplantae > Streptophyta > Magnoliopsida > Arecales > Arecaceae > Phoenix > Phoenix dactylifera. The sequence goes on from NC_052397.1 coordinate 14,187,403, forward strand.
GCATCTATATTCTTATATGCTGACCAGGTAATTACCCCCCTGTTAACTTGTGCATCTCAGTCTAAATAGGAATCTTGTATTTGTAGGTATATGTTTGTGAAATGTTCAAGCATGCAACCAGTTATGAATTGTAGGACACCATTATACTGGCTGATGCAACTGCAGATGTTTTTTGTAATGCAGTGGAATCATCATCCATTTGGAACTATCATTCTCAATGTAGTTCATTATAGTACGACTATTCTTCTGCCTGCCCAAAAAGTTCTGAACCTCAGACATTCTTCCATGGGTAAGCTAGCTTGATGATATGATCATTTCACGATCGAAAGATGATTGCCAATATGTTGGGTCACTTAAAACCATTACAATAGACAAGCCAAGCCTTACACTGAAATACAGCCTCTCAAGCATGATTATTGAGATTATGATTTATGGTTGATCGATCCTTTTCTTCTTGTTCGTATTATGTCATGATCGACATTATCTCTTCACTAAACAGCAACAGAATTAGTGGAAGAACCACACTCATCTCTAAAATGGATATAATGGAAATAAACTACTGTATGAAATAATTAATTATTCAACCACACCAAGTAACTTCAGTTTCTGCAGTTATTTCATGACGACAACAATATATGATTTGCTGTTGAGCTTATAGTCCTCTTTGTCTAGATTTTTGTTCATTATTATTATTCATTATGATGCCTTCTGCCTCATCGAAATCGCTTATCAAATTATACATTTTGTGCCTGCAATGCAATTGCTGAAAGCTTAAATGAGTCCTTCCAATAACTATTAATTTGATCATCGCCAATAGAAGCATTACAGTAATAAAAAAATGTTGTCATCCAGCCTTTTTCGTTTCAATCTCAACCAAGCCACAGATCCATGTGATGAACCCGACAAAAGCGAATTGCAACCTTGAGAGGATCCATCACGTCTGAAGCAGTGGAAACTGTTCCATTGGTGCACATTGAACCTTTGGCATCATTGTGTAAATTATTGCGTTCACTCTGTTAGAGTCCTTCCAGATGAACTTTGAAATATTCTAGCGTTCTCTTTTCTTTGCTGTTTTACTTTGAAACAGTAGAATTCTATCATCCAAATTTAAATCCATGGAAGATTGTAAGGGGGTGCAAGCCTTGACGAAATTAACTGCTGATTACAGTCAAGTGCTTGTGTGGTTGAGGTTTTTCTTCACCGAAACTTGTCATATATTTTGTCTATTTACTGTGTTACGTTAAATTAAGTCTAAAAGAATAATGCAGCTCATTGTCTCCAATAGAAGCATAAGCAATCTTCTTTTTCTTCCATGCTTGCAATCGCATGGAAGCAGTGCTCTTGTTGGAGCCCATTGGCTCTCACTTTGTGCAATTACACTCATTCACTTTGTCCAATAAAAGGTGAGAAAACCTTGAAGAATGAAGCTACATTACGAGATCTTAATCAGCCAATGTAATAAAATGAGACAAAATTATCAGTTTTATTTAAGTTAAATTCAATATTTTGAGGAAAATTTATTGGAAATGATAGAAAACAATATTTTGGTACAATATTGTTAGAGTCAGCAAATTTGTCGGAACAACTTCCTTTTATCAAAAAAAATAATAATAATATTGGAACACCGCATAAAGCCAAACCACATGCGTCACGTCATAACCACGAGTCCATTGGAATGCAGGACAAGAATATTATTCAATATTTCTGGGTGCCTGTGCCGGGAATCATCATGCTCTACGTTTAATATCCATGACAAGGACATTTCATTTGATTCCAGAGTTGCCGTTTTGTCTCCCAATGCTCCTCCTCCTTTAAAGCCCTTTTCCTTCCTTCCCTCCCTCCCTCCTTCCTTTATTGCCACCAGAGCTCCTCTTTCTCGTTTTATACTTTGAACCTTGAAGTTCCAACCCCCTCCCAAATCATCACACCTCCTTTTTACCAGCTCAGCTCTCTTTCCTCTTTCTATCTCCCTTCCCTTTTTTATCTCCTCTCGTTTTGCCTTCTCTTCGCAGCAGAAGTCTTTTTATCTCAACCCAAACAACTCTCCATTCAATGCAAAGCAAAGCTCTGGACTCCACATCATATCAACTGTCAGAAGCCACAAAGATTCTCTCTCCTGCACACTATATATTATTTTAAAGCAAGTCTTAAAAGCTCATGTTTTGCATCGGATCATTACCTGTCCACTGTTCATGTCCCACGTAGTACCAAACGTAATGCAAAGTTAACAAGAATTAAAAAGTAAGTACTTAGAAATACTAGAGTAGGTCGAGGCACGGCCAACCGGCGAGGAGAACAGCAGTTCCTAGCCCAGCACCTGACACCGGCCCCCTCCTGCTCTCCTCCTGCTATCTTTTCTGATGAGCAAGGGAACAGACCAACAGTGACCACTCAAAGGCCAAAGGGCTCCACCCTCCCATTAACTCTGCCTTTTGGTCCATTTTGTCTCCCTTCCCCATCCATCTCTCTCTCTTTCTTCACTTCCTTGGTGGGTGTATTGTATAAAGAACGAAAAGCTGGCGGCATTGTGATGAGTGAATGAGAGAGAAGACTCGCCTAATATATTACATGCGTTTACAAAGAATGGAAAGAGGATGGAAGTTGGAAGAAAAGGCATTTGTACCGGCATACCTCAAAGTTTTGGGGAGGGACAGAACGCAGGCAAGCCGTATTCACTGTTATGGCCACAACGCCATTGTTGTTTCTTTGACCCGGTTATCTTGCCGAGAGGCTGCTGGGTTTGCTGGTCGGTTACTTGGGTACTTACTGCCACCTTCTCGCGTGAATGACCTCTCTCTCTCTCTCTGTGCGCGCTGTCAGAGAAAAAGCCTGAAAGGATGGATGTACGTGGAGCATGCAATGCTGAGCACTCTCCTCCTCCGCCAGTGAATAAACTTCTCGGCCCGATACAAACTTTGGTTTTATCCAATTGAAAAAAAAAGCTGAAAAGGAATGACCGTGCGTGTAAGTTCCAGTTCCTTGTTTTACAAGGAGAAAAGCATTGATTACAAAGTTCTTTGTCCATCCTCTTCTACACCTTGTGGTTTGGTGTAGTGTGAGAATAAGATCGCAGCTTTTTTTTCCCCCTACTATATATATTAATTTTTTTTTTAATTTTTCATCCATCTTTATCATCTCTATATCTAGAATTCTATCGAAACCAATATTTAGATCCTCTTCTACCCTGCGTTTGAGCTTTTAAGCAGCCACTAATGGAGGTCTCGCTTGCTCCTCCCTCTACCGCAGCCCCCTTGTCGTCGGCACTCCTTGTCTGCTATCTTCGCGATTTACCCCGGCCTTGGACTTCCCGTTCCGCCCACGCTTCTTCTTCTGTGACGGAAAAGCGAAACGGAGGTTTTTCCATCTTGCTCTCTTTGTTTTTTATCAAACAGCCATTCAACATGGCACGATTCGCTATGCCAATGGAAATGGATCGATTAGAATACGACACAACTGCTGCAAGATCTGAGCCAAAGGCATGTTTATATTGTAAAAAAATATATTCGCATAGCATGTCCCCTCGATGGCAAGTTGGCACCCAAGGAATTAGGCTTGTCATATCAGCCGTTTACAAAGGCATTTTCCTCGAATAATGGAGGGATCATAGCCTGCACCATCTAAAGCGCCGACGTGACCGTGCACCGTCCCAATCATCTTCATCTCGTTGCATTGGCCCACAAAGTGACGACGCCCTCGTTAGACACGCCGGTCCATTTGATTGACCCAATCTAGATGCTGGCCCAACCACTGGATTTTCATAGATCAGCTGCAGGCAAGGAGCAGCAGCAAATGCGCGAAGAAATAGAAGATCTGCACAGTTATTTGACTGCACGATTTTTGGTGCAGAGTTGAGAGCACGACACAGCTGGATCCAGAGGGGTCCAATGGTCGTTGTTGCTGGCCATTCCTTGATTCGCGATATCTGAATGATGATGAGGAATGAAGGGGTTATCCAGACGCTGCATATATTTAGAAAAGCTAACGGTGCTACAGATTAGGTGGCCACCTACGTGGCTAACCATGCCAGTAGCATTTTGTGGATGAATAATGGGGAGCTGCCTCGGGAGCTCCGTGATATTTTATTTTTCGATTTTATTGGGTGCATCCGTATATATGTTATATGAATTACCATATATAACTTATATGGTAATTCATATAACTTATTCCCATGAAAACTTATGTTTTATTCGATTGGTAGTGTAAGTTTTTCTTATTGAGCTATGTACATACCTAGCTATTTACTTTTTTTCTCTTTCCAGACGAATAGGATCACTAGAAATGAAGGATGGTCTGTGTTTGAAATTCGCACTAGCAAGCTTAGCAATTTGTAGCAGAATTTTAGTTCTTTAATTAACTTTGAATTTGTAATTGATGACTTTCTGAATTTTGAGATTATTAGCTTTTGGTATTTATATTTGGATTTAAACATTTTGAACCAGTAGTACTAAGTTTATTACTGAATTGAAAATAGAATTGGATCCTCTTATTATATTTTAGCCATGATGGACTTTTGGGCTAATTACGATTGTTGGTTTCATATGATCGTGAGTTGTACCCTCGGTAGCATGGTCGTGTTATATTCCATATTTAGATCATGACAATTAGAGTTGATTTGACCTATAACCTATGTGGACTTGAAGACACTACAACATGGCTCGTTGAGGTTAACCATAGGCCGATCATGGTATTTTTTATTAGATTTGAATGGATTTCGATCTTTAGGCTGACTAGGACGTCAAAGGTTAAACAGAAGGAATACGTGAAGACCCGAGTAAATATATAAAGATTTTGAATATTCATATAAAATTAAAAAATATTTTTAACTATTTTTTTTGGATGAGCGCCTTAGAATAAAAGGAGCGGCCCAGTCTCTAAGGCAAAGAAGGGCATCAACAAAACCGAGAGCAAGTTCTACATGCAAGAATATTGGATCATCATACAAAGGAACCTCATTTCACATTTTTGGTTCACATTTCGGTCTCCAGGCCAACTTCACTTGCGAGGGGAAAATACTGTCATGTGGTTACCTCACTTCCTCACCTCGAGTAGAACAATCAACTTTGCTTTCACATTTGATATTGTAAATAATTTCTCTATAAATAAAACCTAGGTGGGTTTTCATACCCTCCCTTTACATCAAAAAAAAAAATATATTGGATCATCATACTGGCAATTAAAACGTACACGGTACACCACAAATATATTATTTATTGATTTAAAGATAATGAATATAAATATGTACTTTTTAATCCTCCCATGAGCCCATATCATTTAGTCCGAGGATAGCCAGAGGCCGCTTCTCTCCAAAAAGTCACACCAGTAGAAACCCTAGCGGCTAACAGATTTTAATCACTTTCAACCTGTTTTTTGTAAATAATACGAAATATGCCATCAATGGCAACCCGCATTCTTTTATTAAAAAATCTTGCACCACAACCCCAAGAAGAGGTACGTCGAACAGTGCCTTACCTTCTTCCTCCCGCATCCTTGCATTTTTTTTTTAAAATATGGTAAATGCGGCATTTTATATAGCTCTAACTTAAGTACATCTTGCCAAATTATGAGAAAGTAAAGTATACAAAGAAGAGGGAAGGTCTCCTATACGGTCCCCTTAGGCTCCGGCCCAAAGAAGGCCCACCGCAAAGAAAGTCTCAAAAACAAAACAGAAAAAAAAACAAGACACTTTTAGCGAGTTCATCTTAGGCCAGTCCACTATAGAAAAGACTTTAAAGACAAAAAAGAAAGAAAAAAAAAAGATCCTTCTTAGTGAATTCGCCTTAGGCCCTCAAATGTATTGAGCCGCTCCTGCCTCGTTGGCACTGTTCTCTGCAACCTCGCCCTCACCGACATCGACCTCCAGGTCTAGGTCGCCGGTGTCGAGGTGGGGTGGTCAGAGGAGGGGCAAGACGACGACGGGCAGTTCTACTGCGCCCATGAGATCAAGAGGGCTAGGGCTCAGAGCTTGATCTCTCAGTCATTTAGCTCCAAAAAGCTATACACCCACTCTGTAAGCGCGCCCAACCCAAAATGGAATCGGGACCATGATTTGGCAGATTGATGAAGCGGTTGGATTGGTTGCACCATTTACTGCCGTGATTTTTTTGTCTTCTTTCTTCTTTTTTTTCCAAAAAATGAAGCAGCATACATCGTGGTGGTACGTATCAGTTGGTACCCTTATACTGTTTCAATGTACACTTGTTCTTTAATCCAAATGAAATTTTTTTCCATTCATGTTTCCAAATTGAACAGATGCAATCACTTTCTTATATTTGCACTTCCAGTTTTGTTGTAATGTAACCATTTCCTGTCATTGCTTGGTCATGTGAAAGAAGCCATTACCTTCGTGGGACAGCTGATTCATTTTCTAAAATATATAGATTATTTTTAATATAGAATTTTAGCAAAATTTTCAACAAGGATTTCTTTTCCTCATATTTCTTCTTTCTTGCTTGTTTTTTTTTTTATAATTTCATGAGAAAAAAAACAGGAGGAGTTTTCAGGAGAGATTATCATGGCAGATAGACATTGAGATCACAGAAAATTCTCTATTTTTTGGTTCTCGGAAGAAAAGATATTCCTTACCTTTTACAATTTGAGCTGATATTTTTAGGCTAAAATTCTATCGGATTTATAGATTGGGCCACCCATTTGAGCATAGCTCTGTATCAACCAAATGCCATTCAGCTCAAATCGACTTCCATTTTTTTTCCTCTGTAGCCGAATAGGTAAGATCTGAGTTGAGTTTGGATAGGCTCTTAAGAAAATATAAGCTAGATGGACGAAGAGACCCAATTCTTACATAATACAGTCCAGTTCTTTAGAAATATCCAAACTAGGTCTTTGATCTTTTCGATTCTAGCAAGTGTTTTAGTTCCAAAATGAAAGATAAGAGCATGCTTAGGCACTTAGACAATCTTACCTAAGTGATATCTCTTGCAGGAGATATACACAGCACACCGCAAAAGAAACTTGATATGTAACCGCATGCCCGCCGTTATACATCGAGTTGGAATATCATATACCGCAGGAAACATCCCTCTAGCATAACGGACACCGAAGAGGACAACCTGCTCTTTGGTTTTTCCTTTCCATCTTCTTGAATTTCTTTCTTCGATTTCTATATCCAAGCATGCCTATAATGACATCGATAGAAAAAACTTTTCAAGAAAAACATCACTCAGTTTGCATCAGCAGTGAAACACGAAGAAAGCACCTATTCTTGCTAAGGGTTAGTCTTCTATTTGCTAAGGGTTAGCATTCTTTTCTAATGAGTCAAAAAAAAAAAAACAACAAAACACAAACATGAAAATTAAAAGTAAAAGAAAGAAAGCTATTCTTATAATAAATGAGAGATAAATGGAAATAAAATATCTTGAGGGTTACTTGATTTCCACATTCATCAAATGATTTTTTTTTTTTTTTAATGTCTTCAAGGGTTAGGTAGAAATGCCAACTGCTAAGTTGGCAAAGTCACCTGTCTTGATTTAAAACATTTGAATCTGATCCCACCCTCTTTTCAACTAGGCTTCGCTTTTTTTTTCCAGAACTAGGCTTCCACCCCCTCCATAAATAATCATAAATTTTTAGAATTTAGAGAAGATAAGATTTCTTGACAGAGGCAACAAAAAAATCTACGTTAGAATTTGCGTGATCTAGCAACAACTCAGATTTTATAAAATCTGAATTGTAGGACTCAAATCATAAGATATTGCAAATTAAGGTTGGACCACTGGGAAAGATGAACATTATTAAATTTTAAGACTAGCTTACAATCATATCTTATAGAGAAAAATCTACATATACTGGATTCAGACATATCTTAACCTCAACTCTTTTGTTCTATGCATCATGATGATCGAATCTAGCAATATAGTTTTAGTTCACAATTAAATCTTCAGTCCTACCAAGTTGCAGTGATCTTCCAAAGCCTCCTTAAACTCGGTGATTACAATAATGTAGCCATCAGCAACATCATACATGCTAATATACATGAATATGTTCTTATTTTGACTCAGATTTTTCGCACACAATGCAGGAGGTACATGTACCAGTTATGTTAGGGCATCCAGATCAAGCTGAGAATCCTAGACCTCATGAAATCATATAGGTGGTGACCAGCCCAAATCCGTACCCCAATATTTTAGGTTCCTTCTCGCTCTCTAACCTGCCTTTCTAGGTTCAACTTAAAGCTCCAAGGTTTGCAAAAAAATACCTGAAACTTGACCGTGGGCAATTCTGGCTTTCAGGGAAATTCCTTCTCTGTTTGTATTGATGCACTGTACCTAACCAATCATAGAAACAAATTTGAAGCAGTTGAAAGAAGAAGAGGAAAGGGCTATGTACCGCAGTAACAGGAATATAGTGTCCGAATCACACTCTAAGTCAGTCCCAGTGCTATCTTCAATAAACTAGCGTTATTCTCATTTCTATTCTCTCTACCCAGCACTTATATAAACAGAGAAATGACCCCCACAGTCCTTGAGTCATCTCCAGCCAGCTCTGCCAAGAAAAAGACACCAAAAAACCATGGTCTCTCCTTCTTCCCTGCCGATATTTACAAGAATTGGTATTAAATTGGATCTTTCGAGGCCTGTAACTGCGAAGGAATCCATGTTATGTAAGGAGTGGTACAAGCCACCAAAATAAGAAGCGGTACAAAAATACAGAATCCATGTTATGTAAGAAATGCCAAGGTACCTTGAGAAATCCTTAGAATTTCTCCAAACCTGAAGCATAAAATACAGTTATTCGGCTATCAGAAATAAATCAAAGAAAACTGGAGAAGGTGAACGGAACAAATGCGGACTTCTCTATCACCAAATATGCAGGAGGAAAAGTACTATCCAGACAACACCATTCTTGCTGGAGTGTGCTACATAGAGGTAGTAAAAAATTACATGTCAAAACTACACATGATAAGCACCTACTCATAATTCCACATGATTAGAAACTACTAAAAATCAACTACATGTATTCAGTTTTTATGCCTCTCCAGATGATGTCCTTCTCTGGTGTTCAGAACCCAACTCCTCCCGTGATGCAGCAGACTTTACAGCAGGTGGCTGGCTTATTGCAGACCTATGCCTCCGTGCATGGCTTGACGACTCCTATGAATTAATTTGTTTAAAGTGACAAGTATTCTTTTTGACAAAATCAAGGGGAAAAAGGCATAATGACAGGGCCTCCTACCTGGTTCAGATTATTTGCAAAATTAACACCATGTACCATACTTGTAAATGGAATATTTGACCCATCCATGCCCCAGGTAATTTTAGAACTCTGATAAAGTGCACAAATAATCAGTTTTGGATGCATGCGTAGCTTTCATATTTATTTCAATGGCATTCTAAGTAAAATTATTACCTGTGAGGGCATTGGTAATGTATAACTATGCATGTAAAAAGTACTTGTGGACCCTAAACTTGAAGGCTGCACCTATACATATGACCATTTTTTGTAGAAAACAAGCAAAATTCATTTTCAGGCATCAGAAAAAAAAATTTAAAAACTGGAATTCCTCATTACTAAGAAGCTTACTTGATAAAAGTTTGAAGGTGCAAATGGGTTCGCAAATGGAAAATGGCTTGGCGGGGCAGGGAATAAGCAGCGAAGACGTTGGCTACCATCTTTGGTAGTATTTTCCAAATGTGAGGAGGATCCAGCTGCTTCTTTAACTTTTCCTACATAAAAAATATAATTTTGTCAACATCTCAGATTAATCATAATTATTAGCTTTTACTACATGAAAAAAAATGATACACCAAAAATGATACTTACTCTTCCCTCTTCTTGATGAACATTTCTTCTGCTTTTCAAAATGCTCTTTAAGCTTCTCTGTGGATTCTCCTTCAGGTCTCAAATAAGGAGGGTCTAACACAGGGTATTCATCATCATCATCATCATCATCAACCATTTCAGCCTCCTTATCATAATCATTTGCTTGATCATCTTTGACTGCTGAATGGCCATCCAAGCTTAACTTAGCAAAGAATTTATCAAGTTCTGCATCTGCAAGATCAAAAGTATCCCACAGAATTTTCCTAGCTCCCTCATGTCCTTGGCTTTTCATGACAAGGTTATAAGCATATCGCATTGCTTGATTATGATATATTAACTCAACCTCAGTGCACTTCTTTTTTGATGACCCCTCTTCATTGAAACTATACACTCTTTTTCTTGCATCTTTTGTCCACCGTTTCAAAATATACTTTTCGGGGATTCTTTGCACATTCTTAACGCTAAATGCTTTTAGTGCATGTGAGCAAAGCAGACCCATTGTCTCAAATTTTCTACAACTGCAACTGACCTCCGATGTAGATGTGTCAAACATGACTGTCCAAACTTTTGAACCCCTTCCTTGCATCATCAACTCAAATTTGTATAAAGTACCACCAAGTGAAATTTCTTGGGATGATGATGTCGCACCACAGCCATCAAGATACTCTTTCTCAAATAATTTGTAAATCTTGTGTGTAAACGTTTTGGAAGCATGCTTCAAAATTTCACTGTGCTTAATAATACGGGTAGGAGCACTTTGATTACAACGGAAGTCCTCCTCAGATTCGTTTCTTCTCCAACCATTAACCAATTTCTCAAATGCAACTACAAACTTTGTAAGAGAAGTTGACTTGTCGGCTATTCCATTCAAAAAGTTGTTTGTTGACTCACTCCTTTGAGATGATTTAATCCCACCATCGAAAGTGTCCTTGTTAAGAGCTGTACACCACTTCTCACGGATCTTGTACAGATTATTAAGCCATTCATGGTCTTGAACATTGTACTTAGAAATCATCTTGCCCCATGTTTCTTCAAACTCTTCTTCAGAATCACACCCTTGTAAACATTTGTTAAACAATTTATGAAAATTCTGATCAAAATTGAGATTACCCAAATGAGAGGGAGCATTCTTGTAAATGTGCCACAAGCAGAGGCGGTGTCGTGTATTGGGAAATACCTCTGTAATTGCATTTGTCATAGCTTGATTTTGATCAGTAAAAATTGTTTTGGGAGGTCGATCACCCATTGATTTCAAGAAAGACTTAAAAAGCCATATAAAGGATGCAGTCGTCTCATCTAATAAGAATGCACATCCGAATATCACATTCTGCCAATGATGATTAACTCCAACAAATGGCACACAGATACGATTATATCTATTTGTGCGATAAGTAGTGTTAAACACAACAACATCACCAAAACAGTCATAATCAACTCTTGATCTACCATCCCTCCAAAAAAAATTGCAAGCCCGACCCTCTTGATCAAGTTGCATATCCCAATAAAACATGCCTTCCTGATTAGCTCTACGCTTGAAATGGCTTACCAAGCTTTGAAGATCTCCTGCTAAATTTTCAGCACCATCACTTTCTTCAACCATATAGGAATAGGTATTGATTGTTCGAATTCCAGCATTCATCATTGAATCTAGTACACTAGCTTTTGCACCTGTAGGTGACCGCATGGATCTCAACAGATGCCTTTCTTCAGGCTTGGCCAAGTCATGATTATGCTCATCGACCAACTTCGTCACCTTCCATTGCCCATCCTCATCAACCATAAAGCGGATCATTGCTTTGCAACCAGTTCTTGTATCTAGCTTGCTATAACTTGACTCGTTAGGATACTCATCGTTCTTAAACCCTTCTTTTGAGCAATAATAGTCCTTCGAGCGAATATTTTTGGTCCCCAACCAGTAATACTGCTTTCCTCTTCGCACACTAAAACCCATGCGATGCCCATAGTCACAACACAAGCTATAAGCCTCCTCCTCACTATGTACAACCTGCCCCAATAATACTTTAGACACCTCCCCACATTTAAGAACATCAGATGACTCCCCATGTTTGTCTACTTCTTTTCCATCAGAGTTAGCACATACAGCTTCCCCTTCTCCATCATTGTCCATACAAATAGCTAACCTATGACTGCCCCAACAACTTCTGCCACCATATTCAGAGCTGTCCATAACTGCAATTAGAAAGGTAAGAAGCATGAACAAGGCAGTATAAAACAAGTTTTCTTGAGTCGCCAAAATAGAATCATGAACCTCAGCTGTGGAATAAATTTCATTCTACTTGTTTTGGCCAGCAATATTTAAGGCCCAGGTATCTCTTTTGAATCTCTCTTGTGGCTAAAACAGACAGAAAGTTATTTCATTTGGTATATTAAAGTCATATCTGGACTTCGCACGCATTACTCTTTGGATATCAAGTGCCAGCCTACAGAGAGTAAGGGATTGGAAAAAATGATGGACATGTTGCTGGGGGAGGCAATGGAACAGGCAAGGATGCCATAAATCATTTTTTAATTGGGTTTCATTGCGAAAAAATGGAGGAAACTACAATTTCCTGATCTTCGGATATTTGCTCATCAACTGTGATTTAAGGAGAGATTTCGCTGAATAAGATGGAACAGGCACTCAGGAACATATCACATCCAGATATGGCTTAATGCAGACTAGCACATCACCTTGGGATTGAACCAGTGATTGGCAGATGTGCTTGTTTCTTATTTGTTTCATTTCCTTCTCTGTTTTCCTTTTCTTTTCTCATCTCTCTTCTAATTTTTTGTTTTTCTTTCTTCTTCTGCTTCTTCTCTTGTAATTTTCCCTTCCTCAATAAATTTAGTAGGTAATACACTCCAAAAGACTAGTTAGATTCGCAATTAAAGCCTATTGCTCCAACTAAACCACTTATCAAGGGCTGGGAGAATCAATTACTAAGGATATCAATGGGTGGCTCTTGTTAGTTTTATTCTACAGCCTACAGGGAAACTTAACACGCAATCCCCTTGTTTGACTACCACTGAATGCTTACTCCTTGCATTGGCTGGATGTACTCAAAGTTTTTGTCACGTTTTGCTCAAGGCAAGAAAAGAATTAGAAGATTCGAGGAGACTAATGGAGCGTACCTACAGGAGAGATAGGGGAACAAGAGATGAGAAGAAAGCGTCAGGGAGCGAGAGAAGATCTCCCCGGAGGCGTGCCCTAACCGGATCAATTCGTCGAACGCTTAGAGGGATTCTTCCGAGCGTCCTCGTCCGCGGTCGTCTCCGCCTCCTGGCCGGTAGCAGCTGGCGGCGTCGAGATTGGGCGAGATCCGGCCGAGATATCCCCGGAGGGGGCGGTGGGGGGCTTGGGGGAGGGGGTTTGCGGGGGGTGAAGGGGGGAGAGAGAGTATTTGATGGACCAGGTCCAGTGGACCAGTCCTAAGTCCGGGGCACGTGTACGGTGGATAACATGATGAATTCTCACCCCAGTTTTGAGCTGGTCCACTGGACCTCGACTGGTCCATCTAATAATTTCGAGATCGAGAGAGAGAGAGAGAGAGAAGAATAAAAAGAAGCAGCACCGGCGGTTCAGGAGGTTAACCTGCAGACCCGAACTCAACAGTCACTGCGGCGACTTTTGCGATCGGCCTGGGTTAAAGAAGCATTATATTTAAGAAGAGAGTGCCAAGTTACATCGGAATCAGAATTTTTTTCTGAAACTTGCAAACAAAACAAAGAAAACTTGATTCCCAACTATGAACCAAAGACCACCCACTGCTTTATCACATATGGAATATGACGACGGAGGGGAGGACATTCCAAACCAAGCATATCTTCCGAGAAGCCAATCGGGTTGCAGATTGGATGACTGTTTATGTGGCCAATCACTCCGGAAGCATCCTGTGAGCTGGGAATGGTGAGGTATCCTGAGCACTTTGGAGCATTTTGTTTTCTGATTTTATTGGATGCATTCATCTGCTCTAGCAAAAAAAAAAATTGTAGTCAAGTATGGATCCATCCGCTCTAGAAAAAAAAAAAAATAAAATAAAGAGAAAAAGAAGAAGAAGAAGAAGAAATTTGTCCTGTCCCCAACTTAGTGGCTTATTGCTCTTTATGCTTCATTTGGAGCTTGTAGATGAGAATGTTGATGGAAATTTTCTCAAAATATTTAAACAAAAATTTTGCTCATTCTGCTTTAGTGTTCATGTATTTTTTTAACACTCAATTCCATGTAGATAGCTTAAAAGGTATTGGATTTGATGTTCAGACATATAAATTCTATTGTATCTTTTTTATGTGGATGATGTTATGATTTGTAATTTTAGCTATGCCCCTAGGAGTGCATGAGAACCAAACTAAACCGACATCGTTGGGGATATAAAAAGGATTGAGTTGGTCCCATTCCAACCTCACATTTGAGTTGAATAAGCTGAACCAACCCAATCTAATCCATATAATATTGTATATCATATACATATAGTAAATTTTTAGTAATATATATCATATACATATATAATATATAGTAAATTTTTATTTAATTCAAATATTTGTTTATACTTGTATAAATATTAGGATAATAATTACTCTCTTTTCTCCTTTCTTTACTATATAATCTTGTAAGTTCTCTCTTGATTATATTAGGATAATAATTACTCTCTCTTGCAGATAACTTGATGGATATAGAAATTGTTGTCATTTATAAGTTTGTAATATATTTTTTGATAAATCAGTGCATTATTTGCTTTTTGTAAAATTAGATAATCCGAGAACCAATCCAAATGAATCCAATATTGATCGAGTTGGGTTGGATTGGGATGGTCCAAACATTGACGGGTTTAGTTCTGCTTTCAAAATTTGATAAGTAATTGGGATGGCCGGGTTCTCTTTTTTTTCCGCTAAAATTGAAATATCATACACAACGTGTACGGATACAACTAAGAAAATCAAAAAGCAAAACATCCTGGAGTGCACTAGGTAATTCTACCAAATCCGTAGTCTCATTGGTCTCTCTGAATATATGCTTGGCCTGGATCACCAACGTATCACGGCTCATGACTCTAATATCTCTCAGCAGCGGGTGGTAATCGCCGACCCCCCCTGAAGCCTGCAGGATCTATTCAATAACCGTCGCACCCTCTAGAACGATCTTTCTCTTTCCTGCAAGGCACGTCGTACATAGCACAAGCCAGGTTTAGACCCTGATGTGCGCGGCTCTATATATTCTTGACTTGGGTTCGAAATCGGCCCGGGCCGGCCTGGAGCTCATTGGTTTGGGCCAGCTTTGGGTTGGCTCTGGAGCACTTAAATCTTCACCCACCCACTTACCCCTCGACCGCCCCTAGGCCCGCTGCCATCCGTCTCCTCTTCTCTTCGTCCTCCCGGTGCTGCAGCGGACGGTGGAACCGGCGACGACGGTGAAAGGCGCCGGATCCGGTATCTCTCACTCCCATCCGATCTCCTCTTGCTTCTCCCTCCTCCACTTCCTCGGCGGTCGCCAACCTCCTTGCTTCCTCGCGCCGCCGCCGGCACCCGCCCACGCCCAGGCCTCCGCCTTTTCGATTCCCTTGGCTTCGAGGGACGGCGGCTCTCAGAGGCCAGAGTGGCTTCTAGCGCTTGGGCCATCGCTGATGTGAAGACTTTCTCATGTCAAATACTGACGAATCTTTATCTTTGTTATATCTATGGGCAGGTTAGCTGGCACAGGGGTTGTTTGCAGAGACTCCAAACGAAGGGTTAGCAGACGAGAAGCCATGGATGACGCTCGCCTTCGGCAGGAGAAGGTCCAGAAATTTGAGGAGTTCGTCGACCGCCGCTTGAAGCCCGACCTCGTCAAAGCCATTGCCCAGCGGTACCTACTGCTCCTCGTCCAATCCTCCTCGTTGCCTCCATTGCTGCAATCTAGGAAGAGCTCTAACCTTTCTCTTCTTGATTTCAGGGACAAGGTCTTCCAGCAGCAGAAGGTGTTGTATCCTTTTCCACTCTTTATTCACTCCTCTTTTGGTGGATGGCTGCTGTATTGATGTGTTTATATATGCCGAGCTATTTGTGTTTGTTTGTTTGCTTGACCTAATGTAATGGCATGAGATAATAGCCAAGATCTCAGGAGGAACATTGAGAATTTGGAGAAGAATGGGGTGACGTCCCTCCGGACCATGGTGAATCTTGGGTCTGAAGTCTACATGCAGGCGGATGTGTAAATTTCTGATCTTGACTTCGTCCTTAATGAAAATTTTGCTCTTTTTATTGCTCTCTTCAGTTGTTGTGGAGTTGTCAACGGTTGCTCGGCATCGTAAGTTAGTTGTTTGTCTGTCATTGAGTATGACAGATGCATTTTTCCACTGTTGCATTGGAATTCACACACACTCGTTTGCATTTGTCGTCATTAATGTATTGATTGGCACTAACATTCTGACTTATTACCTTTCCAACAAAGAACTTGTCTTAGTTAATTTGGTGTGGTGAATTTGAAATTTTGCTTGGCTAGGTAGACTTAAGCAAGAAGAGTAGAAGGTAATTGCCATTTCTTTGATGACAACATATGAGTAGTTGAGAAAAGAAGGTTTTAGTTATGGCATTCTTAAAATTAGAAGTTGGTATTATGATGTTCAGGAAACCGAAGAGTGTGAACATTGGTTATCGAAGAATCTTGATAGCTGAACTAAAGCCCAAGGAATAAATAATCCAATTAAAACCTTCAAAGGGATTTTTGCAGTGTTTCAGAACAATGAATTTATGGGGAGAATAAAATGAATTGTGGAATGTAAGCCTTTGTATTGTGCTACTGGATGAATTGGAAATGTAAAATAATGTGTACTTGGAAGGGTTAATTGTTTCTGAGCATTACCTTGGCATGTAGGTGATTTGAGTGCAAAATACATGAATCTTGTATTTAAACTATTATGTTTCAAGTTTGAAGGAGGATAGAGATGCAGACATTTGGGTTTTGAATTCTTTTGGTAAGTCGCTGGTGTTCTTTTAGGGTGTGTCTGGTATTGCTTAAAGAAAGTGCTTTTATGACTTTTAAAGCAAAAAAGCACTTCATGAAAGTGTCTAGTAATACCATCTAAATAATGCTTCTACAAGAAGAAATCAAAAAAGCACTCTTAAGAGAAGCTGCAAAACCTAACTTGTGGCTTTTCTTTCTCCTTTTTTAAAGTAGAAACAACACCAAACATACGCTTAGCTTCTCCATTTAGTTGCCTCATGTTTTGCACAGGCATGTTTGCTGTTGCGTATTCATCATCAAGTGACTGACTTGTCAAAACCATTAAAGAAAAAAACATGAAAGGAGGTGTCAAGGCTTATTGTTCATCTTTTGTGGATGTGGTTTGATGCAAGAGCATCGGACCAGCACATTTTTGAGTAGCCTATTTATTAGTCCAATCAAAAGTCCAGTCAAAATAGCATTTATTAGTTATTAATTGTCGGTGGTTATTGTACCATAATTATGTGTTGTTAATGTTCAACGTGTCCTTTAGTGTTTCTAGGTTTCCCTAAATATAGATAATGTGTGATGTCTTTTAGAGAAAGGTTTCAAATACTGCTGGAAAAGGGCAGTACAATTGGTACTATATTGTTTCGGCACAAAACCAGTATGAGGTCCGTATTGGTATTTGAAACCTTGTTTTAGAGTTCAGCAGATGTAATCAAAGCTTCAGCTCAATCTCTCATCTTTCTTTTATCTCCTCCTCTTCAAGCAGAACTGTGATTTTTGAATCGTGCTTCACACCAATGATGATCATGATGAACTTCTTCAACATCATGAGAAATTACTTCATCTATTTGAACAATACTTGCCTAGAATAGAAGAAAAAATAGACAAAGGATTTAAACAAACAAGCGATTCAGTTTGAAAAACAAGCAAGAAACTTTCAATATTGTTTTAAGAAACTTCAAGCTATGCTATTACCACTCATGATAGCTAATGCTTCCTCAAATGATCAATCATCATCGTTGTGTTTCGTACTATGCAAAGTTAAAATCAGAAAGAGGCCAAAGAACTGATCCATGGGAATGATGGAGTTAAAGCTTCATCTCAAAGGCCTACTTATGTGATAACATCTCTTACTCCTCCTAGGTTCTTGCATCACATTCTCCATATCTTGAAACACGCACAATTGCATGATCTATGTATGCCTATGAATTCACTAATCACGATGTTCCATCACATAGAGGCATTCAAGTCCAAGAAAATATATAGAAGATTGATCACGAGGATTTATGTTTTGACCCCTTAAAATTTTTTACTGAAAGGGAGAGTCGTATTTGAAAAATAGTCTTGCTTGATTTTCACATTTTCAAAGATTATGAAGATCCCCACATGCAAGAGTTTGTTGAACAAAATCATGTGGGGCTACATCAACAATTGTGAACGAAGATGTTTAACAAGGGGAAGAGTTTGTTGAACTATATCCCTCCCTTTCCATTTGCTTCTCCTCTCTCTTGATCTCTTTCCCCTCTTTTGCTTAGTTCTGTGTTTTAAAAGGCACCCCTAGATGCAAGGCACAGGTGAAGTAGGACCCCAGTGTGTTGCTTCTATTGAGGCGAGGCCCCTTTAACCTGGTGCTAGAAAGGTGCTAAAGGCATGCACTTTTATCAAGGTGCAAGTAATCAGGCACATGCTAAGTGCATCTAAGCAAATCTTGAAAGTTTTAGCTATCCAAATTAACATCCAGCTGTTGATTCCATTTGTTGATATGTTAAAAAGGAAGGAAAGGGGAAAAAAGAGAAAACCTGGCGAGAAAGAAAGGAATGGAGAGGTGAGTGTGCATCTGTTTCTCCTTCTCCTCTTTCTCCTCCTCCTCCTTCTCTTTGTTCTTCTTATTCTTCTTCAAGGGCGCCCCTGCCCATGCTTCTTCTTCTTCTTCTTCTTAACATTTTTTTTGTTAGATTGACAGATCTTATAATAGGAATTATTTAAATTTATGTACAATGTTTTTTTATTTTTATGTGTGTTTATAATTTGATAATTCTTTGTTAAATATGTTTAAAAACATGTATTCATTATAATTATCTGTATATTGATATTTTGATGCCTCACTTCGTCAAGGCGTGTCTTGCATTGCCCCTAGGCTCGAAGAGACCTTGGCGCCTTAGTGCGCATCTTATCTAGATACGGCTTAATTATTTCTTGTTTCTGGTGCCAATGGTCAACCAGCTTCTTATCTTGTTTGGACGAAGAAATGAAATCATATCTAGATATGTACACTCCAGTCAAGCAAATGGTTCAAACTTCAAAGAAAGATGTAAACGTCACAGGAAGAAAATAACTCCAATTTCGAAGTTTATGGTAATTTCAGGTTCTTACAAAGTAATTTGCATTTTCTGGGAATGTTGTTAAGGTTGAAGGTAAAGTTTCTGTTATTACTTGGGCTAGGGCAGTGGGAAAAAGCTAATTTTAGAGTTCTGTTCTTATTATTCATTACTTAGAGTGAAGTGAAGATATTATTGATAGGAGAGGTGTTAATTTCTAATGTTTATGGGGTCTCTAATGAATTTGTTTTTTTTTTTTTCGTGGAGGCGGCGGGGGCGGGGGGGGGGGGGGGGTGTGTGGGTGTGTGTGGAGAGGTTGGAAGGTATATCCTCTAAGTAAGAACATGAAAACTGTAGATACCTTTGCCTCATCTTTTCTTTGCATGATCTTCAATCTGTTGTAGTATAATATATCAAACTTTATTAATAAAAAAGAGACTGGTTAACAATCAACTGTAGCTAAATCATAGAGCTTATTAGATTCTCTTTAATATCTTTAGAATACTATTAAATATTAATATTGGGTTAAATCTCATAGTACTTTTACTGATGAACGTATAGGCTTTATCTTTGGATAGTCAAATATAATGGATCCTACCTACATGATGTCTTCTAGATTTCGTTAGGAGACATGTTTTTGTTCTGTTTAATTTGCATAGTGCATTAGAAGGAATCGATGAAGGAAAGTGGGAATCAATATGCCCATGATCTTGGGTAGAGCTATTGCTTCTTTGCTTGGGCCTTACAGTAGAAATCAAAAAAGGTGGTTAGAATACCTTTGCTTTGAGCTAGATATTATGCTATTTGATTCAGTACTGCTAAGCTCGTATGTTCACATTTATTGATTATTTATTGTGACTATTTTCACATTGAGATTTAATTCACCTTAATATTTAACTTTTCAGTGCTTTGGTATGAATTGTTAAAAAGCCTGCAGACTTCATACCATCAAATCAGTTCAATCTCCTTGTATCAGACTTAGCAGTCTTTATCTTAAACATAGTCAATTTCTTATTCGTATGTTTTTTCTATATTTCGTTAGATATTTGTAGTCAGTTAAAGTTTCATATTCATTATTTTGTTTTAGGCGGTATTTTTTCTTTATGTGCATGCCTGCAGGCCTGATACACGCCACATATGTGTTGATATTGGATTGGGTTTTCATGTGGAATTCACTTGGTCGGAAGCATTGGACTTCATTTCAGTGAGGGAAGCAAGGCTAGCAAGGTACTAGCCATCCTTCTTTACTATACACTGCTCATGTTCCCCCTGTATGCACACGCAGGCACATATTTATACCTTAGTAGCAGAAAGCTTCTTTCTGGATTGACCCACCCACTTCGAAGTCTCTCAGGAAACTTGCTCTTTCTAAGTGTTTCCTTTTCAATTTGTATTTTTGAGAGATCTGCTTCCAAACCTTCTCATGCTCCCACTAGGAATATACTAACATTGCACCAGCAGTTAACTAGGAATCGAACAGAGACATAGCTTATCAGTTTAACTAATTTTTTGCGACTTTGCAAGATTTGCATGACATTTGCATGTGTGCATGCATGCCAAACTGAAACATGAGGGAGATTGCTTGCAGGCTCCGGTGATTAAAATGTGGATTTTCTGATGAAATAATGCATGAGAAAAGTTCTTTTCAACAGTCAATTATTTATCTTTAATTTGTTAGTTAACCTATTGTTTTTATTTTCTTTCATCTTCTTAGTTTGGTTATCACCTTCTTTCTGTATCAGTTTCTGCCCTGGCAAAAAAGGGAAGTTAATGATGGGATTGGGATCTGGGAATTTAGTCTTTGTAAGAACACAGATTATTGCAAGTTGTATTTCTGTAAAAATGGTCCCATGGATGGGTAAGGTTTATTGGTTAGGATAATATACCAGATAGATATCTTTCTCCATATAATGCTATTCATGTTGGAATTACACAATGCCACTGTGATGAAAGCCCACAGGTAATTGGCTTGTAAGATATGCTGGTGGAATGGTACTACTTGTTCTACAATTTCTTTTTGGTGGGTAAACTGTCAATTAGTGGTGATTAGATACTGTAGGGGTTTAACTTAAATCTGGGCTCTATCCTCATTTACCTGATTTTATAAGTTGACTACAATGTCCTTTCTTCAGTTGGTGATTGTGAGGAATCATGGAGAAGGTGATTAGTGTGTTGATTGTGGTAGCATTCCATTTCTTATCTTCCTAGAAATGCTAATGAGTTGGAAACCAACCGATCCAAATAGAGTAGCATATTTGTATGCATGAGACCTTTTACCTTCTATTTCTTTCATTCCAATGCTTCAGGCATTTTCTTTTGCTTGTATTTTTCTTGTTTATGTTGTTCTGATTTTTTCATCTTATATTTTTGTATAATGTTCATCCTTTTTTAATTTTTGACAGGCAAATAGATGAGTACACTCACCTTATTGCAAACATCAAAGCTCAAATAAAATTGGTGTGTGTTATTATCTCTCTCTCTCTCTCTCTCTCTCTTATGCTTGTGCGCGGACACACGAACACACACACATGCACAAAAATATAGCATATGGGCCGAGTAATTTTGAGCCATAGGATCTGCAAAGTCTTGCTTGAACTTGGTAACATGCTAAGAGTAAATCTTTTCAGCTGCATTGTCATTTTTTTTGAGAGAACAATAGGCACCGAAGTGCATCAAGAATTTTATTGCAGATTATTAAGAACAGATACGAAGAGAACAACTATGGAAAAAAAAGAAGAAAAATGAAGAGGGAAAAAATAAAGCAAAAGGAGAAGGTCCAAAGGCTGAAGGCCTTCTCATTTTACCATCAGTTTCTGAATAAGTAATTCACATCCTCTACGTCTATCTAAGAAAGCAGCAGTCTCCAAGAACTCGGCAACCCTTTAGCTCATCGGATGACATCCATTATCTCCCAGAGTCTCCTTTATGAACACCCTTCTACTCTTCTCTGACCATATCTGCCGACTGATAGCTGCGACTGTCATGACTCATTCTTTTTTCCATCCCTTACTCTTGTCCTTCATCATGGATAGGTTAGATCTACCTTGAGCCAGTCTACTACGGTACTTCAGCAATCTCCATAAATGTATACAGACTTTCTCTGCAAATTTGCAGTTTAAAAATAGATTATCGAACGATTCCCACATTCAAATTGTATTACTAGTAGTGATGCATTAACTGATCTCTCTAACACAAAAGAAGAAAAGTTCAAACAAACTAAAGGTTTTATGTGTTGAAGGCTGGATCAAATTGCGTTTCCTCTATAAATTATAGTGACAACTGATAAGGTGGAAGACATAGGAAACTTTAATATTTCTAGGTATGTTAGTAATATTTGAAAATAAAGATAATTTGTAGAGCTGGATAAAATAAGTCAAAATTCAGAAATAAATGAATAAGATTTCAAAAAGAGAGTGAAAATTTGAATATACACTTCTACACTTATTGGAAATCTTATTTTATTATATTTTGATATGTTAACCAAAAATAATAACAATAATAAATATCCTTGTGAGCTATGCTCAGATTTCTGTTAGGTCAATAACGCAAATGAATTTACAAACATGACATATAGCTAAGTTTAAAGTTCCTAGCTGGTAAACGAGACGTGGTATTTAAGTTACCAATTTTCAAAAGGTCACCTAAGAGCCTATCTTTTCTTCATGAAGGGACTTACCATCTATCATCATCACAACTCATGTGTGCTCAAGTTGCATAGGCAAGCTGATCGGACCTATGTAGGCATCTGGCAGCTCGATATGTGGCTGAGGGCCAATGCAGTGCAGTCCACCTTGTGGGCTGTGGCATCTGCATAGGTGAGCTCATAAGCAGCCGCATGAACCAGATTTTGGAACACTGGGAAACTTCTAGACCAATTTAATGAAACCAAGGGAGCGGTAACTTTGTGATGATTTTATATATCTGCTTCACAGAAACATGGACGAGTTTCTAGATATGAGATAAGATGAAACAATGTCATTTGACAGCCAAATTTGGTCAGTCATCGTTTGTTAGGTTGTTGTTGACACTGTGTAGGACCATTGCTTGCATCTAGAAGGCATGCTTAAATTGTAACCTCTTTCATCAATTCGTTAAGGGATTATACAATCCTAGTCACCACCCTAAAAAAAAAAAAACCGAATATGATAGAACATTTTTAAGATGCCATCATCATCATATTGATCAATTGATCAAAATGCATCTTGAATATTATTACATCATTTCATCTTATGTTGACATTTGGTGGGTTCTATCTGTATTATCCAATTTTTAATTAGCTTTTACATGCTAACATAGTGTGCTTTCAGGTTAGCGAAGGCATTCGAGAGTTGCTTCAAATACCAGCGGAATGATGTGCATCATCTTCAGTTTGATGGGTCTGTAGCTTTGCTGATGCTGCATACAGCAAGATGGACGAATCATTTATGCAGAAGATAATCACAGCTTAGAGTTGCTACACTTTAACCAACACCATCATGCAGTTCACTAATTTTTGTACCTCTAGATATTCTAATTAAATTACAGCAGATGTACAAGTTTGATGGAAGTGTATCAACATGCGATCCTGCTGGCAATGCAGAATTTTAGCAGGGCCATTTTATAGTCAAACAAAAACAAACATGTATTATATTTAATTAGCTTCTAACTAGTGGGACATATTTACTGCATTGGATGATATTTCAGAAGTAATGTTTTAAGATCTTATGTGATGGCTTTATGTTTACCAGAATTCAGTGCCTGATATTTTAATCTGTATGTGCACTAAATTGTCTCTGGCTGATTTGAGAGCTGCAGCTGGATTTCCAGCAAATAGAGTTTGACCTATAGTATAAAGAAATTAAGAGTGGATCATCTAGAGTAAGAGAGCTCCTAATCCCAGTCCTGCTGTTGACACTGGAAGATTTTCATAGGCAAATGCTGCAACTGGGCTACAACCAACTGGCCTACACCTGGAAATTTCATGTAGACCAAAGTTAACTAACGAGATTACACTGTTCGAAATTGGTTTTCTATAAACATTTTTCCTATCATATAATTTGAGACTATATTTGATTTTAGATTTTTGTTCGTAGTTTCACATCACATCCACTTTAAACATCTTTTTATAATATCTATTTTTTGTTCCACTGGTGTTATCGTTTTGCTCATGTAACTTTGTCTTATTATTGCCCTATTGGTATGCAATAATCAAACCACTCTAAATAACCAATGTCCAGCTAAAAAGCAAGGCCTCCTTAAGTTATTTCTTTAGATGTTCTATATGCTTGATTTTCTAATTTCATAAAAATAATGGAACTATTACTTGTATTGAAATGTAAGGAAACATATTTTTAACTTTGAAGTTTGAGGACAAAATCTCCTAGTAGAATGGGTGGTGGCTCTCTATCTCGGTTTTGAGGTTTACTGAGAGGATAAATTTGAGAAAGTCCATGTGACATTAGGCATGAGGGTAGCAAAAATGTACCACAACCTGAGGCTACCATGAACAAGGCAAGGTTTTCTTCTCCACTTTGATATTAATTTCTACTGATGTTCGACAATCACCAACATATCATCATATATAAAATCTCACTCCTCATCATCATATCTTATGTCAGCTTTGACTATTTTATATATTGTTTGCCACTTTTAAATCTTTCTTTTCAATATTTAATATTTCATTTAATCATTAAATCTTAAAACTATATAAAGCAGCCATGTTTCCTGACTTTTCCATTTTCATAATAACTTTAATTAGATCTATCAATTTGAGATCTAAATCATGCTAAAATTCTATAAAAAAATTAATAGTTGTTATCCTCTGACAAGTCCAAGAACATTAAATCTTCTTAAATTAAGATTCTTATGGTTTTATGCATAATAAATTTATCCTGCAAAAGCTTATAATAATTTATTAGTCATAACAAAACTTAATGTATCTCTATTAACAATGTAATATATTTAATAAATCTTAAATAATTTTATGAGAAAGATAGTTTATACTTGTTCTGTGCTGAAATCTTTTTATAATCCATTGTATATCTAAAATCTTTAGTAATACATAGCCAAGTATATTCGAACGTGCATTGTAACTAGTATTATAATAAACACACTAAATGATAAAGACAATTAAGATCTTAGAAACCCATATTTTCCAAAGAAAATAAATAAAAAAACCTTAAATAAACGCGTCAAAGTTGTAGTAACCCTGGCCCAGCCGATATTTTGATGGTTGTGTCGGTTTGCGTTTCGTCCCTTTCTTTCGACCTTTCTGCTCGCCTTGCTCTTTCTTGTCCATCGACCGCAATCGGGCAATTAGCCGGGATCGAGGCTTCGTCGCGGTTCGAAGATCGGTTTCTGAATCCCGCTTCTTCTTAGCAGTGACTTCCTTTGGATCCAGAGCTCCAGTTACTGAAGGGTATCAACCTCTTTGTCCCCTCCGTTTCCCTTTTGTTCTCCGCCCTGTTGTTATCGAATTGGATTAGAGTTTTGTTAATTTATATTTGAGTGCTATTCTTTCTCCCAAAGTTCATAATTTTCAGAAAAAAAGAGACGTCTTTTTGTTTATATGAGGGCAGGAAAATATTGGTTGGCTGCATATCTAACGTAAATTTCAACATTCGATTGTTTATTCTCTTCTGGTTATTCCCTGTCCTTTAATGGAATTTGGTAGGATTAGAATGAACTTCCTAAATTCATCATTTTTTTGGGGGGGCAAAGAGACCACCTTTTGGATATAATTTGTAATTTTTTTTTACCTTCATCACAGCTATGTAGGATATCGGTTCTTCTGAATCCTTCGTTGGCTAATGACGTCCAGCTCTTTTGTGGAACGAAATTTGTTATGTATTTTCAATTGATTCGATGCCCTAAATGTTCTGCATATAGCTGGATTTCATTTGATTCTGTTCTTTGTAGACGGTATATATGGTGGGATTTCATGATCAGTTGCTTTATTTGATTCTCTTATCATGGATTTCTAGTTCGCCGTAGTTGCCGCCCTTGATGCGACAATGTCTGGCTTGCCCCTGTGTCCTCCCTCCGCTGGATTGGGGGATGGTTGGGGCGGGGATCCAGAGTTGCTGATGGACGTGCTACCTCATTGATCCTGCCAGTAGTCATATGCTCGTCTCAAAAATTAAGCCACCTTTTGCCAGCAATTCTGTCGAACTGAACACATGCGACACCCTTGAGTGCCTGCAAGCAACCCGACCTCTCGGGTCTACTGCAACACTCATGCGCACTTCCGTGCCATAGGATAGACTCTTCCCAAGAGTGCTCCACAACTTTGCACAGGAAGATGACCTATGATCGTATTATTTCATACATAAGCTCACTGCTCAAGAAAGTCAATCTTTTTTTCCAAATTCTTTTGGATGTATAAAATAATGTTGGGAATAAAGACAAAGATAGGATTCCAAATAAGATTGAAGGATAAGAGATATCTCAGAGTGAATAGAGTAAATTGAACCCTGTTAGATTAAGTACAGAGATGCTTCCGGGGTATTATGTGATCAAATGCATGCCTAGGTAACATACAAGGAAATCTTATAGAATGGCAATAATTCTTGCTATGCTGTATGGCTTAAAATGTTGGGCAATAGAAATGATGCAGGACAACTGCAGGAAGGAGAGGGAAGGGGGAAGAAGAGGAGGGGAAGAAGAAGAGGGGAAAAAGAGAAGGGGAAGAAGAAGACAAGGAGGCTAATTTTCATTCATCATTCATTAAACCCTAAACATGAGGATGGACCCATATATATAGGGTCACAAAATAACAAATAACCCCTACAAATAAAATAATTCCAAAAAGCTCCTAAAATGACAATATGCAAATAAACCCAAATGACAATATGCAAATAAACCCAATCAACATAAAATAAATCAATCTAAAATAAAATCAGGCTGGCTGAATCGGCTGGGACCCGCTGAGCTGGCTGGATCCTGTGGCGACCGGCTGACCTGGCACTGGTGTCCGCACCAACTCTCCTCGGGTGGGAAGAAGTCGACCTCGACGAAAGCGGTTCGGTAAAGCCCCGGTAGTACTCCAACAAGTTCGGATCAATCGGCGGTATCTCCTCGCGCTGGATCCAAGTGTAGCCGGACCTTGGTCGTCCTCGCCAACGAACCAGGAAATGCTGGATGCCTCCATCACTGGTAAAAACTATTTGCTCGGCTAAAATAGAATCAATATACTCTTTTTGTGCTCGATGGAGGGTAAAAGGAAACGAAGATGGCATGAAATCAATAATGGGATAAACAACGGGCGCAGGAAAGTGTGCAGCAAAAGAGTCATCAGGGATTGCAACCAAATCTGTAATAGTAATAGTAAGGCTATGACCAAAATCAAATGGAAAGTCAATGGCATAGGCTTCAGTGCCATCCTTGCGCAACACCCTAAATGGTTCAATACTAAGAGACTGCAATTCCTTAAGATGGATCATTACGTAACCCCAAATTTGAAATTCTTTAGCATGGAAATCAGCTTGCATCTTATACTGAGCAGTACATGCATGAATGCCCTTATGAATTTCCTGATACAACTTATGAATGTGTTGTGTAAATGCATATGCAGGCTCAGAAATCCTAACATCAATTTCGATGGATTGTGCGAGGGCATATCCAACTACACTAATGGTAGACTGGTCAGACTCGTTATCTGACTGTGCAAGCGAGCTAGGTGGAGTGTGGGTGCATCCTAGGGTTTCAGGTTTGTCATCACACTCTTCCTCAATGTCCTGAATGTCATCGAGGTTTGGTTCATAGATTTGCTCCTTTAAGTCATCTATATCACCTCCCTGCTCTTGCTGAGCAATAACGAAAAATTTGTTCGCACATTGGGAGGTAACATGACCAAAACCTTGGCATTTGTAACACCGAATTTTGGATGTGGTTTGGGAGGCTCACCAAGCATTCCCTTGCCATTAGTGTCTCGGCCTGTGACATGGGCAATAGGAGGGGGCCTATGAGTAGTGGACCCTACAGAAGGTTTGGACCCTAAGGAATTAAGGCCGGTGGGAGTGCTCCGTGTGTCAGGGCGCCTTACAAATGTGGACTTAGTGTTCCATCGGTTTAGGAGATCGTCTTGGTAGTTAAGGGGCAGGTATTTTTCTTTAAGTCTCTCTTTCATCTTTACCCAATCAGTTACTTCATGTTGATGTTTCCTAGCTAACAGATGTTCGGTACTTTGCCAGAAAAGTTTAGCTCGACCAATGAGCTTCATTCTGGCGAACCGAGCCTTCTTCTTTTCAGACAAATTATACCACTCAAAGAAGTGGTCCATTTCATGCAACCAGTCTGAAAAGATCTTTGGGTCATTGCGACCATCAAAGGTAGGGGCTTGAACCCGGATGCCTTTCATCACATCTTCAACATGGTCACGAGGTTCACTGGGCTCTACGTTATATCGGCAACCTCTATCAATATTAGGGAAGGGACCAGGTCCTCTAGGGCGAGGGTAGGCATGATGATGACCTGGAACAGACCTATTACTAAAATTGCCCTGCCGAACAGAGCCTTGTTGTTCTAGGACATGTTCTAGGGTTTCGTCTCCTTTAAGACCCGGTAAATGAAAGGTACCAGCTTTCTTGGGTTCAATAACCCTCTGAAGTGAAGCCTCAATTGAATCAAATCGGGCATTAACTTGGGTGGACATTGTGGTTAGGTCATGAATTTGGGCATTGTTGTTTTGGACTTGAGCATTAGTGTCTTGAATAGCTTTTAATAAAGCTTCGATTTTGGAATCCATGCCTAATTGGGACTCAGGATGAGATGCGACACAACCACTACGTAGATGCATAAAATGAATAACAAAATGTATGATCCTACCAACTATAGAGGTTCCTAAGTAGACCTAATGCATGAAAGTAATTTAATATAGCAAGGTATATGCTCAATATAATCGGAAGCTAACTCAAGCAATTGAAATTGGCTTTGAATTACGTAATAAATTCAGATAAGTAGTTGCAGTCAAATAGTACTAGTTTTCAGTGCGTTGCAGGGCTGCACAGAGCCTCAAAGAACTCCCAAAGCTTAGATAGCTCTACAATTAATAACAAAGATAGGCTACTACTAGGATTTTGGTGTTGTTTGGAGTGGATGTGTTGAATTTTCAGGAAGCAATATCAATAGAGCACTTAAGAGTTAATTAATTCTAAATTTAGATAAACAAATAAAATTTGCAGTAAAGAAGAAACCTGACCTGGGTTGGGGCGACGATCAATTCTGGTTGGTGGGCTTGCGCAAGAAAGGGCCTGTTGAAATTGGGCCCAAAAGGCCTGCGGGTTAGGGGCCCGCAGCAGAGAAAGCAGGGTGGGCTTTGAGAGGGGTGTGCGGGTGGTTTGGGCCCGATGAGGAAGGAGGGTGGTAGGGTGCGTGGAGTCGGCCCGTGAAGGAAGAGGAGGGGGGGCGAAATGAGCCTGAGGTGGTGTGAAGAGGGTTTCAACATCCCATGATGAAATAAAAGAGGGAGGGAGTGGGGTGAGTGGGGGGGGGAAGGCGGTGAAGTGGTGGTGGAGGCGGTGGTTTTGCGGTGTGCGATCAGAGGGGGGCAGCGGTGAAGCAAGGAGGGGAAGGAGGCAGCGGTGGTGGCAATCGAGCGGTTGCGGGAGCGGCGGGGACGGCGACGGCAAGGCGGCGCGGCTCGGTGGCGAGGGAGAAGATGGGGCTCAGGCGATGGCGGATCTTGGCGGCGGCAGGAGGCGGCACGGGCGGAGGCGGTGAAGGCGGAGCGGCACGGGCGGAGGCGGCGCGGCACGAGCGGAGGCGGCACGGGCGGAGGAGCTCGGGTGGGATGCTCGGCGACGGTGTGCGTCGGCGGGGAGGCGGCGCTGCGGTGGAGTTCTCGGGGAAGAAAGGTGAATAGTTTTTTTTTTTTTGTTCTCTCTTTTCTTTTTTTTTTCTCTTTCTCTCTCTCTCTTTTTTTTTTTTTTTTTTATAACAGAGATCCGGTAGTGTTCGGGTTAACGGGCACAACTCGCTCCGCTAACCCGTTTCACGCCCGATACCATTTTTTTTTATGAAACCCAAAAGGATTCGGGTTAACGGGCAGGATCCGACCCGATAACCTGTTACATACCCATTAGCGTGTTCCTTCTTCGTGGGTTGTTGCAGGTGGTTACGCCAGTGTCCGTGGCGATCGGCGCGTGGGGTACGACAGCGGTTGAAGACGGTGGGGGCTCGGGAAGGAGGGGCGGCGCTCTTCTCCGTGGAGCGGAGGTGGGCTTCGTCGTGGAGGATGGTCTCGAAGTAGGGGACACGGCGGCCGGCGTCGTGCTGGATGGGCCGCAC
Organism: Phoenix dactylifera; assembly: GCF_009389715.1. Taxonomy (NCBI): domain Eukaryota; kingdom Viridiplantae; phylum Streptophyta; class Magnoliopsida; order Arecales; family Arecaceae; genus Phoenix; species Phoenix dactylifera. The sequence continues at coordinate 14,217,688 of NC_052397.1, forward strand.
GCGGGGGCTCTGCAGCTTCTTCCGCCTGTGGTGGCGACCGGACTTCGCGGCGACGGCTGCAAGGAAGGGGCCGCGGCGGTAGATAAGGGCGGTGGCGTTCTTCGTCCGGATCCGGCCACGGTCAGCGGCAACACAGGACGGCAGATCGGCGTCGGAGTGCTCGGGAGCGGCGCACGGCAGCAGTGGTGGAGCATGCGGGCGCGGTTCTTCGCCGGCCGTCTCAGGCCTCCACGTTCAGCTTCCGTTTTTTTTTTTTGTTTGGGGAGGAAGAGGAAACGGATCACTCGGAAGGGGCTCTGTTTGGAGGCTCCGGCGTGGAAGAACAGGAGACAAACCCAGCATAAACCGGATCGAGGCTTTGGCAACAGAGGCAAAGCCTGCCAAAGCTCTGATACCAAAGCTGATGCAGGACAACTGCAGGAAGGAGAGGGAAGGGGGAAGAAGAGGAGGGGAAGAAGAAGAGGGGAAAAAGAGAAGGGGAAGAAGAAGACAAGGAGGCTAATTTTCATTCATCATTCATTAAACCCTAAACATGAGGATGGACCCATATATATAGGGTCACAAAATAACAAATAACCCCTACAAATAAAATAATTCCAAAAAGCTCCTAAAATGACAATATGCAAATAAACCCAAATGACAATATGCAAATAAACCCAATCAACATAAAATAAATCAATCTAAAATAAAATCAGGCTGGCTGAATCGGCTGGGACCCGCTGAGCTGGCTGGATCCTGTGGCGACCGGCTGACCTGGCACTGGTGTCCGCACCAAGAAAGGGTTCAAAAAGGCTAGGCAACTGAGTGGAAATACGAGGTTAGATTTGTGATCAAACTATGAAGGCTCAATTGAGAAATTAGTATACTGGAGGAGCTGAGGTGTTGCAAAAATTAAAGGCAAGGTGATGGATAATTGATTGAAATGATATATGCTTGTAGAATGCCGATTTGAAGGGGCCCTAGTAAGGAGAGGTATTTTAATTTATGTTCAAGGTGTAGAAAAAGGAAGGCAAGATCTAAGGTAGCATGAGAGCTTGTGAGAAAAGATATAGATAAGCTAGAAATAACTTCATATGCTGTCTTAGATAGGAATCTTAATGATGAGGATCTATAAGTGGTTTCAAATAGTTGAGAGAATGTTGGATGGTTATGGTAATGGTTACAACTTACAACTGTGTGAGCACCAACATCTTGGGTCAACCTTGGAAAATCTCCCTAGCTATAGTCTGCAGAGGAGAGAGCTGCCAACCAGCGGGCAAAAGTTGCATCAGCAACTAAGTCAACTTTCTCATCAATAAATGTATAAATAAAACCTCAAGTAAGATAACAGGATAGTGATATGTAATTTTACTAGCTGTCCTTAAGGAAAATAATGTCTCTATTTGGAGTCAATATTACGAGAAGAAAGTGGAATAATATTTATTGTATTTTCTATTCATGATTATTCTTATGAGTTTCTTCCATGGGATTCGTCTTTAGTTTGAAAAAAAAGAATCAACGATTCCACGATTTATATCTTCTTATGGATTTTTAAGTTCTAAAATGCAAATCATTAGGTGAAGATAAACTCTTGAATTCATTTAAAACGGCTGACAATGCTGTTTTTTTAAATTATTTATTGCCAAAAGTTTTTAGGTCAAGATACATTTTCACTTTCTAATACTGTAAGTGGCTTTTTAACTGTGATATTTAGTGAGAGAAGCAGTTCTAGATGAATTTTGGGCATGCCTGATGGGTGACTCTTCCATTATCTTCCTATATGTTTTTTTGATAATTATTGTCTTCCTTAATATTCACCAGCATTTTGTTTTTCTCCTCTGAATTTTCTCATAGATTTCACTGGACAGTTTGATTTTGATAGAACGGTGGCTGGATCTTTGGGCTGAAGTGTTTGTTGGATGGCCAATATGGCAACCCGACGCCATGTTCATTACCAACCTCTTGCTGCAGATGAGAGAGACGGTGATGGTAGTAGTGAAGAAAATGATGTAGATCTTCGATTTGTTTACGCTCCGACGTCCTACAAGAAGATTCCATGGAAGTCAATTGCCCTTGCACTCTTTCTCCTTGCCTTGGGATTAGTGCTTCTTTTTCTCTCCTTCTTTGTATTCACAGGACACATGGCAGGTGATCAGTCCCAGGCATATGGATTTTTATTCCTAGGCATTCTTTCCTTCCTTCCTGGTACGCAAGCAGAGCTTTCTATCACACTTTATTGTACTTGAATCCGTTATGCTCTACAATTATTAAAAAAACACAAAGTAACTTTAGAGAATGCAGATATTTTATCCCACATATCTCTAAAACAACTAGTGTTGCTTTTGTGCTCCAATTTAAAATCTAGAACTTGTGTTATGAATGTCCCAATGTCGGTAGTCTTATGAACCAAATTGGTGCTCCTAACAGAATCTTGATGCAAAGTAACTGTATGAAAAAAATTACCTTGAGTATGAATAGATACTTTTTCCATTTCTACTAGTTTAGTGAATCGCCAAATTCCAGCACTTCATGGTGAATGAGAGAATCCTCCAATATTAGCAAAGTCCAGATGTTTCATAATCAGGCCTTTTTTTTGCTTCCAAAAACTTTCACGCATGTTGCTTCTGTCTCCTAGGCTCATAACGTCACTTTTTCTTTTGTTGCTGCAACTTTGAAAGCATGCCTCTGAGCCTTTGGCATACTTAAATGCAAAAGTCCCTTTGTGGAATACAACTAACACATCATATTAAAAGAGAAGTTTGTTATTCCTAATATTTTCTATTCCTTGTGTATATATTCAGAGTTGTAGAGTGAGGGGAGAGGATGTGATTTTGTTTGCTTTGTTCTTGGACCTTTATTTGATCTCTATGATAATAGTGGAATTTCTCCCTCCTACCAAGACAAGAGTCATTATGAGATAGAGGGCTGATAGGGGCTTCTCTGTTACGTGTATTTCTTCCAGTGATCTCTACTGTAGGTGGAGAAGTTGATATGGAGCATGAAGTTACCTTGGAAATTTCATATCTTGCCTCATCAGGAACTTTAGGAGATTTCTTTACCTCTGACAGCCGCAGGACTGGGCGGTATATGGTAGCTGGGTGTTGAGATTTATATGTGAAAGAGACGGGATAGTTTTCTCGTTCCTAGGAGGTTCATGATACGATGAGCTTGCAATTGCTCTGAAGAAAATATCAGAGCTGGAGCCAATAGAATGATAAAATGGCATTGTTTCTTCCATCTCCTTGGTGATCAAACAAGTGATAATTTGAGCGAAAAAGAATTTAAGTTCAGGTTATATGAGAGGTGTATGGGCCATGTAGTCCTATGGTTGTCTCCGATGTTGATGTTGATCGGGGATGGGGCGCCATGTGCTTTCTTAAATAGGTGGCCATCCGTGCTGATTTTTAAATGCTATGTATTGTTTTCTTGATGTTCTGCATACCACTTTGTTGTTGTTGTCAAGGGAGGTGCTTGTCATTCTGCAAGCTGAAACTAGTCTCAAGAATCTACACTTGCTAATAATTTTAAGCTTTCTTCCTACATAATAAGTCATGTCTGTTGGGGGATAGCTAGGTCAAAGAAGTTCAAGGCAAGTTGTGTTGAGCCAACCGTCTTATACTGCCATTTGAGAAATCTCTGCTGTTTTCTTTTGGCTTTGATTAGAAGAGATGATATTTATCTAAAAAAGGGAATAGGAAGACAATGAATACCTATGTCTCATTCTTACATATGCCTGTCGAAAATTGTGTTCCAAATGTTTAAACGCATTGATCTTTATCCCTATTCTAAATTACTCTGTTTTGCTCCGATGCATATTCTCTCTCCTGAAGGAGAATAAAATTGAAGTTTAAGTTCGCTATTCTCAAAATGTTAGCTGAGAGTGCAGTTTTTTAGAGTCTTGCCCATTATCCACTTTTCTTCACCTTTATCACATTTATGTGAAGATTAGAAAGGTCAATGACTATGAGGCTTTTACATCCAAGATAAAAGTAATGAATAGAATCTGGACCACCGAACAAGAAACTGGTTCCCATTTTTCATGTAATGTGATTCTTTCCTCGAGAGAAGAAAAATCTCTGATACAAATAAACAGTGTGGAGAAATGCATATATCAGATGAGTTTTGTTCTTTTTGTTTTTTTTTTTAAGAATTGTTCTTGAATCACAATAAGAGTTAGATAATACAGAAAAAGGAGTAGGTGGTTGCATGTATCTGCACTCAGAAATTTTGCTAAACATCTGCACCTTACTGTGAAGTGGGTGTGTAATGCATGATTGATTATGCGTGCATGTTTGAACTGAATTCTTTCCCTATAAATTATGCACATCCTATATTGGCTTGATGTGAACCACCTATTCGAATGAAGATTTAAGGAAATAAAAAGCAAGGTTTGCAAATTCAGTATCAGACCCTGTAATGAGTGTCAATATGGCACATATCTTAGTACCGACACTGGTAGTGGGGAAGTACCAAGTCTCTGTATTATGGTATGGTATGCCTTGTATCGGGTGGTACAATCCGATACAGCAAACCATGATACCTGTGGTAGCTTTACATAGAGACCAGCAAAGTTGTTCAACAAGCATACACGTATAAAACAATTTTGATATGTTTCAGTTCTCTTTCCAAGATTTGATGACTACTTAAATCTTTCGCACTCACAACTTACATGAACTGTGGTAACTGAACTCTCAAGGGGCTTAATGTGGAAAAGGCCTTCCTTGTCACTATGGCTGTAGTTGGCAAAGCATTGCCTGAAATATCTCACAATATGTAGTTAATAGCATAAAAAAGTTCATGATGAATATTTGTGACCATTAGCTAATGTCTTAGCTTCAGCAAGTGACATGAGCAAGAACTTAGTCCAATTGTTATCCAGTCAACTAGCAGATCTCCTATGACTATATTAAGGTGATACTGCTTTAAGATTCTTAAATGTTCTCTTGACGGAAATTTCTGGGTAGGTTTTTCCCTTTTCCCTTTGGATATATAATTTCCATTTAAATACCCAGTTTCTTGGTTTGCACATATTACATCTTATTTGTTTGAATTCTTTTAGTTATTCGATTGTTTATAAATGTTGAGTATTATCTTTTCACACCGAGTCAAGTCTTTATGTTTTGCGACATTGCTTATTTGATTGCAGGATTTTATGAGACACGGGTTGCATATTATTCATGGAGGGGTGCCCAGGGGTATACATTTGCTTCTATTCCTGACTATTAGTTTTCAGAAGCAAAGGGGATGGACTTATGTATTAACTGTTGTTGAAGTGAGTTGGGACTGAATTGTCTGGCAACAACCTCTCCTGTTTTCCTTCTTACCACATGCTTGTAATCTTTGGATCCAAATGAATAATTTTGTTTTCAGCTGTCAATCTCTTCTTGAAATATTCTTCTTGGATAAGCTATGGTGATAATGATGACCTATGTTTGGATATTGAACAATCATTCTAAACACAAAATAGGTGAAAGCTCTGATACAGCAGCAGAACACTGGCTTCTTTCATATCTATGACCATATTTTCCTTTATCCACCACCAACAGAAGGGAACCTATGGATCCTAAGATTCTGCTTGTGTTGTATTTGGATTCACACTGCTGAACTTGGTTGTATGAGGATTTTGTTTTGTATGTAGTATAAACTCATGAATGCAAAGAAGGCAATGATTGTTGCAGGTACGTAAATGATGATTATACCCGATGGGAGTTGTTCTTCATATCTACATTAATGCGAACGCTCGGGCGTCACTTGAACCCTAGGCTTTTGATGGGCTGGGCCAAGGTTTTAGGACTGGTGGGCTGGGCCGAGCTTGGAAGATATGCTCGTTTAATAAATAGGATCGACTCGAGCATGGTGTAATGCTATCTTTTGTACATTAATGTTTCTGTACAAGCTTTTTATTTATTTATTTTTTGCTGAAACAGATGATTCATACAGTTTTTATATAAATACATCCAATAAAATTAAAAAATAATAAATTTTGGAGCGTTCGAGATAACTCTCATTTTCCGACCTATATGGTGCCTTCACAGTCACTAGCCATATATAAAGCCATTTAATTTGCGACTTTATTTGTCTCTCTAAAAATATGCATGGGTTTGAAAACTATTATTATTAGAGCCAAAATATCTTCTTTCTCTCTGTCGATGCATGATTTGACTTCAAAAAAATCATTATTTATGAAAAAAAAAACTTGTCATCAAAAAAAAAATTCCATTCCCATTCCATGGGCTTGCCAACTTTTCCAACGCTCTTGGCCGACCGAACCAATGCATCTTTCCCCTCTCTCTCTCTCTCTCGGCGACTAGAGAATTCCAAGCCCCATCGTCTGCGCCACTCCCCACTCTCTATTTCCCCTTTATCCCTACTTTATGTCCGTCTCACGCTATCCTCCGCAATTTCCTCCTCTTTTCCCTCCCTCTTCCCGTCCACCAATCCTAGTGAACTCCTCCCAGGATTTCGCCTCCAAACGAGCTCCCTCTCCGAATTCCTCACCGCCCGAGCCTCTCCCCGGGATCCCCTTCTCTTCATCGTACCTCAGCCCAATCTCTCTCTAGATCCACCCCTCTCTCTCTCTCACACACACACAGACACTTTACGAGCTGCATTCTATTGCCGGATTAGTATTCTCACGTAGCTAATTCGCTGTCTAATTCATATAAATGCGAAAAAATTCGCAAATCTGGACGTTGACATCGCGGTTAGATCTTTGAAAACATCCGTATAACCAGTCACTGGCAAGAAGATCGGATTTGGTTATCATGGGTCGTTTGATCGGCAAGCAGGACTCCCCCCGGTCGCCGCCGCAGATTGCCCGGCCATGGCCCGAGTTCCTGGAGGTCGGCGTCGTCCCGCAGATGAACGCTCTGGAGATCCTGAGGGAGACGGCGAGGATCCTCCGCACCGATCCTTCCACTTTCATGACAATTCTTGGCCTCCTCATCTGCCCTGTTTCCGCCGCTTTGCTCTCCAACAACCTCGTTGATGCCGCCGTCGTCGGCGCCGTCTCGCACCGCCTCATCCTATTAGCTGTCACCAGCGGCCTCCCTCTCACCCATTTCCTCAAACAGATGTGCCACCATTTGGCTGGTACGGTTGTTTCCTCTGCCTTCTGTTTCCCTCTCTTACTCACGTTCCTTCTCCTTGCCCGCGCTTCCATTGTCTACTCTGTCGCCTGCTCGTATGCCAGCAAGAAGGTCGTGGCTTTGGAGTTCTTCGGGACCGTGCACCGGATTTGGAGGCGCCTTGTATCGACCTATATCTGGATCTGTGTCTCAATTTCTGGCTGCTTGGCTCTGTTTCTCGCCCTCCTAGTCATGGTCTGCAATGCATTTGCTGCTCTTGGTTACCCTCCGGAGATCGTCGTCTACCCGGCTTTGTTCACAGTGTTGGTCTTCTCGATGGTGTATGCCCACACGATCATTGTCTGCAATCTCGCCACCGTGATCTCCATCCTGGAGGATGTCTGGGGGCCGCAGGCTCTGGTTCGGTCGGTGCACTTGATCAAGGGTCAGACGCAGGCAGGGCTGCTGATATTTCTTGGGTCGACAATTGGGATGGCTTTTGTGGAAGGGCTATTTGAGCACAGAGTGAAGACATTGAGCTATGGAGATGGGTCGTCGCGGCTGTGGGAGGGGCCTCTGCTGGTCCTCATGTATTCCTTTGTGGTGCTTGTCGATTCTATGATGAGTGCAGTCTTCTACTTCACTTGTAGATCTTCTACCATGGAAGTGTTGGATGGTGATGACCATTCCCTGGAACAACTAGAAAAGATTTCTATTGAGCTAGTGGATGTTAAATAATGCTATATTTGGGGAAAATGATCCTTTTCAGCATCATTTTCGCTGGGGTAATAAACAGCAAGAAAAGCCAGGACTGCAGAGGGTATAACTGCAGCGGTTGGTCTCGCAAAATTTCAAAGAGGAAGCATTTCACCCTTAATTCATGGTGGATGGACAGCTTTGATGCGAACTTTTTGGTGGAAGTGGGAGAATTAAGAAGCTCGATACAACCTGAAGAATGCAACCCTTTGTGTACGGGGTATCATATAAATGAAAGTTTCAGTATAGAGTCTAATTTGACATTTTTTGTTATCCTCGGACTTCTTTTTTTCATTACTGATATAAACATGCCTTGCATTTTTAAGAAGGTCTTTGATCTTTTGTATTCCACACTTCTTGCAAGGTCGGAGTCAGATAATAATTTGAGTTTTTTTTTATTGTTAAACCACCAGAATGATTATTAATTGAGACATCCTGTTGAAAACTGATTCCTTGAGTTCATGTCAAATTTCACCTTTTGATATGCACATTTCCAATAGGGAAATTTTTGAAGGTCTAGGAATGGCATTTGTGATATAAAATTACTCTCAAATGATTGTCTTGCACATGCCAAAAGTAGTGCAGCTATCAGCAGCCAACCAGGACATTTTGATGTCATGCTTGTATTGAGGTACATGCATCCCTGCCCAGAGTTTTTTGGAAGCCAAAAGTTTGAGCGTCAAGAACAACTGGTATGCACCATCTCTTATACGATACAGTTCAATGCTATTTTACAAATTTATTTTGCTACATCAACTAATATGCATGGCGTGCTATCAATAAAGGATCCCACATTTTACTAATTAGGAAATCTTGCCAATTTTAAGTTTACATTTTCTTGAAAGCATCAATTTTCTAATTCTTTTCACCATGAACCAAAGCGTGCAGTTATTTTTTCTTGATGATAAGCTTCTGATAAAGTCATTCATTTTTTCTTTTATTCCTTATGATTGCATTATGAAAAGAATCTTAACTACAAATGGCTATTCTCATTGATGATAAGTATGCCGTCCTGCATGTTTCCTTGATCATCCTTGCCTTGATGCCTTGCTACCTCTAAATATCTTGAAGATATTATTTATTTATTTTTTCACCTCAGATGTGCATAAGCTCAAAGATTTATCTTCCCTAACATACACTATGGAAATTATGGTAAATGTTACTAACAGGGATTTAAGCGCTAGTTCTGGTGGATCTACCAACCATAGTCAGCATGCAAGTCATGCTGGATGCCAAAATTTTAAAAAAAAAATTCAAAAACTTGCTTCACCTCTTTTTATATAGAAATTTTATCTTTTTAAGGTGCCATGCGAATCTTTAGTATTTCCTTTGATGATAGCAAGATAATTTGATCAGATTAAAGTAACAAAAGTCTGGTTTAAAATTTGAACCAAAATATTGGTGATGATCGTGTTTTTTTTTTTTTAACATGCTAATGGTTTGATACTTTATACTATAGCAACCATTAGAAGATTTTTTCCATTCTACTTATAGAAGTGATGAAGTCTCTGAAGATTGCTAAATTAACCAGTGATCTATAAAGATAGCCAACTCTTGCCCTTCACAATGTGCTAGAAACTAATGATTGGAAAACTAGGAGAAGTTATTTGATCAGTTTATTTGTGTAGGAGATCAATTTTTTGAATGACTTTTTAAAAACTGTTGTCACAAAATGAGATTGCAAATGATGGACATTTAGTAAAAGAAAGAAAGTCTAGGTTAGTGGTTGATGGGCAAAATCACCATTAATTGAGAATTAAGTGATGGAGAAGTAACTAGGACGCTTGGTGATACTCAATAAAGACCTAAGTGGGCCTTGCTTGAGAGTTCATATTAGATTTATGTTGAAACGTCTGGAGGAGCGAAGATATTGCCGCTAGGAATTCTGCAGAAGAGTTTGGAATATTTTTGTGGCAAAGGTTGAAGTCAATGAGTGTTGAATTAGAATCAATAATTTTCTTCAAAAGAACTAGAATCAATAATGCTGATGAGGCTTCATGGCTATGTGTATAATTTATATTTTCTTCTTCTTTTTTATAATTTTACACTCGTTTTTAGAAACAACAGTTTCATTCTGTATTTTGGCAAGGGGAACCGATTACTGTAACTTACATATTTTCTTATATATTTAAGTATATGTATAGATGACTCCTCTCATGATCATCATCATTGTCTCCCCCAAAAAGAAGGGAAATAAAAGGAAAGAGAAAAGAAAAGAAAACTAGAAGAAACATCTACCAAGAGGGGCCTGTCTTTAATCTTTATGCTTAAGGATCAAAGTCCATTAGAATATGATAAGACCTTGAAAATTCTTTGTTTAGACTTTTCATTCATTACTTTGTGTAACTCAATGGTGCTTTTTGTAGGACATATAACACACTGATACTTTGCAACTGGCCAAACTTTGTGGTCTTTCTCTGTGTTGCGTAAAATGAATATGCATCTAATTGAGAGATTGTAAGGAATTGACCTATGAAGCTAGCTCTAAAATTCTAGCTATGAACCATGTCTGAGCCAAACAAAACCGGAATAGCTTAATTAGTTTTAACCAATAATAAGACCCTTTTTTGATGATAAAATTGCATGTTATATGAATCCACTATTTTTGTTGGTGTTTCTCCAAATTAACTCTTACTAGAAGTGCAATCGAAAACTTGTATGAAGTAAACAAAATTTGGAATCTATTACGTCAACATTCATCATGCTTAATTAACAACAAGGTTCTAGATACATGGGATAGTGCAGATAGCAGCAGCATGAGTGATGTGATAAAGGTGTTAACTGTTCAGTTTTTTAAGTAAAAAAGTTCGTTGACTTTCTATTTAGTGTTAAGTTTTTTTTAAAAAAAAATGAGAGTTAGTATCAAATCCAAGTTGATTGATATGGGTTTTGCCTTTCTTAATAGTTCTGCACCCTTGCATATTAGCAAATAGTAAGTCTTTGTTGAGTAATTTCAAAGTTATACAATATGAGAAGTTTACAACATGTATAGCTGTGTTTTCTTTTAGTATGCATTTAGGTTTTAACATTATTCTGAATATTACTAAATATCAATAATGAAAACATTTGCAGCAAGATTGTGTGCCATCATAATCCTTGAACCAAGGTTCAAAATACTTTATATTGACATTGTATCAACTAAGGGTGGGTATGGTACGTTTTGGTACAGTGCACCATGCTGACAAAGGGTATTAAGTGATATGCTTTGAGATAACCATTGTGCCTTGGTATGGTCTATTTTGGCCTTTAAATTTATTTTTTTTATTTTTTTATTTTATTATTGTCAAGGTTCGTAAAACTGGTATCGAAAATCGTATCGGTACGTTACCGGTGGTACAGTACGATCGGATATGGTATGGTACGCACCTCGTACTAAGATGGGCTTCTAATACTTTTTTTCCACTCCTAGCTGTGATACCATCTGAAACCAAGTGGTAGGGGGCACTTTCACTAAGTTCAATTGGCATCGATTGGTTCGGCTGTATATTGAATTGAACCTCGGTACCTATTAGTATCTTATCAGTATGGTAGGTACAATCAGTATGGATGATATGGGTCGGTACTAGGGGTGCAATTGAGCCGAGTCAAGTAGCTAGAGGCTCGAGCTCGACTTGATTTAAAATATTTGGGCTCGAAACTTGACTCGAGATTGATCTAGCCTTAACATCCAAGCTTGAACTCAATTTGATAAAAAAAAAAGCAATACTCGAGATTGACTCAACTTGACTCGAATATCAACTGAGCTATACTCGAGCTTGAGTTTGAGCTAGAATTTGAGCTTGAATTCAAGTCTTGGTCTTAACTAAAAAATATGGTTAAAACAAAATATAACATAATATTATATTTTAAAATATTAAAATTAATAATAGATTATAGATAAAATATAATATTATTAAAAATATTTTTTTTGACTAGGCTCGCGAGCCTTTGAACCTAGTATTGTGCTACTTGGGCTCGACTCAAAAACTATTCGAGCTACTCCGGCTCGACTCAAGCTCAATAACAGTCGAGTCGTGTTGAGCTTGGATCCAAGTCGAGCTTAAGCAACTCGCAAACTGCTCAGCTCATTTGCATTCATAGTTGGTATAAAAGATGTTGATTGTTGTAGTATTTGTAAGAAATATGATAGGAGTATCAAAAAAAAAAAACTAAAGTTTCTGTGATCCATTGCTGTCTGATGAGAGATGTTTCTCTTCTAAGTAGGAATTGCACATTTCAGACTCCAAAGTGTCAAAGAACTTCAAGTTGACACAGCCGGATGCTGTGTGAGATTGACTTACCCAACAAAAGTACACTCTTGGTCTAGGAACATGGGTGTTGGCAACGGTAACTTGACAAGGGAATTTATGCAACTAATGTTTGGTCATAGAGCTATTTGATCCATGACAATGGAATAGGAAATATATGGAGAAAATTGAGTTATGTTTCTCGGATCTTAGCAACATGGCTTTTCATTTTCCCTCTCTTTCTAGTTTTTAAGAAATCGGTTTCGAACCCTTAAGTAGAGTTTCTAAATATATTTCATTCTATTTCTGTTTTTAATAACTCAGTGATGGAGGGCCGTCCAACAAGACATCTAGGCACATTTCTGCTAGGCACAAATATAAAAATTAGAAAATTTTATTTTATTTAAAAATTAAAAAATTTTATTTTTATGTGGACTCTAGGACTAGAATGTTGTTGACTCTAGAATTAGATTTTTATGAGCACTCCAATATTTTATTTTTATGCGTAATTTTATTAGAGTTTTGAATTTTGTTTATATTAAGACATTGCTATATTAATTGAGAATACATTTAGCATTATTGAGATTTGAGAATATATAATATTGAGTTGCCCTCTCCCTCTAACTTCTCCTCCTCTTCTCTTCCCTCCTCTTCTTCTTCTTCCTCTTCCTCTCTCCTCTCCATTTTGTCCTGTGTCACTCAACTAAGGAAGGAAAAATCATATAAGCATATTCCATTCTACTCATTTTTTGGTAACCCATCTAAGCAAGAAAAGAAAAATATATAAGCACGTTTCACTTTATTACACTTAAATAACCCTTATAAGCAAGAACTAAATTTGATAATCAAAGCATTCAATAAACATTATTAAATAATATTTTTTAATTCTATAAAATATTAACAATTATTGACTTGTTAAACAAAAAAATAGTAAATTTCGCATTATGCAGTTGTTTCATGATTGATTCAAAAGCTAATTAAAAGGTCAAGTGGTGGCTAACAAGGTATATTAATTAGTTGACGCAATCAAGAAGTTCTTTGTTTATGTAACAAAGCTTAGTAAATGCTGTCTGGAAAATAAATTTGCATCCAGGTATTTTGCAGATGAGCATGCATTTAATTCCACATACTTAGTGGCGAGTTCTGTGGCTGATATGTTAGCATTCTTTGGTAATATTTCCCTTTCTGCCTTCATAGAAATGCCTCATTCCCGACCATTAAGTAATTTGATACAGTTTTTCTCTACTAATTTATTCTTATTTTCCAGTTACAAAACTACAAGGGTAATTCAACATAAAACTATTTGTTATCACTAATAGTATGTTGTCCACTATGGTGGAGGGTAATTACTCTAGGAATAATCAGTTTTGGGGGGAAAGGGAAGAGTGTTTCTGATAACAATGCTTTGATCTAAAGCAGAACAGAAATGGTTTCTCTATTACTTTATATAGTATTTTGAAGCCGAAATACTGGCACAATATGTCCATGAAAACTTCCTTAAAGGCTAGCAAATCACAAGAATCTGAAATTTGCAGATTTAAATTTACATGTATACTAGTAAGAAGTTATTGATATGGATATAAACAACAAGCTGAAGAAATCTAGGTTTACAAATAAAAAGAGGAAAAATAAAGAAAAGAAGAAAGAGTTAATTTTGATTTCTGATGCAAGAATGGTCCTTTGAATCCACAGCTTCCTGCTTCCAAGGCTAACACATGACCTGCACATAAGAATCAGACAAAATCACTATGAAAGAAATTTAATGGCAATCTATGAGACAAAATAAATGTTAAATATATTTTTTTCTGAATTTTCTGTATATTTTGGGATTTCTTTCCCATTTTATTTCATATTCTATCTTGTTTTGTACCCAAGGCATATAAGAGATCATATGGGAGAGGTGGATGCTTCAATACTCAAAAGCTGTCTCCCCTTGGTTCCATGTTGGCCAGCGGACAAAGGAGAGGCTGCCTTATAGTTTAGTTTCTCTTTTGGCTCAGACCGTGATCACACTTGTGGGTTCACTACTCTGCACTCATAACGCCTAATGAATGTTAGGTTGTGCCATATAGAAGCACAGGTTAGCCATTGTCCGACTACATTCAAGCTTTACCCTTTTTATTTTATCATATTTCCAATATTTACTAAGTGCCAGTGGGAGTGGATAAGCTGTACTTATCCAGAAAGTTGGTCTTCTTGGGGTCAGCCGAACTAGCTACTGGGCTAGTCTTTACATATTTGTGTTTAAAAGTTAAAGAGTAGTTTAGTTCATAAATATAGAGATACAGCTACAAGCTTAGACAAAACTTAAAGGATACAAAGTGGAATGCAACAGTGGTTTTACAATCATTTAGGGCCTATTTCAATTGACACGTTAATGCAAAAATATACATCGATGATCCAAATAAATATATTCAATAAATTAGGTTAATACAAAAAGCAATTGCACCAAGTGATACATAATTGTTATAAAGTTGGAAATAAATAACAAACTAAAATAGTTACCAATACATGTAAATTTTACTAATGTGTTTAGGCAGTAATCAGAACGAAAATAGGAGTTGTAACTTGCTTGCTTATTTGATACCCCTAGCTGCCCTGCCCGATATCAAATCAGCCCAAAAGGATAGTCCTAGACCAACCTGCCTAGGCCCATGTGAGCCACTGTAGCATCCTCTATGCAATCAACCAGCATAAGGGGGGTATCTACCTGTTTGGGCTCTGAGCTAGCCAGCTAGGATAGGTCCAAGCACCTAGCCCAGGTATCTGCATTCAAAAAAAATTAATATACACCTTCATCAAGAATTATTGAAATTTCCATCCTTGTTAAGGTTGTAAAGGAATCTAGCATGCACATAACCTGCTAGGTAGCCACATTTGTCTTAGCTGGAAAGAAGGGGGCAAAAGAGAGAATGAAGAGGAATATGAGAATAAAAACGGAAAAAGAGAGAGAAAAGGTGGAGGGAAAAAAGAGAATGAATTAGGGGAATTAGAAGAGGAAAAAGAACAAATGAGAGGAAAAGAAAAGATAAAAGAGCAGTACGGGCATATTAATCGAACAGGTAGAAAATGGAGAAAGGGAGGTAAATATGAAATATAAGAAGGGAAAAAGTAAGGGAAAATGAGAAGGAAAGAAAGGAATAAATAACTTATTGGCAAATGGCAATGATTTGGTGATGATCAACTGGTAATGATTATATACTCTCTCTCTCCTCTCTTGGCTTCATAATTATGTTTCATTAATATGTTATAATTTACAATTTAACATGTCAAACTTATAATATAATCATTTAAGTTGTATAATATAGGATATAGCTGAAAACCTATATGCTACATGTTAGATATATTCATGTGTAGTATTTTATAATTTTTTAATTTAGTTAGGTGACTCCTTATTTACCGCAGTTTCTCATTGGGGACTACATGTGTAGGCTTAAACTTATGAGTTATTTCATCAAATGCATTTGACTATACTCATCTAGGTATGATTCGCAAGTTTAAAATCTTTAGCCAACTGTTCTCAAATTTGGGCAGGAGAGGGTCTTGCATCAAGACCTAGAGGGAAAGTTGGGAAGTACAGAATTTATTGTGATTGTTTATGGAGCCACCCCCTAGGCCTGCCTTAGAAAAGCCTTCCCAGAGAAGCAGCAAGATTTTATTCAGGGATTTTATTTATGTGTCTATGCGCATAAACATGTTTACCTTATCTATTAACTTTTGATATATGTTCGTATATGCATTCATAATTTGATGGACCTAACTACATTCAAGATTACTACATAATTTGATATTGAAATAGTCTGAATGGTTTTTGCCAAGTCAGCAAAATTACCTCGTGGCCTGGCAGGACCATAGCCACTTTGGTGATACTGGTCCTTGTCAAAGGTGCTGTATTAAGGTTACTATTTTAAGGAATTGACCCATTTAAGTTCTTACATATACCGGGTCTCAGTGAGCTCCAATAGCATGGAAAATTGCAAAATTTGATTCTTGTTGTACCTATAATCATTCAGCCAACTATTTCAATAAATTATAGATTAAGTTGAATTAATCCAATTATCTGATGAGAGTAGATGCAGATGCAGCGAGTATACTTGGAGCATATCATGTTTCAGGTAGCTTTGCATGTAATCAATATGCATAACTATCCTTAAGCATGTCAGATGTTTTCATTTATCCTCTGTAGATTTTGCATCCACTCGAGAAGGTATTGAAAATACCGCCAATCAGGGTGCCAAATCAAATGAATGGCACCCATGCTGTGCAAATGCAAAATTGTATTATGCCTTATTATCCTTTTTCTAATGGGTTTTTGTCCGATTGTATTCTCCAATATATTCTCTAGAAAGTTCACTACTTGATCCATTTTTCCTTTACTCTCCCCCTACTCATCTTGTCAATTTAAAATAGAAGAACAACGACGACGATGAAAACAACAACACTAAAATAATCTGTACCCTTCAATGCACATATCAGGCCCTGTCATTGAGATCATATCTGGCCAACAATGTACATGTCTGAAAAATTATGTATGGCTTTCTCCCAATTTATTTTTGTCTACTGCACCTTAGCGATGCTGTGTGTTGATCGTTTTATTTCTGTTTATGCTATGGTCAGCTTATACTGTGGTCCCATCCTTCATGTCTAATATGTCAATTATATGTTTTTCTTTTTTCAGAAAATTGATGGCATCCAAGTCTTATTGGTTCTTCATTCCTTCGTGGTGGCTGCAGTTGCATCAGGACCTGTGAAGTTGAGATGACATAATTGAAAGTGACCAGTTGTAGGGAGAGGGCATGTTATTCCAAAGTCTGCTATGGACCCAAAAGACATGATTTATTCTGCTGGAAGGATCGGAAAGGGTTGCATCACAGCTGTAGAACAGTAGAAGTACTGTTGAAATGCAGCTATGGTAGCCTGCCAGATGGGCTGGTTGGTACAGGGTCTCGTTTTAGCAAGTTTAAATCATTTGGTAATCTATAATCTTGGTGCAAATTAGAAACAAGTTTAGTACTTCATGGACAGTGACATGGTATTTTGGGTCTGACAGCATATATCTACTGGGATATTCACAACTGTACATGTACATCTATGATGCCCTGTTCAGCTAGTGGATGCAAACTTCATGCTTTCTTAGCTTGTGGCAATCGTGGATCCACTCCCTTCCGAGGTTGATGGATTTGCTGAGCTATCAATGCTGTACAATCAGAGGGCTGTTTTTGTTTCTGTTTTTCTTTCTTCCTTCTTCTTCTTGTGTGTGTATGGGTCTTTTTTTTCTCTCTGTTGTATATGCTTTCATTCTCCTTATTAACTCTGAATATTTATGTTTGTTACAATCAGTCAAATGATATGATATGAATTTTTCGGATTGTTGGATTTTTTTTTTTTTTTTTTGAAACTGAAGTTCTATGGCAAAATCGGTTCACTAAATCAATTGAACTCAAACCTCCGTTCTGTTCTTATGAACAAATTTGGCTGACAGATGGTCCAAATAAGGTAGTACTGTCAAGCAGGACATCCATGAGCATGCCAAGAAGAGGTTGTATAAATCTCCTGATGGTCTATCCTCTAGTTGAGTCTAGCAACTGAATTATGCTGAAGCAGGATCACCACCTTTATCTTTTTTTTTCTCCTAAATAGTACACTTGAAGTAGTTTGATGCATAAAATCTACATTATTGCATCATGCTAGATGATTTCAAATATATTGCAAGCAACATGAATTATACTTGAAAAGGTGGCAACCTTGCATGCCTAGTCTTATCATTGTCGTCGAAAGTCATATTAGCCACTGCAGAAGGATCAGCTTTCTTAGAATCAAAGGTTGTCCGCCGTATTCTTTTCATGGTTCGCATTATTGCATGTAGGACCTCTGGTTACCCTGTCAACTTCTCCATCCTAAAAGTCTTAGTGTTAAAGATTATGGGGCTATATCTTTGGATGGGTAGAGGGATCATGTGATAGCAAGGATAGCATCCACACTTTTATAGGGGGATAGGAGGGACAAATTGTTAAATAAACAGTAGGATGATGGTCTGCTTTCCAGAAGTATACAGGCACCTGATTGCTACCAAACTAATTGACTGATTACCTTCCCCCCACCAATCATCGAACAGTACGAGTGTCTGTTTCTATCACTGCTGTGGTTAATCTTCGGCTGCTCAGTCTGCCAGCTAAGACTATTTCAACAATCACGACCTAACCACAAATTTCTCTCATTTGTAGAAAGGCTTCATCATATCTTGCAAGACCTAGTGAAATTAATAAATGATGATTAAGATATAAACAGTCTTTCTAGATATATTATAGGTAACACTTCTTCAATCGTGTAAAGCTGTTGTACTCAACTACATGATGTAGATGGTTCACGTATACCACATTATCATGATATATATCTCAGTTGCGTGCATGCATGCTTTCACACATACACACACACACATAGAGAGAGAAAGAGTGTGTGATTATAAAAATAAAGCTGATTAACACTGCATAATAAGACATTAGCACACTGCTAGGTGTTGGAGATAATTGTGGAGATCATCGTGGAGATAACCACGAAGGAACAAAATATGGAAATACAAATCATGACACATTATCTCCAACACTAGGGACAACTCTACAAGTCCTCCCCAGAAAATTGGACCACTATTTTTTTTTTCTTTGCTTGGTTTATACTTTATAATAATAATAATAGGAGAGGCCATGTGAGTAATCCTGCGGAAAGGAGTCCATGTGAGAGTGGTAGGATACAAAGGGGAGAAAAGTTTGTGACTTTTAGGACCGTCCTTTAAGAAAGAAAGCACCAACTCGGACAATGCTAAACTTTCCTTTTAATATGTTTGATCCCTACCTAATTTATTTAACTTTGAGGGCTTGCAATAATTCGTGGAATCATGAGGGCTTCCACCTCTAAAATTAAGCCGCCTCCTACCATGAAGGTCTTTCCATCCTATGCTTCCAATGCAAAATGGGGCATACTTTGCTAGGTTAGTCCGGGATTAGGGCACCAACTGCTTGACTAATATCCCACCTTGTTTAGGGCTTCTTAACATGTTATATTTCTTATTCTAAACTTATATTGGACTTGTTTTGATGCGTTTAAGAGTCTTGCATCATAGTAAGTATTGGAGATATATTGTTAAGAGTCTTGTCCTAAGAAAAAAATAAATTGGAGCTTCAAAACAAAGCAAAGGAAAGATACTTCAAAGAAGAGTCCAAACACTTGATGGTAGAAAACATGCCTTGATGGCTCCAACTAGGGAGTTGTTAGTTTAGTGGTTGGCCAGTACCACATCCTAACCAACCTGGACCAAGAGGCCCCATTCTCCAAATGCAAAAAAATTGAGAAGTGGGAGGAAAGATCGATGCATTCTACCATTCAAATACCACTCCTTCTCCAAGCACTCATCTCTATGCCACACCATGGGCAAGGTGATTAACATCACAAGGAGATCTATTCATGCATTCTTCCAGAGCTACCACTCCTTTGCCTCAACTGCTGCCCTCCTGGTCTTCCCCGTCGCGGCGGCCACCCTCCTCTCCCAGTCGCTTACTCTCTCCTCTTCCCCCATCCTCCGAACAATCTCTTCCCGCCTCCGGTTGCTCTTCGATGCCGCCGGTTTCCCCGCCTCCTCCCAATTCTTCTCCCTCCTCAATTTCAAGCTCTCCCAGGTCATTTTAACATTCATCTCCACTCTTCCTTTCACCCTCATCTTCCTAATCCTCGCCAAAGCATCTGTTGTCCAAATCCTCCATGAATTCCCTCGTCGCAGGCTCGCACCGCCGCCACTCTCCTCTCTTCTCCATATTTATCCCTCCCTCTTGCTGACTTACCTCTTCAATTCCTTGGTCATCCTCTCCGCTAATGCCGCCATCTTCTCGATCCTTTTGGTAGCCTTCAACGTTGCGGACATCCTCCACCTTTCCTCAAACAACTCCATCCTAGTCTTCTCTGCCGCAAGTGTCATTCTATATTCCATTGTCATTGCCAACACCATGGTGGCATGCAACCTAGCAATTGTCATCTCCGCCATGGAAGACAGCGGCGGCTATCTCTCCATCCTCAAGGCCCTTGTGCTCATCAGAGGTAGGACGGCAACCGGCATAACACTAGCTCTGCCTGCGAGTCTGGGCATGGCTGCGGTAGAAGCGTTGTTTCAGTACAGGGTGATGAGACCATACCATCTGTTGCGCAAATTTAGTCCATCAGTCATCTGTGAAGCCTTCTTGATCGCCTACATATATTCGCTCCTCATTGTCCTCGACACGATCATCACCTGCATGTTTCTGAAGATCTGCAAGGCAGAAAGTGGATCCTATTGGAATGGATACGATTATAGAACAGATAGCGAACCAGAAGCCAAGGGTGCTCTCCAAGCTTAATGCTTAGCAGATCCTGCTCTCTCTCTCTCTCTCTCTCTCTCTCTTTATTTATGTCCCTGCAAGAACATAAGTTTCAGCTATGTAAGAGTATTTTTACTGCTTCAAATGCATGAGTTCCACAGATGTGGCATCAATGCAACAATGTTAGCTTGCCAGAGATTAAAAAAAAAAATGTACAGGAAACTTTATAATGAAAAAAGGCTCTTTGTAAAATAAGAGAAATGGAACAGACACCCACAAAAAGCCCCCACCAGTCCAATTCTTTGTTTGTTCCTGCCGACCGGATTGTGTGCTAGCTGTATTAGATGCAACAAGAACCACAACAGAAACTCCAAAGTGTCTTACATAACAAGAACACCTGGATAATCTTCAAAGGAAAAATATTTGTGAACCTATTTGGCTTTAGCGCTTGAAATACCCCACCACACATCTTAGAAGATTACGACAAGGTTCTGCCTTTGTGAGACCTGAAATAATATCAGATATTATATGATAAGTGGGTGGTCTTACATATGTGAACTCGGTTTATCTTGGAATGCCAGCTAGCACAGCATGAAACAATGGAGTTGACTCGGGTATGTTGATGGAAAACCATCTGGTCAGCCTTGGCAACACAAATATATGAACCAAATGACAGTAATACAGTTTAAACAATATAACAAATTCCTTTCTCTAGATATTTTTTGGGAAACATGATCAAGTTTCATGCACGACTGTTTTTCGACTAAAATGGTCAGAGACTAGTGACCATATTCAACCTTTACTACTTGACGAGGTGGATCAAAAACATGGGAAGTTCAGACATCAGTTTTGATTAAAGCTGTCTAACGTAAGATTGCAAGCTTCCAGAAGATGTCTTGAAATCAGCTGCCATCTCGCCATGGCCTGAGTTCAGGACAAGGTTAGCCCAGTTAGATGATCTGTGAACAATTCTTGATGGAATCCGGTCACTGTCTTCGCCCCCTGATGCTTCATATCCATCACTGGTTGATCTTGAGAGCTGAATCCCCTTCTGTGCAGCAGTGCCTGGGACAGGAACAGATGTGAGCCCCTGTACTTCTTCGGCTCCAGATGAGGAAATGCGAAATGGATGCAGATCAGGTGAGCCTAAACTGCTGTCAGGTGAAGAAGCAATGATTTTTGCAGAAGCCACAAGTCGGTTAGGCCGAAAAGCACTCCTTGCTTCAAGCTGCAGAGGTGCTAAACTGGAGGATGTATCTGGAGCCAGGTCAGTGCCATTACTGTCAGTGGTACTGGCTGATATTTTTGCTAGGGGCTCCAGGGGAAGGTCCACTGGGAACCTGCCTCTTTTGTTAGGTCGCCTTCTATTATCAGGCCTCGGAGCTATCCTGCCACTACCACTTCCAAAGCTATTGTCCATCTCTTGTTCCAGTGGCATATCTCGCCGCACAATTGGCTGCAGGACCTTGGACCTTTTCCTCGCTTCTGCAGCTGCTTTTGAAACTTCATCTGCATTAAGACGTGCCAGGGTCCAAGGACTAATTTTAACGGTTCCTGCGTTTTTTTTTCTTGTTGATTCCTCCAGCATCATCTTCTTGCCTGTGGGATTCACGGATGTGCCAATTTCTGGAGGAACAACATCAAACTGGCAACAAATTGAATTCCTCTGTCAATTTCCCAATGTTAAAACAAGATACAAACAATAGGAAAAGAAAACCAGCACATCTTCTGTCACAATGTTAAATAAATTGGTGATGGAATATCCAACAATTCGTGCTTGGATAGTGACTTAAGGCCCCAAGCATGTAGCTGTTACACAGACGTATGTAATAACAAGCATCCAGGACGAAGCCAATGTATTTTTGAGGTTGCTGCTGCCATACCACGCCCCCCCCCCCCCCCCCCCCCCAACAACAACAAAAAAAAAAAAAAAAAAAAGCCTGGGGTGTAGTAGGGATTTAATGAGATTGTTGAGTTAGAAACCACTCATTTTTAAGCAGGTGACAAGGAGACTGCTATTGTTTGGAGTGAATCTCAGAAAAGTAAAAGATATGAAATTGGAGGTTCCTCATTGAAATTGAAAAGTTTTAGAATAACAGGTTAATTGTATTTCAGCAGACCACTTTTTGAAGGTAAATGGTCTCAAGATATCAATGTCATGATCTTTGCTATGTCTGAGAGTTCATCATGTTCTAGTTCAGAAATGGATATGGCATATCTCATAATTGCAGGAAATTTTTTTCTGCAAGACTTGGTGTGGCGGTCAAGTTCTAGCTTGTAACTTAGGTCTGCTGAGTTCTGACTGTCAAATGAGATAATACCTCATTCCATAATGCGGATGAGAAGGGTCAGACAGCAAGCACAGATGAGGCCTGGCACATATGATCACCGCAAGGGCTATTAAATCCCTAAACTGGATAACTATATGCAAACTTAAGCATAAGTAGCATTGCCAGTGCGATACAAATGATAATTGAAACCAATGGCTGCTGGAGTCTCCCTGAGACTAGAAATTATGGTCTTCGGTCTAAACAACTAGCACGAGAAGTCAAGAAAGGCATGTATGAATTTCAATTTATTTAGGTCTATTCCAGATTGAGTCAGTTTTATCCCGTCGCAAACACAAAGTTCTGATCAAAGGCATATAATTTTAAGCCGTGGCATATGCAATAAGACCCATGATTAATGATTATAGGTGATATTATTATAACTTCATAAAATCTGTGTATTTATGCTATTAGCTTCATAATTTGTTTTATATTGTATTTGAATCATGTCCTTGCACATCTATTGTCATTATTTATCAAGTTCATTAATGTATATAATATGCCCAATAAAACAAAATTATGCTGCAGGATTACTTACATATTATCTAGATTTATGCATGATGTTGTAACATATTTTTAACTTCTAGAAATTATTTTTTCTGGATTCAGCCTATGTTGCTTGAATAAGTCCTATATGAAAGAAACAAAACGGCATAAAAGTTTTGGCCCACTACAAGGACAGCAATATGCTTCTTTTCTTGAGGGTTACAGACAGTATGGGCTTCTTAAGCCAAAATTGTAAACCAATTTCGAAATTGGAGGCCTTACTAAGTTTGTTGAGTGAGGCAGATTTCGTGATGCGTGCTACTTCCAAAATCTTGGGCTGGGGGAATAGGGACATAATAACAAGGTAGAAATTAAATCTTTATGGGACCAACAATGGAGGAAAAAGAGAGGCTAAACCTATGATCATTGAACTCAAAAGACCCAGGAGAGTAAGGAAAGACAGGTGCATTGAAGAGAGTGGATTAATTTTCCAGATAGGAAATGAACCTTTTTTCGTCATATGATTGATAGTTGAGTACAGGTCTGTTAATTGTGTTCTATCGTCAAAATGATGCTCTTAGATATAAACTTTTAAGTGCACTTTATCATTTTCTTTATCAAACTCTAAAGTCATGAAAAACTTTAGAGAAAGAAAACGTCATACCTGATCCTCAAGGAATAATCGTGGTGGAGTACACCATGCACCGCGATGAAATGCACTAAAGGAACTAGCACTGCTCAGTCCAGTAAGAGAGCTCACTGAAGACATTTGTGGACTTTGCTGACCACCAACTCCTTGCTGTTCTTGCTGTTCCTGCTCCCGTAAAGCTATGATGTAGTCATATGTGCTGATTCCCTGCATCCACATTCATGACAAAATTAACCACAGTTCATTCATCAAACTTTAGATGAAACAGGAACAAATGGCAGGCTTCAAAAGACAAGTCAGAAACACTGAAAGGCATTCTCATTTTGAAATGAATGTCCCAGCTTATGCAGTCAGTCTCTATTTTAGTTTTCATGACCATGTTAAACTATAAGTTGGAACAAAAGTAAGATTTTGATAATAAACACAAAAAAAAGACTGGATTCTCTCAACCTCATGTTAATCAGCAACATGATTTTGAAAAACAAACTTGATTCTCTAAACCTGTAAAACTTGCTTCAAGCGAGAGATATTACTGTTATACTACATACAGTAAAATGTTTTCCAGAAGAGTTATGGAAACAACATCAAGTGTGTTAGGGTAGAGTTATAGCAACATTCAGCTAAATCACCGAGACTAAAAATTTGTTTGAACAAATGCCTTCCTCCCTGGTTTGTCTATTCAAAGAATTAACTAAATGGATCATACACGACCAACTTATATTTACAAAAACAAGCACTAATTGCTCTAAATACACACAGTAAGAAAGATATCTGATGCTATTTTTAAATTATTTAAATAAGGGTCAGAACATGCAGCTGAACCCTTGTCAATCCTTGTCACAATTTAAGAACTCAGTTAAGGTAATGTCATTTACTTAGCGTCATGCCCTGTTCTTGACACAGCCCCAACTCAGTCGGGATGGCCAGGTCAACCGAGTCGGGTGAGCTAGGGACAAGCTGGGAGGAACCCAACCTAGCTGGCCAGAAATCTCACATGAGAGAGGGCAGTCAGCTACCAAACTGGGAAGGCTAGCACGAGGAGATTGCAGGTCAGTCGGCCTTCTCCATATTTCTTCCCCTCCCGAGACCATGGCCACCATCTCTCTCTCTCTCTCTCTCTCTCTCTCTCTCTCTCTCTCTCTCGTGTCGCGCTTCGGGTTGTGCTACCGAAGATCAGGTTCCTTGTTGTCATGGTGGATCGTTGCTGAAAACGAGGTAAGAAGCCCCCGATCTTCTCCCTCATCCTCCCCTCTTCCTAATTAATGCACCAAATGGCTGGAATCCAACAAGGGATCATTGGAAATACACCACAAAAAATCACCCTTGTTCCGACCCTGTTTTTCCCCTCTTTCAGAATATCTCCACCGCTGGTGTTCATTGCCAAGGCCCTCGGGTCTCCCTTGTGTTGGCCCCTGGCTAATGTTGGTATCCCAACCACCAGCGAGCAAGCTAGAACCCAAAAGACTGAGCCAAGAAACCACACTTGTTCGGCCTTGCTTTCTTGCTGATTTCATGCCCCTTTGCGCCGGTCGCCATCGCCAGCCATGCCCCATTGCCTGCTATTGGGCCAATGGCTGCGCCACCATACCTTGTGGTCGCTTTAGTCAGTGCCCTCATTGGCCCCAATCACTGGTAGGCCCCCTAGGCCGTTGACACCTCGGCTTTAGGAAAGGGGCATGGACACATGCTCCTCTAATGCGCAAAAAAAGGAAAAAAGGAAAAATAGATCCCATCCCTTGATTTCTTCTCTCTACCCTCTCCTCTTCATGACCCATGGGCCCCACCAGTGGGAACCCTTGCAGCATAGGTTGACCATAGTAAGGGGTCCTGGCCCCTAGATGCCGGGCAGCATGTTGACTCCCACCCCAGCCCTTGCCTAGTGCCTATAGAATATGGTCAACACCCACCCCTATTGAGTCATCTAAATCCTAGCCGATATTAATCAGTTGAGGAGTACACCCTGTTCGGACTGAAGTAGGCCGTTAGACACTACCGCCTAGCTAGTCCTTCCTTTCTCCACCTCGATACGGGTATAAATCCTGATCTAGTCTGTTTCAGTCCCCTAAGATTTCTTATTGCATATTTAGATTTTAAAATAGTTGAATATGAATTAATTGGATTCTTAAATAGCTTTGAATAGGTACAGCTGATTTGCCTAACTGAACTTTGTGGTTTTAAGACGATCAAAGGTAAGTGACTCCAACACTCCTTATGAAATTTTGAATCACTGACCAAAGTCGAATTATATGAATTATAAAATTATAAATTATATTTGATATGATTGACCCAGTATTTTATTAAAAATTTAGGATCAAGTATATGAATTATGAACAATTCAGATTTTATGTCAAATAGCATGGTTCGATGAATATGTTAATATTAATGACTTGTTTATGAAATATAAACTCTATATTTATAAAATTTGTATTTTTGTCATGAAAAGAATGATTTCATGATTGCTTTTAGTGTTAGAGACTATTTATGGACTACGAATTCTATAAAGCTATTTAGTATCTTATTCATGTACGATTTAAGAAAAATATATTCTAAGGAAATATGACTTAAAGAAAATATGATATAAGAAATGACTACAGGCTTTCAGATAGCTATGTATGACCCTCCCAACAAGAATAATAGCTAGCAAATTGTGATATCCAGTAAATTACAGCACTATCACGGGTATAAGATGACCATAGCATTTAGTCTGAAAGTATTATTTTATATCATAGAAAACTGGTTAAATAATTTATAACTTTATCTATGATATATATCTTGGAACTCTATTTATGAATCTGCATGATTTATGCATACACAAATGGATTTTTGTCATAGTTTGTTATATTATTATGTATATGAAAAGCTTTGACTTATAGTAAAAGTTATTCTCCAAATGGTGCATTAAAATTATGTAAAAGTTATGCTTGATTCGGTAAGGTAGTGCAAGATTTCTTATTGATCTGCGAAGCTCACTCCTCTGTTCTTTTCAGACAAATAAGGTTGTTTGGAGCAGAGAGGGATAATCCAGGCTTAGAGGTCAAGATAATAAGCTAGGAAGAATAGTGATAGAAATCAAATTTGTTGGCCAACAACAAATCTGGTTAACAATCTTGGTGATTTATGGGTTTATGTAGTTTTTGAGTATTTAAACCTTCGATTTAGAAGCTCTGTACCAGCACTTTCTTTATTTAATAAAGCGATAAATATTTGGACCCTTTATATTATGTACTTTATAGTATGAATTTTGTACAGATCTTCTATTGTAGACTTCACATTATTGTGGGTGATATCCCACGGTAGCACAGTACTGTCATGTTCTGGTTTTCGGCATGACACTTAGAATGAATGATAAGGACTTTTATCATGTTACAACATAAAAATTGCGTACATACATAATCCTTAAAAGAACAAACTTTCTTACAGTCTCAGGTCATGCAGAATTATAAATTATTAGAACTGTATGAGTTTGAGAGGATAACTGAATGGATTAAATATGCCTACTTCACAACTTATATTATTTTAATATAATATGCTAGAAAGCAAGAAATAAAAGATGTGTAAAGGTTATGCATATGTTGATGCACATTCATCATGCAGATGATAAGAAAACTGCCAAACATAATGTTTAAATATATATTGCTAATATTCATACAGTACCATGATAATGATGATTGATGTCAGAATGATAAATCACTATCATATTTACCTTTTTTATTAAAAGAATGTGGAAGAAAAAAAGTTGAGCAAGCGGTAGAGTAGCAATCATTGCTAGGAAAGTGCAAGAAGCCTGCAAAAGTGTAGTCACAATATAAACAAATATTAAGGTCAATATTAGAAAACAATCCAACTTAGAGATCAGGCTCATGCTTTTAGAAATCAACATTTCCTATTTAATAGGATATTAAATAATTTTCTGATACCATGTTTACTGAATTATTTTCCTAACTGAAATAACATAAGTGAGCTAAGAGAAACAGCTTTCAGGATAAGACAACATGTAATAAGTGGAAATCAAAAAGGAAGAAAATTACAAACTCACCACCACAACAACAAAAGGCACCAAAGAGAAGCTGCTTCCTAACTTTGAGATGATCTCAACAGAGAATCGCTTCCGCTCGAGGAAACAGAGTATCAGCACAAGGATTCCTATCGACCACTGTAGAATAAGCTGGCCCAAGGTGCACAAACCACGGAGACCTGTCAATAATCAACCAGGATGAAAAGGACCTGGAACAGAATACTTGCTACTTCTTGACTACCAGGTCCATGGTGCAGAGAACAAGGTTGGTTGCTACTGGAGTAGCGATTGGCAAAGATACAGAAGGTCAACCAATGGATACAGTACATAATATGTTGCCATGATGTGGGTCCTTATACCTAGAACAGTGTAAACAGTAGAAAAGAAACAATTCTACTTACCAAGAGAAGTGCAGAAACCATGAGGACGAAGAACCTTCTATAGTTTCTTCTTCCTATGCAGTTGTTGAGCCACTGAAGAACCAAGACAGCATACGTTAGATAGTCATATAATAAGTTTAGAGAAGACAAGGAAGAATTTGCAGGTAGCCAAGGTCTTACCCTGCAGTGATGATCAAAGCCATCCACACATTTGTCACAAACTCTACAGTGCTTACTGTACTTTAACACCTAGACAATGTGCAGACAAGATTATTAGGCACGACAATGATGACCAATATGACATAGTTTGGTACAGCCAACATAACAAGTTGCACAAATGGAAGGTAAATAAGGACTGCTAATGTGAAAGATGTGTGGAGGTTGGATAATATGCCTACATATTGATATGCATAAACAAGTATTAAAATGCTAAGCAAATGTCTCCATATTGGCATGCATAAGCATGTACTAAAATGCTAAGCTACTCATCAATAACTTAGTTCTTCCATGTATTTACTTCTGAAATCCTGACATTACCATAGAACATGAAGCAAAAGCTACCATGTCAATTGGAAGATATATGCTAAACATGGTCACAAGACTGAGAAATTAATTAAAAGAAATGTCACTACCAAATGCTAGTAAGACTTTTACACGACAAATATTCATTGTGATTTAACCACTACAGGAATGTGATCGATGGAAGGTAAACTAAAAAGGAAAAAATAGAAACAGAAACTGAAATGACTGAAAAATCTTTATTATTTTGCCTGCACTTCACAAAGTGTCCTAGAAACAAAAGAAGCTTGTTCAGAGGGAGGATCACAAATGTCAGAATTCAGGTTTCACTGCAAGATCCTGAAGCAAGTGCGACAGCCCAAGTAGAAGATTCTGGAAAAGAACTTCTCATCATCCACTGCTAACATAACAGGTACATTCATGGAGAGAAAACAGCACTGACTGACCAAGAATACATCATTTAAGTAGCAGTGTCCCTTCTTGAAAAAAATGCCAATATAGATTTATGTGCAAAACTAAATTGAGGCATGCTCCATCAACTTACAGGCAGCATTTCATTCAGGATTGAAGCAGGGATAAGGCTTATTCAGCTTTTAACAAACAGGAACATGCAAACAATAGTTATGCCAATCAAATCCTCATGCCAGCCATAGGTATGCCAACAGGAAGCTGTCATAAGTAATTCACCTGGAAAGCCATCATTTATGCCTGCCCCCTAATTTTCTATGAATAAAAACACCATCAGGCAAAAGTTACTTTAAAAATTGTAGCCAAAAAAGGGAATAACTTGGAGCATAATTATTTCAATTCTGCTTATCTTAAAACCAATTGCAGCCACAATTTTCAGATGCAACAATGTGGTTACATATAAGTTGTATATTTAATAAAGAACATACAATGATGATAACCAGCAAGCCATGTCCATTCATTTTTGTTAAAGAACAAAAAAATCATTAAATGCTTTTCAATATTTCAACTGGAAAACTCGATAAGAAACAATAATACTCTAAATAATTTGCAATGATAAAACATTGTATACAAGTCAAATAGCACATTCATGTTTTGCTTCTGCAAACACTACCAGTAGTTTAAAGACAAGCACAGGTGAGACATGATGTGATTCAATGGATAACAAAAAAAGTTTTATACACTACAGTACCAATGAATATGATCATCGCCTGATGCAGATTGCATACCTCAACTTTACATAAACTGCAGTAGAACATGCCGTCCTCACTCATTTGCTGTTCAGATGACTGTTCACGTGAATGGGACTGATTACATAACAAAGGGCACCATCTCAAGAATACTGCCAAGAATGTATTGCAACAAGATAAGCTTTCTCTCGGAAGTCTGTCACTTGACTTTCCATCAATGGCCTCTTTGTTGATAGTTTCATCTAGACATTTGTCACCAGTTGTTGCGGCATGTGCTTCATTTTTCAAGCTGTCTCCTCTGAATTCCTTGGGTTGAGTCTGTTTTGCATTGCCCTCTAGTTGAAGACATTTCTTAGACCTGAAAAGTCCTGGATCTGCAGGATTTGTTGCAGCACACCAAACATATAAAAAGAAGACGCATGTAACCTGACAAGAAACACTTGAATTATCAGTACTTTTGAGTTTTGCAAGCAGCATTTAAGTCCTTGCATATGTTACAGATTAATTCTACAAAGATACCTACCTCTTAAATTGTAAGATCTTGACAACCACACTGTTTCAGTCTGTGTCCAATAACAATTAACTAAATTATTTTATCAGCATACAGGCAACTCAACTTGTTATGCTTATATCGTGAGGTGACCAGCACAAAATTGTCAACAGAAAATTCATAGACCCTATTACACATTATATGTGAGAGTTATGGCCTGTTATAGATATATAATTAGGTTATTTCTGTCGTTATTGCATCATTTTGAGCAAGTTTCAAGGTCTCATAGCTTGGTATTCTTCCTTGTGGGCCTTTTGTAACACTGGAAACTTGCTATGCAAAATATGCTTAACTTATGCTTATCTCCAACATAGGTTTAAGTAGCATGATGTAATCCTTATACCTGTTTAAAATCACAACATTTGATCACATTACTGGAATGTTTTTATCAAAGTTAAAATATGGATGTTATCAGGTATCCAAGTGCAACATGCTGATTTTAGGGTGCTTCTTATGCTAAGATATATAGGACATTGGGCTTAAATAATAACCAAACAACTCATTTAGGTGCATATAGGGAATTTCAATTTTAGTACTTGTAAACAACTATATAACTTATCATTTTTTTTGCAGATCCAAGATGGTAAACATTATACCTGAAGAACATCACAGAGAGAGGGAGATGGTTCGCAAGCCTAATGGATATTATTTTATATAAAATTCCAAACTGCTTGATATCAAAGTTAATTATAAATAATTAAGTTTGTAATGGATGTTTTCTGCTATCAAGTCCAAGACAACATACCCTAATTTCTCTAGCATAGCTTAGCTTATTGAAGATGATCTTGCCACTCCTACCAAAGGGGAAAAAAAACAGATGTTCAAGCCACCAGTATCTACAAAAGGGATATTTGGATTTTTACAAGAAAATTTCACCATATCTGACGCTAATTCATGGGGGGGCAGAAGGGGCAACCTATGATTTCCAACATTATGCCACGAAAAAAAATCATACACCAAAACAATGATCTCGCTAAATTATACTACATGAATCTTACAACATTCAGTCATCAAAAGGCACCAGAATTAAACATACCGGTCCACATTCACAATCACTAGAAATATGAAAAATCAAAGAATAAAACCATACTACGGAAAAACCAATCTGCCTCACCAAAATGTGCGTAACAATCTTTATTTATTAGTCAAAATGCACAACAAAAGCGTACAAATAAACAAATGCATGCCATTTGTTCATGAAAAATTTAAGAAATAAATTCAACAAAACAAAGATAGAAAATAGGGACAGCCCACATCAAGGAAAGGCCAACAAAATCAGATCCAACTCCAACAACAGAAAATTTAAATATCCAACAAAGCAACCACAGCAGATAGATCTCAACTCAAATAACCAAAAAATAGAAGGAAAGAAAACAAAGATCAACATCACCACAAAAACAGAAGATTCCACAGCGGTAGTGAAATGGCTTACCAGGGGAGTGTAGATCCCTATCACCACATATTCAAAGAGCTTCTTTCCAACAAAGGGAGCAAAGAACACATAGAAAGCAAACCCCAGTGCCAGAAAAACAGCTATAGCCACCACCTACACAATGCAAGACAAAATCAGAACCCATTACAAGAAACAGAGAAGAAAAAACAGAGGAAGAAGAAGCAGAAATGTTTTTTTAAAAAAAAATCATACCTGAAGGGGATGATATGGAAGCTGCCACCCATTCTTCCTCATTTTGAACCTCTGATTGAAGCCAAAAATGCGAATGCTGAGATGGAAAGATGAAGAAAAAAGGGATTTTTTTTTAAATCTTTTGTTTTGTCTGTTCCCTCAGGAAGACATGGGTTTGATCAACCTGCAAACCCCTCAAGGTTGCAATGTATATTCTCGGCAGCCACAGCAGTGGGAGGAGAAGGAAGTAGCAATCAATCACTGATGTGGGGTTGGAAGGGATGAAGGGTTTGGAGATTGGAGAACAAGAGGAGAAGGTGAAGAGAGGGGATCCCTCTTTCAAGACCCATAAATCCAGTGAGGCTTTGGTTTATGGGAAAAAGTGGTGAGCTGATGGGTATTCCTTGTCTTGTGAACCCTCCTTTTTTTCTTTTTTGCCCCCCCAAGGAGACCAAGGATCTGGCTGGTGTGATTGTGACTGAGGTAAATAAATAGAATCAATGGATGGGTAGATGGATTTTGCTTTCTTTGCCCATCCATGACTAGATTATCACCAAAATACCCCTTTCTTTGTTACTAGCCTCATCCCATGCTGCCATGGGGGCCCTTGATCTAGGGCAAGACATGGGATTTGAGTGAGGTGATAGGCTAAAAACCACATGGGAGATGGGCTTGGTGCCTTGTGGTTTAGCCTCTTTTTTCTTCTTCTTCTTTTTTTTTTTTTTTTTCCTTTCCTCTTTTTTTTTTTTTATTTTTTATTTTTTTATTTTTAATATTAATATCTTACACACAATAGATGTGGATACAGTCCATAAAATTTTTAAAAAATAAAGAGTTGCAAAAAAAATGGATCCAAATAAAATCTCTAAAATGATGAACCGAATGAGAGCCCTCCACCTGTCATTAGGCTTTGGTAAAAAATAATATAAAAAAATTGTGTGGATATATGGATGGCATGTCAAAAGGAGAGCTTCTAAAAAGATTTAGGAGAGATATGGGCTCTTAGATTCAGAGTGGCACCTCATTCTGCCCCATATGGTAGATGGAAGATGATGATCTTTTAGGGAGGATGAGCCAAGCCCATCACCACAATTGACCCTCTCAGAAAAGGCTCAACCTTGCAGGAGAAACTGATGTGGATCATTGGATCCAGGCTTGAGCCACATAAAGTAGGGTCCATCTGCTTTTCAGTTCAGTCAAAATGTTCCCAAGGGACCCCACATGTCATCCCATCATATGCAGACAAGACCAAAAGCCTGCCACTTGTGGATGATGATTGCTACTTGACATTGCCCTTTTGCATTTGTCTTGAAGCTCATTGGCCTCTGTTGTTCAATATTTAGCTACTATTCCATCATTTGAGAGGAAATGAGCTGCAGGGAATCCTCATTCCTCTACTCAAAGAGCCTATTTAGAAACTAACGCTGTGCATGTTTGAGCAATGGGATTGGTCAGAGTTTGAGAACCTCTTCTATCTGTCTTTGTGCTGTGAGGTGAATCTTGGTGTGCCCCAATCCAGGTCCCAAAATCACCAGAGATACCTTTCAGATGATGTGTTGGGCAAAAGAGGGTGAAATCAGCTTTGGGTCCAGGGTTCTGTGAGCCAGGAAGGCTGCTTCTTGCCCTTGGGGGTTGTGCTCTTTTTGGCCTTTTCTTGTCAGTGGATGGAACCTTGCATAAAATGAGATGGCATTAGGTTCTGCTCCTACTAAAGAAATTAATGTCATCAGATTCCCCATCCCAACCACCAATTCTCTCTCTTGCTTTCCGTTTCTCTATCCATAACTATTGAATCCTCAATCATGCCACGCAAGGCAACCTCACCAAGAGAAAAATGCAGCAAATGACTCACATTTGATGGATTGTAGCTTGGTTCCTGGGACTCAAGTAGACCAAGGAAGCTTAAATTGCTGCTACTTGTTTCAGATATATAGCAGCGTTTTTTGATATACCTCGCCAAAGATACTTGCCCAGATGGGGCTGACCAAACCTTTGAAATATGTCATTTAGATTTAATTAGCTCCCCCTTATTAACATATGCCATTGAATGTAGACCAAAAATGGGCTACTTTAGATGGTCATTGGACATAGATTTTGTTCTACGCAATTGAGGTAATGCAACAAGCAATAGATGTATGACATCTGACTACTCTTCTTCCTAGTTTTCACTGGAGATATAACAAGAAGAAAAAGGTATCATGCAACCATATGCCTTCCCTTCTCAGATTGGGCAGCATCAATCATGTTGCATGGCCCCTTTGGTACAGTGTTTGCGAGCCATCTTAGCACTAGATTTAAAGATGACAATTTGCACATAAAGGGTGATCGATTGTTCCATGTATTGCCTTCTCGGCATCCATCTTATCTGCTTGGTGATGAGAAATGTGTTTAAGGGAGCACAAGGAGTAGATTGGTGATCTGGACACTGGATCTAGCTCTAAGCTTCTTGTTGCCTAGATCTCATCACGATATATCCTTGAGCAAGATCGCAAATAAACTACTAATCAAACAGTCTAATTGACTTCTTCAAAACTAGCAATCCACTAAAGAAAATACTTCACACATGCCTTTTTGAAAACTACCATCATCGCCACGATCATTCAAACAGATTCTGTTGATATACTTTCATCAACTACAATATGTATGTTAAAGAACAAGCCAAGCGAGTTTGTCAATAGAGTGGATGGCAGGATGCGGAAAAAGTACTGATTCTTTAGCCATAGAGTATCAAGAGCAATCAATCAAGTCAATTATATATAGATATATGATGGATCCTATAGATTATCGTATGATACCTTGTAGATGATGCAGTTACTTATTTTACCGCATCGATATGAGTCAAATTTGTTATAATAGATGGCTAGTAGCACCTTGAGATGGTCCCCAAGACTGATTTCCTTTCCTAGCCGCAAATGAAAGACCAATGTGACTAACTATTTCTTTTACTAAGCTAGAAAAATTGATCACATGCTTGTCTTACACATAGAAATACAAGACGTACAGAAGTACCTTAGAGCTGTGAGTGGCAATTGGTCAGCTCAGATCGGATACAGGTCAAATCAGGATATAGATAAATTATCAATCCAAAACCGATCTATTTACGAAACAAGTATCCATCTCATCCAGCATTACTCATTTACTAAACAGGTTGAATCAGGTTAAATGGATCGAATAGATTAACTTCTTAACCTATTAAATAGCTCAAATAAGTTAAATATGTTAAGTTAACAAGACAGAATAAACAGATTTTAAACACGTTAACTTGATCAAAAAAGATTAAATGGATCATACATCTAAATTTAAAATTGATCCTTTTAATAAACTAGATACATTTACGTCAAACCCGGAGGCGGATCCTCTGCGATCAAGCTGACTATCGAGTTAGTTTACAGAATTTCAAGCTCCACTTTATTAAATTTTTATCAAATCACGTGAAAGGATGACTAACTTGCCATACCATTTACTACCCCAAAGAGAGAGAAAAAGCCAGAGTGACCGCTCCCATCTTCTCATTGTCTTCTTTAACCGGTCTTCACATGCGGACCGCCACCTTATTTCCATAACCGACGAAAAAATAAACAAAGGTCTCTCGTCAATCGCACGCCTTTCGGCGCAAGCAACGGCAGGATGATGGCGGTGTGGGATATATTGTTTTCATGTGACTGCTTCGAGAAAACATGAGCCATGTGATGCAACCTAACCGAAACCCAGGGGAATCTTCTCTTGGCTTGCATTTGGGCCACGTTTTTTATCCAATGCCAGCGGAAATTTCTTGTGAACATTATAAAAATTTCTTGACGTATTGTGTATCAATCCAGAGCATCGCCTAAACCAAAAAGAAGGTTCACAGAGAGGTATTTACTTACTGCATCATGATGCATCGACTCTTCACCACAGCTCTATTCACCATAATAGAATCCCAAAACGTTTCAAGTCTGAAATGTTTCCATGCCTCTAACAAACCATAACGGGGTTCTGGTATTATAACAAACCCCAAACGGATACCGTTACAGTTTGTTAGGAAAAACAGCTCTGCTCTAACACTCTTGTGAGAGGCTCTATATAAACTAGAGGAGATGATCAGATCTGTGTAATAAAGTTTCACCATTCATCTTCACATCTTCTTCCTTCTCCCTCCTTCCTTAGAACTTCAACAGCAATGCCATTGTGGATCAAAATCACTTCGTGAATCGCATCCTCGTCTTGCATGAGGCAGCAAGGAATGGTGGTATTCCAGGTTGGTACTATTTTGTGACTTACAGGTAGTTTGCTGTCACATACCTTGTGGAAGTTAGCTTAGGGGAATATTGAAGTATTGCACAAAGAATTAGATACAGAAACAACGAAGCAAACAAAGGGAAAGAAAAACGTAAAGATTTACGTAGCTTGATCTACGGCCTACGTCCACGGGTGGAGATAATCTAGAAAGGTTGGCTAATGGTAGAAAAAGTACAAAGAGGGGAGAAGAAGGTCCTAGTATAGAAGCTCTCAAATCTCATACGTGCTCAAAAATCCAAAAAATATAAGCGTAGTCCTTAGGTGGAGCCTATCTGTCTGCAGACACTTTAAAATCTGGGTCAAGGGCTTCCCCAAATTAGAGGTAGCAATCGGATCAGGTCGAACAAAATATGGATTGGATTGGATACACGGTAGATTAAAAATAAGTCAATTTGAATCCAATCTATTTATTAATAAATAAGTTAAAAATTTACATCCAAACTTAGCCAGCTTATGAAATAAATAATCTAATTTGATCTACAATAAATTGAAATAAGTTAAATTAAGGCACAACGTGCGTAGTACACATAATTCCCTGCCGTGAGTCTCATTCCCCGGGTAAGAGTCGAAGTGCAGAAACCCCCTTAACAAAACACTTAACACAAAGAAAGCAAAAAAAAAAAAAAAAAAAAAATTACTTCTCCTTCATTTCCACTGCTCATGATCATGAGTATAATTCCAACCCATGTGTTGATTTTAAGTTCTCTTGCTCGGCTGCTGTCAAAGCAATAAGAAAGGCAGTGCCTCAATGGAGATGCCGACCACCCCATGCTACTTTCGCATGTATTGCTTCTACTCGCACAATGCAAGCTTCAGCTCACTCTCAGTTCTGCTGTAGTTCCCATCATGAGATAGGAGCCTACCATTTTCCCCTTTTTTTTTTTTTATTGTTAGTACCCCCATGGGTACATGTATCTATATTGCATCAAGTTAGCCCCTACATCAACAAGTACCCAACCAGGCCCGAGGACATTACAAACTCTAATTCTTTTTAAAATAAATCCAAAGTTTAAACCCTTTCCATTCCCAAAAGTCTCAAATTCTTGTTCCCTCTTACATGCGTCTGGTATTTAGTATATAAAAAATGCAGGGAATGAGATCCATGCATATTCAACCTCTTTCAACTTTACCCAAACCACAGAATGCTCCTCCACATGAATGGATAATGTGGCCTCCTCCCCTTTTTATATTTACTTCTTTTCAAACTTACTGATCCCTGGTCATGAACCTGTGTAATATAATGGAGTTCAATTGAGTTCGGGCACACACCAACAATGCACAGGCGCAGAGAGAGAGAGAGAGAGAGAGAAAGCATTCTTGGATTACAAAATTACATCGAAAAATGTAGATACAAATTTAATTTTCGCATCGCTTTCACCTCTATAACACAACTGCTAACCTATGCCTTACCATATCGAGCCAATAGGAAAAAAAATGAAATGGAATAGGAATGGAGCAAACAATAAATTTACAAAAAGAATCGAATGAACTATTAGCGATCGGCATTGTACAAGAATACAGATTCGGGAGCTCCTTTTGGCCAGGGGTCGGGCGTTTGCCTCCAAAATAACTGTACTTACATGAACAATGGAACTGGCATCAGTAACACAGCTGAAAGACTCGTATCACTTAAGAGCTGAGAGTCACAAGGATCAGGAATAGAGTTGAGAATTACCAGGATCAGGTGTTCACTGCTGTGAGGTTTGCTGTACACGAATTCAATGGCATGCTTCCAGAAGCAGCTGGCCCAGTTTTCTATCCTCGAGTCCTGACTGCCAAATGTTATGGGGGCAGCATTGGTTCCCCAGGCAGGCAGAGATCAAAATTGAAATGCCAACATTAGCAGGTCAGAGAGGTCATCTAATATCCTTTTCTTGTTGATTTCTAGCTTTCTTCTTCTCCATTGTCTGCTGCAGATGTTGGCTCAGGCTTGTTGCCTTCAAGTCCTGAGCAGAACATCAAATCACCGAGTAAGGAAACATCACTTGTAAGGCAGACAGAAACCATAAGGACACACTAAGGAGAGCGAACAACAAATTAGGTGATCTAACATTTTTACTCGTCCCATTTGAAGCTTTAGACTTCACCATTTCAGCCTCTTTTTGGGCCTTCTTTTTCTCAAGCTCAGCCTGCTTGCAATTCTCTTGGTGTGCACGCCGAAACATTGTCACAAAACTTGCAAGAGTGGATATCACTGCATTTTGTTTTTGGCAAACAAAGATTAGATTATATATAGTGAATGCGTGAGAACAGAGAGAGAAACATTATAATCCGAATGTAGAGGAGATAAATCTTGCAGCACAACTGATGATGACACAAGCAAATTAGAGGAATGGTGAATGAGAATCAGGTAAAAAGACCATTGCTTAACTTGAAATACAATGAGTTGGCACATAGAATTTAATGAGCCATCAAAATCTTTTCATTTATATCATTATGCTCAAAACATGCAAGAAGGTGCTAATATTGAATATCATACTTTCGGCAAATTCTTCAAAAACCAAGCCATACAAGATGAGCTATGGAGACCCCTGATCTGGTAATAATAACAAAATGGCACAGTTTAGCATGCCAGGAAGAAACAAGAAAATAAAACCTTATCCCGTCAAATTGTGGTCGACTATGTGGATCCAGTTTCACCGTTGGTTTTTATCTATGATGACCAGACCTCTAAATTGGTAAATTAATTTCAGATTTTTTCTCATTACCTCCTTGACAGACTTTCTCTTCTCAAACCCTTTCTCATAGATGATATCTTCCATCTCACCACTTCATTCTCCTCTCTTGCCACTCCAAAACATACTATTTTTGACTCGAAGCATCCTAGTTTTCAGCATACTCGCCTTACCATCTTCAACTTTGCCTCATTCAGCTTATGCTTGCGGGTAGGGCTGAAAGTGGGTCCAATACTGGATCTGAGTTCATATTTAATTGAATCAAATTCAGACACAAAAGGTGGAGCCAGTCAAATTTGGATATGGATTCAGATACATAGAAAATTTGTTGGATACAGATAAAGATTCAGATGGGAAGAAAATTTGTCAAATACGAATACAGAATCCAGTACAGAGATAAAAATTGTTGGATAAAGATTTAAGTTTTGTTTTTGGATTCAGATCCGAACATCCAGATACTTGACATATTAGTAAAGAACATCTATGTGTTAAGATTTTCATAACCTGATTCATCTACACATGTATGTTTGATGAAATTGTAGTCAAATAATTAAGTTGGAACTTTTTCATTGGTCTTATCTTTTTACGGTTATATCATTTAATATCAGTTTACATTATCGAACTTTGCTCAAGAATCCAAGTTGTATCCAGAGTAGTATCAGCTTCATATCTGTACAGTTTGGACCAGATACTAATAAAGATTTAGTATCCATCCAATAAACATCTGCATTCTTATCCATTGAATAAATACAGATACTGATATGCACATACCAATATCAGATACATATCCAATCCATTTCCATCCATACTTATAAGTCCTTTGGTCAGTGTTCCAGCCTTGCAAAGTTGATCATAAATCCTTCGACAGGGAAATTCCTTCACATTTAAAATTCACCGCAGATATAACTATCAGATAACATTTCAGAAGCACGTGACATTTCTTTTATCCTGCT
Organism: Phoenix dactylifera; assembly: GCF_009389715.1. Taxonomy (NCBI): domain Eukaryota; kingdom Viridiplantae; phylum Streptophyta; class Magnoliopsida; order Arecales; family Arecaceae; genus Phoenix; species Phoenix dactylifera. Next base: position 14,257,671 of record NC_052397.1, read on the forward strand.
ATACCTCTTCATATTTCATGGGTCATATTTCTTTCTTTTATTTCATGCAAGGTCCGCCGTACCGGTACCGGTCGGCGTACCGGTGGCCGGCCGGACCGGTACGGTACCGGTCCGGTCCGGTACGTATCGGCTGGTACCGGTCCCGTACCGGCTGGTACGCGGTGGTTTCAAAAACCACAGCGCGCGGCGCTGTGGTTCTAAAAAAAAAAAAAATCGTACCGGTGCGAACCGGCCGGTTCGCACCGGTACGAGGCCGGTACCGGCCGGTACGGGCTCCGAACCGGCCGGTACGGGCCAGAACCGGCCGGTACGCACCCGTACCGGCCGGTTCGGATAAAAAACCGGAAAATACCGGTTTTTTATCCGTTCCGGTACCGGTCCACGGCCGGACCGGTACGTACCGGCCCGTACCGGTCGGTACGGGCCGGTACGGCATTCCATGATTTCATGTATCCAGAGGATACTCTTAAGTTGGTTTTGTGAAACCAAAAAAATCTGGTGGGAACTCTTCACCCATTTTTCCCAAGAAACATTGAAGTGGGACGTAAATTGGGGAAAATGGTAAGTGGTAACCATGTTTAGACATGGAAGGATATGTCCTCACAAATCTCTGCTTATTACAGATATTATCTGCTGCCTGAGGAATCATAAACATAACAGCGGAAGCCTGTACACTAGATGTAGAAACCTGTAAGCAAGAAAGACGATACGTACACCATGCATTCATGCATGCATGCTACGTACATACATATGCACATGCAGATACATTTAACCTAGTGCTCAAGTTATTCTTTAATTAAACCACAAAGAAAGATGACATAGGCACGCGCACACAAAAAATATGTACGATAACAGTCCTGAACAAATTTTGGATGCACTAATCTTATATCAGCTTCTCATATGTTTTCTATAACTATTAATACTTGATCCTTATGGAGGATAACAGTCTTGATGCCATTCCAGGTAAAATACATGGCAGGTCCACATCAGGTTAATATCTAGTTGTAAGAGAATATGAATTCAAATCACCCCATATACATGGAATGTCATTGTTGCATTTAGCATTGGCAGGGCCATTGACAATGGATGGCAAAGATAGGCAGCTTTTCCAATTAACAAGAACATGATATCAGGAGGCAGACAAACTTCAAATGGTAGGGGTCTGGAGAATAAGTTCAACACCTCTGGCAACAAAACTACGTCCCAACATATGTTCCTTTTAACCTACCAAAAGAACAAGACGATGATGATGATGCACCCCATATACATGGGGTGCCATTGTTGCATTTAGCATCGGCAGGGCTATTGATAATGCATAACAAAGATAGGCAGCTTTTCCTATATGCAAGATCATGATATCAGGAGGCAGACAAATTTCAAATGGTAGGGGCCTGGAGAATAGGTTCAACACCTCTGGCAACAAAAGTACCTCGAACATATGTTCCTTCTAACCTACCAAAATAACAATGAAATTACTGCAACAAGTTGGCAAGGTGCCCCTATTTCTAATTGTATAATTGTTTTTCCTAGAGAATATTTGTAATTAAAACTGCAGAGTTCAAGCATCAATCAGCAAAAAATCAATTCTACTTTAATACAGAGACAGAATATGGCATTTTTCAAAAAAACTTAAGCAATAACAAGGAGTCATTTTATTTCTCTTCAATTGAAAATGAAGAAAACTTGGACACATCAAGTACTTTCAGACTTGCCTTGTTCAAAAGGACAACGTGCAGGATCTTCACCAAAATATAGGGCCAGTGCATCCGCATTTCTACCCTGCCAGTACTCAAAAGATGAGAAAAACATATTATATAAAAAATTGCAGGAATAATTAGATAGGTTGTTTCAGTGAACTGCAGAAAGCTGGTGGTGTACCACTGCAGTATAAAGTGCTGTTAATGATCGAACTTCAGCTCCAGCAACAGAAGTGAACTCCTTCAAGGTCTAAACAACATGCAGAACATTCAGATGTCAGAAGAAAAGTTAGAAAATAAATAGATTAAAAACAAGATAAGAAGCTGGAATGTAAAACCTAAATAACATTTGCAAAAGCTGTCCTAATTAAGAAAGGAAAGTATCTTTTCCTTCTGCTCCAGATTCCTCTTCTTCCTGATTTGCAATTTCGATGAGTCCAACTCACCAGTTGGATAAGTAAACTCTCAGGGAAAATATCCAGACTCATTAGGGCAAGTCCAACAAGTTCGATGGGTATCAACTCTATCATACATGCCAACTCATCTTTTTGGAAAGACAAAGTGGCAAATCATTACAGGAACATAGAATAATGAGATGTGCATGTGTTATAAAAATGAATATACACATACAAATACTTCTAACAATAAAAATCAGAAAACCCACTAGAGCTAAAGAAAATGGGTGTGGGTTTCTAAGGTTACAGAATCCCATGATAACCAGCAAACCATCTCTCTCTCACACACATTTTGAAAGAACCATCTGGAATTATATGCAGAAAATAATTATATGATTGATACAGAGCTAGAATGCAAGGCTATACCTTGCGGAAAACCTCTGATACTGGGCCATCATTTTCAGAAGCTTTCAGCTCCAGCTCGACCTTCTCTAAGCCTTTAATAATCGCTTGCATTTCTTCAGCTAATGATTTCAGTTGTATCTGTGTGAAAAAGAAAAAGCTCAAGAAACATTATTTCTCATACAGAAATTTTAACAGCAGTAATTGCTAGATGGATAAAAACCTTTGATGCAGCTTCCAAGCTTATAAGATCCTCATGAAAGTCCAGAAGATATGGTGACCTTGCAGCAAGGACCTGGTTTTCAGAACAACCTAAAACTTCAATGGGATGATATAAAGTTGAATAAAGATTACAAGTTGAAAAATTAAAAAAAAATGAGAATCTATAAAAGTACAATTAGCTTGACATAGAATTTGAATAATGAATTCTGATTTATCAATACTGAATTCTGATTTATCTTATTTCATCTAAGACTGTGTTTTTGCTTTCAAGTCCACTACTCAATACATCTAATATTAGAAAATCCCTAGTCAATTCTACAACCACACTAGCGCCAGGATATCACGCCATGAAGAAAACCATTACTTGCTCCCAAGAATAATCAGGGAAATGTTGTTTATGGATACTACCTTTGATATGTCCATTGTAATCTTTTCCTAAAAGAATTTATGCCTAGAGATATACATTAGCCTCGGTATCTATTTGATTATATCCAAAGAAAACCATTTGTTGAAACACTGAGGATACAAATATAACATTCTCCACACATCATCCTTAATAAGAAAGTATAGGCTCTCTTTCCAAGCAAACTAGGACTCTTGATAGGCAAGTAACTAATCCCGAAATATTTTCTTAAAAGAAAATCAGAATAGCACATAAGCCTATACATAAAGATACCTACACAAGCAAAAAACAAATCCTAATGATTTCATGACTTGTCCAACTCAACATATACCTAATATAAGACTCTTTCCACCAATTTCACTCAAAATAGGACTCTGAAACTAATTCTAAAATTTTCCTAAACAATTGAACTACACTTTTTTTTATTCGCCACCACATACCTTGCACAAATAATGCATCAAAGTCATTTTATTATTTGTAGCACGAGTATCTGTAAGTTTTAGAAGACTGTCCAGGCGGAAACCAATTGCTGAGCCTGTAAGAAACCACAAATGTTAATTTCAAATGAAAAAACAAAAAAAAAAGCCTAGCAAATTAGATAATAATTAATAAGAACATAGCGGAGAATTGTTAAATACTAATGACAAATATATGAGAGAACAAAGTGAAAGGCCGAGATCAAGGTCTGTTGTGCCAGTACCGGGGCCCGTACCGGTTGCCCGGCGGCATGGGTCAGTATGGCCCCGCGTCGTGCCGTGTTGCGCCACCCAGTACCGACATAGTAGATGTAGGGGAGAGGGAGAATGAGAGGAAAAGAGAGAGAGCGAGGGAGGAAGGGAGAGCGAGAGGGAGGAAGAGAGGCCGGAGAGCCTCCACACAGAGAAGGTGGAGGCCAGGGAGACGCGAAGGTGCGGCTCCGCCTCTCCGGTCCCCTATTTTGTTCGGCAAACCCATTATTGACTTCACTTAATTTTTTTTAAATAAAAAAAATTAAGTGAAGTTGGCAATGGATTTTCCGACTACAACTTAAAATCCGTAAAAATAAACAGGGGACCTTGTTTCAAAAGAAATAGGAGACCGAAAGCGGAGCCTTGCCTCTGAGTCTCCCCAGCACCTCCACGCGGAAGCTCCCCAGCCTCCATTGGCCAGCCCCGGCAGGCCTCTCTTCCTTCCTCTCCCTTTTCCTCCCTTCCCCGCTCTCTCTCTCTTCTCCTTTTCCTTCTCCTTCTCCCCCTCTGGCGACGACATCTCGGTTTCAATGCCAGAACTGTCTCGGTTCGCCGCCGGTACGGCTCGGGATGCCTCGAACCGGACAGTTCGTGACGGTTCTATAGACCTTGACTGAGATAATATATGAGCATGATGATAGATGCTTTTAGAACTAAGATCATCATGAAGGTAATGATAGAGTGAATGGCACATAAGGAGAAAGGGAAATAACTAGTATTGCGGTCAAACAGTTAACATAATGTTAAAAACATTAAAAAAAGGATGGTCCTCATGCACCCACTTTGATTATAACAATCGAGAATTGCTCATGAGCACTTTACCAAACCTTAAAACTAACTTTACAAAAAGCTTGCTCATGTTGTGTTAATGTTAAACACTTTTCCCCAACATCAAGAATTCTTCATTAATTAAACACATGAAGCAGGATATGCAGGATATGTAACACTTAGCGACTCAAATGCTTTCATTGATTTCTTTTTATTTTCTTTGTTATATCCCTGGTCTACTAGGATATTATTTATGTCCAAGAAAGCATGGTACTCTTTGAATGCATGTTTGCTACCGGGTTTAGTGTGTCATCTTATCATGAGATATGGGTCATCTCCATTGCAATACATCTGGATTTATGTCAAATGAGATAGCACATTTACTTGATACTTGCTCCTCAAGTTTACTAGTATTAAACCATGCATTGTTTTTTTTTTGGGTGCTTTCATGAATGCTTTGGAGGCATACCATGGGAGATAAACTGACCCATTCAAAACCCCAAACGTGTTTACTATGTCATAATGTTCTCTGCCACCCTACAGAAGGAAAAACCAATTAGCTAATCACAATTAGCTCTCTCTTTCTTAAAAAAGAAAATCACAGTCAGTCATTAAATAAGCCTTTGGAACTACTCCAAATCATAAGGCCCTGATTTGGTTTTCCCTATAAGTTCGAACATAGAGTTGGATGTTCGGTTGAAGTTTAAACTCACTACCCCATATCTCTCCACTGCAACTGAATAGTGTTCGGAATCATAGCTTACAAATTCAACTAATGCTGCTGCATGATCCTAGAAAGTGGCATTGGCCCTTCCTTTCCCCAATTTCACTAAATTTGTGTTTTGCTTGATATTTCAGATTTTTTTAATTTTTGGCACCTCTGGAGAGTTGCAGGCCAGATCCACTGAAACCATACACTCAAATGATATGCTGATACTATTTACTACAAGAACATCAAATATGTTTTCCAACTTTGTCCCATTATCATTTTTTCTTTTTGTTCCTTTTTTCGACCACAACCACAATCAAAACTGCCAAAACTGCTAAAACATTTAGACTCAAGATCAGCCCAAAACTAATAATGGATACTATATCATCATTACCAAAACTTTAACAAGTACATGTATGTTGCACTGAAGACTGTTAAGTTTACAGATGGAGGATGTCCAAATCAACTGATGGCTTTAACTACTAAAAAAAACAACTGACTATATTCTAATGAAGGTCCTGTGGCTTATATTCTCTGGATAAATAAACTATCAGGTCATAGGTAAAAACATGGACAAAGAACCTGATTGGTATATGATTTTTAAGAAACTTTTAAAACAATGTTGAATGACATTTAATGGGATCTTATATTCAGAAGAGGATCTGATCAAAATTATTCAGCAGAAGATAACTATTTTGACATTTTGTTGCCTTCATGTTATTATATGAAAGCAGGAGATAAGGAGGAGGTCTTAAAAAATAAATAAAGCATATATGTACCAGAGATACACTTCTGGGAGGTGAGAATTACATGATGGTGAGACCTAGGGGCTATTGCCTACAATAACATGAAAGACACAAATAATACTGTATTAATAAGAATGACTAGCAATCAAAAGGTCAAATATAATTTAACTTAAAGTGTCAATGTCGCTACTGCAGCCAGGAAATTAATAAAACATGAAAGCAAAATGTAATATTTTCTAATTGAAACAAATATGCTACTTTTACACCAACACTTGGAGCTGTCCTCTGCCTGCAGTCATTAAGGGGACCATCTACATTCCACTTTAAAATGCTAGTGAGGCATGATAGCTGCATTTCCATTTTGTGTGATACATTCAATGTAACTTAAGTCTTCTATTAAATAAAATTGGAAATTTGGAATAAATGATATGTATCCAATAAACAAAGGAAACTAGAAGAGTATTAGTAAATCTGATTATAATGCTATGGAAATTAGATTTGCAGTGCATTTACTCTTAACATTCATATATAATGCATTACATGCATTTACACAGTTACCTCTTGCAGTGCCCTGGTTTAATGTATTCCCGAGAAAGAGAATTTTCTTCATGATTTCCTTCAGTTTGAGAGAACCTCGAATCTGACAAGTCATATAATACATAAATGCCAGAAGGAAATATATTAGGAATCAAATGCAAAGAGATGTTACAGTGCTTGATGTGTACTTGTTCACATGCAGAATCTACAATGTTCAGGTTTTTTCTAAGATCTGAGACCTGAAAAGGGAAGAAGCTAAGTTATAAAATTAATTAAGTTGATATCTCCAAATAAATATGAAAAATCAAATACAGTATCACCTGTGAACCAAACTGAATCTTGAAAGAGAATACTCTTAGCTTAGATTCCACTCGTGGAACTTTCATCAACTCTAAAAAGAACTACACAAACAGTAACAGCAGGATGTACATGAGTTTAGTTTAATTCATAAAAACAAAGTCAGAGTAAAAAACAAAAGTTTTTCGTGACAAAAATCAATATCCTGATCTGTTAACATGGGGTTGCTGATTTAAGAAACTGTACAACCAGTATTACAGAAGAAATGAACTAAATTAAAACATTAGGTTTACAAGATGAATGGTTCATAAAATAAAACCATTTTGAGAGGAGTTTTATAACATGGCTTCTCAAATATTAAGGCATGCATATGTGAATATACTTAATACACAGAGATAGATACATAGATGCAATGTATATATACATGGAAACATACAAGCATTATATACATCGATATATAAAGATATACATATGTACACAGCACAGACACAGACACATATATCTCCACAAACATGTATATAAGTAGCCTTAATTTGCACAAAATATAGCTTTTTCTTGCAATGTTCACATACACAATGATGCATTTGCCTCGTGCAATGGGCACCTGATAATGAATTGAATATTCAAGCAGTTGAGTGGAAAAGGATTAACTTACCAAGCTACAGAGTTTTTTTGGAAATTTGGTTTGATTAAGGGGATGTTTGGATGTGCGAATTTATTATTTACTCATAATTTATGATTAGTGGTTGTTGCCTTCTCAAGAAGATGAGAAAAATAGATCTGATGGAGGTTACCAAGCGTTCACGTTCCCTTAATTTGGATATAAGAGATTCCATCTGTAAGTTTATTTTTAGTTATCCATAAAATCTTGGGATTTGAGAGCCAAAAAAACCTCCAATCAAGGAAAAAGCCACTCTTCATCCCTGTCAAGGTTCCATCTAGGTACCGGACCCTATACCACTACCATTCTAGTATAGTGCTAGTACACAGTAGCGTACGGTAAGGTTCAGCATACAAAGTGTCAACACAGTATGGTACCACGTACCAATTTAGTACTGGTATGGTACGGTACACCCAGTATGGTACGGTACTGACTGGTACAACAAATCTTGATCCCTACTATGTAATTTTCCCTCTTATCCATAAAAAAAATTGTTGCACGTATTACTTATGCAGCCATCCAAACTGCCCCTAAAGATACTGGTTATCCAAAGTTCCAAACACAGTTCAATTAATTTGTAATAGAAAACAAGACTGGATCTTTGCTTCTGCTTCTCTGACAATAGAAAGTTTGCAGATCTTTAGAGATTGATGATTATTTGCTTTGGCAATTATGTTTCAAATCTCTAATTGGCAAATTGAAGGTTTTAAGGAACAGATGCATCAGTGCTTATTATTGTGTGGAACCATCAGATGAAGCTTAAAAAATTAAGTGTTTGGCTTCAGTATATTAGAGAACTACATTGGATGAGACTTTACTAGAGAACTCTTCAGTAAACTGGTGCACGACATTCTTGAACAATGCAAGCATGGAATGCCGTACCGGCCCGTACCGGCCGGTACGTACCGGTCCGGTCCTAGACCGGTACCGGAACCACTAAAAAACCGGTATTTCCTGATTTTTTAGCCGTACCGGCCGGTACCGGGCTCGTACCGGTGCAAACCGGCCGGTTCGCATCGGTACGATTTTTTTTTTTTTTTAAGAACCACAGCGCCTCGCGCTGTGGTTTTTGAAACCACCGCGTACCGGCCGGTACGTACCGGACCGGACCGGTACCGTACCGGTCCGGCCGGCCACCAGTACGCCGACCGGTACCGGTACGGCGGACCTTGAATGCAAGTCAACAGGCCGATGACAAGTCATATTTTCACATGATGCAACAGGATACAGTTTCTGTTATACGCAACCAGCATCAGTTTATGCCTAAAGGCTACAAACTAAACTATGATGTAGTGAAAAATTATGAACCGAAGATAGAGGCCGACCATTTGATCAGGTCTCATATTTACTTATATGAGAATGTAATAGAACCACAAGTTGATATAACATGACAAAAGGAAGATTAATACTGGATCTTGATACAATATGAAAAGTCAATGTTGGACCTAAGTTTCATTATTTGGGATTACTATTTCAGCCCTTTAGACCTCTTCAAATTCAGTAAAACTTTAATTATTAGTCAACACAGAAAATTTAAAACATGATGGCGGTTGTAGAAATCTTCAGAAAATCAAGGTCACAGTGGGAAATGAATCTTCTTTTATTTTTTTTTCTATTTAAGATATTTAATTGACATTTATTTTATACCCCTCTCCCTCTTATTTACTCCAATTTCTTAAAAGATTCCCAGAAGGTAAGTCAAGCTTCAGGTGGGCAGGTTTCTTACTATATGAAGGTTTCTTACTTTGTGGCCCAGCTGCAACAAAGGTACTGTTGCTTGTTTTCCATCTGTTCGACTCTTTGTACTCTCTTTTTTCTTCTTTCAATCTCCATTTTCTTTCTTATTCTTCAGTTCCTTTTCTTTCTCAACTTTTCTGCTATAATATCTAAAGCAAAGACTTGACTCCATCTAAAACTAGGTAATGACACTATTCCTCCACAACTGAATTAGATTAACACAAATTCCTAAACTATATCAATCTAACAAAACAACTAAAGTTTAAAGCATGGTCTGCCGTACCGGCCCATACCGGTCCGGCCTGGGACCGATACCAGATCAGCGTGGAATCCAGTATCGGTAGTTTATCGTTGGAGAACCGATATGGGACCAGTACGGACCGGTATGGAGCTGGTACGGGACTGGTATGAAATCGGTATAGAATCGGTACGTACCGGTCCGGGCTGTCACCGATACACTGACCGATATCGGTACGGCGGACCTTGGTTTGAAGAATCAGTTTTGGCCTGTGCAAATGAATGTCAGTGGTTTAGGTTTCATTTCTGAGGTTTTGGTTGAAAATTGTAGAAAAGCCAAAAAAATGCCAACCAAAATTAATGGGAAAAAGATCACATAATAAAGAAAAAGAAGCTTTAGAGGATCAATTAAACATCATTAAAGAATGAGGAGTCTATCGCATTATCTAGGGCATCACAGTATTATTTCATTAGGTACCTAAATACTTCTGGGATTTGTGTTTGAGGATAGCCAAACTTATGTCAAAAGGTTATTTTAGTCAAAAATATCTTTGTAACTTGACATTTCATGCTCTCAAATCTTCTCAAAACCTGTAATGTTTTAACTTAGTACAGAGAAAATGTTTCCCTATATTTAAAGAAGAAAAGCCAAAAAATCAGCATAAATAGCTTGTATGTACACTTAAGTTCAGCAAATGAGCTATTTTCAACCAAAACTCCAAAACAGGCCCCAATTTTGGATGGCTTCTGGCCGAAACCAAACACTTTGATTCAGTTTCAGAATTTTGGGCAAAACTTTAACCATGCATGTACACTTGGTACCATCGCTTGTCTATCTATTTCCAGATATTTTATTACAAACTGGTGAATGGGCACATGCAAATGCATGTGTCAAATTTCAATTGAGAGACTCCACTATATGCAATCAACAATTTGTTTTTTTAAAAAAAAATTGCCTATCTCTTTTTATCTTTTTTGGTTTATGTTAACATATTTTCTATTATGTTAAAGTTAAACAAAGATTGAGACTCTGCAAATTAGAGTTCAATGATTAATGGTAAAAAATGCATTTTCAAACAAAATTTGACATACTATTTTTTTTCACTTTTTCTTGAAATTATATCAAGTAATTAGACTTATAAGTCCTACCTAAAGCAGCTTTGGAAATTTCGAAGATGACTTTTAAACTATAACCTGAGCATGAAATGATATGTTGGTAGTGTAAAATGCATCAAATATATCAGAGTCCAAATTGGGTTAGAGAAAAATTTTAGTCAATACAAAAATTTACTTTCAAACCTGTAGAATCCAGCTTTTGATGGGATTCACCAACTAAGAAAGGATAGGTGGTAAGCTAAAAGCTGCGATGATTTCTCAAAAAGGATTAAGTGGAATGATTTAGTGAAACTGCGAGTCCTTGAAATGTGATTCAAAGAGCTGGATTGGATTAGGAAATCATAAAATGGAATCTTGATGCAAGGCACGGCTTGTTAATAGGATTCAAGATTTCTTCTTTTAGATTCAAGGGCTGAGATTGTCTCTGGACAAAAAATATTGGTGCTTTTGTGTACAGTATAGATCTATCAGCAAATCCATTCTAATTAACTACAGAAAACCAAAGACTCTACAATCTACATCAAAATCTTCTTCAATAATCACCATTTTCTTTATTTTAGATGTTAGCATCAATATGGAGAAAACTTAGATCTCCGATAATCATGATATTATCTTTTCCCAGATTTTTTTTTCTCCAAATGTCCAGATCAGTTCAAATGCAGACCCTAGACAACAATTTCCTATACCCGGTTTTGCAGAGCCAATTTTTACCATCAGTCACTAACCTAAAAGTATTGCATCAGACCTGTGTAATGTCATGTCCAGATGTTGGTTGGCAAAATTCTGAGCATTTGTCTAAGAAAGAAACCTGTTATAGGTCACTTAAAATTAACTAAAAAAGCATATATAATCTATTCAAATGAATATTTGTGAACATAGGTTTGTTATCTAGGAGAAAGTCTCTCACATTTTATCTGCAACTACAAAATAAGAATTGCAGACAGAATTGTTAAAAAGAAATGGATTAGAAATTAATCAAACAAAATAATGCACAAAGATCAGCTTCCGTTGCAATGAGGTATATGGAAGAAGTCAAGGATGTTGCACAATTAATACCATGAGATTCTACAAATGAAGTGCCTTTGTATATTAGTTAGATTTTACAAAGAAAGCAGAGATAGATGAGTGTCCACATCATGCAGGATGCCTCAAGAGCATTTCTGGAGTGTCATGCGGACACTAAAGCATTAAGATAAGGAAGGCCGAACTGCTCCAAACTGCCTGGCTCAAGGCATACCCATATCAGTCAGTTATCGGGTCGGTTTGAGCGGTCGGCTCGGTAAAAGCCTTGAACTAGCCTGAATTATAAGAGGGAGGTAGAGAAGGCTTCCCATGCCACCTCTACCTCTTTCTTTCCTTTGTCTTTTTTCTGATTTTCAGGGAGAAGAGGAAGACAACTTTGAATATTCACTGTTTAGGATCAAAGATTTTTGCTTCTTAAGGTATAATCCTTCCCTACCCTCTCATCCTCCCCTTTTTTTTCCTTTTCATGTCAAAAATTGGCAAAAAATAGGGAAATGAGGAGATATCATGCTAAAATTTTGTGTTATAACACGTTTTCACAATATGCTATAAATCTAAAGGTGATTTACGCCATGCCAAAGAAATCATAAATTTTCATCCATTATATAATTTTTTAGATTAAAAATATAATTTTGGATTAAAAATAATAAGAAATTGAATAATGTTCAATTTTTTTATAAAATTAGTAGCTTTTTTTTCTTGGGGGGGGGGGGATGCATGCTACTTGCTTCTCAATTTGATAGCAATTTATTTAAATTTGGGAACAGTTATGGTTACACAAACATAAGCCCAAACTCAAATAAATTTGAAAAATAAGTGGTATGTCATATATACCTATGGACTAAAAAATATATGTAGCACCCCTAGTAGGATTCTATATTATTCTGAATTAAAATTAATTATTCAAATTAAATATTATTTTATAATTTAAAGTATTTAAAATTTAGTATTATGTATAGATACTGTAGAAGTATTTTCTGAAGCAATTTGGCTATTTTTTACATTACAATGTAAATTATCTAATTTCAAATAATTAATTTAATAATTATAAATTTAACTAGAAATATTGATATGCGTTAGTCAAACTTTCAAAAATGGGTTGGGACTATGATGTAATGATTTCTAGGACATGCAGCATGAAATAGGTTGGGACTATGATGTAATGATTTCTAGGCTGGCACCTCTAGAGGTGCAAGTGGTGTGACGCTGAGTGGAGAGAGGAGGGGGGACGAGGTTGAAGTGGTATTTGATCGACGAATACCTTAAGCTTCTTGCAAGAAATATCCATAGGAGGTCCATCAAATGTTAAAAAGCACTTTTCTAATTTTAGAGAGAGAGTGAAAAAGTGCTGAAACATGAGCAAAGATTAAGCGTCAAATGGCTGAGCTACTTTTATGCCACTCGAGAGATTCGAAAAACTATGAGATATTGGATCCATATGGCATGGAGGAGGCTCAGATTCACACTACTATACTAGACAACCTAAACGACTAGCGGTAGAGCAAGAAGATTTCTAGGCATAGGACTTAATTTAGGCTACTTATATCATATAATGATGGCTATTAAGACCAAGATTAGGCAAACAAACCCAAAGCATGCTGATTGGTACATCTACATCATTGAGCAAAGGTAGAAATCATGGTATGCCGTACCAGCCCAAATCGGACGGTACAGAACGTACCATACTATACCGGTTTGGTACCGGTACGGATGACATACCGACACTCAGTACGCCAAAAAAAACCGTATTGTTCCGTACCAACACTATACAAGTGTGGCACTGGTACGGGGTCCGGTACCGAGATGGTGAACCTTGGGTACGATTGCTAGATGGTAGGGACTTACATCTAGCAGGTAATCCAAACGCAATCCTTCAAACCTGTTTTTTTTTATAAAATAAGATCCAAGTACAATTAACATTTTTGTTGTTTAAAACAATTACAATATGTCTTGGTAGGCTACTACCTGAACGGCTGAACCTGACATTCCAATGAAGTGTTCCAAGAATGGACGAGGAATTGTTGACCGCCATGTGCAATGTTATTTATAAGATGAGCTGGATCCGGTCATTGTTGCTCGATATCTAAAGAAGATAAATTAATTTTAATGGGATGTAGGATCATTACTTTTTCAATTCAAGTAGATCGTTGACATTATATGTTGTGTATCTTTCATAGACTAATGTTTTGAGGGAAGGCCCCAACAGCTTTGGTGAGCAACTATGGCTAGCAAAGATAACATGAATCTAAATATTTTTGGACACCAACTATAACTAACCTAATTCTTTAATGATAAATAGTGTCTGAAATGCAATATACTTGATTGCATCTGCAGCTGAATGGTGGTTCCAGTTTCAGCTATCATTGAAAGACCTAAAAAATTTAAAAATCTAGATCCTCTCACAGACGATCTTCTCCTGTGACTGTGAGTGCAACTAGTCCACCTTCGCCTAATTCACAAAAAAGTGAACAAACAAAGGAACTGACTGATACTAAAGTGGTTCAATGACTTGATATATGTCCATTTCCATCAAAAAACAGACTTGATATATATCCACTACAATCTGAGGCTTAGATTAAAGTACATCCAAGAGGATGTGGAGTTGAAGTATAACGACCCATTTCACAATGATTTTGTATATGATGACAAGAATTCAATGATTGTTTGGCTTGAGGACCAGCAGCCGCAACTAGAGCTTGATGAGCCAGGATCGCCTTCTTGAACAGCTAGTTTTATAGCAAGAGAGGCTAACATGGATGCAAAACAATGGACAAAATGCACATGCCACACTCACAAACAATTGAGCAACCACAAAGGTCAAGGATGAGTAGATTATCATCGCAAGGCTCTATGTTTGAGACATCTTCCTAGAGATTTGACATAGAGAGAATAAGATAAGATCACCATGGTACCCGTTAGGATGGTGGACCCTGTTGAGCCACCAACAAAGTTAAGCAAGCAGAGGCACTTTCTCAGATCAGCAAGAAAATGGAAGGGAAGAGAATGGTTGATCCATTGGAGAGTGTAAAGGAGAAGCTTGTTCATTCTGATTTCGATATCAGTGAGCTCTTAGATAACTCGTTGCTTAGATCATTTAGCAATACGAGCAATGATAATGACAATTCAAGTGATGATGCATGTAGTGGACAAGGAGGTGGCAATCAATAGACATAGCTTGGATGCATATGAGTCACAACCCTATGGTCCTGATTGATTCACCAGTGAGTCACAATTAACTCCTGCCATACAAGATATAGACCAAGGTGCACGACTTAGAGCCCACGAGAATATGATTTTATAAAGGTGATGAGCCCCTCAAGATGGTTTGGGACATGATGTAGTTTCTAGTATGAAGAGTAGGATCCTTGGATGTATCTAGTTCTGAATTGTATATTGGATCCTCTTCCACACATTCAGAGTATGACCTTTATAAATATCCTTCATATTTGGGCAGCTACTATCCTTCACAGTTAGCTAGATTATGGGTCAAATTTTGCTGCCTCCATCTTCCCTTAGATGGAATGACCAAACCAATATCAGATCTTGGATCAGTATCAGGATAGCTATCCAGGAAGATTAAACTATGGGATGCATCTTGGATCAGTATCAGGATAGCTATCCAGGAAGATTAAACTATGGGATGCAGGGTTGGGCACATTATCTGGGTTTGAGTCAGATACCAACTTTAGACTATGTTCAGGATCCTAATGTCTACGAGCAACATAAACACTCCATGAAGAATTAGATATCAATACATGACTTAAAAATCAATTTGACACATGTATTTTCAATTATGCATACCTATGCATTCTCTATGGCAATTATGTTTCAATCGCATTTATTAAACAATCATACAATCTTTTGAGACCAATATAACATAAAAAAAATCAAAATGGCGCTCAAATCGTAATTCAAAAAACCACAATTATTAAAATAATGCCTCAAAAAATCAAAATAGAATTAAAAACATAAAAATATCGTATAATAATCCCTTAAACAAATATAGTTGAAAAATTAAAAAGAAGGTGTCCCAATGCTAAACCGGTATGCCACAGTGTACTGTACGTCGGTATGCTACATACTGGTACCGTACTGATTGTATACCGTACCATACCGATACGAACATGGTACCTCCTCGGCAATATTTATCTAAGACTATTAAAATCTTATAAACATTTACAAGACTATATTATTTCAATAAGATGAGAGGAAGTGAAAAGGACTTGTAAGAGACAAGTATGGTAAAGATGAGGATCTTGCAACATGCAACCAATGAGTGATACAAGTCGGAGGGAACGAAATAGAAATATATACATCACAATAAAATGACAAAACGAGTGAAAAGCATTTGACATTGTTTAGATGTTCACAACATATGCTATACATGACCTGAAATATATACATCACAACAAAACAACAAAACAACAAAATGAGTGGAAAGCATTTGACATGGTTTAGATGTTCGCAACATATGCTATACATGACCTAATAACAAGGACCTCTTAAATGCAATAAAAGGATCGGGAAAGGGGAGCTAAGATTAAAGCAAAGTTGGATCGAGTTAGTTCTAAATGATTCGAAGAATATCGGGAAATTTGGCCTTGGATAGGAATCAATAGGATTCATAAGGTGAATCCAACTCATTCAGTTATTGTTTATGCTCATAATAATCTATAATTTTCCTTTAGGTTTTGAGTCAGAGATGAATGACCTTAGAATTCATAATTTTAAAGGGCCTAAGTATTATATCTTTTTTATCAAATTTTGACATTCATTTAATTTGAGTAACTTCTTCATATAGTGGAATCGAGTTGCACATAGACTTGCAATTTATTTTATATCTAAATACATCTAGTAAGTCCTGAATAGGTGGCAAGTTGTATTTTAGGTCATTGCAGGACTAGAATTCAATGATCTGCAATCTAAGATGTTGACATTGAAATGTCAAACTGAACAAGATTAGATATCTTACAATTCCTATATTCTAGCTGGTTTACCTCAAATATTTTCCTTATTTTTTCTTTCCTACAAATTCTGCAACATGATCTCTGTCTTAAACTTAAGAACATAGAAGATATCTAACCGACTAACCCTAAACTTGCTCTCTTATACTGGAACTCAAGTTCAGATTAGCTTTACATTCCAATACTTCCCTGAGCATGTGATATTAGTGATATAAAATCTTGGAGTTCATAATATAGTTTACCTGCTCACATCTTCCAAGTTTTTCCATGGCACCAGTGTATCCCTGACAACCAAAACAAACAAAAAATTAGTACCTTGAATAGATTAAAAGTAAAGCAATTAATAAATAATTATGAGAAGGAGATAGATGTTGAATATATACACCTTGAGAAGCTCCATCTCCTCTTTGGTTGGACAAAACTTGATGAGATTTTCAACTTGATCAACATCTAAAATAGAATCATCCAATGCTAGAGCAGCACTCTAAGGTAAAATTTGATTGTTAAAATCAACTCCAACTTCAAATAAAACAAATAGTATTCTTGGATTTTAAATGGCTGATCTGATGCCAACCAGTAATCTTGAGAAGATTACCAGTACAATAGATGGATGGATGATGAGCATACCTATATATATGAGTGAGTGCATATACACGAGAATATTTTGTATATGTTTACATACTCATGCATCTACGAGTGTAGATACGTCTATTTATGTATGAAAAGTTGCATATTTACCTTTTAACAGAGGAATAAACATTATTGATGCAAGAATTTTTTTTCTCTTTTATAGTTACCAAAGCATTACAAAATGCTCAGGACTACATTTGGACCATGCAAAGATCGAAATGCAGTAGTTGCTTGCATTTCTTGCAAGCATGTGTACAGCCAATGGAATCCTTCAATGAACCTCTAGGAGAAAAAGACTTTTGGAACCAAAAGAGGCTTAAAACAAATTTAAACAAAAATATCTATTATTATCCTTCAAATTATAATAATTAAGTGGAAAGATTGGTTCTCACTTCTCAGATTAGATGTGAAAGTAATTGTTCTCAGCAGACCACTAACCACAAGAAAGTGAAAAAGGTTCATTCCATCACATCAGGACAAGTCCAGATAAAAATGTCTTTTGTGCATCATATGCTTACAGAATCCAATAAATAATCCAGCATTTATTTTCAAACTCAATTCATGTTCTTGTTAACAAATGTCGTTATGTGGTTAGAAGTGGTGGAGAAAGAGTTGCATAGTTAAGGCATAAGGAAATGAAAAAAGTTGTGCACTTTGCATATATTAAAAATAACAAGAGCTACCTTACCATCAAATCAGAAAGTGGCATCTTCACTTTTGTCAGCATGATTTCAGTGTTATTGGCCCGCCTTAGCTCAATCTATTGAAAGAGGAAAAAAATTAATACCAGAGTTCTTCACTAGAAAAAGCTCGATAGAAACAGCAAAATGCTTAGTGAACTTGCAGTTAAATCTTGGTTCCTAACTTGATGTTATTTCAAGTGTGACATGGTTTACACTTAATGTGTAAGACTAAAAGAGCTTAAGTTTAGAAGACCAGCTGCTTATGCAATGATGAGCTATAAAGCAAGATACTATTATCACAAAAAGAAATGTACAAAAATAAGCATTGGTAGTTATTCATGAGTTGAGCTAAAATAAAAGCAAAAAAAAAAATTGCTGATAAGAAGAAGAAATAAAGAGAAGTAAAGAGAATTTATAAACTACTTTCTTTCCACACCATCCACAAGAAGGTAATGCTAGTGCTACCCATGTCCTATGTGTCCAGATGAAACCAAGCTTATAATAAACCAGTATGTACAATCTCAAACATAATCAAATGATATAAGTCATCTTCAACCAAAAACTATTACAATAAACTGCAAACACTGACCACCTTAACTTTTTCATCCATGCTTAACCTGCAGTCAATATGTGCGTTCTGACCAAAAACTATAATACTTCAGTTTTGTTTCAGTGTTTTGATTGTACTATTAATTACCCAACAGAGAGTTTACATTCCAGACTCGTGCCTTTCCAGCAATAATCATCACAACAAAAACAAATAAGTCTGAACACTGATTAGAAACAATAAGAATGCTTAAAGACATGGAAATAAGTACACAATTTCGGAATATATTTAGCCCCATGTCAGAAGGAACGACAGTGACTGCTAACTAAGAATTTGCCAACTAACTTGATGCTACTTACTACTCAAGCACCTATTAGAAGGAAAAGTAGTGAAATAAGCCTACCTATATTCTCACATTTCTTTCTTCCCCCAAGCAAGAAAAACCCCGTCCACCGCCCCCCTCCACCCCCCACCAAAAAAAAAGAAAAAAACAAAAACTAAGTTGTAATGTCGTACAGAGAAAAGAAATCATAAAACCTTCTTCATACGAACAAATAAAATCCAGCAATGTAAATCTTCAGAAGAAGGAATCAAATTTTACGAAGGGTTTTGTGCCTTAAAAAACCATAATTTCATTTGAAATCCTGAAAAATTTACCACATAACCTACAAAGATTGCATCTTTCTTTCAATCCATCAATTATTATAGCAGAATTAAAGGGAAGAAGAAAGAAGAAAGAGGAGATGGGAAAAGAATATGCTTATGGATTAGGGGATGCAGCTAGAAGATACCCAGGTAGGGGTGGATATCAGAGTTTCAGTCCTCTACATCTATGGGAGCCTTAGTGCATGGTCCAGAAACGCGGGAGGTACAAGCAACCAAGAGAAGGGCTATCTGTGCTTGAAGTACATTGAAGAACAAAGCCGAGTATGGCTGCTCCTTCTACCTCGACGGATGATGAGATGATAAAACATCTTGTATAAATAGAGAAGAAGATAGCTCAACTCACTGAGATCGTGTCTCGATTGGCGATGCCTTTAATACAAGCACCAACAACTCTATCTTCGAGCAAAACCAAGTGGTTTAGTCACGAGGTAGAGAAGCAAACGTTTTTCCATCTTTAGTTCTGATTTAGCCGAAGCTAAATCCTCTAAACAAGAGAAGCTCTGATTCAGGAGGATCACCGAACTCGATGTAGACCATTTTGACCACTACGAGTACTCAGGAGAATCACCAAACTCGATATGAATCACTTTGCCCACTACAAATATCAAAAGGGATCACTAAACTCGATGTAGAATACTTTGACTACTGCAAATATGCAGAAAGATCATTAGACTCGATGCGGAACACTTGGACCACTACGAACAGGGCTGGACAGGGTTCAGAAGCGAGTTCCACAACATCAAAAAGCCGAGTCGTATGCCAAACTTTCGGATGCCATAACTTAATCATACGACGTCCGATTGAGATGATCTCTTTTTTTTAAAAAAATGAATATCTTTTCAAGATCTACAACTTTTGGCCAACCTCGAGGTTGAATCGGACCAAAATTCCATCATTCATGCTCCGAAACGGACTAGTCAAACCAAAATTTTTTTTTCGGGATAAGATTTTGACCGAATGTAGCTCTCTATCCGAAAAGAGTCAAGTGGAGCGACAGAAGGCAGAGTTGATGTAGAAGTCAAGATCTACTTCCTCAAGAATTTCAGTTTTTTCTAGAATGTTTCTAAATTTTAGCTTTTTCTAGAATATTTTTGATAATCATATTTATTTTAGGATATCTAGTTTTATTTAGACTAGAAGAGGAATCCAACCAAAATTGTAAAGGGGGACCTCACTAGTATTATAAATAGGGGCTATGTACCTCAGTTTAAGAGGTGTGAAGGATCAATAAAAAAAAAAGAAGACTTAAAGCCCTACTTCCGAGATTCCTTCATCTTCTTCTAGTTTTCTTTTGAGAGATTCGAGTTGAGCGGGTTGAAGAAAATCTTCCTTCTCCCCGATCAGATCAAATAATGTCCATCTTATACCATGTTAGACTACACAAGATTCTTTATTTGCAGCTACTTGTCAATTTTATAAAAATTAAACTTGACAAAAATGTTGTCTGACATTTGATGTGTGCATCATACACCCTGATTCACAATGGTATAACTTAACAATCCTCACTTTTTTATCTTGTACGTGACTTATCTACTTCTACTCGTCCTCAGGTATTTTTTTAATTACAGTGCATTTAATTAACAACCATAATTATCAATCAGCATGTTTTGTGCCATCATATAATGAAGAAAAATTACAACATAATGTCTTCACTGCTTTCATATTTCTTTTTGCACATCCAACTTTCCGGATGGCGATCGACAATCATCCTTCTGTACTATGTGACAAGCTCCCTGTCTAACTCCCATTACTTGGAACTAATTCCCATTTTAAAAATCTCAAAAATAGAAAAGGTGGATAAAGCAAAGTACCAGATATGACATTTAGACCTTCCTAATACAATGTTGAGCATTCAAAACCAACATGGATCCTGAAAAGTGTATCAACCTTCTAATATTGCATAATAAAAGATAAGGACCAACATAGCAATATCTAAAAAAGTAAACTTCTCTGGCCCTAGATGCAATTAAATTACCAGGTGAACTTTATCCGATTTTGATCCAAGAGATTTACGACGCCCCCCAGATTTAGAGCTATCATCTGATTTTGGAACAACTGTAGAGAAGAGACTTTCAAGTTCGGACACGTCAAACTCTGAAGCACTGTGTTCAGAAGGTTAAATGTAAGAATAAGGCAAATACCAAAAACAACAAATGCAACAATAACAACTCATTTGTAAAACCAATGTCAATTAAAAAAGATTTGGAAGGAAAAATTAGTGAATAGTACATGTAACAAAGTATCAGAAATAGACCAAATCAAACTGCTCTTGAAAAGAAAAGGTTCCAATATGGGAAAGAATATGATTTTGGGTGCCAAGAGTGTCAACAATCAAAAAAAAGGAAAAGATGCCATTGGCATTGGCAACAGGAGCACCAGCATTAAGTAAATAACTTTCATGATACCTAGGAGCATCTTCGTATTTTTGTAATTCTGCCCATAGGCTTCCTTGCACAGCTCTTGTTACCTTCACCCAATGCAATGGCTTCAACAATGATCTACGAGGTGCTGAAGCTGAAAGACCTGAGCCTGCAGGACGTGCAAATCCCCGCCCTCTTCCCCCTACCAGGGAATTTGATGATAACCCTCTACTAGAACCCTGAGAACCAGGGGCACCTGCTGGAGGAGGTGGAGGAGCACCTGGTGCCCTGGGTGGGGCTGGTGGAGTAGGTGTACGTGCTCCCGGAGGAGGAGGAGGAGGGGGTGCACCACCATGTCCTCTAGGGGGAGGGGGTGGTGGTGGTGCTCGTCCTCCAGGGGGAGGGGGTGGTGGTGGTGCTCGTCCTCCAGGGGGAGGTGGTGGTGGTGGGGGTGCTCGTCCTCCAGGGGGAGGGGGTGGTGGTGGCGGTCCACGTGCCCCAGGGGGAGGTGGTGGAGGTGGGGGCGGTGGGGTGGGGGCGGTGGCCCCAGCAACCTTTGTTGTATTTATGGAACGCAAAGGAGGTAGAGGTGGTGGAGGAGGTGAAGCTCCAGCCTTTGAAGGTAGTGGAGGAGGTGGAGGTGGTGGAGGAGGTGAAGCTCCAGCCTTCAAAGGTGGTGGAGGAGGTGGAGGAGGAACAACTGATCCACTAACATACGATTGGAGTGGAGGCGGAGGGGGAGGTGGTGGGCCTTTAATTTGGCCTCCTTGATTTGGCAATGGAGGAGGAGGAGGAGGAGGGGGGGCACATGAAGAATTTCTCATGAATGGAGGGGGTGCAGGCGGGGGTGGCGGGACGGGACCATTGGTGGATGATCCTTGGTACATGGTTGGAGTAGGGAGAGGAGGAGGTGGAGGTGGAGGTGGAGGAGGGCCTCTAGTGGATGCTCCTAGGAGCATTGGTGGAGGGGGAGGGGGAGGGGGAGGGAGAGGTGGAGGTGGGACTTTGGTGGATGCTCCAGGAAGCATGGGTGGAGGAGGAGGCAGAGGTGGCCTTCTAGTGGATGCTCCCGAGGGCATAGGGGGAGGAGGGGGAGGGGGAGGGGGAGGTGGGGCTTTAGTTGATGAACTTGATAGAATAGGTGGAGAAGGGGGAGGGGGTGGAGGTATTGGAGGTGGACCTTTGGTAGATGCACCAGAATGAAAAGGTGGAGGAGGTGGTGGGGGAGGTGGAATATTTGAGGTAGCTGCATTGTGGACAAGAGGAGGGGGTGGAGGGGGTGGAGGGACTGAAAATGTTGCTCTAACCGGTGAAGTTGAAGTTGGAGGGGGGTGCATAAAAGTACATGAGCTCCCAAAGGAGGGAGATACTGATGGTGGAGGAGGGGGAGGGGGAGGGGGAGGGGGAGAGGGAATGGGGGCTTGTGGTATACCTCCAGTCCTCGAAGATGGTGGTGGAGGTGGTGGTGGTGGAGGAGGTGGTGGTGGAGTAAAAGAAGAACTTGCAGAAAAAGAAGATGATGAAGTACCAAAGGAAAGAGGCGGCAGCGGCGGCGGTGCTGGAGGATCTTGCAGTGGAAAAGATGGTATTAGCAGATGGTGACCAGAAGGTTGGGATAGGCTGGCTGCACGGGAAGAATCAGGAACATCCTGTATTGAAAACAGAACAGGTGGCAGAGCAGAGGGTACTGATGGGACAAAGGAAGTTGCAGTTCTATCCATGGAAGCAGAAGTTGGAGGAGACTCTGTAGTTTCAACTGCTTCATGATCTTTTGAATCTGCAGAAATGGCTAGTGCAGCTGGTGCACTGTTATATCTAGATGGAGGATGAGATGGCATATGAACAGTAGTAGCATCAGAGCCCTTCTTTGGAGAAATCCACCGAGGTACTGTCTTCGGTTTTGTCGGTTTTATGTGATCCAGATGTTCCTGGTTTTTAATCTTTTGTTTGGATGCAACTAAATCAGGTGGTTTTATGATTGCTGGTGATTTCTTTGACATGTGAGGCAAAGATTTTTCAGTGCTCTGTTTTTGCAGGTCATTTCCAGACTTCTGACTGACAACCTTCATTTCTGACCTTTTCTCAATAACACCCTCGTCTGTGTCCCTTTTGCAAACATGGGTTTCTAATTTGAACTTTGTCTCATTTGCTATATCAGGGGTTCCTAAACTGTTATTCTTCTCCGACAGGGCAGATTTCTTCCTGACAATAATATTCTCTGGATTATGTTGGGATTCCCTTTGTTCTACTCTGCTCTTAGCTTCATCTGTTAGAGTCAAGTCATCAGCCCTGCAACTCATATGATCCAAAGCAATTGTCTTTTGAGAAACTATGCTATCCGCATTGTTCTTGATATTGCAGAATCCAGATGTACTCTTCTCTTCAACAGCTAGAGTAACAATATCCTTTACTTCATGCTTGAAGTTGCTGACTTCTACTATATTCTTCTCTTCATATGTAACGGTGTAGTCCAAAGTGATTGATTCTTCCTTGGGAACCCTATCACCAGAACTGGCATTGCTAGTGTCTAATCTAGTCTCAGATTGTTTTGACATCCCTGGAGTTCCCAATCTACCCTCACAATATGGATTTGCCTCATTTTGGATAGCATCGCTGTGTGTATCACTCTTGTGATCATATGTTTCTGAAATAGGCCTCATTTCATCCATCATACTGAGGGTCACTAAGCTGGGACTCGTGTCATTCAGACTAGACTTGTTTCTACTAGTAATATCATCCACACTTGGTATGGTAGCCCTATTTTCCGATCTGCTATTTGCTTCATCTACTGCAGTTGGAGCTTCTAACTTCTGTCTCGAATCATCTGCAGTGGTCCTCATAACAGTAGTGATGCCCTCTGTGTCCTGCTTGCTATTGCTGATCTCCAATATATTTTTCTCTTCACCCACTGAAATATCAACAGCCTTTGTATACTGCGGTATAGCACTGCTTTCAAGCATACTCTTCTCTTCAACTACAATCATGTCGTCCAAAAAAATTGACTTTTCAGTAACAGCTTCCTCATCATATTTGTCATTGCCAGTTTCTAATCTGCCCTCAGCCAGACCAGCCATATTTGGGGTTCCTAGGTCGACTATCCTATCATTTATAGTAGTTAATTTTTCAGTGACTACAGTCTTTAAATCTTCTTCGGTGCTGCTTGTTTCCATCCTTGTCTGTGACCTGCTCCTTGCTTCATCAGAAAAATAATAAATATCTGTTTTGTGATTCCCATCATCAATTGAGCTTTTTATTCTTATTGTATGAGTATCCAGATCTCTTTTTCCATCCTGCCAATCTGCATTGCTAAATATCTCTTCCGCCTCAAAGAACTCCTCTCCTGCCTCTGTGGAAGCACGTTCTGTTTCATCCTCGTCATCAGCCATAAGTTCCGTTGCGGTATCAGATTCAACAGCATCATAGTCTGAAAAGAGTACCTGGTTCAAACATGAACGTCTCTTCAACTCCCATTACTTAAAAATCAGACATTTGCATCTAAGGGAAAGAACAACATACCTCAGCTTTGAAGTCCTTTGGGAACTGGTCCTTGGCATTCCATGCAACATCAATTTCATCACGGTTCAGCATCAGAATATTAGATTGAACAAACGCTGTGTTGAACATGACCCTGAACATCATCTCCTCACGTTCCAGATCCCTATCCAAATGGATGCACTCAAGAACCACATCTCCTTGAACACGGGAACGACAATTGATTTTTATTGGTGTGCTTTCTGCCTGCATTAACAGTTCAAAGCTGAAAATTTATAAATTCAGATAAGGAACACATTTGAGTCCATGGATATAAGCATTACCTGTTTATAATGCCTAAGGTACTTCTTCGTCTTTGGTGTTGCATAAAGAATCTTTGAGCTTCTATTAGTTGGGGTTAAAGGGTCTTGACCGTAGATACGAACTAGTGGCCTGCAACCCCTGTCCCCATCAAAAATAGGAATGACTCTAAGAATTAGACATTCCAAGATGAAGGGCGCATCTCGTGGAGGCCACTCCGACCCACTGCCTCGTCTGGATATGTACTGTAGATATCTCATATGAGAAGGTTGTGGGTTCAAAGGAGACAAAAGATGTAGGAGCTCCTTTGGGGCTTGTTTGTAAACCATTTCAAGAATCTTTTGTTCCCCAGTGTACTGTTTTCTGTAGAGGAGCAAACCTGCAAGCATGAAGGCAAGAACAGGCCATCCGCCTCTTTCACAATGCATCAGCAACACATTATGTTGCCCTTCCAATGACAGCCAGCTCTCACTTGACCTCAAGAAATGATGGACCATCTCCAGAGGTAGCAAAGGACACCCTTCATACTGCCGTGGATAGTCCATGACAGTCATATTATAATCAGACAAGATGTCCGAAACTTGGCTCCTCCTATCTCCTTCTCTAAAGTTGAATACCATGAATGAGGCATCAGGAAAATAGTCCTGCAGTTGGGCAACGATACTACCCATGTAATCCCTGTACTCATCCTCTTCCAAGACTTCGGTCGAGAAGCAGCAGTCGAACACTGCAAGCACAAAGTCATCACAAGATCAAAAGTTCAGCATTGTCGAAGCAGGACAAACTTTATACCTTCTACTGCCAGCAAACTATAGCAATCATTCTGAAACAGATATAACAAGGGCAAAAACAGTGCTAGGAATACAACAAGACCATCAAAAATTCAAATCATCAACATTACAATTAAACAAGAAGATATAAATGGAACCTAAAATAATTCTGATACCAATACAGAAATACAAAAATTATGCTTCCCCGGCACTATCTTAAGAACCAAACCAAATACTAACTTTGAGCAGCATTAAACTTGTACAGTCGCTATTTTCGTGACATATTCATGCGACACGAGCGAAAGACATGAGCTTAACGCATTTAATGTTCCAAAAAGATTCGTAATTCTTCAAAAATCTTCCCTTTTAAAATGCCCGACGATCACAAAGCCTCGCCCGATCACCTCCAGATATTAAAGACCAAATACTTCCAAAATCATTAAATTAACCCCGCAAACCATCGTAAAAGCAGTAAAAACCATCAGAACTCCTCGATCATAAATAAACTGTCCGAATCCCCCACACTTCAAACCTCCCAACGCAATAAACTAGCACAATTCTACTACAAACCGAGATCCAAGCATAAAAAGAGGTCCAAAGAGGGGGCCATTTACCGTAGACTCTCTCGGAGATCTCCAGCAGCCGGTCCGGCGGCTTGCGGTAGAACAGCCTCCTGAACAGCGCCATCCGCTGGCGCTGCCACAGGCGGCCGCCTCCCCCCCGATCCGATCCAACCCGAAATTCTCCTCCAACCCTCCACCAATCCGGTCACGATCCAGCAAACAAAAGATCGAATCGCGCCGACGCGAGACCAGTCGAGCAAAGAATCGATCTAACGGCAACAAAAGATCCAGATCCGGTCCCCGATGGAGATCGATCGTCAGGGTTCCGAGCTCGAGGGGAAGAACCCAGAGAGAGAAAGTGGGTCGGTCGGAGAGCTCTATTTCTTCTCGCTTTCGTTCTCCTTTTCTCTTATTTGTACTGCGGGCTGGGGGAAGGGTGGAGCCGACGTGGACTGGAGCCGGACCGGGGATGTCCCTGGAGCCGGGCGTCGCACACCCACGTCACCATTTCCTTCGGCGCGACGCCAGATATACCAACGGACACGTCGGTTCACGTGGTGAATCGGACGGAGGAATTATAGCTCGCATAGGGAATCTTATGCGAGGAATAGGGAAATGGGAGGAAGCGTGGGGCCGATTGGACACGTGGCAGTGGCGGGGTGGAGAGAGAAAGGGGCCGCACGTCGGACAAGCGGAATCCGGAGGAAAAGTAACAAGGGCGGTGACGAGATCGCGTTGGGTTCGGACTTTCCTTTTCTTCGTTTAAATATCATTATTATTACACGGGTCGGCGGGCGCCCGTTTCGCGTCTTGACGGTGGACTGAGGTCTGGTTACCGTTCGTCTGGTCACCGGACAGCTAGCTGAGTAATGGGAGCGATCATCAGGGAGAAAATCTCTGTTTTGGAGGTACCGCTGCAGCATGGAAATATCCATGCAAAACAAATCCATATCATCAGGTTAAGTTTGTAGAATTGGATACAGACAGCTAAGGGATACGAGAGGTACATCCATGTAATTTTTATTTAGTTATATGTACTTTGGAAATTAGCTTTATTGAAATATTTGGAGAAGAAGAGAGAAAAAAAATAAAGGGAGAAAAACGTGGATATATTTCTCTGTTGTTTTTTTTTATAGCATTTGGTACAACTCAGAGGTTATATATACTCAGATTCTATACATGGAACATAATATAGGTGATACAGATTATCATGTAATTTCTAAAATCATTCTAATAATATTATGCTAACAAAAAAAAATAGTATAGATTGACATAGAATTACACTAATAAAAAAATATTATTTTAACAAGCTTGATGAAAATACAGTCATGTTCATGTCAATTTTAGGAATTTTATCTAATCCTAATGTACTTGACAGGGGTTATCTCTGCCCAAGTTTACCATATACTTCTATGTATAGATTGTTCACCAAGAATGGCCGTCCGTGTATGGCATGACCAGTAATTGGATGGGGTGAAGAAGGTTGCTAGGATGAGCCTAGCTCAATTGTAATGATCACGCTATACACGAGATAGCCGTGATTGGCGAAGAGGTCTTTTTATTCAACAGCAAACAAGAGAGAACCTAGCTTCAATGGAGCTCGAATCGACTACCTTTCGCTATTGAACTATAGATGGCATGTTTGCCTAGTTGTCTATATATATAAAACAACGATCATAATTAGGTGAGACCCATGTGGCTTCTATTCATGTACTCTATAGGCCCATAACACTCTTATTTATATCTACCATATTTTTTTCTGTACTTTTTTTTAAATATCAATGATGCCTTTGTTACAACCCAAAACTTCGCCCAAAATGGCTAGCCAATGAATAATCGATGTGGGACTAAATATATATGGGTCCTCACACACTTTTCTCATTTAAGCTCTGGCATCCTTACAGGCTAAGAGTTCAAATCCATTCAAATCTAATCATAAATACCACAATTGGCCCATGGTCGGCCCCAATAAATCCGTGCTGCACAAGTTATTTATCGGGTCTGCTCTTATACCATTGTCACAATCTATGACCTCATCCAAAATGGCTAGTTATAAAATATTATTTAGATTTTTTGATCCTATATAAATATCCAAGATCTATATAGGGAATAACCGATGTGGAACTAAACATGCACCCGCATGGATCCTCATAACCTTGATGGTTACAATCGTCATATAAAAGGGTGTAAGTTTGATAATTGGATTGGTGCATCTCCCGATTGGCCAAGCTATTTATCTTGGAGAGGTTTTTCAATTTTTCTTTCTAAAGAAAAAAAAGAGAGAGAAGATATTAATCTATTTCTAGTCCACTAGTATGTACTATGGGGTCAATTCACATATGATTAATATAGATTATTGCACTATGTGTATATAGTTGGTTGCTACATTTGGGCTTTCCTTTACATATTAGGTTTAGAGCCGAGTAGTAGAGAATTTTAACTTCCAAGCCAATTAAATGATGGAGATAGAATGCCTCTTCAACATATCGAGGAACTTGAAAATTTTGTATCATGACCTTAGCATATTGAGTGGATGGAGTTCAATCTAGAAAAGAAAATAGCATACCTTGAAGCTCCTGATGCATGGAATGAGATAGTAAAGGAATAAGGTCTAGATCCATAACCAACATTTCCATACACCAACTTATCCTTATATTATATCTAATATGCCATGCGTAATATCATTGTGTGAAAAATATTAAAAAAAAAGGTAAAAAAAGAGAAGGCTAAGGGACAAAGGCTAAACAATCCTTATGCTAACATAATGTATTAACATTGAAGGTTATAATACCCATGATAAGAAGCTAATAACTAATAATGCCTTTAGTGAGCACTATTTATGAGAGGACATACCTTCTGTTCGTTCCTCCATAGTAAAATTACTATTTGATGATTTCTAAGTAATAAATAACATGGTGAGCAAATATAAAATAAATGGTGAGTGCATATTTATGTCATGGTTGAAGTTCCAAAGCACTTCCATTGAAGTGGAAATAATAGACAAGGACGAAATTGTGTACAAAAAATGGCCATAGATAATTAAGTCATGCTTGTTGCAACTAAGCAGCATTCTTGTTATCTTTCCAAAAAGGTATGGTTAACTAAGAAATAGTCAAATAACATTTTCCAGCTCTATGTTTAAGTAGTGAAGTAGTTAATTCTCCTACTTAATCATAGCCATCCTCTAGTTAGCTATCCAACAACTTAAAATAGCCTTAACATAAATGGCCATCATTCCATAGCATTTTGCTATCTAGTTATTTGTTTCTTTCTTTTCTTTTCCAACAATCTATTAGTGTTACATTCCAAAAAACCTAGTGTATTAATTTTTTCATATGCACACTTTTCTATGCATAGGCAATTTTGAGCAAGATGACATAGGTAATCTTGACCACCATTTCCAAAGCATTCTGTTTTTTAGTTATTTATTCTTTTCTTTTTTTTTCCAACAATGTAGTATTCTTACTTCTTTTTTTTTCAAAAAATTAGTGCATGAAATTTTTTCTTCATACCGTCACACTTTTATATGTATAGGTAATTTTGTGCTAGACAGCATAAGTAGTCTACTGCTCAATACGCTAAACCTCTAACTCTCTAGTGAATACCGGCAGCCTCAAGTATCTACTAGTACATCTTAGTTGAATTGAATGATGCAGTATGTTAGTATTCCTACGACCAACCTATTACACCGAAAAGAAATACTAGAACTACATCTAGGACCACTTAAATAGGTCATGTCTTACCTTAATCTCAATCCCAAGAGATTAATCACAAAAGTTCTTGTCAGCCAGGAGCAAATAAAGCCTTGATGTGGAGGTGCCAACCACTCTTTGCAAGCAAAAGGTCCTCTGCTCCATATCTTAGCCTAGTTCTCTAGATCCATTAAATGGCTGCTGGGTATTATAAAGCCAGAGAGTCAAAGACAAAGCAAGAGATGGACCTATCCATCTTAATAACCCTAGCCATGCTCTTTATAACTAAATAAAATGTAGCAGGAGTGCGGTCCATTTCACAATTTCAGGTGGAATATGGAGAAATCCCACCAACCAGTCAACAGTCATCCACCAAAAGAGCCAATTTTTGTCATGATGAGACATTAAAGGAGGATTTTGGACAATCAAAGATGTCGAGAAAGGAACTATTCCATCCAATATAAAGGCTAACTCTATCTCAATTGGGACAGACAATAGGCTCTTACCTCCTCAGTGAAAAGATCATAAAAAATGTACACATGGGAAGTTTTTCAGACTCACTAATGCTGACCTAACAATTTTAATAATTAATTACCTTCTATATATTGCATATCAGATCAATTTGGCAGGAGAACTACTGGTGTGCATGAAACCAGAGCCCTTCTAACATTACTCAGAAAACATTTCCAGTTCTTATCCAAAAAAAGAAAAAGAGAAATTCTAGTTGCTTAATGGACACCATGAGGTGACCACAAGATGGCTAGGTGTCACACCTTGGATTCATTGTCTCAACTGCTGGAATTTTGTTGTTAACTGGATTATTCTTGCGTAGCATGATGGTTTCATGTTTTCCTTTGTGAATCTTTTCAGCTTCAAATGAGCCTCCTTGGAGACAAATTCACTGAGAAAAAGTGAACATCATTTGTCCGGAATCAGCTCCTGAGGTGAGAAATGGTATGATAAAATGTTCTGCAAAAGACCAACACAACTTTTGCCACCTTTTTCCATGTTGAAAAAGAGGCATCATGCGCTTGGTGGTCCTAGATTCTGCCACAAGTACCTCTCTAAACAGGGAAAGTAGTGAGCAAGATTAGGGAAAATAATGTTCATTGTCATATTTCTTGTAGAAAATTTTCTAGTGAGTTGAACTGTTGAGATAGAAGAAAGGTAGGGAAAAAAACACTCTGTATTCATAGGTGGTTATTTATCTTCAGAGTCTTATGAATTGATGTGACCACACACAGTTGGAATGCGAAAGAAGGCAGCTTTGCTCATCATAATGTTGGTATTCGACTTTGAAAAAAAAATCTTAATATTAGGATCACATAGAAAATGGACCATCTCTTAGGTGCATCCATGTCTGCATATCAGAAGTGTGGAGATTTTCTAAAATTGGATGGTGGTATTTTAATTATGTTTTCCAAGACAAGGTTGAAAAACAAAATGAGAGATGCATAATAGCTCAATTGCTCAAGCAAGAGCAATAAGTTCTCTCTATTTGTGAAAGTTATTCAACATGCATACTTGTTGTCTTGAGATAATATATAGAGTGATTGCATCTCAAGGATATGGTATGTATTCAAAGGTATTTTCGCATTTGTTCACTGCAGAAGGTTGCACTCCTACTAGCCAGCAAAGCAGTGCTACCACAGGAATATGATAACTCCCAGTTTCAATTGCAACTTCATCTATCTTTTCCATTTAAGTGAGAGATTTTTGTAGTTGGATTCTCTCTTTATGGCTTTACTCTCCTGGAGTTCTTCTTCTTGATTTTGATTGGAAAGCATGGTTGTATCTTTATTAAAGCAAACAGAGGGAAAAAAGGGCCTCTACAATTTAAAGTCCCCATAGATCTCTCTATCATCATATTGGAGTTATGATGCTTCTCTCAGTCATAAACTTAGTTTATGATGGAACTCGGTCACATACTTGAACAAAGCAACAATCCTTCCTTAGTGGCCCTCAATGCCTGTTCACATGCATCACAAGACCATATATTGTTATGTCGAGTTATAATTCTTTTTTTTTTTCATTCTGTTCTTTTAAAAAAAGGGGGACAGTCAAAATCAATTCTCATAAATATCTCTCCTTGAAAGCTTGAGAAAGGGACAAAAGAATGATGAGCTCCAAATTTAAGTGGCCCACTCCTCAAAATTGTGAAGAAAGTGGTTCAAGATCTTCCAAGTATCATCTACCATAGTCTGCTATGGTCCACAGTATTAGCATGGTGATGGAGGACAAAGAATCTGAGTTCGCATTTTCAATCTTGTAATTGTTGTAGTTGTAAAACCATCTGTAAATAGGATCATAATAGAACCAATCATGAAAAGGGAAGCATACCTGGATCCATGAGTAATCTGATGAATGATCAAGCTTCGTTTGTTTCTCCCTCTTGGCCCCTGTTCAAACACCCGGAGATGGAGTCCGTTTTTTTGTGTTCGCCTTCTAGGCAGAGGGTGAGACCCCTTCGAATATCCTACCATCAAGGATATTATGCTTCCACTTCTCAAGGAGACAGTTACGGTAATCCTCGTAACTGACCACGATGTGGTCATGTGGGTCAAAACCCAACATTCTCCCACTTGACCCATGTAACCATACTTTGGTTAGAATGATATAAACATTAGGCGCGCATCATTCTAATCCACAGTTAGTTGGGTCATCATAATACCATAATTAAACAACTTACTAATGCGAGTCAAGGCGGTTCCACATCAACATAATGACATAGTTCCTTCCAAGTACTACAACACTAGCAAATTATTTAACCACAGTCCATAAATGAGAAGTATCTTTAATGGTCAAACATTATGTCTTTGTCAGAGACAATTCCTGTAATCATACATTCAAACCCATACATGTACATATATTTGAAGAACAGGAAAATCAGAAACATGATCAATTATATCTAAGTGTCAAAAAAATAAACATAATACAATCCTCAATTAATATCATGGATTACAACTAAAACCCATTCTTTCAACATGCTCTTTAAAAGTCTTGGGTTGTAAACCTTTTCCTCAAAGGATCGGCAATCATGAGCTCTGTCCTCATATTTTCTATAGACACATTTTGTTTCTGAACTTCCTCCTTGACAACAAAATATTTAAGCTCAATGTGCTTGGCACCATTAGAATATTTGTCGTTTCTGGAGAAATAGACGGCTGCAGTATTGTCACAAAAGATTTTCAGCGGCCTGGCAATAGAGTCGACAATCCCAAGTCCCGAGATGAAGTTACGCAGCCACAAACTATGAACCGTGGCCTCAAAGCATGCCACAAATTTTGCTTCCATGGTGGACGAAGCAGTGCTTGTCTGTTTGGCACTTTTCCATGAGATTGCTCATCCAGCTAATAGGAACAAAAAACCAAACGTTGACTTTCTACTATCCACACATCCAGCAAAGTCTGAATCCGAATAGCCAATCACCTCAAGGCTATCTGACTTTCTATATATAAGCATGTAATTCTTTGTTCCTTGCAAGTATCTCATCACCTTCTTTGCAGCTTTCCAGTGATCCATCCCTGAATTACTTTGGTATCTTCCTAGCATTCCAACTGCAAAACTGATGTCCGGTCTGGTACAGGTCTGAGCGTACATCAAACTACCAACTGCAGAAGCATAAGGTATATTTTCCATCTGCTTACATTCCAATTCATTCTGTGGGCATTGCATGAGACTAAATTTATCTCCTTTCTAAATTGGAACAACACTGGCTGAACAGTTCTCCATACCAAATCTCTCTAGAACTCTGTCTATATATGCCTTTTGAGACAACCCTAACAATCCACGTGATCGATCACGAAATATTTCAATGCCTATCACGTAGGTTGCCTCATTCATATCTTTCATTTCAAAGTTCCTTGAGAGAAAAACCTTAATTTCATACAATAAGCCAAGATCACTACTGGCAAGCAATATGTCATCAACATATAGGACCAAAAAGATAAACTTGCTCCCACTGACCTTCAGGTATATACACCGATCAACAGTGTTTTCCTTAAAACCGAAGGAAGTGATGGTATCATTGAACTTGCGATACCATTGTCGAGAAGCTTGTTTAAGACCATATATTGACTTTTTAATTTGCAAACCATGTGTTCTTTTTTCTTTAATGGAAAACCTTCGGGCTGGTCCATATAGACTTCTTCATCTAAACTCTCATTCAGAAAAGCAGTTTTTACATCCATTTGGTACAACTCTAAATCATAATGTGCAACCAAAGCCATAATGATTCTAAATGAGTCCTTTTTAGATACAGGAGAAAATGTCTCTTTATAATCAATGCCTCCTTTCTGAGTGAAACCTTTGGCCACCAGTCTGGCTTTATGTCGTTCAACATTACCCTTTGAGTCGAGCTTGGTCTTAAAGACCCACTTACACCCAACTGTCTTACAACCTTCGGGCAAATCAACGACATCCCAGACTTCATTCTGATCCATTGATTTCAACTCATCTTTCATGGCATCAATCCATTTAATAGAATCAATACTTTCTATGGCTTGTTTAAAAGAAACCGGATCTTTTCTTGTCCCTATATCAAAATCAAATTCTTGTAGATAAATCATATAATCATTTGGAATGGCAGATCTTCTTTCTCTTTGAGATCTCCTTAATGTCATTCCTTGTGGTTCTTCTACAACTTGTTTAGTGGTGATAACTTCATTATAGAGTGTTTGATTATTAATTTGTTGTTCATTGTTATTAAACTGTGTGACAACTGTAGGAACAACAATTTTCTTAGAAGTCATGGGTAAAGGGACTTGCACCCTAACTTCTTGAATTTTCATATTTTGTGGTTTATCACTCCCACTGGTTTCACCATTCTCAATGAATTTGACATTACCGGTCTCTATAATTCTCGTACTATGGTTAGGACAGTAAATCCTATACCTTTTGGATTTTTCGGAATAACCTATAAATTATCCACTAATCGTTCTAAAATTCAATTTCTTTTCATGTGGATTATAAATTCTGGCCTCCGCCGGACAACCCCAAACATGCAGGTGTCTTAAACTCGGTTTCCTTCCTGTCCATAACTCAAAATGAGTTTTTGGAACTGCCTTACTAGGAACTCGGTTTAATATGTATACAGCGGTCTTAAGAGCTTCCATCCACAACGATATAGGTAACGAAAAATTACTTAACATACTCCTAACCATATCCATAAGTGTACGATTACGCCTTTCAGCTACTCAATTCTGCTGTGGCGTTCCCGGCATAGTGTATTGAGCACGTATCCATGCTTTTCTAAGAGTTTAGCAAATGGGCCAGGGTGCTGTCCTGTTTCATCATACCTACCATAATATTCACCACCTCTATCAGACCTAACAATTTTCACCTTTCTATCTAATTGTCTTTCAACCTCAGTAATGTATACCTCTAGGACATCCACTGCCTGAGATTTTTCATGCAACAAATAGACATAACCATAACGTAAAAAATCATCAATAAAGGTGATAAAATACTTCTCTCCACCAAATGATGGGAGTCAAAAGGCCCACAAATGTCTGTATGGATAATTTCAAGAAGTTCTTCATTTCTTGTGGCAACCTTCTTTGTGTGTTTGGTTTGCTTTCCCTTAATGCAGTCTACACACATACCGAGATCAGTAAAGTTTAAGTTTGACAAAATCTCATCCTTTACTAATCTCTCTAATCTTTCTTTGGATATATGATCTAATCTTTTATGCCACAAGTTAGAAGATTTTTCATTTATCAGGTTTCGTTTAATTCCAACATTATGATGCAAGGTCATAAGAGTTTCAGCAAAATGATTATCAAGATTTACTTTGTATAAGCCATCACACAAAACACCAGAACCAAGGAAGACATTGTCTTTGAAAAGACGCAAACTACCATTCCCAATTTTAAAGAAATATCCTTCAACATCAAGTTTAGAAACAAAAATTAAATTTCTAGAAATAGAAGGAACATAAAGAGTCTGAAGCAAATCTAAATGACAACCAGTATTTAAAAACAAACGATAGGTTCCAACAGCTGTTACAGAAACTCTAACCCCATTCCCCAAAACGATAAAACTCTCATTTGGATCTTGCATCTGGGTTGTAAGGAATCCCTGCATCGTATTTGAAACATAAACATTAGAACCTGAGTCAAACCACCAAGTATTAGAAGGAACTTCAGTAAGATTTGATTCAAAACATACATAAGCCAAAGGCTCACCTTTCTTTTCAAACCATGCCTTGCATTTATGACAGTCCTTCTGATAGTGTCCCAATTTCTTGCAAAAATGGCATCTATCTTTGTTTTGTTTCTTCTTATGAACCTCGGTATCATGATGAGGCTCTTTACCCTTGGATGGTCCACTCTTCATGCCCTTTCTTGGCTTTTTTCCATTTCTTCTTGGCTCCATGGCTTACAAGATTGACAGAATGATGTCCTTGTTGCTTAAGTCTTGTCTCCTCTTGAACAAGCATACTGGTCAATTCATTCACATTCCACTTATCCTTAATAGTGTTATAGTGAATTTGAAATGATCCAAATTGAGGAGGCAAGGAGTTCAAAATAAATTGAACTAAAAAGGATTCATTCACATCCATCCCAAGAGCCTTCAGCTTAGCAGCTATATTTGTCATTTCAAGGATATGCTCATGCATCCCATAAGTACCATCAAATTTCATGGTGGTAAGTTTAGCCATTAATGTCCCAACCAGAGACTTATCAGCAGATCGGAAATGTTCTTCCACAGTTTTCAATAATGCTTGAGCACTTTCACATTCAGGAAGCGTTGACTTGATATTGTTCGCTATACTCATCCGCATAAACATAATGCTCAATCTGTTCGATCTTTTCCAAGTCTTATAAAAAGACCTTTCTTCCAAGTTGCTCAAATCAGTAATGTCAGCCAGTTTCTCAGATCGGAGTGCTAAATCAAGATCCAGAACACCTAGGTGAAACTGGACTTATTCATTCCACTCTGAGAAATTAGTTCCATTAAAGATCGTAACAGATGAAGCTTGCGAATGAAGCGAAACAGGAATAGATACTGCAATAAGAAAATTAACAATAAGAAAATGCTTACAACATTAACACTTTGAGTTAGCAATAATGATGAATAACATAAACAGTATTACCATAATACACCTTTAGGTAGTAATTATGAAACACTAAATTACTATTATGGTGATTCCCAATTCACCTAGGAATAATTAATGATATAGGTCTAAAATTCAAATAGGTCTGTTGCCTTTGAGCATCCAATACCTATTAAATCAAGGATACTCATTAATTATCCTAACTCAGCAAATCAATCATTTGAAAGTGGTGCACCTTTAGGCCAATCTATAATATCTCATGATTGAAAAACGGTAAGTCATAATTTGCAAAGTCACTATCTTAATACTTGGGATTAGAGTATTTGATGACTTGATGTCTATTAAACATTCTAGTTGGGTTACTTTGGCAACTACCAAACTATTTCATAATATAGACATCAAATTAAAATAATGACATTGCACATAATTGACAATTCATAATATGACAAATTAAAATAAAACATGTGTTTAATATTTTACTAATCTACACAATCAGTACATATGTCATATCATGCTATCAAGTATACTAAAATGTAAAATAAATGACAAAAAATTTTATCACATTACCCTACAAGGACCTCTGCATAAATAATATGTTTTACAGGGACTAAATTAACATATTTTGAGGACCTCTGCATAAATGATATACTTTACAGGGACTAAATCAAAATATTTTGTTTCTTATAGTCCTGAAAGGATGTCAGCATAAATAAAATATTTCACAGGGGTTTAACAGAAACAATTTCATCTTTTAACAAGCCTTTAGGAATTTCAGTATAAATAAAATATTTGATAGGGACTTAATAGAAACATTTTCATCTTGTAAAGCCCTCTAAGACTTCAGTATAAATAGAATGTTTCACAGGGACTTAACAGAAACATTTTCATTCTTTTTAACATCCCGGAAGGGTTGTATGCATAAATAAAATGTTCCATTGGGGCTTAACTGAAAATTCCTCTTTTATTTGCCAAACGAATTCGGGTTTCGGATCGAAACCCAAAAACCCGAACCCGTTATGCCTGTTATGCCCCTTTTAAATTTGCAGACGGGTTACCTATTCCGGGTTCGGGTCGAAACCCATGCCCGAAACCCGTTAGAACAAAAATTAATCTTTTTTTTTTAAAATGGGAAGAGGAGACGAGTCGGCCCGACCCGTCTTCTTCCTCTTTTAGCGGCGGGCTATGGTTCCGCCAAACCCAGCCCGCTGCCTCCGGTCTCCGGGCGGCGAGCGCGCCGCCTCCAGCAGGCAACGCTGGCGGGCTGGGGTTCCGCCGAACCCAGCCCGTCGGCCCTTAGGAGCGGCGGGCGGCGGCGATCATGCCGCCGAACGAAGTGCCGCCCGACGGCGCCACCGGGATGGGTCCGACGTCGGACGAAACGCCGCCCGACGGCGTCACCCGCAGGAACGCCGCCCGACGGCGATCATCTGGTAAGTTTTTCTTTTTTTTATGAAGTGTGTGATGGAGGCCATGGCCGGCGGCTGCGCTGGATCCTTTGATGGCTCTCGGCGCCACATGTCGGCCAGATCCGGC
The DNA here is from genome assembly GCF_009389715.1 of Phoenix dactylifera. Lineage (NCBI taxonomy): Eukaryota > Viridiplantae > Streptophyta > Magnoliopsida > Arecales > Arecaceae > Phoenix > Phoenix dactylifera. The sequence goes on from NC_052397.1 coordinate 14,296,606, forward strand.
ATTGGGATGGGAAGGAAGCCATATGCCATATGCCAGCCAGATTCGGCATTGGAATGGTGCGACCTGTGACGGCCGGATCGGCGTTCATTGCGCCCGCCTCCGAACCCTTTACTGTGATCTGGTTCTAGAATGAACCTGGCTCTGATACCAAATGTAAAACCATCTGTAAATAGGATCATAATAGAACCAATCATGAAAAGGGAAGCATACCTGGATCCATGAGTAATCTGATGAATGATCAAGCTTCGTTTGTTTCTCCCTCTTGGCCCCTGTTCAAACACCCGGAGATGGAGTCCGTTTTTTTGTGTTCGCCTTCTAGGCAGAGGGTGAGACTCCTTCGAATATCCAACCATCAAGGATATTATGCTTCCACTTCTCAAGGAGACAGTTACGGTAATCCTCGTAACTGACCACGATGTGGTCATGTGGGTCAAAACCCAACAGTAGTAGGAGCAGTAGTAGTACTGAGATCATTTATAGATGGACAAACTTTAAACTCAAATCTCATGGTCCACATGCAAACCACTCTTACCTAATGCAGATATTTTGCATTTCAAGTTGGGACAACTCAAAAGAGTTCAGACTCCCATGGGCTGCTGTACAGCCAGAGTTATAGAGTCATATTGTGGGACCATAAACTGCAAGTAAACATGGCGGTGCTGCCGTCCAATTCCATGATCTTTAAACTCCATGTCCAAAACCTATTCCTTCATGCTTAAACATATGCACCAAGAAGGTAATTAAGAAACTGTTAGGGCTTGTTTGGTTCGTGAGAAGCATTTTCCCTCCTAAGAATCATATTCCTAGAAAGAAGATTTCTAGGAAGAGAATGCCTGAGATATACTTTTGGCATATTTAGTTAAACATGAAAAAGTGACAGATTTTCAGAGTGCCTATGTTTGGTTTACCATCCACTTTCTCAGGAAAGTAATGTGTAATTTCTATTACACCCTTAATAAAAATTAGGTCTTGAATGCCTCTTTAATACTGAAAGGCCTTTTTGAAAAAAAAATAAAGATGGAGTGATTCCCGCATCATGGAAAAGTAACTTTTCCATGTTTCTTATGGAAAATACTTTCCCATAAAATGTGGGAATCATATTTCCGTGGGAATACAACTTTTGCATCTCTCTCCTTTGAAAACTCCAACCAAACAAGAGACATCTCATTACTTTCTCGTTGACCACACTTTTCCTCCTTCTTTTCCCGCGAACCAAACGAGCCCTTAGCGTATTCCACAAGAATTGGGCTGGATTTCATGTTGGATTTGCAAATCAGGCAACTTACTTCGGCATGAACTCTATCAACCCAACATCTTCGAGCCCAAATCTTGTGGGAGGAGGAGAAAGAAGACTTCTACTTGTCATATCTTCCTGCAATTTTCAACATCCTCTCTTCTCATGGTCGCCGATCCTCCACCCTATCCCTCTCCTCCCTTCTTCCCGTTCCCTACGCCCCTTCTCTCTTCCCAATTCCTGCAAGATAAACAAGCCCTAAGCCAAAAATTTTAGGGGCATATAATAAAGCCCAAGACAAGCAAGGATATGAAGAAGCTACAAGCCTAATTTTCTTGGCCTAGCCCACATTAAGCAGGCCATAGGCTGGCAGTATTACATGTTTATGCCCTCATTCTACATGTAATTAACATGAAGGCTGTCTTCTTACCAGTATGACATTGAATTTTGACAATTACTGTTCTTATAAGTTTACCTAGGTTAAAAGCAAGGAATTCGCAAGCACATGTTTTGGGGTCAAATGGATCGAACTAGGCAAAGTAAACCTAAGCTTACTCCGAATTTATTTAGCTTAAGATTTTTGGCCCGACGGAAATACTTCACAATTTTTGCTTGGTTGGTTAGTTGTTTGCTTGACTTTTTCTTAGAAAAAAAGAAGATACTCAACCACTTGTACCACTTCAAGTCTTTGCAGAGCAATTGCATCGCCTAGAAGAATCATGTTATACTTCTGGCTATTCTCATGCCTCAACAAAATTCATGACTGTTAAAGGTTGGAGCAAGCTAGGCAAAATAGTATGCCTTGCTGCATCACCAATATCTGAACCGTGGACCTCTTATATAGTCAAAAAGAAGAATGTCAACAAGCTAGAGCAAGGTTGGGTATATTTTCGATTCTCGTTTTTTTTCTTAAGAAAAGAATCCAATAGAGCTCAAAAATGGGCCACAATGAGCTCGTTGTCGGTTAATTCCAACCCATACCGGTCCATCGGGAATTTTGGATTTCCTTTGATCAGACCAAGCATGCCTATTCCTACCCTCTTGGTATGGAAAGTTATTGCAAGATCGTGCACATAAGTTTGGAATATTAACTTTACAAACATTAGCTTCCAAGGTACACCATCTTAGTACCGGACTCTTTATGGATCTCATCGTGTTATTATATCATTATGCTCGATACATAAGCTGATTCTACGTACCGAATGTCGGTACACTTTGCATAACGTATACCGGTATGGTAGAAATATATCATTCGGTTCGGTACGATGCGGCATATCTTGCACCGTAAGAAGAATAAGGTGCATCCTTTGCTGTACATCATGTTTGGGAACAATTTGAATCACAAGAAGGCAAATGCACGTATAACACCATAAAATGCACCAATTAATTGGTAAGAGATGGAAATAAAAAGCAGATAATGCAGAGATCAAATTCAATAGGTTCCAGAGCGAGGCATGGAATTCTTCAAAGTGTTCACCAAAATTACCATTCGGCCCAAAACCCACCACCAAACTTCACAGCATGGACTCTCTCTCCCCTCCCCCCCTCTATCTCTCCCATTTTCTGTTTGAAAAATACAATAAAAAAATAATGATGCCACAAATTTTTTTTATAATTAAATATCGGTCACCAAGTAACAATAATCTCTATCATGTACTCAAGTAATTAACAAGCAAAATAATCAATCAATCTAAAAACAAGGGATAACTCAATTTTTTAACAGAAAAAATTCTTCGGTACGAGAAAAAAAAAATCACAAAACCTAGTGCAGTCAAAATTTTCATTATTTAGAATAATGAGATTACAATAAATTTTTTTTAGTTCAGTTAGAGGCGGCACAAATATTAACAAGATATAATCTTGGCTTCTACAACACGAGCATTCATACCAGCAAGGCGAATTTCAACAATAAACAGTAAAATAGAAAATATATCTCATCAAGTGTTGATGCTTGAAATAATTAATAGGAAAAACTTTTCAAAGATCTAAACCGTTTAATTTGGAGCTCTTAGTGCTGAAAATAATATACCAAAATTTTAATTAAATTTGGACAAAATCAACTATCCAATCATTCGACAAAGTAATACATTTTTTTTCTCTTATTCTTTTCCGTTTTCTTCTTATTTTCTTTTTTGTTTTCTTACAGTCCACGTTACTCGGGTTCCATGATTACTATACTATCAAGCCAAGCTGTTTTGGGAAACTAAAACACTGCCGAATTATCTTATCTTTTTTAATTAATTTTTAAATGAGACGGGTCCCACATGAGGAGGGATCACACCAACATCTCTAAAGTCTAAAATATTTTTAGATTCACCTTTCCACATGCAGATGATGCTAGACTTGGATCCTTTTTCATCAACCTTGAGGAGGGAATGGAAATAGCGCACCTCCTCATAGTGGTTGATGCTAAGCCATGGACTCATCCGGGTGCCATGCGAGAAGTCGGAGAGAACAGATCAATTTGATGATTTGAGGGAATTGCAAGGATGCATTCCTATGAGGCGAAAAGATTTTCTGATAGCCAACACCTTCGCGCTGAATATAATCTTTTGCCACTAGCCTTGCCTTATAGGTGGTATTTCCAAAGATCTCAATTAATGGGCATGGGAGTTAGTGATTCCTTTAATGGGGTGGTAGGATTTCCCATCACTGATGTCGGACCTTAGCCCGTTGTACCAATTGATTGGCTGAGCACTCTGTAGACCAAAGAGGTAGCGTTGTCCGGAGCACTTTGTGACCTATTGTTTGCTAGTTCTACTGGACGTATCCGTACTCATAATATATAGGATACCCGCTTTAGCAAAAAATAAAAAATAAATAAAAAAATAAAAAAAGAGAGAGAGCAATCATTGGTGAGTGGGAACTTGGCAAGCAACTAGACTTTGCGTCAGCTCCAAAGCTCTTCCGTTGTGACTTCAATTACAAGCATTCTTATTTAGCATGGAATGAAAAAATAATAGATGGCCAGTATAACTTTGAGGATGATAGTGTTATTTTGATGATTAACAAGCAATTCTCTAGAGTATGCTATAAGTTAAAATTGATACTTCATTTATAAGTTCATTGCTCTCAGTACATTTGCTTAATTGGAAATATATATATGGTCTTGTTCATTTGGATGAAACTAACCTTGAGAATGCAGCAAAGTGTGGATTGAGTCGACCCATAGGTTGATTGGGTCGACCCCGGCACATCGAGGAATCATCTGGCACACTCCTGCAAAAACAGCACAAATGAACAGTGAGTTGGGTCGACCCAAGGTAAGCAAGAGTCGACCCAACCTCCAAAGAACCTCAAAATGCAAAGGAAGAATGCTCTCTGGATTTACTGAGAGGGTCGACCCAAGAAGAAGTTGAGTCGACCCAAGTAAACCTTGAGTCGACCCAAAGAAAGGTTGAGTCGACCCAAGTGAAGAAAGGCTGAAATTCAAGGCTCTGAATTTTCTGAAGCTGACCTTGGGTCGACCCATTTCTTTGGGTCGACCCAAGGCAACAGAAGGCTGAATTTCAAGTTTCTGTGTTTTCTGAGAGGGTCGACCCAAGAAATGGTTGAGTCGACCCAAGTGAAGGTTGGGTCGACCCAAGGACAGGTTGAGCCGACCCAAACACGGGCTGAACATAACGGCTAGTTGTGCAGAAATGCTTTTTGGACTCCCAACGGCTATAAACAGCTAGTTTCTTCAATCCAACGGTCAGAAAGGACTATTTGGAGGTTGGAGAAGTATTTAAGAGGGAGTATTCATCAGAGGAAGTAAGCTTTTGGGGAAAATACATCAAGTGCATTCAAGAGAGAACCCTAGCAAGACAAGCTTCATCAAGAGCTTCATTCAAGAATCAAAGAAAGGGATTGAGCAGATTCAAAGAGGCATTAAGAGCTCCTTCCCCCATTGAAGAGTGAAGCTTCCTTGACCAAGAAGAGCAAAGCGACTTCAAAGCGATAATTTCTTTCTAACTCTTCTTGTTGTTCATATTGCTTTATATGCTCATCTAGGAGTTTAAATCTTTTCTTTTCATTTGTATAAACACTTTGTAAAGGTTCGTTGGTAAGCCCGCAAAACCAACAAAGGTTCGTTGGTAAGCCCGCAAAACCAACAAAGGTTTTTGGTGAACCCGGAAAACCAAAGTTGTATAGGTTCGTTGGTGAGCCCGCAAAACCAACAAGGTTCTTGGTGAGCCCGGAAAACCAAGTGTATAGGTTCGTTGGTGATCCCGTAAAACCAACAAGGTTTTTGGATTGTGAGCCCGGAAAACAATCCAACTGTAATCCGCAAGATTATAGTGAATTCCCAAGGGTACGCTTGGGGAGTGGACGTAGGTGCTAAGGAGAGCACCGAACCACTATATATTGGTGTGTTTGCATTGTGTTTGTGCTTTCATTTTCTCTTGCTTTATCTTCTCTTCTTGCATTAGATTAACTCACTTAAATAACCTAAGAGAGCATCCATCGCACTTAATTTAGAAAGTTTTAAAAGTACCAAAAATTTAGAAGAAACCAATTCACCCCCCCTCTTGGATTGTCACCTTGGGCAACAAGTGGTATCAGAGCAAGGTGCTCTAATAGTACTCATTGATCTCACAATCAAGAGTTAAAGATCATGACAACCCAAGTGGGATATTTTATGAGTGAGGGACAATTAATTGATAGACCTCCACTATTTGATGGTATAAACTACACATATTGGAAAGCACGCATGCGCATTTTCATTCAAGCACATGACTACGATTTATGGAGTATCATAGTCAATGGGCTACACACAAACACTAATCATGATAAAGAAAGGGCTCAACAAAATGCAAAAGCCATGAATATTCTATATTGTGCATTGGATGATAGTGAACTTAATAGCATATCTTTTTGCATAACTGCTAAGGAAATATGGAATATGCTTGAAGTTAAATATGAATGCACTAAAGTTTCTAGTGAATTTGAAACTAGTTCCGAAGAAGAAGAGCATCAAACTGAAACTGAAAATCTATGCTTTGGAGCACATAAAGATGAGGTATGTACTCGAACACAAAGTGATTTCTCATTCAAAAATCAAGTACATACTGAAGCTCAATCTGATTTTACATTTGATGAACTTCATGATGCTTTTTCTGATTTATACTTAGAATATAAGAAGCTTAGTTTAAAGAATAAAAAGCTAAATCAGAAAAATCTATCTCTTGCTGAAAGCTATAATATAACTCAGAAAAATAATAAATTACTTTCAGAAGACAATGAAAGGCTAACTAAAGAAGTTGATAATTTGAAACCTACTGTTGAAAGATTCACTCTCAGCTCTGAAAAACTGAATTTAATGATAGAAAATTCAAGAGCTGTATATGACAAAGCTGGATTAGGATATCAACCTTGGTACACTCAAAAATCTTTTAAAAATATGTTTGTTAAAACAGTTTTTAATTATTCTAAAACAGATTCTTATAAACAAAAGCTAATTAAAATCTCTTCTGTTGTTCCTAAATCTATACATTACAAATTTGATAAACCAAAATGGGAGAAACAGAAAACTGGAAGTTTTCCTACTACTCATGTTCGATCTAAGTTTGTTAAATTCAACAAGAGGATACAGAAATACATCCCTTGTAATACTAAAATCTGTAAATTCATGGACAAAATAGCTATTAAGAAAATATGGGTTCCAAAAGGAACAATTATAGCTAACCTACAAGGACCCAAAAGAGCTTGGGTTCCTAAGTTGAAAATATGATTATTTTTCTGCAAGCATGTCTAGCTATCCAAGGTTCTAATGAAAGACGTTATCTAAACAATGGGTGCTCTAGACATGTGTTAAAGAATTGAATGTAACTAAGAAGAATGATTCAAATGAAAGAAAGAATGAAATAAGTAATTCTTACATCTTCTCGTGTTGAAATTACTTCATTAGTTGATTAAAACATAACTTGCAAGTATTAATCATTTTTGTGATATAAGTGATATTTTTTTTATGAAAAGAAAATATATTCAAATCACTTCATTTTTATAGTATGCTCCACTTACTATTGGATAAGTTGCAAAATGGTTAATTAATTTATTAAAAAATAACTCGATGAATTCTCTATATGCTTGATTAAGAATTTTTATCCCTGGCATTATTTTTTATTGATCATGAAAATGATAATGTGTACTTGGTATGCTTTTGAATATTTGCACTATGAATACCAAGATTAAAGAAACCATCCTTGGCACATAGAATCAACTCATGCTAGTATGTACTTACTCCCAAAAGATCTTGCCATAGGCCCACTTAGATTATCTACTTAAAGGTCAAAGTTTTGCTATGCATGCTAACTAAGGAAACAAACAAAAATCTTTTCTAAATCTAAAGATGTTGTTTCCATCTCTAAGTTTTCAAAAGCTTACGTTGGATTTATTCTTGGAAAATAAAACTGAAGTATTTTTCTGTATTTACTAAATCTTGTAAAAGTGTTTCAAATGATAAAGGTTTCCAAACTGTGAAGATAAAGAGTATCATGGCACAGTGTTGAAAACCAAAATCCTGATAAAGGTTATACAGAAAATAATATTAAATCCAACGATTTCAGCACCAAGGACACCATAAGTAAAATAGAGTTAATAGAATTCTTGAAGAAATGCAAAAGATAATTATGTATGATAGTCATCTACTTAAATAATTTTTAAAAGACTATCATCACTGCGTGTCATACATATGATCTCTCTTAAATCTATTTTTTGATGAAAACTTCTTTTGATCTTCTGAAAAATAGAAAAAGAACTATTGCATATCTCTCATATTTTTCAGTCGTACATGTTATGCTTGATATGTTCCCATGAAAATAATGCCAAATCTGATAAAGATATATTTTTTCTATCCTTGGATATCATTCATCAAGCAATGTATATAGAACATTCATGAAAACTTCTAGTTGTAGAAGTATCAATTCACTTTATTCTTTATGAGACTAATGATTTATTATCAAATTACTAAAAACAAATTATATATATGTATATGGTTAATCTTTTACATATAACAATCTGAAAACATGTTAATAATTAGAACCAAATTGAGTTTTTCAGAAATGCACTTAATGAAGAAAAATTGATGACTACTAAAAGACTAAATCAAGAAAAGATAAAATAGATCTTGATGAGATTCTTGTATGATTAGAAGTAAAGATCACCATTATCATTTGCTTGCTTTATGAGCTTTATATGCTATCAAATGAATGTGTAGAACTCACCCCTATGTGGTTATTTCATTAAAAAGGAGATCTATGTAAAATAACCACCATACTTAAAAATACACATTACATATATGATAAAGCAATATGTGATTTGGTACAAGCATCAAAAGCATGATATATAAAAGCTTAAGTAACCTTTTTGATAGAAAGTAATAGTGATAAATCTATGCATCAAAAAGAAGAATTTGTAATATCTTATTTGCTCAAAGTATGCATTGATGACATCATTTTTGGGTTCTACTAATGAAGAATTATAATGAAGATTTTACTTAGCTCATGTAAGGTGAGTTTGAAATATGTGTGATGAATGAATTAACATCTTCTCTCAATCTCCAAATTAAGACAAACAAGAAAGGGGATCTTCATTGACCAACGGTAGTCCACAAGAAAATTCTTATAGAAGATTGGCATGAAGAAGGTACATCTATGACCCCATCTTGTAGAATTTGAAAAGGATGAGCAAAGTAGATCTATTGTTTAAAGCTGTATTGAAGCTTGATAGAATAATTATTTCATCTTACAGCTAATAGACCAGAATGTATGCTCATTATGTGCACTTGGGCAAGACTTCAATCTAACTTTAATGAATCTTATTTTATTGATAACAAATAAATCATAATCTGAATTTTTGATAGAAACAACTGATTAAGATAAAATTGATTAAAACTTAGCTAATATGTCTTATTGATAATTATCTTAAGGAAATAGAATCTAAGCTAAATTGATTCTGAAAATAAAAATTGACTTGACCTTGATAAATCTTTTCATTGCTCACATGCTTGTCATTGAACTATCTTGGTTAATGAAACTATCTCTTTAGTTCAAGTGATATGTGCTTGCTTATATTTAGGCAATCTCTTGAGTAAAGTGACTCAACAAGCAACTATTGTCATATCTTATATTGAGTCATCTAATTTAAAACAAAGAATATGTTGGATGAATGTTTTGTATCTTGAAGAAACTAATGACTCTCCTTCAAGAAAGAAAAGGAGTTTGTTAATAATGCAGGATCCTTGAGCAAGAAAAATGAGAGATCTCAACTTGAAGGATATCTCCATATAAGGTACAATAAACATTCACATGCAAACAAGAGAGAGGACCTTCCTCAGCCAAAAGTTCATACATAAGAAATCTAGTAGGTATTTGACTGAAGAATGCAGAATGAAATGGTAATTCTAGATACTTCTCTCATAAATTAATTGAGCAAAGTCAATAACTTAAATCTTATTATGGCATGATTGAGGCCTTTAATTATTAATTTTTGATATCATGTCTATAATTGATTGACTTATACTTTTAGAGATTGTTTCATGGTTTGCCCAAACTAGAATATATCTTTGTATATGTCATAACCATGAAATACACAAGTTTATGCTTAAAATTTTGATCTAAAATAACTTGTGTGAAATTATGAATCCATGAATATAATGAAAATGTTGTTTGTATGATACACAAGATTAATTCCTCATTCTGCTCTTTCATGTAAATTACTTGAGAATAACAAAAAGAGAGAGAGATAAAGAAAAGAAAATGAATATTATTCAAGAGGTGTAGAATCTAAGCAAAGGCAAATACTCCAATCTTAAGGAAAAGTAAAACAAGCATAATATATTCGGGACATTTGGAAGGGATAAAATCCATAATTAATTACACTAAAACAGGAAGAATTCGAAGTAAACATTTTAACCCTTCTATATTGCTCATCATAGGGATGGTGCCAATGGGGAGGCTAGTGGTAGTACCCGGCACTATTTGACCCAACTATTCGGTGTAGGGCATATTAGGGACGGCACAAGAGGGAGGCTAGTGGTAGTACCTCGTGCCCCTTCCCAACTCCACCGGATAGGGAGCAAATAGAGTATAGAGCATAAGAAAGTAAAAATGAAAGACAAAGTAAATGAAAGTATATAAGAAGAATCAAGTCAAAATGGTTAATCACTTGAAAACATACTTTAAGGAATATATCAGTGCGAAATTATATTTAAATAGGGGGAGTTTATTTGAAAAGAACTGATTTTGATCCTTGACATTCTTGTTCTTAGTATTTTAATGCATGACTTAACACATGATATATTTTACTAAATAAAATGTTAATGTAAGAAAAACAGAATTAATTTTGATGCCTTGGTTGATTGCTCTGATACGCATCCGAAACATATCTTTTCTTATCATTAAAATGTACTAATATTGGTCTAAATGATGTGTCTTTCAATGATCTTGATTACAAGCAAATATTTTTAAATATATGATTATGTTTTGATATTTAAAAATTCATTGAGCTTCATGTATACATTGCTGAAAAACTGTGATTAAGAAATTGAATTCTATAAATACACGTACCTCAATGATCATCTATAAAAACTGTGATTTAGAAAATCTCTTTTGATATTCACTAATGAATCCTAATTGACTTGATCTTTAGAACTTAAATTGTGTGCCAATTCATATTTTTATGTATCAAATTGTGCTTATTTTCTAAAGGGATAAAAGAAAGTTTGTAAAAGAACTCTAAGATGTATCAAAAACTACATGAATTCACATTTTGGTACTTGTGCCCCAATGCTCTTTTTATCATAAAAGAACCTTGAAGTCATTAAAAGTTAATGATCCAACATGATGATATGACTTTCAAGTATATAAGTTTTGATCTTTCACTCTGAAAATTAATTAAAATTACTCTCCTGTTGATAAAATACTTAATAAATTGGGCAAAAGGTCTTAAACGAACAAGCTTTCATACTTAGTGAAGAGAGAGTAGATTTCCACTCATGTCCTTCCTTGAATATCATTCATGGTACTTCTTGAATTAACCTAAGGAAGATTCCACCTACACTTGATTAGAAAACTATCTTTGGAATCTACATTTAGAAATCACTTCTGGCTTACATCCTAAATATCTCATTCCTAAAGACAAACACATAGAAATAAGATAAGGGATCATGTGCAAAATGGAAACATATGTATTGAGCATATATGCACTGAAAATCAATTAGCCGATATATTCACAAAATCCTTGAGTGAAGATAGATTCTGCACGCTAAGGAGGAAATTAGGCATATGTGATCATTTTTATTGAAGAAATATAAAAGGGAGCAAGTAGTCTCATGATACATTCCTCCAATTTCTAAAAATCCATGAAACATGAGTCAAAACTTGTTATCTATAGATTCCTTACTCATGTATCATTGTCCCATAAAGAGTTTATAAGGATTGGAAGCAAGGAAAACATTTTAGAAGCAAAACGAAAAAGAAAAATTCTGCACTTGGGTCAACCCAACCCAGAATAGGGTCGACCCAACGTTGAGTCGACCCAAGAAATTTCTTGAGTCGACCCAACGTCGGGACCCCACTGTTAAAAGGGAGACCCGTGAGCTATCTAGGGCACTGTTTACCCTTTGTCCTCTTCCGAAAACCCTATTTCCCACTCTCAATTAGAGTCTCCCTAGGCTGATCTTAGCATCTATATTTAGAGCCTAGGCTAGAAATCTAGTTCTCGTATGTATCTTGCCTTTTCTCATATGTATCTTGCTTTTTCCCTTATGAATCTTGTCTTTCCCTTATATCTTTAAATCTTGATTGTGGAACATTGTACTTTTCATCATTTTGAGCATTAATATATGAAAATGTTCCTATTTTGATCAATGAAGTCTGAAGTTTGTTCTTTATTGCATCTTTTCCCATATATATGTTTTTGATGATAACAAAAAGGGGGAGAAGAGAAAGAAAGAGTATATAAAGGAGAAGAGAAGGAAAGAGTATATAAAAGAGAAGAGAAGGAAAGAGTATATAAAAGAAAAGAGAAGGAAAGAGTATATAAAGGGAGAAGAAAGAGTATTACTTTTGTGAGAAAGAGTGAGTAAAGAAGTTATGAAAAGAAAAGAGAAATAAATGGGCAAACAAATTGAAAATCATATAAGAAAGCTTACATATCTAAGGGGGAGCAATTTGTAACAATGAAAATCATCAAATCAAAAATTTCTATCATAATTCAGAATTTGGCACATATAAATTCAGAATTTGGCACGCTCCTTTCTCACCCCGATACATAAGCTGAAACTCTTATTTTATCTCAAATTTTTGAAGTTTCATTGCTAATGAATTATAAATGAAAGGGGGAGCCATTCAAAAAATCAAATTGGCAAATTTTGAATGATATAGGGGGAGATTTCACTTATATATATGAAAAGCTGAAATTCTGAAATTCAATCCCTTTTATAAACTGATTTTAAAGACAAGTATCAATAGGCTTATACTCTTTATTTTGTAATCATCAAAAAGGGGGAGATTGAGGATGATAGTGTTATTTTGATGATTAACAAGCAATTCTCTAGAGTATGCTATAAGTTAAAATTGATACTTCATTTATAAGTTCATTGCTCTCAGTACATTTGCTTAATTGGAAATATATATATGGTCTTGTTCATTTGGATGAAACTAACCTTGAGAATGCAGTAAAGTGTGGATTGAGTCGACCCATAGGTTGATTGGGTCGACCCCGGCACATCGAGGAATCATCTGGCACACTCCTGCAAAAACAGCACAAATGAACAGTGAGTTGGGTCGACCCAAGGTAAGCAAGAGTCGACCCAACCTCCAAAGAACCTCAAAATGCAAAGGAAGAATGCTCTCTGGATTTACTGAGAGGGTCGACCCAAGAAGAAGTTGAGTCGACCCAAGTAAACCTTGAGTCGACCCAAAGAAAGGTTGAGTCGACCCAAGTGAAGAAAGGCTGAAATTCAAGGCTCTAATTTTCTGAAGCTGACCTTGGGTCGACCCAAAGAAAGGTTGGGTCGACCCAAGGCAACAGAAGGCTGAATTTCAAGTTTCTGTGTTTTCTGAGAGGGTCGACCCAAGAAATGGTTGAGTCGACCCAAGTGAAGGTTGGGTCGACCCAAGGACAGGTTGAGCCGACCCAAACACGGGCTGAACATAACGGCTAGTTGTGCAGAAATGCTTTTTGGACTCCCAACGGCTATAAACGGCTAGTTTCTTCAATCCAACGGTCAGAAAGGACTATTTGGAGGTTGGAGAAGTATTTAAGAGGGAGTATTCATCAGAGGAAGCAAGCTTTTGGGAAAAATACATCAAGTGCATTCAAGAGAGAACCCTAGCAAGACAAGCTTCATCAAGAGCTTCATTCAAGAATCAAAGAAAGGGATTGAGCAGATTCAAAGAGGCATTAAGAGCTCCTTCCCCCATTGAAGAGTGAAGCTTCCTTGACCAAGAAGAGCAAAGCGACTTCAAAGCGATAATTTCTTTCTAACTCTTCTTGTTGTTCATATTGCTTTATATGCTCATCTAGGAGTTTAAATCTTTTCTTTTCATTTGTATAAACACTTTGTAAAGGTTCGTTGGTAAGCCCGCAAAACCAACAAAGGTTTTTGGTGAACCCGGAAAACCAAAGTTGTATAGGTTCGTTGGTGAGCCCGCAAAACCAACAAGGTTCTTGGTGAGCCCGGAAAACCAAGTGTATAGGTTCGTTGGTGATCCCGTAAAACCAACAAGGTTTTTGGATTGTGAGCCCGGAAAACAATCCAACTGTAATCCGCAAGATTATAGTGAATTCCCAAGGGTACGCTTGGGGAGTGGATGTAGGTGCTAAGGAGAGCACCGAACCACTATATATTGGTGTGTTTGCATTGTGTTTGTGCTTTCATTTTCTCTTGCTTTATCTTCTCTTCTTGCATTAGATTAACTCACTTAAATAACCTAAGAGAGCATCCATCGCACTTAATTTAGAAAGTTTTAAAAGTACCAAAAATTTAGAAGAAACCAATTCACCCCCCCCCCCCCCCCCTCTTGGATTGTCACCTTGGGCAACAAACTTCATTAACAAACTAATTGCCTTATATTGGCATCTGTGACCAATGGTCATGTCAAAGTTTGATTTCAAAGGTTATTTATTCAAACCATTAGTATCCTATAGTTGGCACTTCCCATCCAAGTCTGTATCCTTATGGTGAGCTAAGTTATAGCTTTGGAGTGTTTTGGCATCATAAAAATGTATATGAAAACTTAGAATATGTTCTCAAGGTTTAATATTAAAACAATTGGAACATAGAGAACGCTAAACTAAGACCAACGACCCTTATAAATAAAACAACTTTAAATAATTGAGATTAGCAATTCAAAAAATGCTGTCTACAAAGGGCCCCACCACCCTTAAACACAATTATCTAAATCTAGTGCTCCTATCTCGGGTCACACCACCTCAAAATTATATTTCATTTTTGAAAAAAAAAAATAAAACTACATATCTCATGAGGAGAATTTATCGGTTGGACTGCGTCCTCTAGCTCGGCGGTAGACCAGTTCAACCAGAATGCAACAACAGAAACAAACATGAACAAAAAAAAAAAAAAAAGAGAGAAAAGAATTTTACATGTTGCTTTCTGGTTGGATCAACCTAACTAAAAATTTCGCTCTTATGCGACTTTATTCAATACTAAAGAAAGAGAATGTTTAATCTTTTGTGATCACCTTATTATTCTTCACGGGCTGCCACCAACTTAGAATTGGGTTCGCCAATTCCTCCCCTTGCCTAGGAGCTCACCACTTCCAGGGCACTGAGAGTATCTTATCAACCAAGCTATTGGGATATCAATAGGATATCACCTTAGTTTCCACCGATTGAGAGGATCAAGAATATAAAAGAATTCTAGTCAGTACTAGTTACACATTGGAGACCAACTAGCTGTCCATGTGAATTTTGCGAGGACTACGCTTCTTTAGATTCCTCCCATCGGAAAGGATGGCGATGGACACAAGCGTGGGAAGAAGCATGGGCCCCAGTGCCGGGTCCTTAATTTGGTCTTTCACTGAAATCAACTACGTACGCTGCTCGGCGCAAGTTTAAATCTCATAGTTTAATAGCACTGTTTTCGTAGTAGATTTAATAGCACCCTTGTGAAGCACGTCCCACAATGGATTTTAGGTTATGTAGTTGTGCTTGGATTTTAGTTGTTAATTGAAAATAATAGATAATGTTGATGGAACACATGATGGCTGAGAATTAGTTTTGCAATGAGAAGTCTCAGCATACCCAATAAATTGTGAGAACGAGGTCGGCATGGCAGTGGGC